>NW_024412396.1:37677498-37961275 GCF_014898765.1 Herpailurus yagouaroundi | reverse complement strand
GAGAGAGAGAGAGAGAGAGAGAGAGAATCTCAAGCAGGCTCAATGCCCAGCACAGAGCCTGACACAGGGCTCAATCTCATGACCCGGACACTTAGCTGATGGAACCACCCAAGTGCCCCGAGCCTGCACTCTTAAACCCTACACTTAATGGTCTCTCATGACCCTATTTTTAATACAGTTATGCTACATATTATTTCCATGTTACTGGCATCTAAAATCCTATCTGAACAAGGGTCAAAGTACTTACACAACATTACAGAATTTCACAGCAGAAATGGTCAGTAGCAACTCACCCTTATTAGGGAAATACGCACAGATGGATATATGGTGTAACTCACCTGAGGCAAGAATGCTTTGTGGTGTCAATGTCAGGAGAAGAACTCATATCCTAATGGCTTGTCCACAGCTCCTTCAATTTCATTATAGGTACTCTGATATGCAAAGGAGTTGTATCAAGCACTATGAGGGATCAAAGAAGAAATCAGGCAAGAACCTACCATCCTAGGAGTAACTGAAGGGAGAGAAGATAGGTGTTGCCATTATAATCTAAATGCTGTCGCTCAAAACTATGATTGTCCATAAAATGTTATGGAGTTTAGAGAAGCAATGGTTTTCTTTCAGAGGACTGTCTGGTAGGGTTTGGTAAAAGAGATGACTTCTGGGTTAGGTTTTTCAGAAAAAGTAATATGAGAAGATTAATTTCTAGCCCATGGAATTTATCCAGGATTGCCAAGGATCCAATTCAGAAGCAAAACTGCCACTCTAGAAACCTGAGAAACTTTGATGTTTGCAGTTTTGTGGGGCATGGAATCTGTAGATGCTAACGCACTAAGAGATTCAAGATTCTTCAGGAATCTGTACATGCTAATGCACTAAGAGATTCAAAATTCTTCAAGAATTCTTTACCATTCAAGATTCTTTACCATCATCACCCATGTGGATGCCATCGTTCTGGACTTGAGTAGTGGTAGAAATCAGGGTTTGAAATAATGGGAAGGCTTAGGGGCATCAATGAGAAGAGTAATCGCAGAATGCTAAGAGTACTGTTTTCACTGCTGGACTCAAATTGCAGTTTTTGTGCCCAATAAACTAAGAAAATGTAATACCTTTCCAGATTAAACCAAACTTTCAGAAAGAGCAGAGGTAGCTTTTTCACCTGGAAGAATGTGCTCTAGCCTTTGTGATTGACACAAAGGCCCTAAGAGGAGTGACAGTCCCCCTTTGTTCTTGCTCTACTAGGCAAGGAAGTCAGGTAAAGGGTGTTCAAGCTCTAAGTATTCCTATTTTTTCTTATATTGTCTCCAGACAAGGTAAGCACACACACCACTCCTGCCACCTTCTCTCCCTACCTCAATGTCCTCCTCTGAAATTCAAATGAGTTACCTAGAAGGTAAATGAGTCCTCCATGAATCCTTCTAAGATTCAGTTTCCAGATCTACATATATTTTCAGTATAGCCCATGATGGTGGCTCATAGCCACTGCAGAGTAAAGGTTTAATTTAATATGGTTTAATTACATTGAGGGAAAGAGAATAGAGGACTAATAAAAGAAGGTTCACAATTTTTTTTTCTTTGAAACTGCTGGCTGAGTGATTCCCACTTCCCTCTAAAGAAAAAGCACTGTTTCCAGAGGCACTCTGTGTTGAGTGAACTAGTTGTCTGCTCAGGTGTAACAAACCTCATGGTTGCTGTACTTTCCCTGAAGAGCTAGGGCAAACCCTGTTTCTAACTGCTGTGATGAAGATTCCCTCAGACAGAGGAGCTATTCCTGGAGCACACTTATTACTTATTGATCTCACCAAACCTGGTTTGGTCACCCATGACAACCATTCAGGAAGCGCCCTTGTGTACAATGAGTTGTCAGTGATCTGTGCAGGTATCCAACACCAAAATCTGTGTCAGATCCCAATTTCCTCAGACACTTTCAACTGTAACTCCATTGCTTACCTGAGGAGCAATGATTCAAGCATAGTTTTGGGCGGCGTCCATTATGGAAGAAATGCAGACACATTAATGAGAATACTTAATGGTAAAGAAATATTGCTAGCTTTTCAAGATTTTATCTAAGGTCTCTGTAGGTGGACATGAAAGGGATCATTAAAACTTCGAAGATTTTGGGGCGCCTGGGTGGCGCAGTCGGTTAAGCATCCGACTTCAGCCAGGTCACGCTCTCGCGGTCCGTGAGTTCGAGCCCCGCGTCAGGCTCTGGGCTGATGGCTCGGAGCCTGGAGCCTGTTTCCGATTCTGTGTCTCCCTCTCTCTCTGCCCCTCCCCCGTTCATGCTCTGTCTCTCTCTGTCCCAAAAATAAATAAACGTTGAAAAAAAAATTAAAAAAAAAAAAAATCTTCGAAGATTTAGATTCTCTACTATCTTCTACTATGAGCATGTGATAATTAAATCCAAGAGCAAATCATGTAACCAGTAATAGCAAAGAGCCAACATGGTACCAGATTCAGAGGAAAAAGTGCCCATCTGTAGACAGATGGGGCTCACAGCTAGTCTCTGGAGAATAGATAGAATTCTGTGCTAAAGAGAAGAAGCCGCCACTCAAAGTGAATGGTATGGCCAGAGAATGACAGAATGTGGATGAGAGTATAAAATATGCCATGTGGCTACAGGAGAAGTGGGAAATATGACTGAAAATGCAGCTTAGTGCCAGATTATGGAGAACCTTGAGAATTAGGCTGCAGGATTTGAACACTAATGACACAGCTCTCTAAAAATCAGCTATCAACACTAAAATGGACTGCTCCTAATGCTGTGTCCTTCCATCATTAGTGGTGTATCAGCTAACACTAGCCCTGTTAGTGGTGAGCAATCAGAATTTTTCTGTTCTGTGTTATGGGATACAGGATCAGATTATCCAAGAGAGTATGATGCAGAGGAGCATGGAATGTAGAGTCAAAGACCTGGATGGGAGCCTAGCTCTGCCTCTTACTACTTTTATTTTCTTGTGGTTATGATGGGCTTCCCTTTATCATCTGCAAAATGAGAATAGTGCCTACGTCACAGGGTGAGTACAAGTTCAAAGTGCATGCAATGTGGAAATATACTTTGTAAAAGTATAATACCTGTTATAGTTGATATTCATGAATGTTAAACTCCCTTCCAATTTGCAAATTCTTGGTTATATCCTGGAGGTATTATGGTCCAGAGGAGGGTCATGGTGAAAATTATATTGTAACAACAATGGAACACATATAGCAAATTGGTTTGGAAAAGAGAAAGTAAAGGTAGGAAGAATTTCTTAATAGCCTAGGAAGGAGTCACGGGGTCAGGAAAGCCTTAATTAGTGGGAGTAACAGTGAAGGAAGGGAGTAAGGGAGTGACAAGAATTCGTGAAGGAAGAGTTTTGTAAGAAAGATTTACGAATCAAAGGGTGACTCAGATTACAAGCAAAATAGCTTGCTTGAAACATCTTAGTTCCAGCATTTTCAGATTAAGGGACTGTCTAAAACTTTGTTATGCAATACAGCAATCACTGGCCCCATGTGGCTCTTGAGCACTTGAAAAGCAGCTAGTCCAAACTCAGATGTGCTGAAAGTGTAAATCATACACTAAATGTCAAAGATCTAATGTGGAAAAAAATACAAAATATCTCAATTTTAATTTTTTTTTTAATTTTTTTTTTGAGAGACAGAGCAAGAGAGTAAGCATGGAAGAGCAAGCGGGGAAAAGGCAGACAGAGAATCCTAAGCAGGCTCCACGCTGTCAGCACTGAGTCTGATGTGGGGCTTTAATGCCACAACTGTGAGATCAGTTGTGAGATCATGACCTGAGCCAAAATCAAGAGTGGGATGCTTACCCAACTGAGCCACTAGGCACCCCAAAGTATCTCAATTTTTATTGTGCTTATATGTGCTTACATGTTTAAATGACAATGAGCTAAAAAATTTTTTAATTAATTTCACCTGTTTCACTGTACTTTTTTAATGTGGCTACTAGAAAAAATTAAAATATAGATGTGACTTTTATTATATTCCTATTGAACTGCACTAGCAGTGCACTAATTCTCAACAGCATATAATTCTAGCATAAAATTCTCAACAGAATCATAATGGAGCTTTTCATCAACACATTCCAGAGGTCTCTCCCAGGCTACTTAAATAAGCAGAAGCTATGAGGGACCATCTGTATTTTTGTTTCGTGTTGCTTTTTACTGAAGTTTAACACACACACAGAAAGGTGCATACATCATAAGTATTACAGGTGGATGAATTTTCACCTGTAATTAGTCCTAAAATCAGTAGCCAGATTGACAAAACATTAGCAGCATCACAAAATCCAATCCCCTTTTTCATGTCTTTCCCAATCATGACCTTTCCCCTGGGTAACCACTCACCTGTTTTGTTTTTTAAGAAGTTCTCCCAATAATCATAAGCCATAGAGTTTTGCATTAGAACACTCTAAACACGTTTTTTTTTTTTTTCCTTTATTTTTGAGATACAGAGCATGAGCAGGGAGAGAGAGGGGACACAGAATCGGAAGCAGGCTCCAGGCTCTGAGCTGTCAGCACAGAGCCCGACGTGGGGCTTGAACTCACAGACTGGAGATCATGACCTGAGCTGAAGTTGGACACTTAACCAACTGAGCCATCCAGGCACCCCTAAGCACACTTTTTAAGCTTTGTTTGTACAATCATCACCTGAAGACCTCATTAAGAAACAGATTCCAGCCCCAGATACTTCGATGAGTTATGTCTGGGAGAAGCATGAGGTCCCCTGGAATCTTTAGTTACTGAGTTCCCCATGTGATGTGATGCAGGTGATCCAAGTGTCATATTTGAGGAAATGCTACTTTCTGGGCAGGAAGTACAGTGTTAACCAAATAGGCAGGCTAGGAACACCCACTGGCAGTGCAACAGCAAAGCAGGGGCAAAGAGGGGAGGGGACGATGAAGAATTAAAGAATTTGATTTGACATTTCAAAAAAATTATCAAAAAGTCTTATAGAAAATTATAACTGTCGGGCATCTGGGTGGCTCAGTCTGTTGAGCGTCTGACTTCAGCTCAGGTCATGATCTCACTGTTCGTGGGTTCTAGCCCTGCATTGGGCTCTGTGCTGACAGCTCAGAGCCTGGAGCCTGTTTCGGATTCTGTCTCCCTCTCTCTCTCCCCTGCCCTCCCTCACTCGCACTGTCTCAAAACTAAATAAACATTTAAAAAAATTAAAAAAAAAACAAAATTATAAATGTTTATCTTAACTTTCTTCCTTTACATTTTGACTTAGAATTTTATTTTTCTATTGGCATTGAATTACATGACAGAGGAGGGTACTATAATTCTTTTCAGAGCTTTCTGTTTTTTAAAGATCTCATTCTGGCCTTAGGTGAGAATTAAAATATTGCCCCAAATTTTTGTTCCATCTTATTCTGTAGGCCGTGGGGATCAGAGGATATGCACACATACCAAACTTGGGGTTCATTAATCTTGAAGGCAGAAAGTCTCACCGTTTCGCCTCAATTTACTGGGTTTTTGCAAATCAGAGCTCTCTTGTAAAAGGGGAAAATAACTACTGTCTTCAGAGGAAGATGGATCTTCTAGTAGAAAAGCATGTCTGGGAGAAGTTCTTCAGCTCATTAAACTCCCAAGTTTAAATCTTTCCTTCAGGGTCTTTAGAGGATTGGCTGGTCAACATCACAACATAAGAATCAACACCTTGGGCAAACAGCTATTGAAGGATGAGATTCTAGTAGTAGTTAAAAGCCTGCCCACCTTGAACTTCTGGGAGCCCAGGTCCAAGCCCTAATTCACTATCTCTGCACCTCAGTAATATGCAAATCACACTAACAGCAGTGATTTTTTAAATTTTAATTTGATTTTATTTTAATTCTTTTTATTTTAATTTTAAAATGGGAATTAAGGAGTGCACTTGTTGTGATGACCCCAGGGTGTTGTATGGAAGTGTTGAATCACTAAACTGTACACCTGAAACTAATATTACGCTGTATGGTGACTGGAATTTAAGTAAAAACAAACAAAAGAAAAAGGAGAATTCCTAAATGGTCACAAATCTTATACAACGTGTTTTGTTTCTTCATGCCTAACCATTAAGGAATCATTTGAGCCAATTCAGAATCCCAAGATTTATTCAAATTCCCCCATTAGTTAGTTGAGCAAATTAATAAGAAGCAGACAACGATTAGCAGGAATTGACCACTATCAGAAGTGTCCCTAAGAGCACCCTCCTTTTGACTCCTGGACAATTAACACAGTCTAACTCCTTAGCATCAGGTGACCCCCTTTTTTCAACTTTCTGTTTCCCTCCCTAATTGTCATGATGGCATGGCTCCATACACCATACTGGGGAAGTGCCCTTCTTCTTGTTCATAGAACATATGAGCTGAGGCCAGGAAAACAATCTTGAAATGCAAGGAAACTAACTGGGCCCCAGAGAAATCAAGTCAATGATCCCAGCCTCTAACAGACTCAACCAGCCAGCAGATACAGAGCACCACACTGCACTGTGTGGAGGCATCTCATGGGAAACATCCACCATCAATACCAAAGGTACAGAAGCAACCATCAGACCCTACACTTTTCCTCTGCAAGTAAATGACTGAAGTCTCAGGTCCAGGCACTTGTAAAAGAGAATATATCTAGTTAACAGCAGAGCCAAGACCAATGTCCAAGTTCCAGTTCCTAGCTTTAAACTATTTCCTTCTCAGAGGAACAAAACAGAGGGAATCATATTTCCTGATTTCAAGCTATATTATAAAGTGTAGTAATCAAAACAGTATGGTACTGGCCTAAAAACAGACACATAGACCAATGAAACAATCAGGAGCCCAGATATAAACCAATGCATACGTAGTCAACTATTACTTGACAAAGGAACCAAGAATATTCATTGAAGAAAAGATAGTCACTTCAATAAATGGTGCTTGGATCATTGGATATTGACATGTAAAAAGAATAAAACTACACACTTATCTTTTACCACTTACCAAAAATGAACTCAAAATGGATTAAAGACTAAAATGTAAGACCAGAAACCATAAAACTCCAAGAAAACATGTGACTGAAGCTCCATGACATGAGTTGTGGCATTGATTTTTTGGCTATGACACCAAAAGCACAAGGAACAGAATAAAAACAAACAAACAAACAAACAAAAAAGCCCACAAGTGGGACTACAAACTGAAAAACTTCTGCACAGAAAATATCAACAAACTTAAAATATTTACAAATATTTTCAGAATAGGATAAAATATTTGCAAACCATCTGTCTGATAAGGGGTTAATATCCAAGATACACTTTCTAAAAGAAAGCAAAACCTCCTACAATAGCCAAAAACCAAAAATCCAATTTAAAAATGGGCAAAGGACCTGAATAGACATTTTTCAAAAAAAAAGCAGATAGCCAACAGATACATGAAAAGGTGCTCAGCATCACTAATTATCAGGCAAATGCAAATCAAAACTATAATGAGATCACCTCAAACCTGTTAAAATAGATGTCATCAAAAAGACAAAAGATAATAAAACCTGTTGTGAATGTTAAGGGAAAAGAACACAGTGCACTATTGGTGGGATTATGCATTGGTGTAGCCACTATGGAAAACAGTATGGAGATTCCCCAAATAATTAAAAATAGAACTACCATATAATCCAGCAATTCTACTTTTGGGTATATATCCAAAGGAAACAAAATCACTATGTCAAGGAGATATCTGCACCCCCAAGTTCACAGCACTATTTACAACAGCCAAGACATGAAAACAACTAAGTGTTCAACAACAGATGAATGGACAAATAAGTTGTGGTACACACACAGACACACGGAGTACTACTGAGCCATTAAAAAGGGAAACCCTATCATTATAACACTATGGGTGGACATTGAGAACGTGATACTAATTGAAATAAGTCAGAAAGACAAATACTGTATGATCTCATTGATAAGTTGAATCTTAAAAAAAATACAAGTAAAAAGAAAAAATGCATAAAAAAGATATCAGATTTGTGATTAACAGAGGCAGAGGATGGGGGAGGTGGATGAAGGTAGACAAGAAGTACAAACTTCCAAATGTATAATAATTAAGTACTGGGGATGTGATATACTACATGATGACTACAGTTAACTTTCATATATACCTAATAACAGTGTTAACAGTAAATCCTGAGTGCTCATCACAAGGAAAAATAGTTTTTTTATATCTATATAAGGTTACAGATATTAAACTTATTGTGATAATCATTTTAAAATTTAAGTCACATCATTATGCTATACTCCTTAAACTTATATTTGCTATATGTCAAATATATCTCAAAACTGGAAAAAAGACTCTTTAATTATGGAATTAAAGACTATATGCCTTTAAAAATTAAAGTTATAAATATGTATAAAAATCCTTGAGACCACAAAAATAATCATATCATTTTAGTTTTCCTATGCAATCAGCTTTAACAACTAATTTACCCAATATTTATCAAGTATAAAGCCCTGTGCTAAGAATATGAACATTACTAACCCCATTCTAGAAATTAAGGCACTAAGGGGTTACTTATCCATATTCACACAACTAACAAACAAGAGGGAGGGTCTAAATTCAGGTCACTCTTCTCCATATGCAAAGTAGACTCTCTTAACCACAATGCTACAGCACCTCTTAGAACCACATCACCCTCCATGGATGACTGGAGTGTTAAAGCTAGCTCAGGGTCCTGCCAAAAATAGATCCCTATCCATGTGACCCATCTCTCCTTCCCTCCCTCCCTCCCTCCCTCTTTCTCTCTCTCTCTCTCTCTCTCTCTCTCACACACACACACACACACACACACACACACACACACCTGCCATCTGCAGGATGCATAGTCAGTTTACCACGGGAAAACAGTGTGCACGGTCAAATCAGTGTCAGCACAGTCCTTGCCTTAAAGGCACTTGATGGCTGGATCTCTCCCATTAGAAAGCGCATTCCTTAAACCTGAAATGTAGCTACCTAGGATGTCTTCAGGAGGAGAAACAGGAGCTGTGAAGCACACTGGAGGATAGGGCAAAAATACCACTTCCCTCACAATTTTGCTACAAACCAGTCCAACTTTAGAAGGCAAGGAAAGAAACACAGTTTCCCCAAGCCCCCAAGCTCTCCTCTATTCAGGACTCTCAGCTTTGCTACCTGCCTCTCAAGTCCTGGGGTCTGACTCCTATTTACCCTTAGCTGATCACCTGGCTGGAGACATTAGGCCACTTGTGACTATAAAATTTTTAATTCACATTATGACACTTAGAATAGAGGGGCATAAATATGTTGGAACATCAGATATAAAACTGTCCTAGGTCACCTCAATGAATGGTCATACTATCCTACCACCCAGTTGCCTTCCCTGCAAGATACATTTTTAATGGTAAGTGGAAGAAAGTGGCCCATCTGCAGAAGCAGTGCTTTCCCACTGAGGATTCTGTCCAGTTTCCTCCCCTGTGGCATCTCCCTAGGTGTCTGCTACCACCAGCACACAGAACTTACAAGGACATTTGGCAAGGCAGGTTGGCTCACTTTCTACCAGATTTGATTCCTTCTACCAAAAATCTAATTTCTAAGAATAAAGGAGTACTAGCTGAGGATAATTTTGATGGGGGTGAATTTCTTAGTAAACTCGATCCAAAAGGCATCTTTTGCAGGACACCTGCAAGCCATAGAATTTGACTGAGATACTTTCATCCTACTCAGGAGAGGAGCAAAAGCAAAGGTTTGCTGCCACCTGCTGGTGAATGTGAGTCCCTGCTAACAAGAGGACAGCAGCAGGGCTTGACATTTGATTGCTTCAGGATGTCTACAGGAACCCAGAGTCAACTTACTCAGAGCAGCGGTGACCCGCAGGGCTATCATCTCAAGCACTTATTCAATAACGATTTACTGTGAACATGATGCACCCTAAGCCAGAGGGGAGACAGCAAGATGATGGAGACTCCTGACCTCGATGAGTTTACATCTATTTCACTAAAAGAAAAAAGGCAAAGATTATCTAAAACATCTTTGTATCTTCAAAAAGATTTTTTTTGAGACATTGAAATTATTAGGTATTTCCCAAGGACAATGCATATTCTAGTAATTTCTCTGCCAATTTTGGTTACAAAACAATGAATGTGGCACACAGGAAATAAGCCTAGAAAAATGTAGAAAAGTATGGCTTATCATTATTCCTACCTCTTGCTTCTACTTTCCTTATGACCTCTACCTTTTATACTATTTCTATCAAATAGGATACATAAACTGGTTAAAAGGCAAAACCCCAGGAAGTAGCCAATGATTCACTTTAACTACTGATGTCATCTGGGGAAACTGATGTAGTGAAACAAACTCGTGTCAGGCTTTCAGCAGTGGGAAAGATCATTTCAGATGGACTCTGGCTGAAAGGACATTTCCTCCTTTTTCAAAAAAAAACAAAGGCCTCTTCCACTTCCACAGCATATATATTTTATAAGCAGTAGCAGCTATAATAAGCATTTTATATTATCAGAGAGGTGGTACCTTGAAATCCCCAGCATTATGTCCCAATACAGGCAGAAACGCAATCAGTAAAAACTGAATTTAAAGTTGAAGCCTTGTTTGCAAATGGAGAAACTAAGAAAGTTCTGGAACTGGTAAATTGCATTGATCCCAGCAGGTGACCTGCTGAATGTAAGTAGTCTCAGACCAGAGGCAAAGCAGGAGAGAATCAGGGCAGGAACAGAATGGCCATGACATGAAAGGAAGGAAAGGCACAGAGAACTAGGAAGGAGACGTTTCCTCTGGGCAAGGGTTTTCCCAGAGCTTAATGAGGAAGGATCATATTGCAGTTGTAGCTGTGTGTTATTTTTAAGGTCTCCTCTGGATATATGTAAACCTGTTAAGCAAAATGAGCACTAATCCTTCCAAGGTCTCCTTCAATCTCAATCCATCACCTACTTGGTCTTCATAAAACCCCAAGTTTAAAATAATTATTTTAAATTTAAAAAGATCCCTGAAACAAGTCCATTCCTGTTTGGGTATGTGGTTTCTTACACTTGCCTTTTGTTGGCGATTTCTTCGCCCCAAATGCAATTTTTAGGCCATGAGTCTGATAAACAAACCTTAATGACCCAGTAAGAAACCGGGGAATTCGGACCCAGTGAGCATGATAGTAACTGGGCATCAGAATAACACGAAAAGATTAGACGTGGTGCCTAAAACAACAGCAACTAAAAAACATAGTTTCAGACTCAACATTAATGGCTGGACAATTTGTGCAGACACTGCTTTTTATGCAAAATAAAGGAATGAACCCCTTCTCAGCTCTCAGGAAATAGGATGACAAATTTTTCATTCCCAATTCTATTGATGTACCCACATAATAGTTGTCAAAGAGTCACCTACCATTTTATTACCTTCATCCGCAATTCTGATTTACTTTTATTAAATGTTATATTAGAATATATTCTTCATGGCCCTAGCAATGTGTCCAGTGAAGGCAGTCACTAGAAAGGGAAATGCCAGACTCCATCATGGTACAGTAGAGCTGATGTGGCATTGTGAGAACAGGCCATCCTACTTCATATTCACTTAAAATAATGCAGAAAAAGGAAAAACCCAGTTACCGATTTTGACTGAGCAAGAACTTCCAATTTGATAATATAAGCTCGACAGCGTCCACTAATGAACTGCTCAATCAAACTTGGTTGAGTACTCTTGACCTGTGACAGGACCAAGGAAATCTCAGGGTAGCATTTCTTATTGGACCTGAATAGAATCTAGCTAAGCACCTGAATAACTGTCCTGCACATCACAGATGAACCACTCAAAAACTTCCCATTAGCACCTACACACCAGAGCTGAGTTGCCACATGTCACAATGTGGTTGTTAGAGGTGAAGACAAAGGGAGACTCAATCTCAGATCCAAAATTGTTTCTTTCAGAGAACACAGAGGAAAGATGGGAGCATACACTATATCAATGGAAGAAAAGCTTTATTAACTTCTCTTTCCATCTTATTAATTAGCACAGCCACTAAATCATCCTCTCCTGACAGGCTTCCTACTGTGACACCATATTGATTGTAAGGAGGATGTGACCCTGTTAGGTCCCCTGAGGTTTCTTCTACTTGAATCCATTTTTTTAAAAAATTCTTTCCAATGTCCTGTTCTTTCTCATCTTCCACTTACTGCATCTTATTTATAGAAAAATTTATAGAATGGGGTAATCTGATCACATGAGGGATTAGAGAAAGGACCTGTACTGATTTCCTTTGAGAGCCATACAATTCAAAGGCCTGAAAGGTCAGCATGAGTTGATCCTTCTCCTAGTGAGCATATGTTTAATAGAAGGAAAAGAATATGCATATGTCTATTACAGGAACCTAAAAGTGGAATATAATCAAGATATTTAAAGGGGCATTAGAAAGCAAGCAAGAACTTTTCTGCTATGTTTAACAGTTGGTTATGGTAAATGTATTATACAATGAGATGACATTTCAAAGTTCACAATGACATTGATCAGGCAACCAGCTGGGGAGATCATTGATTACAGAGGGGCAAACTAGCTGTTTGGTATCTTGTTTTTGTGAACTACCAGAAAAAAGATTCCTGTCTCAATGCAGAGAAGCAAGCATCAAGAGGCTGCAAGAAGTCCTTCCTGGGATAGGAAGTCTACTGTGGGTACAATCTGTTTGTGTCCACTCATAACTGATAAGCCACATGCCCTACATTTTTATCCTCAGATGGCTATTTTTGTCTAAATGTCCTAGTATTCTGAACTCTTATCTGTTCTTGCATTTATTCATTCAACCAATGACTGTGCAAGATCCTGGGAAAAGTTCTGGGAAGGGTTAAAAGATCCAGAACATACTCATAAGTAGCTCACAATCTAACAGACACTCTACAGATAATTCCATTTTAGAAAGAAAATCATTCCTGTCATGGAGATCCTGTGTGTGCACACGTGTGTGTGTGTGTGTGTGTGTGTGTGAGAGAGAGAGAGTGAGAGAGTGAGAGAGAGAGAGAGAGAGAGAGAGAGAGAGAGGGGAGGGGGAGGGGAGTATTACTAAGAGCACAGGCAAGTGCCTCTATCAGGCTGTCACACAAAGAGGAAGGAATGTCTGGACTAACACTACCTGACAAAATCTTCTCACCTTCAATAACAGAACAGGCAAAACAAGCCACATTCAGCAATCCAAAAGCAGAATAGAGCTCTTCAGGCAACTACAAATTCTGTGACCACTTTCAATGTTTTCCTATTTCTTTTTTGGCTGAATCTTGATGGACAACAATCAGTTTCATAAAATTACCCAAGTGAATTCACTTGATGTCAAAACTAAAACCTTTGGACTTAGAAGGCACTTTTCATGACCATTATTGGTGGTGATTGTCAGTGAATTCAGCCAGGTGATGCAGTAAAGAACAGCAGCCCTGTGCCCCTGGAAAGGAACATGGGGCAGAAGTTAGGAATGAGGGTTCTAGAGTCAGGATGCTTGTGAGCACAAGGTAAGATGATGGCACTGTTAGGTATTTAGCATCATGTGTGGCACAAAAGAATCTATTATCAGATGCTATGATTGTATTATTAAAATTAGCATTTGGAAGTTTGCTCTAGAGTTACACTGTTACAGTTATGAATTCTGGTATCAAGACAGTTAAATCTACAGGTCACAAGTGCAAGTTAAAAAGATGAGTAAGAGGAAGTGATCTGATGGGATTTCAAAAGAACTTAAATGTACAAATCTATGCAAAGTGTCCTAACAGTAAACTCAGACTATAAATTATATATTTATATAAAGTAGATACCTCTATCTGCAACAATTCTTTATATAAATAAAAATGGATAAGTAGGTGTGATTTTGTTAAATAACAGATATTTGTGAACAGATCTCTTTTTAAATGTTGCTTCCCAAAGGATTTTCATATTTTAAGACATTTCTGCATTCTATATCAGTTTGTGTATTTGTCCTCTTTTTATGGTAAATCAGTGATACTTTTTGGCTATCTCACAAAAAATATATATATATGTGTGTGTATGTGTATATATGCATATATACACACGTATATATACATGTGTATATATATACACATGTATATATATGTGTGTATGTGTATATATAAGTGTATATGTATGCATATATACACACGTATATACACATGTATATATATACATACATATACACATGTAAATATATATATATGTATATATATGAATAAGTCAGATACTTAAAGCCAAAACAAATGTTAGATTTTCCATTATGGGTGCATTGTTAGCTCTAAGAAACAAAAGAAAACTTAACCACATGAATACAAATGAATTTTAAGTTGTCCAGTAACAGAAAACTGTGACAGCTGAGGCATCCGTGTGGCTCAGAAGTGGTGAGTGTCCAACTCCTGATTTCAGCTCGAGTCATGATCTCATGGTTCGTGGGATTGAGCCCCACATCAGGCTCCATGCTAACAGCACACAGCCTGCTTGGGATTCCTTCTCTCTCTTTGTCCCTCCCTCTGCTTGCAAGCTCTCTCAAAATAAACTTTCTAAAAAAACATATGAGAGTCAAGAATAACACTGTGACTCAGTCAACTAAGTCTCAGAAAATGGGAAAAATCTCAGATTTTTCCATTTTTTTTTAAATTTTTTTTTAACGTTTATTTATTATTTTTGGGACAGAGAGAGACAGAGCATGAACGGGGGAGGGGCAGAGAGAGAGGGAGACACAGAATCGGAAACAGGCTCCAGGCTCTGAGCCATCAGCCCAGAGCCCGACGCAGGGCTCGAACTCCCGGACCGCGAGATCGTGACCTGGCTGAAGTCGGACGCTTAACCGACTGCGCCACCCAGGCGCCCCTCAGATTTTTCCATTTTAACATCAGTCGATAAATACTAACATCCATAAACAATGGATTGAAACTGATGACCAGCCTATGGCAATGAAAGCATAGTATCTTATTTAGAAGTAACAGTTGTGACTAAAGGGGTGCCTAGTGACAAGCACTTGTTCAACAATTACTTCCGGAGCCGACACTATAGGTCAGGCAGTGTTCTAGGTGCTAGGAAGAAAGCAACACACAAAATGGACAAAAATTACTATCCTCATGTTGTTCATATTCCAAGGTCTTTTTCATTCCAGCTTAAGTTTGTTTCCCTTGAAAGTTAGACATATTTGAATGCGAAGCATGCTCTGACAGGCCACCTACATCCTCCTTCAAGAATGAAACACTGAGGGGGCACCTGGGTGGCTCAGTTGGTTGTGTCTGACTCTTGGTTTCAGCTCAGATCATGATCTCATGGTTCATGAGATTGAACTCTGTGTCATTAGGCTCTGGGCTGACAGTGTGGAGCCTGCTGGGGATTCCCTCTGCCCCTCTCTGTGCCCACCCCACCCCCCATGCGTGCATGTATGCCTGCAGTCTCTCACTCAAAATAAATAAACTTAAAAAAAAAAAAAAAGGAATGAAATGCTGAGAACCCTCACTGTTGGTGGGAATGTAAATTGGTGCAACCACTATGGAAAATAGTATGGAAGTTCCTCAAAAAATTAAAAACAGAACTACCATACAATCAATTCACTTTGGGGTGATTAAAGAAAATGAAAACACCAACGTGAACAGACATATGCACCCCTATGTTTGTGGAAGCATTATTTACAGAGCCAAGATATGGAAGCAACCTATGTCCAACAGATGAATAAAGATGTGGTATATACAATGCAATATCATTCAGTCATAAAGAATGACATGTCGCCATTTGTGACAAAACAAAAATGACCTAGAGGGTATTATGCTAAGTGAAATAAGATTTCACTTACATGTGGAATCTAAGTACAAAACTAACAAAACAGAAACAGACACAGATATAGGTAACAAACTCATTTACCAGAGGGATGTGGGGGTAAAATAGGTGAAGATATTTAAAAGGTACAAACTTCCAGTTTTAAAGTCAGTCAGTCATGGGAATGTAATGCATAGCATAGGGAATAGAGTCAATATTGTGACAACTTTGTATGGTGACATACGATAACTAGACATCATGGTGATCATTCCATAGTGTATAAAAACATCAAATAACTATGATGTATACCTGAAATAGGATATTTTGTGTCAACTATACATCAATTTAAAAAAAGAATGAAGGGGTGATCAAAGGGTATAAACTTCTACTTAATATATAAATCAATACACCACACACTTTAAACTTCCACAATGTTCTCTTCTGATTATACCTGAAAGCTGAATACAAATAACGAACTTATTTCCTTCCTCAGCTGCTGTGAGTGCAGTAGTCAACACTCTTTGGAGATTTTAATGGGCTGAATAAAACCGCTTCACCTAAAATCAAACCACCTTCTGGGGTAGCCCAAAGCCAAAGACTGATTAACATTACAACTTAGGACAAGGGGCATGTCAGCCTTAGAGGTTCCTGTGGGGTCAGCAGAGGCCTTTATTCATTCCATATTGAGACTTCCCTTTCTGCTTCCTTAAGAACTGATTGTAAGAGCATTATCAAGAACATTCCTTATGAAGCCTCCTGTATGCTCTTCTGTATTTTACCGTTGGCTTCCCAGGAATCCACCTGGCAAAATTTTGTATCAAGAGAAAACAAATGCCAAGATGAGAATTTCAAACTGGATCATCTGCCCACCTGCTGGCAATGAGGACCCACCTCTGATGACAGAAACAGCACAAATAGCCGCTGGCACAGGGCAACAGGGCAACTGTTAAAACTTTTACAGGTGGTAAACAAAAACGGGCAGAAGGGAATGCATTAGCTCAATTTGGAGGGAAAATGGAGGAAGCAGTAATTGTTAGGAGAGTGGAACCAGAATGCTATTAATCAACTGTGGATGCTCTGGATAAAGACAAAATAAATAGTCAACTAAAAGTGGAGTATTTCCTTGGTGGTGAATAAAGTGGTTCTTATCTCCTCAGCAGGAAGGAAGAGAAAGCCGTGGACACCACCCAGGAACAAAGTTTCATAGATTACACTCCCAACCAAGGAAGATCAGCTGTGCCATAGTTAGGGTCCTGATTTGAAAAGAATAGGATTCTGACACATGGGGTGCAGGCATCTAGGTTGACGGACTCAAAGCACTTGAATCACCAGACTGCCTCAACTCTCTAAGCCTGAGGAAGTGGCCTAATTCTCCCAGGGAAGGGTTAACCCTCTTCTTTTGTTTGAAAAGCATGCAAAGATTTTGCTCCTAACAAAGGAATATGTGCCCATTCAGTGGCCACTCTCCCATATGGACACTTGACTAGTAACTATGGTTAAATCACAGCACAACTCAGTTGGAGACATGCTAGGAGAAACAATACCCTCAAAGTAACTGCATGTTCACCCAGAAAAGGCAAAATGGATTCTGAGTGTGCTGGACCCAAGCACGTAAGACACTAATCTGAATAAAAGTTTATTCTCTCGTGATACAGCATTAATGCTCTGACAAAGACCTTTGAAAGTGGCACACACAGCTAAGAAGGCCTCTAGAAGCCTGAAAAAGATGGCCCATACTAAATGAAACAGAAATAGCAGAATTACTGTGCCAGACAATGGAAAAAGGGGTTAAAAGATGTAGAGAAGTGATATCCACAGGGATATACTATGTAAAGCCAGAAAATCCATCAGATCACTTTGCTTCACAGGAGAGTGAGAGGATTTAACATTTACCAAAGCAATGAGGAATGTCTGGTGAGAGGGGAAAAAACAACACTAAGAAGTTTGGTTGTTGGCTCTCCTACGTAAGTCAGTGCACATAAGAGATGCAGAAGTGGGTTCACACCTGATAACAACCGGCATGGTAAATCTCCAAAAACAATCAAGGCCATATATTAGTACTTAACCAGAAGCCAGGTGGATGAAAATACTGTAGAGTGGCAAGGACACACTGTCAGTAAAAGGAGGCCTGACCAGGTGTGGGTTATAGTCTGCTTAAGAGATAAGAGCTTCCACAGGACTGAACTAGATGGGCAGTCAACAAGGATGTTTTTCAATCTACATAAAATCCAAAAGAACTCCAAGGTGGTTAGTCAGAAGGCTGAAAGCAGGCACCCTAACAAAAAGTCATGATTCTTTTATCAGTCTCTATACCTGAGCTACGTTTCAGACTCAGAACCCAGCAATACCATGGCAAGTATATGATGATTCCCTCAATCCTTCCCCAAAGAGACACAGGCTCTTGATTCAAGAAACTGTATACTTGAGAGAGATCCAAACACTGTTAGGGTTGTTGACAAAGGGTCTAAGTTGACAGTGACTTTTGGATACTCAGAGTATGCATCCAATGACTGATCATCACAGGGCTACTGAAGGCCCATGTCCCTTACCCCAAACCTGGGAGAATTCTGAAGGGCCACCTGGACCCCATGTTTAGCTGAGGCCTTCTTCAGAACTGTGCTGTATTTCGTTTCCTCTCTACCCAATTCTACTCCCTGACCTTCCTCCATGCGTGTTGATTACAAAACCACAAACACTTTATACTGAATATCCTGCAAGCCTATCTTGAGTCCACTCTCAGGTTAACCAATCTGCAACACTGGGTGAATCTGAGAAACTGGGGAGAGGGGGGAGTAAGAGGTGTCTTGTGCGGAATACTTCCCATTTGTTCATCCAAGTCGGTTCTCCTCCCGTTTACTGCTCTATTCCTTGCTCTATGGACTGTCACCCGCGGCCTTTGCCCAGTGATTTCTCAAGGGAGCCAACAGGAGACTGAAGAGTGGAAAAAGAAAGCAATCAGAGTATTTATCACCCAGGCTCCCTCACTGTCTTGCCAAGTCTGGGTCATGGCTGCAATCCTCTACTGAAGTCCTTCACTCCAGAGGGTGACTCCTCTCCTGTGTCCAGAGCTACAGCTCTCCCCAGTTTCCCCAAATTGTCTCCCATCTCCTCACTCTGTCCTTGCCCCTTTAAATCTAGGGATATAAATGACTCTTGTTTACTGCGAGGCTTGGAGAGCTTCATTTAACCTTTTTTTAGTTTAATTCTTCTGTTAGCATTGTAAAGGGCCTCCCTATTAAACTCTGCTTAATTACTCGATGATGCAATCTGTTTTCTGCTGTGCCCCTGGTAAATACAGACCAGCTAGAATCTACTGCACAGGAGCTTCCATATCTAGCATATCTGGATTCAGATATCTAGCTGTATGACCAAAGCAAACGACTCCACCTCTATGAGTCTTAGTTTCTTTATCTTAGTTTATCTTTTAGAGCGCAATGATACCTACCTGTTTCTGGATACCTTCACCACTAAACTACAGAAAACCTGAAGCAAACAGGCCAAAATTATAATCGCACTTACCTCCTAGAGCAGGAAAGTCACAGGTTTGGAGGACTGAGAGCAAAGTACAATCAGGGCTCAGCACCATTTCTCTACAGTTCTCTTGCTCTGCCCTCCTTTGCCTTCAGGCTGGTTTACTCCACAGTTGAAAGAAGACCACAAGCAGCTACAATAGCACCACACTTCCTGCTCCATCCAGTGAAAGGGACTGAGGCGCAAACGCCTGAACCGTGAGTTAAAGCCTTTCCTTCCATCTGATTGGATCAACTTAGTTTGCTTGTCCAACCCTTGACCAGTAAAAGTTGCTCTGATTGGCCAAGGCCTCGGTACTGAACCAATCATTGTCAAGAGGGATCGTATCACTGTGATAAATTTAAACCAATTAAGCTCCATCCCTGGAGCTGAACTCGCAAAGCTGCCTGAGTTTTACAGGATGCCCAAGAGGAAGGACAGATAGCGCTCAGCAAAGGGCTCAGGTGAACACCCTCCTGTGGAGAGCAGGCTTGGGCTGCTGTGGTTGTATACACAGTTCAGCTGTGCTCCAGGGAAAGGCTCTCATTTCCCCATTGTTTTCCATTTTTATGATAAAAAAAAAAACAAAAAACTGAGTTTGGTATGATGATAAATGTTATCTACACTTACTGTGTTGGCCATTTTGCAATATATACAAATATTGAATCTATGTTGTACACCCGAAACAAATGTAATGCTACATGTCAATTATATCCCAATTCAAAAATTGAAATGATTGAAAACAATGGAGTTTGGTCACCAACTTGTCAGAGCTGAGCCATATACTTATGTTTTATGCACTTTTCCATACGTGTGCTAAAAATACAATTAAAAAAAAAACCTCAACCTCACATTCCCCATCAACTATCACCCATTGTTCATATCCTGTTCTAAGGCAAGTTTATCAAAGAGGAATGTGCCACCTCCACTTTTGTTATCTTCCACTTGTTCCTTAGCCCACATATACATCAGGTTATTTGCCCTACAACTCCCTCATAATTATTCTAGTTACAATCATCAGTAAGATTCATGTTGTTAAACCAACGGACTCATTTCAGTCTTCACTTTGGCTTCTGAGAACATTCAACACAGCCGACCTCTCCTTCATTTTGCTACTGTGACTCCATACTTCCTCAGTTTTCTTGGTACAACTCTTATCATTCCTTGGGAATCCTTTGCTTACTCATTCTCCTCTGCAAAACTTCTAAATGTTGGAGATATATCCTAGTAGTTCTCAAACTTCAGCATGAATCAGAATCACCTGGGGAGCTTGTTAAAACAAATTTCTGTGTCCCGCTCCCAGAGTTTCTGATTCAATAGGTCCAGAATGGAGAATTTCTAATAAGTTCCCAGGTGATGTTGCTGTCTAGGGATCATACTTTGAAGATCATTGAACTACCTGACTCTCTTCTGAATCCCAGAACTATATATGTGATAATACTACTTGGATATTTTCCAGACATTAGAGATGTCACTTGTTCAAAGCTGACCTCATAACCTTGTAACCACATCTATTTGTCTTTCAGTAATCCACGTTTTCATAAACTCACCTACTTGCTGAAACTAGACACTGGGACACCATCCTTGATACTTTCTCTCCCTCATTTCCCATACAATTAGCTACTAACTCCTAGCTCTTCTACCCCCTACATCTCTCTCAAAGCCATCCCCTTCATCTTCACCATCACCAAAACCTTTCACCTGGAAGACTGTATAGCTTCCCAACTAGTCTCCCAGCAGTCATACACTGAGCCATTCTCCAAATATCTGCCAGTGATCTTCTCTAAATCAAGTTTGATTCAATTACTTACTATTTTCTGAATCTTTCATATAGATTTCCAAACGTTCTTAGATGCAGTCAAAGTACATAACATGGACTACAGGACACTGAAGAGCCTCTTCAGCCTGATCTCATGCCATTCTCCACGGGGCACAAGCCATCCTGGACCCACTCTCAGCTCGTTGTGTGTATTATATCCCTCCCTCCAGTGTCCTGTGCACTGCTTCCTCCCTGCCTGGCTCCCTCAGCCTTCTCCCTTCACCAAACTAACTCCTAGTCTTCCTTGGCTTCCCAAAGTAGATTGTTTTAAATTCTGTAAGAATTTACTTGTAATTTATTTATTTATTTACTTATTTATTTATTTACTTATTTATTTAGAGAGAGAAATCACAATAGGGGAGGGGCAGAGGGAGAGGGAGAGAGGGAGAGGGAGGGAGGGAGGGAGGGAGGGAGAGAGAGAGAGAGAGAGAGAGAGAGAATCCCAAGTAGGCTCCATGCCATCAGCTCAGAGCCCAATGCAGGGCTTGAACTCATGAAACTGTGATATCAAGAGTCAGATGCTTAACTGACTGAGCAACCCAGGCACCCCAATTTACTTGTAATTTTTATGAGAAATGTACTTGTCCTTTATGATACTTTTCAAAGTATTATTAATAATTAAGTGATATTTCATTTACTACTGAGCTCTGAAAAACAAACCATGTGTGTCTTGTTTGTTATGAACCTCAAATGTAGTTAGCAGTCAATAAACACTTCTGAAAGAAAAATGACTGTGTGTGTTTGGGTGCACAAAGGAGGTAGCTACTATCTCTGGGACCAAGAGAAGGGTAGCTACTAGAGGGACCAAGAGAAGCTGTACAGAGGATGAGATATTTGAGTAGAGTCATTTCTTGGAAGATGCAGAGGAGTTTACTAAGTGAAAAGGACTAGCATAAGAACAAGTACTAGACCAAGGACAGCATGATCATCCCAAAGAGCGACGAGGTTCCTACATATCTCTCCTATCCAAAGCATTTTCTTCAATGACTGAAAGAGGCCTCAGGTTGTCCTGGAAGATGGATGGCCAACCATCCAGAAACTCTTGTATTAAAATTCAAGTTCTGTTTCTGCAGGACAGAGAGAGAGAGAGAGAGAGAGAGGGAAGTGAGTGAGTGACTCACAGGGCACACCACCATTCCTTTCCTCAGAAAAGGGAGCATTTTTATGCCTGCAAATGAAGAAGAAGCCAAAGACAGACAATCTACTGGAGAGTAACAGTTGGGCCTAAGGAGGAAAAGTGAGGTGGTACACAGCCAAGTTGCCCTGAGAAATAGAGAGAAAGTGTGCTAGAGTGAGCATTAAAACAACAACTTAGTGGATGGGAATATATTTTCATTTTTTTAAGCTGCACGGTGTGCAACCTCATCCTTGTAAATTATTTACCCCTTTCCTCAGAGACATGTCACAAAGAGCTAATGCCAAGAAAGAACGTGTAGCATCTTGGCTTTGGATAAATAATCCAGATAATGTGTTACAGACAAAAGTTATATAGCCACCTCCCCACTGTTATCTCTCTTGTCTTAGTAGATCCATATGCAATTGTGAAAACCGTCTTTATCCATTCCTTGCATGTGCAGAGCAGGCTTTTTTTTTTTAACATAATGCAACATCACCATCTAGAGTTGAAGAGCATTGCTACAGTTTGTTCCCACAAGAGAACCTGACCACTGAATCCTGGAATTACCATTCACAATCCTGCAAGGAGAAAAGCGGCAGGGGTCCTGTGGAGTAGCATGAAAAGCCTTATCATTTGGATCCCCTCTGAAGTGGCAATTCCCACTTTTAGTAATTTACTCAAAGGAATTTATTCTGAAGCTGAGGTCAACAAACTTCCAGAAATCATGAGGAACATTACTGGCCTATAAATTCTAAAGTTTGTGAAATAATCTTAAGTAATAAATGTCCACAAAGATTCATACATTTCTTATCAGAGTGATGTTTGTAACAACAAAACAATGGAAATAATAACAATGTCCAGCAACAGGGGTGTTGTTAAATAAGTTGTAGAATATATTTCATTCACTAAAAATATTATGAAAAAATATTTAATGACTTAAAAACACTTTCATAAAATATAATGTGTGTATATGCAAGTGTATGTGCATGTGTAAAACTCAGGTTAAAAAATTTTGTACGTCTGTAATCATCCTACTCTTGGGATTGAGGGAAAGAGAGAAGGAAAGACAGAGACAGAGAAGGAGGATGGAGAGAGAATGAATCTCTATCAATCTACAGAGAATGATTACCTCTGACTGGTGGATTCAAAGTCATTTTTATTTTTTAGCTTTTTGTCTTTACCTATAATTTTCTGTAATAAACATCAATGTTATCACTGGGGTGTTTTTGTTGTTTTCTAACAAAAACAAAAGTGCTGGTCTGACAAAGAGTTTATGAACACAAGTTCACTGCAACTCTAAGCTCTCATCGATACCCAAAATGATACTATAGGAAAAAGAATTCAATCTCTGTCATCAGGGGAAACACAGACACACACACACAGTTGCCAGAGTAGTTCTGGGTCCAGGTAGTAACAAGATGCAGGGAAACCCACTCTGGTTACAGCAGATTTGAGTACGGTCCCAGCCAGGGTGACCCCTTCAGATCCAGCTGTTTCAGGGTGTGGTAATAACGAGGCTCCCCATGACTGCAGTCCTGACTCCCACAAACTACACACAGGC
This sequence comes from Herpailurus yagouaroundi, assembly GCF_014898765.1. Taxonomy (NCBI): domain Eukaryota; kingdom Metazoa; phylum Chordata; class Mammalia; order Carnivora; family Felidae; genus Herpailurus; species Herpailurus yagouaroundi. Next base: position 37,937,562 of record NW_024412396.1, on the reverse strand, counting down.
AGGGCACACCTGCCTACTCTTTTCTGAGTTGCAAAGATCTCTATTCTCCTTCCAAGTCCAAGGGAAATATCTTCTCCCCACAGCTTTCTGAAAATGTGTACACCATTTTATCCTGAGTATCTGGAATGGAGATTTTTATTCTCCCCTATACTTCTATGCCAGACATACTGGCCAGTCAGTGTGCAGATATGGCTTTTAGTGCTTAGCAACTCCTACATGATCCTTCCATGTAGCAGGGACAGCCATTCTAACTGGGAAGGAACTGGCTCAGGAAAAGGAGCACAGGTCCCTCCCAGCACTATGGTAACATCCTACGTGCCAGCAGGGAAAACATCAAAGAGGTCAATAACATGGCCTACAAAGCTAAAGGAATTGGTTGGATCATACCAGGCTCCAAATTCTGGGGCGGAAATATGCAAATTTTGCCTAAACTCTGGTCTCTCTTCGTTCCTATCATCGGTGCTTCTTTGCCCCCTCAATGCAGTCATTATAATTTTTAATATCATATTCAATGATATTGTATATTCCCTTTTATATCAGAAAAATTACTAATCTTTTTATTGGCTATGGAATTATTTAACCTCTCATACTCGCAATATAGGCTCTACAGAATCCTAACATTTGCTTTATATATGGATGTTGCATGTTGGGAGGCTCACTCACAGCTCTGAGCAGTGTCTTCAGTATCTAGAATGTTGAAGGAGGCTGTCAAATGCTGACTGATGGTGATTCAATACTTTCATGCCCAGAGCCCAGAAGAAAATAAAAGTCACTGGGGAGGAAGATGGCCTTTCTGAATACAAACATTGCCAAGGAAGGGAAGCCTGCATTTACAGGCTACAATATAGATCAAGTTACCAGTTGAGTTACCAGTTTTTGTCGGGCCCCCCCCCCCCAAAGCCTTTTGTAATATCTTTATAAATTTTTACAATTTATTTGAAAATGTCATACACTCTACCAGTGCTTATAGTTTACTGGGAAGACTGATGTTTAGAATGCAGAGCTATATGAGTTATCATACGTGGTTGCCAGGCACACTACTTTTGGAACAGCCCTTGATTTTTGTCTGGCATCTATTCCTAATGCCAAGCCAATCAGCTCACTTTGCTCCTCTCTATTTAGGGATAAGTTCTAGACTGGGATCATGATCAAAAAGGAAAACAAATCAAAACTAATATGATATAGTTCCCAAACGTTGGTTTGAGCTGTCAGAGAGGAGGAAGCTCTCTCTTCCTGACCAAGTGAGAGATAATATAAGGTGGAATGTGGCCCAGCTTATCTCCACAAAAGGAAAATATTAGAGAGCATGGACAGCACAGTGGAAGCCTGGCATGGATACACACAGAAAAACGGGCTCCTGAGAGGTTGTCTGAGTCCCCATCGGTTTCTCCGGAAACCAGCTACAATTTTAGCATTTGTGCCACACAATTTGTGCCAATATTTTCCATTTGAATTGTGTGAAAATGTCCAAACAGGGAGGTGAAGTTCAGCACTCCATAGAGACAGTCAGCATAAAAGGTTTCCCTGAAGTTTCTAGGAGTTCACCAGACTAAGTGGGGGAGGGGAGAATGATCCCAGAAGAGGGAACAGCATACATAGGCCTAAAGGCCAACAGAGCAGAGAACCCAGCCTATCATTTATCCCATGTTACACACTGCCTACAGCTGTTTCATTCATATGTTTCTTAGGAAGTGATCCTTGTATATAGGTCACTTTCAGATGAAAAAAAAATGTTTCAAAGTCCCTGAACAACCCATCTTAACAGAAAGAAAGTATCAGAAGTCTATATGGTAAAGAAGGAAAACAAAAAAAAAGATACAAAAGAAATCAAAATCAAGTCACACAGAAAACTTGCATCTACCAGACTCCCTCTGCCAAGTTCCTTTTACATAATCAGTAACAAACAGACACTTATGAACACTTATGCACATATGTACATATTCCAATGATGCTTTTAATAATGGTAATTTTTTATGCCATCTTTCATAGAAAGATCTAGAAACCATGTTGAGGTGATATAAGCACTTTCAGATGCTACAATATAATCATTCTGAAAAATAATTTGAGAATACATATCAAGAGTCTTAGAAATATTAATGTAATTAGATGTAGTAATTCCACCCCTGGAAATTTATTATAAGAAAATTGAAAATGGCTTTATGTGTCATATTGATGACATCACCATTTGTAAAGTCAAAAAGTTAAAATAATTTAAATTTTACAAAATAAAGGTATAATTGTTGTATTTCTAACTGAATAAATATTTTATATGAAAGGATGCTTACCAAAAGTGACTAATAACAGGAGAACACATTTTGCTACAATGACAAGTGAAAAGAATGGGAAACAACTGGTATACCATAATCTTGACCTGGAAAACAAACTATGTTCATGTCAATCTCTTTGTTGATTTATCTTTTAATTTGTAGGAATAAATGAGAAATTGATTAAATGTAATTTAAATAAGAAGTCACCTCCAAAACAGGCAGGCATTGGGGCTTACACAAAGTGCTAACTTTACAGTATTTTTCCATGGAATTGAAAGTATCCATCTTTCCATCTTCCCACACTGGATTGTGAGAACCTCAGGACTACATCTCCATTGTTTCCATACCTGCCCATAGAAGGAGCTTAATAATGATGATGATGATGATCATGATGATGATGATGATAATGAATATTATTAACTAATATTTATATGGAACTATTTGCCAGGAATTTTCTAAGAACTATACACATACACACACACACACACACACACACACACACGTATATAATAAAATACATTATTTACTTTATAAAAAAAATGTTTAATCCTCACAGTTCTGTGGAGCAAGTACTATTATTCTCACCTTATGCATAAGAAAATCAAAGTTCAGAGTGGTTGAGTAACTTAACCCATTTTATCACTAGTAAATAGCAGAACAGAGATTTAAACTAGGGATTCTTGAAACTATACTGATGAATCTGTCAAAGAGCAATGAGAAACAAGGTCTAGTCCCTAATACCAATCCTTCCATGGCTCAGTTTCTGCTCTGATTGATCTATCACTTATTATTCCCAAGCCCTGGTCTAGAGTCCTGAATTCTGACACCTCCTCTCCTGAGTGTGGACCAACTGTTCTACTTAGAACCGTGGACCTGTCAACTCTGTGCTAATATTACATACAGGTTCTATACTCACCTTTCCAGGGTTGGCTTCCTGAAACCGCATGCCCTTCTCTGTGGTGACATATTGGTCATTGCCTCTACCCCTGTTTTGCTTCATTTTATCCTCAGCTCCCATTTATTGTACATTGTGCTAGGCCCTTAATATGATCTGAGTGCCCCTTCCTTTGTAAAGCACCTTTTATATATTTACACACAAATATTTGTTGTATATAAATAATATATAAGCAAATATATATTTGCTTATTTACAGTTATATATTAGATGCCATAACTCTCAGCACCTGTAGCAGCCTATTTTTAATTATTATGGCTTTATAATAATATTCAATGTCTAGTTCAGTATTTTCTCCATGCTCCCTCTTTTCGAAATTTTATTATCCATTCCCACGTTTTTATTCATTCAGTAGGATGTTAGAATCATATTGCTGAAAGTTTTTTTTTTTTAATTTTAATATTTATTTAGTTTTGAGAGACAGAGAGAAAGAGAGCATGAGGAGGGTAGGGGCAGAGAGAGAGGAGAGACACAGAATCAGAAGCAGGCTCCAGGCTCTGAGCCGTCAGCACAGAGCCCGACGCGGGGCTCGAACTGGCAAACTGTGAGATCGTGACCTGAGCTGAAGTCAGATGCTTAACCGACTGAGCCACCCAGGTGCCCCCGTGAAAGTTTTTTAAAAGTAGGTTTTGGGTTGTGGTTCAAGGTGGCGACTTAAGAGCATCCTAAACTCACCTCCTCCCATAAACACACGAAATCAGCAGCTACATGTGGAGTATCTTCCCCTGAAAAAAATAAACCCTGGACACTGGCTGAGTGACTCCATGTATCACATCAAACAAAAGACAAGACCGTCCGCTTGTTAGCAGGCAGGAGCAGCTGCGACACGATCTTTCCATAAAGCCCATGCCCAGTGCAGTGACTTCACAGGAAGAAACTCAAAACCCAGGGCCTCTCCCTGAGGAACTAAGGGTTTGAACCCACATAGGGCACCCCCCAACTTTTAAGACCTGCACCTGAGCGATGACCCCACAATATCTCTTTTTGAAAACGAACGGGCTCCGCCACAAGCCCCACAGGATGTAAGGATCTGAGAAAGGGCTCTTACGGGGCTCGCTGGGACTCACCTGCCCCAGGGCCCAGGCAGCAGCCCACGGAGGCGTGACTTTGTAGGAGCCAGGCTCCTTCGTTCATCTTGGAGCCTCAGCCTGGGAGGCGGCCCACGGGGTTGACGCACATCCGGGGCCACGGTGGGGCTCTACGAGGACCGAGACTGGCAGGCGCCTTCCTTCGCTGTCCCTCTGCCTTTCTTCAGCTGGTGGGCACCATCTTTTTTATTTATTTTATTTTTTATTTTTAACCGTGGGCTTCCCCCCTCCCCCTTGCCGGCCCCCCCGTTGCTGGTAGGCACCATCTCCACACTCACCCTGCGCAGGACTCCCGCTGGCGGGCGCCATCTTCGAGCACTGCCGCCGCAGAGACGCAGCACCAGGCGCACCTGGAGGGGGAACTTGTGCGCATGTGTGGTGGCCGGGCTTCGTGTCTGGTGTCCAGCTTTTGTGGCTGCCACCAGAGGACACCTCTACAGAACCTGGCTGTGGTGGCCAGGGTGGGGCTTACGCTGGCGGGTCCCACAGGACTGTAACCAACGGAGAAAGAGTCCTTAAACGCCACCGCCTCCAGGGCACAGCCAGAGGCAACAGAGCCAGGAGCTCATTCTGTGCCAGAGGCCTATCTGCTTATCCACATAGCTGCAGCCTGAGGGCCAGCCTCCTAACTATGTCATACGTCTAAGGGCTGACTGTCATACTTTCCAGAACCTCAGTGGGTAGGTGCTGTCTTCACCCTCTCCCTCTACCACACTCCAGAGTGCCGGTAGCTCCCAGAGGAAACTCACACGCTCATCTGGAGCCCTGGTTTTCCAACTGCCCCCCCAGGGAACACCTCTAGATCACCTAGAACTAGTGGCTAGAGGGGCTTAGCTTGCCAGCCACCAGGGCTGCATACATTTCACTGCATATATTTGCATATTTTAAAAGCTGCTTCTTGAGAGTCTAGATTCCAATCAGCCTGAATCTAGGTACTGAGATTGACCTCTTTGGGACACTGAGAGGTCTTGGCACACCCCCAACTAGTGGAAGCTGTGAAAAATAAAATAGACTGCTTGGACAATCACAGAAGTTTGAGAGACAACCAAAAGCAAGGGCGGGGTGGAACAATAACTTTCCTCTTTTACACGAGGCCATTCCTTCAAGACTGAGAGAGGTGAATGCTTTATCTAATGCATAGAAACCAACACAGAGAATGAAGCAAAGTAAAGAAGTAGAGGAATATATTCTAAATGAAAAACACAAGATAAAACTTCAGAGAAAAACCTTCATAAAACAGAGATAAGTAATTTACCTGAAAAGAGTGCAAAGTAATGGTCATAAATATGTTCATCAAGCTTGGAAGAATGTATGAGCATGTGAGAACTTCAATTAAGAGATAGAAAATATAAGAGAATCAAATAGAGGTCACAGAAGAAAACAAAAACACTAATTTGAGAACATGTATGTACCCTCATGATCATTGTAGCATTATCTACCACAGGCAAGAAATGGAAGAAACCCAACTTGATCGATGAATTATACATATAAATAAAACATGGTATATATACACAATGGATTATTATTCAGCCAAGAAAAGAATGGAATTTTGCCATTTGCCACAACATTGGACCGTGAGGGCATTATGCTAACTAAAGAAAGTCAGACAGAGAAAGACAGGTACTATATGATCTCACTTACATTGTGGAATCTAAAAAAGAAAAAAAAAAATGAACTCATAGATACCAGAAAACAGATTGGCGGTTGCCAGAGATGGGAGGAACGGGTGAACAGCGTCAAAAGGTACAAACTTCCAGTTATAAAATAAATAAATCACGGGGACGTGATGTACACATGGTGACTATATTTAATAATACTGTATTGTATGTTTGAAGATTGCTACGAGAGTAGATCTTAGAAGTCCTCAACATAAGAAAAACATTTTGTAAATACGTATGGTGACAGATGTTAACTGTGATCAGGTGTTATTGTAGTGAGCATTTTGCAGCATATAGGCATAATTTGCATTATGCAAATATCAAATCATTATGTTGTATAACTGAAACTAACAATGCTATATGTCACTTATGCCTCAATTTTTTTTTTAATTAACTACAATTAAATTAAATTGGTTTTCTGAAGTTCAGGCTACTAATTGGATATGGGGAATATTTTGTCTCTATTCATGCTTAAAATGCTTAGCTCTTAAGACTATAAGATAATCTCTATGGAAGTAAAGAGCAGAAAGAAGACATGCTGCTGTGTCACTAGCAGGTATAAAGTTTACAGAATACCTATTAGTAATTGTTACTAAGTTCAATGAACTTACAATCTCCAATCATCTTGCAAACGTGAATGAAAATTATTTCTTTCCAATGAGTCTGAATAAAAGTTTGTAAAAATATAAAACAAAAAGACAAAAAAGTAGGTTTCTATTAAAATTGTATTAAACATAAACATTAATTGGGGAAAAACTGATATTGATAGTATTAATGAGCCCCATTCAAAAATATGGCTCAGCCCTCTCACACATCCTGTTTATATTATGATAACTCCATTATATAAGATGCACTCAATAACCCATTATCTTATATATTTGTGCTTTTATTGCTATTCTGAATGGTATCTTTATTCCATTGTGGTTGATTTTTTTCTAATAGATAATTGTTTATGAAATCTATTTTCTTCTCTTTTTTAAGTCACTTAATTTTTTTATTATTACTAATGATTTTTAATAGGTTATCTTGTATTGTGTCTAAGAAAAAATACCATCTGAAAATAATAGTCTATTTTTTCCTGTAACTATACCTAGAAATTTTAGGGCAACATTAAATAAAAGTGATCATTCTTAGCTCACTCCTGATTATAGTGAAAATGCTTTTGGTCTGTCATTAAGTGTATAACGTAGCCTTTTGATAAAATGATACTCATCATCATCTTTGAAAAAATTCTTCTGGGGCATCTGGGTGGCTCAGTCAGTGAAACTTCCATACGTTCAAGCCCCGCAGATTCAAGCCCCACTTCAGGCTCTTCACTGACAGCGTGGTACCTGCCTGAGATTCTCTCTCCCTCTCTCTCTGCCTCTCCCAGCTCATGCTCTCACTCTTTCTCTCTCTCTCAAAATAAATAAGCTTAAAATATAATTTAAAAATTCTTCTACCAGAAATTTGAAATATTCCATTTTCTTCCTTTGATTTATTAACATAGTATGCTTTATTTCTAATTTTTTCATCAAAACATTCTTATATCTCCAAACCAAAACTTATTTGTTCCTGGTACGTTATACTCTTAATTTACTTCTGAATTTAGTTTTGTGGCACATACGTGTATACGTTATTCTGTTTTTCCTTTCTGTTACATTTGATTGGATTTGTTACCAGGGTTTTTTCCTAGATTTAAAAGTGAACTGGAGACTTTTTCATTTCTTTCTACATTGTATGACAGTTGATATAATGTCTTCAAAGCTTGAAATAATTCAAGTGGTAAGAACATCTAGACCCATAGTTTTTTGGTTATCAATTATTTGATAATCTTTAAAGGTTTTTCTTAAAAATATTTCTTTTGCTTATCAATTTCACCTTGATTTTGATTATTTACAATTTGTCAGAAAATTATGCATTTTAATCCAATTTTCATATTTATGGCCATACATGGCTCTTTTTTATCATTTTAAAAATCACTCATTTATGGTGTCACAGCACTCATAAATTCTTTTTGTGTGTCTTTCTTAATTCAACTAGGCACTGATGTTTCTATTTTATGATTTTCTTCTTCTGAGAACTAACTCTAGTTTACTTACCAATGCTGCAAATTTTTGTTTTATAATTCCTTAACTTCTGAATTCATATTTATTATCATTCTGTTTCTTTTGTGTTTGTTTTGCTAAAGGAACAAATATGACTATATACTTTTTCTGAGCACATGCTCCATCATAACACATAACTTTATATATAATGAAATGTATATTATATATTATGTATATTTTATATTAATAAATATATATTTACACATATACTTAGCTACATATACATATAAAAATAAATACATATACATATATACACATATATAGTGTGTCTGTTCTTTATATTCAAATAATCAGTATTATGCTTTCAGATTTTGTTTTCTTATTTTATAATATGTATTGTCTAAATGGAGTATATTTCCTTTGCTTTATCTTCTTCAGTGTAAGATTCCATGCCACCATAATCCTGATATCAAAACAGAAGAAAAATATTTCAGTATAAATAGAGAAACAAAATTTCTAGAGAAGACTTTAAGAAATCAAATTCTAAAGAGAATTAAAAGAATAGTACTATATTACAACCAAATAGCATTTATCTTAGGAATGTTAAGAATTGTTTATCATTAGGAAATATTAAATAAAAAGTTGTAAACAATCAAAGCATCTTGACAACAAATGCCAAAAATAAAAAAGAATTTAATAAAATTCCACACACTTCCTAATGATAAGGATAATCTAACAATAAGCTAGCAATTGAAGAAAACTAAATTTAATAAAGGCCGTTAACAAGAAACTTACATAAACCTTATACTTAGTTGTAGAATACTAAAACTATCTCCACTAAGTCAGGAACGAGATAAGAAGACCCATTAGTACTATTATTAGCATTACCATGCAGGTCCAAGGAAGAATCAATAAATAAAAGTTAAATTGATCAGGTAAAAAAACAATGAAACTGCAATCTTTGAAGATAATTTTATACCTGAGGAAACCAGGTAAATCAAATGGAAAACTTTTAAAGTCAGTACAGGGGTGCCTGGGTGGCGCAGTCAGTTAAGCGTCCGACTTCAGCCAGGTCACGATCTCGCGGTCCGTGAGTTCGAGCCCCGCGTCAGGCTCTGGGCTGATGGCTCGGAGCCTGGAACCTGTTTCCGATTCTGTGTCTCCCTCTCTCTCTGCCCCTTCCCCGTTCATGCTCTGTCTCTCTCTGTCCCAAAAATAAATAATAAATGTTGAAAAAAAAATTTAAAAAAATAAAATAAAATAAAGTCAGTACAGTAACCAGATAAAATCAACAATAAAAATCAACAGATTTCCTATAACCCATATACATATAATATATATATACACATATAGATCACAAATATAATTTTTTTAAAAAAATTCAATTTACTGTATCAACAAAGGCCATAAACTAATTAGGAATAATGCTAACACAAATGTGCAAAACCTTAGAGAAATAAACTATAAAACCCCACTGGAGAATATAGAAGAAAATGTGAATAAACAGAAAGACACAGAGTGTTTTTTGAGTCACAAATTGTCCCCTATACACAGAGGGCAAGGGGAGACTAATAAGAGGCAGACCACTCCACATTAGTAGGCGGCAGATTTAAAAAGTAAGGGAACTTACATATAAAGCTTGTCTTGAGTAGCCACAAGATCAGTAAATCTCCACATCTACCCACCAGACTTAAAAGTTTATATAAAGGCCTTAACTGGGTTCAACCATGTATTCAGCCCAGACGGTCTCAACAACACCTCGCTCTCTCAAGGTTATGTTCTTGAAACAGCTCCTAGCATTGGGAAGGGTGGGTAGAACACACATTCCAAGAGCAGGGGAGGGAGTAAGGAGTGTCCAATTGCCCAGGTCCTGCTTGAGGGTCAACTGGTGGTCACATCCTCTCAATGAACTCCTCCAAGAGCATCCCTTAACCTCTCCCTAATTAGTTGACACTGATCATTGAACTCAACAGCTGACTCCTAAGGACATGAGCAAGAACATATAGAACATTTTTTAAAATGTGAAAAACAACAAGTGGTGAATTACCCTACAGAACATCAAAATTTCCTTTAAAGCTATGGTAAAATGGTAGAGCAATGGCATAAGAATAGGGAAGCCCTGGGGCACCAGGGTGACTCAGTGGGTTAAGCTTTTGACTTTAGCTCAGGTCATGATCTCACAGTGCGACAGTTCGAGCCCCACGTCAGGCTCTGTGCTGACAGCTCAGAGCTGCTTCAGAGCTGCTGGAGCAGCTTCAGATTCTGTGTCTCCCTCTCTCTCTGCCCCTACCCTGCTTGCACTCTGTCTCTCTCTCTCTCTCTCAAAAATAAATAAACACTAAAAAATATAAAAAAAAAGAGAATAGGGAAGCCCACTGGTAAGAGAGAAGAGAGATTTCAGGAACACACCCTGTATACATGAGAATTCAATTCAAGGTAAAGGTTGTATTTCAAAGGATAGAATTTAGAATGCATTGGGAGACTTCAGGTGAAGATGCAGACTAAGCAAATGAAAGAAAACTCACCACGACTACACACCTTACTTTCAATAATTACAATAGCCAGATTTTGTTTTAAGTTTATTCTACATAGCTCAACTTAAAAGCGAAAAAGAAAATTGTCTGTGGCCAGAAATAAAGAACCTACTTTATTGAATAGGAGTTGAAGCTATGTGACTCAGATAAATGGATTTGGTATATACTTAGGGATTTATGTTTTAATATCTATACCTGCTTTATTAAGAACCAGGAAAGGGTGGCCCTATAAGGAAAATACTGCCTGCCAGTGCAAGATTGTAACTCAAAAGCCTCATGGTTATCGGTGAAAACATAGTAGACCTAGAAGCCTTTCCATCTATAACATCTGACCACCGGCAAGGAAGATGGGGCAGAAAGCAGACCTGTGGACACTGCACTACTGGTGACAAAATGATTGATACTATTCGTGACTGGGCTCAAAACCTCTCAGCCAGGGTACAGGTCTACAAAGCTTATTGGTTTTCCAGTTTGAATGATAGGTCTAGTTCTAATAATCATATTGATAATGAAAAGTCAAAGCAGGAATTTTCTATTTCTTAGTCCCTCGGGTTCCCAAAGATATAGTCAAGCCCTATCTATTCATCATCATCACCGCCCTAGAATACACTGTTAGTGCTGCCACAGTAGATCAGAAGGTTATCTACAAGAATAACTGAAACCTCAGTACTGAATGCCCACATGACATTAATCCTACCACATGAATGGATAAAACCTTGTAAGCACTCCTGACTCCTCTGTTTCCCTTCTTGCAAAGGTGCTGCCTGCCTCCTTTAGCTTATTCATGTCATGTGATCTATTTCTGGACTCAGATGAAATGACATGCCATAGGTATGGTATCTAAGTTTTATGAGTGTTTACCTAGAGCATGATGAATCCTGGAAACGTGGTTTACCTAGAGCATGATGAATCTTGACCAATGGGAAACAGGGAATGAGAGGATGTTGGGCAGATAAATTCCCCCTCCTTTCTCCCCTCCAAGGACAATCCAAGATTCAGCTTGTCTTTTCCTGCCTTTCAGATAATACCTGTGTGCAACACTCATGCTCCATGACCTGCCAAGTCTCCTCTTACTCTTTGTGAAGCTATAACCACTGCTTTGCTTTGCTTTTTTTCCTTGCCTCATTTCACTTTTTCTCAATCTCACTACCCATGGCTTGTGTTTCCCAAATAAAGAGTTAGTATTTTCAATCCTAACTCTGCCTCTACTTCTTTAGAAGGCCCAAACTAAGTAGCAAGATTTTTTTTATTCTTTCACTTATTTCCTCAAATTTGATAATACCCTGAATATTGGACTGACAGAATTCTAAATCAATCCCCTTGCCCACTTCCTTCTGGCCATATATCCACAGTCACAATCATGGGCCAATTATATCATAAATGATTGACTATAGCAGAGTACAGATAAGATATTCATTCTGTTGGTTAAATGTAAACATTCTTTCTGCTGTCTTTTGTGCTGGGTTATCTAAATCTCAATAATGTCTCTGCTGCCTTTGTCACATCAAGACCAACTGAAGCATGCATCAATATAGGTTGGTGCCCCACTAACTTGAAAGTCATCCTCAATTACCAGCCTGCCATTATTGTTCCCTATGGAGAGCCAGTCAAAACCACTGAGAGCTACCTGCATACTGAGCAATGCCACATCTGTGGTTGAGGACCATTTTTCACTGGTACAAAGGTGAAAGGTTAGAGAAAGGGGTTCTCAGGCACATAAAGACATAAATGTTCTAGAATTGTTTCTGAGATGGTTGAAGTCCATAGGACTAAGGAATAAGATGAGTGTCTATCATATTAACTTGTCTCCTGCTAGCTTTTATACTCCTTTGTCTTGAGTTTTAGTTCTCTTCTCTTTACTATCCACAGTAATCCATGAAAGTTATGTTTCTAAAAACAATTTTTAAAGGATAGTACAGAACGTAAATCTTTAACAGTATATATTCTCACTCTTTTAATGTTTATTTATTTTTAATACAGAGAGAGAGAGCGTGAGCAGGGAAGTGGCAGAGAGAGAGAGGGAGACACAGATTCAAAGCAGGCTCCAGGCTCTGAGCTGTTAGCACAAAGCCGGATGTGGGGCTCAAACCCACGAACCCCAAGATCATGACCTAAGTGGAAGTCAGACGCTAACTGACGGAGCCACCCAGGCACCCCTATAAACTTTCTAAGAATAATTTTTATATTTTACCCAGTTTTGTAAACATACTTCTAGTATTCATTTATACTTAATGTTGTTTTAACTGATTTCAGTGCTCACTGACAGTTTTTTATATCAGTTTCCCCATTCTTAATTTCTTAGAAGTGAGTCAGCACTTCTTCAACTCTTTTAAGATATGTTGGATTGATTGCAAATACACCCTTAATTTTCCACCCCCTCCCTCCCTGTATCCATGTCTTCTGTAATATGCTTTTGCAGCTTCTCCCATTAAGAAGTGGTCTGTTTCCTGGGGTGCCTGGGTGGCTCAGTTGGTTGAGCACCTGACTTCAGCTCAGGTCATGATTTCATGGCTTGTGAGTTCAAGCCCCATATCAGGCTCTGTTGCTGACAGCTCAGAGCCTGCAGCCTGCTTCAGATTCTCTGTCTACCGTTCTCTCTGCCCCTTCCCTGCTCATGCTCTGTCTCTCTTTCTCTCTCAAAAATAAACATTAAAAAAAATTTTTTTTTAAAGAGGTGGTCTATTTCCCAATTCTTGTGGCCTTATGACTTACTCTGACTAAATCAATATGGTGAAAGTAATGTTGAATCAATCTGAGCTGAGGCCTCCTCAGAAAGTTTTGTGTTCTTCCACTCTTGGAACTCTGAAACCACCAGCTGAATAAGCCAGGAGTAGCCTGCTAAATGATGAAATGTATGTGGTTCCTTCACCACAGTTGTCTCACCTGATGGCCAGCCAATCATCAGACCTGTGTGTGAGGCTATCCTAGCCCTCTACCAACTCATCAAGTGACTGCAGATGCACTAGCAAGGCTAACCAAAACCAACAGAGATAAGTCCAGCTCTACCAAACTACCCACCTGAGCTGTAAACTTATAAGAAATAATAAATGTTGGAGGCTTTAAAGCTCTAAATTTTAGGGTGATTTAAGCATCAATCACTAACTGATACAAAAGATAATAGGGTGACATTTTCTGAGACTTTGCGTACCTTGGAATATGTTTATATCTCTTTTACTTGACCACCAACCTAATTCACTTTAAAATTCTTGACTTATGAGGGGTGCCTGAGTGGCTCAGTTAAGCGTCCAACTCTTGACAATTGTCTCAGGTCATGATCTTGCAGTCGTAGGACTGAGCGCCACATCAGGGTCTATGCTGAGTGTGGAACCTACTTGGGATTCTCTCTCCCTCTCTCTCTGCCCCCCATCAAAATAAATAAATAAACATTTAAAAAGAATTTGTGACTTATGAAGTTCTTGTCTCAATAGTCTGTATACATTGCTTTACTACCTTCTGGCATTATACTTTGCTGATTTGTAGTCTTTTATATGCCTTTATATTTCATGTCTGAATGCTTATGATAATTTTATTTATCTATATAATGAAACATCTTTCCATGATTTGGAATTTTGTCAACTTTTCCTCAAACATAATGAGCCCTTTTAATCTGTATGCTGAGAAGTATTTTTTCAGTGATATCTTTTACTATCACTTCTATTCAACTATTTATTCCTCACTTAAATATCTACATTTTAAAGCCTTTCTCTTCACTGTATGTCCTCTATCAAGACTCTTTTCACAATATTTAAAACTCTTTAATTTTTGCCTCTGCATTATGGGAAAAAATTTATTAAATTTGCCTTCATATTACCATTCCCATTATTGATTTAAACATTTTTTTACTGTTTTAATTCACTTTTGAGAGAGAGAGGGAGAAACAGAGCATGAGCGGGGAGGGGCAGAGAGAGAGGGAAACACAGAATCCAAAGCAGGATCCAGGCTCTGAGCTGTCAGTACAGAGCCTGATGAGGGACTCAAACTCATGGACCACGAGGTCATGACCTGAACTGAAGTCAGACCTTAACCTATTGAGCCACCCAGGTGCCCCCCATTATTGATTTTAAATCGACATTCTGCTCTTTTTCCAATATGGATTTTAGTCTGCTCTGTATTTTTAATTGCTATGTAATCTTTTCTCTTCCCATCCAGCTTCATCTTCATCTCGAACTATTGACTTTTAAGTTCATCTGATCATCTTTTCTGTACAACTTGTTCTCTTTTTATAGCTTTCTGTTCCTGGTTTATAGATGTCATAGCTTTATAAATGTTATTGTAGACTCTGTTTTTTTTTCTAAATCTTTTTCTAGCTTAAGGGTTAATCATTTAAAGATATTTCTATTCCTCTGAGTTATAATGGTCACATAACATTACTTTTATTCTGAAATAGTTTTGCATGTTGAGCAATACCCCAGCTATCATTGAGGTCTGTTCTTGTTTTTCACTTTACTCCTCATGGAATGAAGAAAGATACATCTATGTTTGCCAATACACTAGGATTGTGGTTTAGCTTTAGTACAGCTTATTATAGTTAGAAGGCATATTGATGTACATAGCATTTAACTCAATTTCCAGGGCTTAGAGATATTCTTCTATTATGTCTCTTCTGGATTTTAGTGAAATCATTAATCACTTCCTATTTCTGCTACTTGATTCTTTGATATTGTGGACCATCAAAGTATTGGAATTACTTTTGTTTTGGCCTCCCCTCCAATAAAGCCTTTGTACATATTGAGACTATATCTCCAATAATACAAAGCAAAACTCTATGTCACCTCCCTATACCCAAATGCTCATTTCTTGTCCTGTTCTCTAGAAGTTTCAGTATCTAAATCAATGCATAAAAACAAGGATTAATGACACAGGTGGACATAGGCGGGGAGAGCAACATGCTTATATAGGGGCATAACGACCCTAATCAGAAAAGGTAGACAGTGAGAAAGGGCTGATGATGGGTTTAAGTTCCAGATGGCAAAATAGATAGTGTCGATAGTCACTTCAGCCCCATTTTTCTTGAATAATAGAAAATATTCCCAGAAGCTGGAACCAGATATGCTATAGCTTACTTTTAAGGGTATTTTCAGTTCTTGGTCTTTCTGTGTGTCATGGTGGGGTGGGGCAGAGGACGGTATTGTAGGAAGATGGGGGCTGACTGTGCCTTTGGAACAGACACTGCAAAGAAAAGTAGGAACTAAGTCAAAGAATCCTTGATATGTACATTTCAACTCAGAAGTTTCTACCTTACCATGTCTCCTCAAAATTCAGTTTTATTATTCATATAGGCTTATATAGATCTGTCAAGAATCTATTGAGATTAAAAACTCTTGAAGTTGACAGTTACTTGATATGCTCCAAAGAAAAATTAAGATAAATTCAACCTCAAATAAGAGATATTTAGTATTTTTGTTAATACTTTTTTTTTTTTTTTTAATGTAATCTCTATGCCCAGCATGGGGCTCGAACTCACATCTCCTAAGATCAAGAGTTGCATGCTCCACCAATCGGGCCAGCTAGGTGCCCCAGGAGTTAGTATTTTAAATACACATAAATACTATGAATATATATTGAAGTCACTGAAATTACACATATGTTATGAATAATACTAATTGCTGCTAGCAAAACATTTTTGTTCCATTTGGGCTTGCAAATCAGCAGAGAGTCTGTTAAAAATTAGTGTAATAACATAATGTTTCTGAAATATTACCAGATGTCTTTTTTATTTGCAGAAATTCTTTTTCCAAACACTGAAGCTGAGGCATTCAGTGCTTCAGAAGAAGGATAGACATGGCCAAGAACAATGAACGAATTGTCCAACATTGACTTTCAAAGCAAACTTTCTAAAAAAGCACATGGAGAAACAGTTCCTTTCATTTGCCAGAATCAGGCACTGGAGGGAGAGAAGCTCCCTATCAGAGTTGTCCAGCAGTGTCCCTTTATGTATGCAGAATTAGACCTGTGGCCTAAACCAGTTGGGTTTCTGTCATGTGACGGAAAAAGAATCCTTATCCATGTATTGCTTTTTTTAATGTGTTAAATGCTAACCTCAAAAGTCAAGTATATAATACCAGAGTCTAATTGTAAGGGCAATGAACTGAGTCCTGGGTTTGAAATTAAGAACGCCAAATTGTATATTTCCTTCCAACCGACTTTCAATGTTCCGACTGAGCAATCCATCATTTGGCTACTTCTGTTTTAATGGATTGTACCTAAAACCCTTTTCTTTGAAGTCTTTCCTAGCTCTGGATGAAAGCACAGTCTTAAGCTTAATCCCTTCCATCTATTAATATGATTTTTTTTGCAACGTACTCAAAAATTAGAGCATAATACTCTCACCTCCTTTACTCATTTAATTTTGGCATAATACGTCTATTTTCCTGCTCGAAGATTTGCTCTTTCTGGCCACATTGGCACCAGCTGTTCTACATGATGATGCCCAGAGAGACTGGGAATTAGATCTGTTTACCTTGCCCTGAAAGCCCCTCTTCTAGCAGAGCATGCATTTGTCATTGTGCTCCATTTTAGCATCCACATCCGTTTAGCAGGACTTCTAACTTAGCAGAAGCTAGAAGCAGGCAAGTTTCACTTGCATGTTAGCTTTTCATTTGCAACATTGATTCTTTTGACTCAAATTTACTGAACAGGTATTGTGCCTTTTGTTCCAAGGGCCTACTTTCCCTGTCACCCTCCTAATTAGATAGAGGCCTACCTGAGTTTTACTTTGTGTGAAGTGCTCTGCAAAGGAAATGTTACAGATGGATTCAGGTCTACTCATTTATTCATTCAAGAAACATTTATTTAGTTCCTGAGGATAAAGAAAACAAACAGACGAACAAAGGACAGTCTTTCTCTTGGGTACTTCACAGTCTAGAGAAGGAAACATAAAAATCATTGATTACAAGGAGTTACATGGCTATAAAATAGATTTAATATTGAAGCTTAATCCTTAAATTCTTTGGCATTCATTAATGATAATGTTATCAGCAAAATAGATGATTATAATTTTTAAACATGTTCAGATCTGGTAAGGTGTTGAAATTTCTGGTTTCGAATGACATTTCAATCCTGAATCACTTACCTTCTTGGGTTCTGTTCTCTCTATAAAATGAGAAAACTAAGCAAGATGCCTTCCAACTGTCTATCTGGCCACCACATGCGACAAATCCACAATTCTCAAAGCTGTAGAAAAAACTCTCCTCCTAGTTTAAACTGTGACCTGTCAATAATGTACTTTTGAACACATGGCTTTGAAGTTCTGATTTGCTGCCAACTTGCCTAGCTGTATTTATTTCCTCTCAAGTTGAACTATCAGAGTGGGAATTAAAAATTGGACACATTACCTTGGTGATCATACCAAGTTCCTGTGAATCAGACCAATAGCCATCTGGCAGTTGAGTGTGTTTGAAAACACTGCTAAGCTTGGGGAAGGGCCCTTACTCAGGCTTCTGGCTACCAGTATGGAAGCAGATTCTCTTTCTGACTGGAATCCTTTGTGGGAAGGAGGCTTTGTGCTTGGAAAGCCTGTAGTTGTGGCTGTGTGGTGTGGGTATCACTTAGCTCCTAGGAACATGGCCTGTGAAATATACAGTGCGAATATTGTAGCCATGCCTTGCTTTTTTTACCCCAGCACCAGTTGCGCTCAATTCATTTGTGATGCGTGTGTGTACCTGTCTTAGGTTTCTTTAGCCTGTCCTTGGAAGGAAGGAAGGTCTGGTCTGTGAACACCCCCTTCCCCACAGATGATTAATTTATACACATTAGCATGGAACAAAGCACCATTCGTGGAGAAGAACTCGTTCATACTTTGAGAACTGTCATTAGAAGCATCAGAATTATTTATTTGTAACCATTTTATATGAAGCCATTTTGGAAGAAGTGGGGAACCCAGGATAAATGGAACACTAAAGATTTCTCATGGTTTCTGAATTAGTATCAAATTTACTTAATTGTGGCATTTTTATCTTACATGATTATTTATTTTACATCGCTAAAATTTCTTGAGCATAGACCTTAAGTCAGGCATGGTAATAAATGTTGTGCATGCATTAATTCATGTGACTCACATAATAAACCTTAGAGTTATGGGAAATCAGTTCTCCTACTCTAGATAGAAGAAAATCAAGTGGAAAGAAAGCTTGGAGAGGAACTTCCTCAAGTCTCTGCAGGTATAAGTAGTGGAACTAAGACTTGGTATTGTGTCTGTCTGACTCTGAAAAATATTTTCCTAAGAACTAACATACATCTTCACTCATGTTGGAGTCTTTGGAGTCAGACCACAGGAGTTCCAATTTTGGCTCTACAATGTACCACATGGATGGCACTAGAGAGGTTTCTTAAATTCTCTGTGCCTCAGCTCCCTTGTATGTAAATTGAGAGATAATAAAATGTAACCCATAGGGTGGGTGAGAAGGAAATTAAGTACTTACAAAGCATTTAGTTCAGTGCCCAGAATATAGTAAACACTCAACAAGTGGTAACTATTTAAATGTTTATTCATTCACCATAGCACAGGCTGAATGAAGGAAAATTGAGCACTTTGGGGGAGATAAAGATAAATATGTGGTTTCTGTAGGTCTAGGGGAGAAAAGAGACATGTAATTAAGCAGTTTAAGAAAAGGCAGACAATGAGGACAAATAGAAAGAGGCTCAAGTGAAAAAGACAGTCTATCCAGTGGAGGATTCTGAGACACCTTAATGAACAGACAATATTGGATCAAAGTATATGGAGCATCTCCTGGGTATGCTCTAGATATACTGGGACCAAAGAAGAATCTGTCTGGTGGTGTTTTATGGCCACAAATCAGATTATAATATCATAAAGAACATCTTTGCTTCCTCCCAAATGCTCCAAAGCATATGTGTTGTTTTTTTTCCTAGTGTCAGTGCTCACATTGCCACACCCAAGCGATCAGTTTGGATATAGCTGTGTAAGCACACCGCACTGCACACTCTCCTCTCCCACCGTCCTAAGTCCCCAGCACTTTGTACATCATTTCTTTCTGTAAGAATTTGAAACTAAAGAGAATTTTGTAAGGATAAAGGCCCATATGGAAGGTCAAAGAGGTCCACATATGCCATATTGAATCTTAAGAGGTATGCCAGGATGGATAAATTATTTGTTATATACTCAAAATGATAATCGTTCTTTTGAGTCATTCTTAGTAGTTCTGGAAGATATAGCAATTGACCACTCAACCCTCTCTTAATGCCACATTTGTATTTTCAACGGCTTGACACTTCACTTCAATGATTCACTCCAAGCTAAAATGTTAAAATCTGAGTTGGTGATTTCTCCCTCTCAACTAGCTCCTGCTCCTCTTTCCTCTATGTCCATAGATAGTCCACCATTTTCCTAGTTCTTTAGAGTCTAAACAAGTACTGCCCAAGAGAAATATGTGAGCCACACATGTAATTTTACATTTTCTACTAGTCACATTAAAAGTTTTTAAAGAAACATGTTAATCTTTAAATGTTGTATTTAACCCAAAATATATAAAATGTCAGCATTTTAACATGTAATCAATATAAAAATTAACGAGATATGTACATTCTTTGGTGAAAAATTATTAGAAGTCCAGAGTATATTCTACACTTACATGTCGATTTAGACTAGCTATAGTTGAAGTGATTACTAGCTAATGTGGCTGTGGCCACCATATTGGACAATGCAGGGCTACACCTTATAGTTACCTTTCATTCATTATCCCTCACCCTCCATATCCAAACATTTACCACGTCTCTGCAATGTCTGTCATACCTATCTTCCACTTCCACTTACCACATTATTTCTTTATCTACCAAGCGCCTTACCTCACGTATCCCCCATCTATTCTGTTTCCTTGTTCCAATCCATCAAATAAACTACTACAAGACTAACTGTCCCAAAGTGCCACCAAAAAACCATCAATCATTCCCCATTACACCAAAGAGTATTCAAATGCCTAAGCCTGATGCTCAAAACCCTCCACAAAATGCCCCCTAATCATTTCATAATCTCATGTCTCATTGCTTCCCTTGTTTCAGCTAATCCAGTCTACAGATTGTCCCCCAATCATACCCCCGAATTTCTAGTTCTGTCCCTTTGGTCATTGACCCCCTTCTTCTGCCTATTAAAAGTTTACCTTTTCTTCAGAGTTGTTTTTGAGCTCTACTTTTTCATTAATACCTGCCTGTTCTTCCCAACTAGATGGGATCGCCTCATTCTCTCACAGGACAATCCTGTATTTTCCATGCAATTTAGGTAAACCTATTTTGACTTAGAATCTGGGATATATTTTTATTATCCCTTCTATATTTTTGCCTACAGGGCAGGATAGTATCTTTAAAACCTCAGTATCCCAGGTAGCTCTCAACTGGTTTCATTTACTCAATAGCTAGCTAAGAGAAGCAAATCTCTGAGATCCATTGGTGGCAGTAAGCAAAAATGCAGGAACCCAAATTTTTGAAATAGCTTCTCATTATCCAAGCAACGAAAGATACTCACAAAAGCAAGATATTTAATGTGATAAGTGTTTCCTATAGAGTTGGACTGGGAGTCTAAGATTAAAAGTCAATATCTACCCTATAAGCTGAGTTGTTGTGGAAGGTACTGGATATGAGAGAAAAGGCTAGACTCATTAATGAACTGATTTCATAATTTATATATAAAATGTACATTTTCTCACCTTGCCTGGGAGCATTCTTCCAATACTGTAATCTTCATTTGGGCTTCCCCCAGGTAACATCAACCTATATATGCAGAACCATTAAGCCTAGGGTTTCGTTCTTTTTATAAGACACAAGTTTATAAAGCAGCAGGCCAGCAGTACATAAAGAAACATACAAGTTTCTTCAAAAGAAATCAAGCCAATGAAAATAAATTGTGAAGTACACAAGCGAGAGAAGCAATCATTCCAGCTCATTTGTCTGAAAGGGACTCACACTCTTAGAGCAAATTCAAAGAAGGAAAAACAACACTGTCTAAGTTTTTGGACCCATGCCCAGGATCCTTTTCTTCTAAATATGGAAATAGATATTTAAGTACCTGGTGCATTCATACCCACTTTCCAGGTTGCTTCTGTGATTCTGCCTCCCCACAACATGACTGTTTCTTACCCCCAGGCAGAAAGCTCTCTCCATCTGTGCGAACTACATCAATTCAATTCCATGTAATTATGCAGGGATCCAGGAAAGTGGACATAATTCAAATCAGAGACAGTGAACTATTTAGTGTTTTATATTTTTTTTCTAGTTCCTAATAGCCTATCAACTACAGCAGAAAGAAGAGTTTAGAGTTGGCTTATTTTGAAAGCTAAATAGAGACAACCGTTGCTGGTGCATTTAGTCTCTCAATTATTTAATGTCAATGGTGAACATTTCCTTGGAGAGTTCCACATGAGGAGTTTAGCTTATGTGGTTTTTTTTTTTTTTTTTTGAGAGAGAGAGAGAGAGAAAGAGAGAGAGAGAGAGAGCACAAGCAGGGAAGAAGGGCAGAGGAAGAGAGAAAGAATCCCAAACAGACTCCACACTCAGTGCAGAGCCTGACGCAGGGCTTCCTCCCACAACTCTGGGATCACAACCTAAGCCAAAATCAAAAGTTGGACACTTCACCAGCTGAGCCACCCAGGGGCCTCTAGCCTATGTGTCTTTTATAAAAATAGGGCAGTCAGGATAAGGTTCCATTGTAAGGAGACAGTTTCCCTTTTCACAGTAACTACAAACCCAGGTGTTCCTCGTTTCCACAAGGACACCATGTTGACACTTGAGTCACTACATCCTTTGATGGCAAAATGAGCCACTCTACGAGGTCCCCCTCTCTTCTGACAGGCCACAGCTGGCTGGTGACCAGTGGAAATGGCCTGGAGCACCTTGGGAAGGATTTTCCTAGGAGAAAGACCAGAAAGACCTACCAATGAGGTCAGGTAAGGGTGACGTTGTCTTAATCTGATATATAAAAAATTGTCAACTATTTTGTATCACAAATCGATGAGAAGGAAATATAAGACATATATGTGTGTATATAAAACTTCCATATTTGTCTTCCTCATAAACTATAGAAATAACTACAACTACAGTTGGTCAAAGTGGTGCTATATTCTACTTGTCCATATGAACATAGGAAATAGATTGATAGGACTTCTTTTCCCTTGAGAGGAGTCATGGTAATTCAATATAATTTGTGTTTATACAGCACTGTTTACAAATATTTCTACTTATAAAACTCATGGGCCCATAGCAAAAGTATCTTCCAGATAAGTGAAAGTTTGGGAGTGGGTCTCACATTATGGAATATATATTTAACTCAGAAGACTCATATCAAAGAATTTTATGAAAATAGTCACAATATGAAGACATGGGGCTGGGATGATTTAACTAAGGCTTTATAAATATTTGTCTTGGTAGATCTTGCCATGTGTATTAATTTTGGGGATAGCAATCAGGTCACAAATAGAGGACTTGGGCTGGAGGTAGGGTAGAATGATGGGGAGATATAATGTCAGGAACAGGGAACAGGAAAAAAGATGAAAAAAACCTGTTTTGTGGTGGGTCTTTGTTTTGAGGTTAAAGTTGTCCTTACTCAACAACTCCACTATATTCATGCTTCTCAATATGGCTTGAAATTCTCATGTAGATTCCAAGCTTCCTGAGAGAAGCATTCTGGGTTACTCTTTCTTTTACTTTTTTTATTTAAAATTTTTTAATGTTTATTCATTTTTGAGAGAGAGAAAGACAGAGTGGGAGTGGGAAAGAGGCAGACAGAGGGAGACAGAATCTGAAGCAGGCTCCAGGCTCTGAACTGTCAGCAAAGAGCCCGATCCACCCTTTCTTTCATTTCTTTCACTTCTTAATAGGTTTTCAAAAACCCCATCTACCTGCAATCTGTGGTTCACGTGTATATATTTGTGTGTGTGTATGTGTGTGTGTGTGTGTGTGTGTGTGTGTGTATGTGTTCCATAAACTTTCAAATAGGAAAGAAAAACATAATCATCTACTTTTGGATTCACAAATAGAGCACAAGTGGAAAAAATGCATTTATTTATGAAAGAAAAAGCTAAGAGTCACTTGGACAACATGATTCATTACCACCAAATATATACTGGAAACTGTCTGATGCCCTTATATACTATATAAGGTTGTTTTTTGACTCCTGGAAGAGATCAACTGGATCTTTATGTTACCATCTTAGATGTGTCCATCTGTTTGTGCTTAAGTTTCTAACACACACGTAAGTCTCTTTTATTTATATGGGTTGGTTATTCCTGGGTTGCTCAAATAACTATACATTTCATCAGTCCATCATCTTGCTGGATATACACGAAAAATGTTGTGTTCTTGGAAATACCTTACACTTGGGCTTTGATGTCCCACCTAAGTCAATGGGTTATAGGGAACTTCACAATCACTGGTTTGCAAAATTGATTAATAAATACCAGCTCCCAAGAGAAAGAGAAGAAATCTACCTTCCTTGTGTGTTCCACCTCTCCTCCCCCTAACAAACCTCTGGAGAACTGATGGGGGCATCTGTTGCCATTCTAGTCTAATGGGAAATTATCTTTGACTCTGAGATTGATACTTACATTGTTTGAATAAGGCCTAGAGTGAGTTCTGTCACATGTTCTTCTGACTCATGCTACCTAAAAACCATTTTGAGGCCAAATTTAGTGAAGAGAACTTGCCAGAAGATTAGGACTGTCTTCCAAATACTTAAGCAAATTTTGTGTTGAAAGCAAACTGCTGAAGAAATATAACCATATGCTTTTAAAATGAGGCCTCTGCAATCGAGGGACATAAAGCAACTGCCACATGCTCATGACCTCCCCCTCCCCCCACTTAATAAGGCACCTTTATTTCACCAGAAATAAAATTTTATTAGTAACGTGTCAAATATGATTTAAAATACAGTTACCTTTCTTCTTCCTCTCAGTTTAAAAAACAATCCAATAAAAACTCTAAATCATGACCCAGATATTTTTAAATGTGAAAATGACATAGTTTAGATTATGTAACAGACGCACAGTTTCCCAAATAAATGTTGTAGAACACCATCTGCTTGATATTTGGGTGCATTCCCACAGAACTAAATTTCTGCTTCTTTACCCTTCATTAATGGTGTATAACAAATTTATGACAGCATTATTTCACAATAGCTATATCCACAATTTATGACCAAAGGAGAGCCTGACAAAATCACTTGGCATGCTCAAATTAGACAATTTATGCGACTCTCTCATCGACACCAACCCTCCACCGACAACTGAAGAGGAACAATGAGTCCGTAACAAGGGGAGGACCTCTCATGGAATAAAGCTCAATAAAGAGTTCAAAACAAGAAGCTGAAGATCCAGGTGCCATTTTCCAGCTTATGTTTCTCAAATTCCTCAGGCCATGCATTCACCTACGAGTTTGAATTTAATATAGAATGTTTTTATAAGGTTTTCTCACATTCGGCCAGGTAAGAAATTGCCAAATTCTTCTTAACTGTCAACAACATTTCATCTTTGTTCTAGTGTTACCAAATACAGCTCACTTATCTGGGTATAATCAAGGGGGGGGAAATCAAGAAGAGAAATTTACCATATGTCATTTCTTGGCTGATAAGAGTGGTACATGGCTATGTCCGTGTCCCTTTTTTGCACTTGCTGCAGATAAAATCTATATGAGAAATCATTTTGTGTGTATTTTGCTGTATAAAATATTACATTTGTGGCCAATTTTGGAACCAGTTTATGGCATTTACTTTTTATCTTTCATTTCTTTGGATTAACAACTTCTATAGAAAACAGACACGAACACGTATTCTTTGAAAGTAACCAGAACACAGGCTTGCTTCTCAAAGTGATGTACGGCCTCATTATTCAAAGAGTAGTTGGCAGACAAGGCAGCACCCACATCATCTAGGAGACTTGAGAAATACAGAATCTCAGGCCCTGTCCCAGACCTACTAAAAGGAATTTGTATTTTAACAAGATCTCCCGGGACTTACATGCACAAGAGGATTTGGGAAGGGCTAGTGTAGAGGAATGGACTTTATCTACCCAACTATAGAATAATCCCTGGGAAAAGACAGAATTACTCTAAGGAAAATTTTGTTCAAAATGTTCAACTACGAATGTAACAACTTTGAGACATGATCCACTTAATAAAAAAAAACAAAAAACAAAGACAAAAACACCTGAAACATGTCACATTGCTGATGTGCAGAATGAAGTTCGCGAATGGGAAGATGCTTAAAATTCCAAAATTACATAAATGATCATGAACTGCTTGAATCAATCACACACAATCTTTCATTGTTTCCAACTCCAGGTATTTTCTTTAGCAAAACATACACAAGTGATAACTATTACATTGAACCCTAGAAACATGAAGAATACCTTAGTAGTCAATTATTTAATGACTAAGTACAATAGTTTTATAAAGAATTGTATCAAGAAACTGATGAATTCTAGGATGATATACTTTGGAAACCCTTTCTCAAAAGAGTTCAACCAGTACTGAAAATTGTTGTCTTCTTCCAAGGATCTTTGAGCAAACACATTATCAATGCTGGGAGGGCGGAGAATGGGAGGGTGCAGAATTAGAACCATAACCACTGCTTACAGCCAACTGCAAAATCTGGAGTGATTCAGGGTGGAGGGAAAGAAGATGGCTCCATAGCTGGTGTTAAGAAATCCAGAGGTGCATTCAAGCAGTTCACCAGCACAAGGCAAATCGAAGAAAGCTGCCCTTCTAACTTTGACCACGTTATACACAACTCTTAGGCTATGATTTCCCAATTCTGCTTCTCCTTCAAGTCTGTCCTTCACTTTAACATTAGCCTGATTTCCCCTGTAAAAGAACAGGAAAGAACAGATTTCCCAATTCTGCTTCTCCTTCAAGTCTGTCCTTCACTTTAACATTAGCCTGATTTCCCCTGTAAAAGAACAGGAAAGCTAGAGAAGCAGGAGAGAAGGAATTCTGTACTTGCACCTGTCTCCCCACCTCTCCTACAATCCCTGTGCTCCAGGAATAAGCCAAGGCCAGCCTCACTTCCTCTCACAATAGTGGCTTTCTGTTATGCTTCCAAGCATAAAATATGTTACAAAGTAGAATGTACATTGCTTCCACTCTAAGATCTAAATGAGTAGACCTTCCCTTCTCCCTGTGCATCTTCTTAGCTATAAACCCCTTTGGAGACACACATTTGATAATCATCCTATAGTCCAGAAAGGAGAAATGTAGGTGTTCCTCTCACTACTTCTAAAACAAAACCAAACATCTCCAAGTTTCTCCTTCATCAGTGAACTGCTTGAGCAAAGGGACTGTGTATTCTTCACCTCTGCATATCCAACCCTGGCACAGTGTCTGGCTCATAGTAGTTGCTTAATAAATGGTGGGGACGTAGACTTTTTTCCCAAGTCCTCTAGCACTTAATTTGTTAAACCTTGGGTTGCACATTTTAAAAGTTGATCATACGTATGAGCTTATCCATGTATATACAGGCTCACCATCAGTCTTTCCCCTAACTTACTTTCTGTTTTTTTCCTTTATTCATCTACCCAGGGAACTCAGTTTAAGAGTTATTTCACAGTCACATCACATTTCAAATAATATACGCTGAATAAAATCTGGTCTTACACATCATTGATGAATGAAAGAAAATATCAATATATTATGGCTACCATTTTTGGAAGTATACAGAGACACAGGGAAGCAAAAATAAGTAGAGCAAGTAAGCAACCCACCCTCACAATGAAACAACTTTCCCTTTAACTTACTAATAATGTTTGTTCATTTTTATGCCCCCCCCCTTTTTCCTTCCTCATCTCTTCATTTTCCTCTCATTTTTTTTAAATTGTCTCCTTCTTTACTAGGCCTTCAGGCCATTTGAGCACCTACAAGAATGATCAATATTACCAAAGGCATTCAGATTTCTCATCCTGTCTTTCTTATCTAAGGATGGCTTTTGTTACCAGAGAAAGGATGTCCAGGTTCAAAAAAGTTGAAACTGGTCTCTCACCTTTTGCTTCTCCCATAATACAGCATGTGGGATGGGGTCAACAAAGCAGGTCTATATAGAGTCTCTCTCTCTATCAGTTTGCCATGGTAAAATGACAGCAATCTATTGGTCGACTCAGGCAAGTTTACATCATTTAAATACAAATTGTTATTTTTTAAAAAGTCAAGGTAACATTAGTCCACTCATTATCTATGAATTGTTTATTGGACAAGAGATTAAATGCTCTTAAAGATAGTTTTAAATAACTTGTTTTGAAATCAACTTTAAAAAAAAACCATATTCACAAATACCACTGGCTTCTAAGACATTTCCTTGTCTACATATGAGTGTGTAGATCAGAGAGCTCAGTTAATGATGTCACCAAATAAAACAGACTTTACATCTGTTACTGGTTCATTGCCCAAGAGCTGTTACTTTGTTTAAGTTTTGTGACATACCCTAACTATTATAATTTCACACTTTCTTGGTAATTTTTTTCCGTCCTTCTCTTTTCTATTCCAAAGTTGCATTTCTATCCTCAATTTCAGTATGTGCCAGCTTTATAAGTCACATCTATTCACACTGGTGTATTTTTCTTATAGACACTGTCCTAAACCAAATGTTTCTTTCAGTAAAAAAAATTAAAACTGTTAGAGAGCTAATTCTATTTTTAAATTATATGTGGTATAATCATCCCATCTAATTTGGAGCCTATTCAATTAATATCCTCATTGTTTAAGAAACCTACATTTTATTTAAAAATTTTTTTTTCAACGTTTATTTATTTTTGGGACAGAGAGAGACAGAGCATGAATGGGGGAGGGGCAGAGAGAGAGAGAGACACAGAATCGGAAACAGGCTCCAGGCTCTGAGCCATCAGCGCAGAGCCCGACGCGGGGCTCGAACTCACGGACCGCGAGATCGTGACCTGGCTGAAGTCGGACGCTTAACCGACTGCGCCACCCAGGCGCCCCAAGAAACCTACATTTTAAAAGAAGTGTTGTTAGAAATAAGATATTTTATAAACAGTGAAATAAAGTTTTTGAACTTTGGTGCCAAATTTTATCCTTAAATTAATTTTTAAATATTTATTTTTGTTTCAAAGCTATCCTACCATTCATACAAAATTGCCTTTAAAAATTAGCCTCAATTATAATTTTTCAGTTTTTTCTAAAGTATTTTCTACAAATTCTAATTGAGCAATTAAAAACAAACCTGATACTTTTATCAGTTATAGAGCTATAGAATCTTCAACAACACATGCTAATTAGGGTGCCAATAATCTTTATACCAAACACATCCATGTGACTCACCTGATGATTCATTAGAAGGAACAAATAGTAAATCAAAACTAAGAACAAAATTGTCCTGAATAAAAAAAGGACTTCCTGGTTACAAGACGGCGTTCAACTAGGGAAGGTACAATGTTGACAAGTCACCATAGTTAGATTTGTGAAAACATACGATCACCGAAGGCCTGTAGTATCTTTGTTTAAAGCAGTGTCCTTGATTATCACTATTATGTATAAAGTGCTGTGAAAGCACATTAGTAAGCACATAGTTCCAAAACCCTTTAACAATGTTCTTCTGTGTCCCATGGAATCCTTATTTTAGACTCTTACCTTCATTATCATAGTCTCTCTAACACTCATCTTTGGGTCTTTGGTATTTTCTTGAATATACCTTTGGCACCTAGTTTTCCCAATCTGTTTTATCAGTTAATGACAGTTCTTTGAATGATATGCTCCATAGGACATGACTCTGGACACTGAAATCAGACATCTCACTCAAACCTCAAAGAACGTTATGAACCACTTCAAATAATTTCAGGAAACTATTCAACTTGTTAAATAATTATCTTTCAAATTGCAAAATATAGGGACTTATCTAAACTTCACCACCAAAAGCATTCTGATACGTTTTGTCAAATAGTGAATGGTCAACTATTATACAAAAATCAGTGCAAGTTTCGTCCAGGCAGCCTTAAAAGTACTCTTCGATGAAGAAATAACATCATGTAGAATTTCTGTGGTTTTCACTAATTTTTGCAGATAAGATTTTTTTTTAATTGTCAAGCTATTAAAACAAATTGACCTGCCTACCCTTTTCCTGAGCTTCACAGCCTATAAAAATGACATCATAAATAAAATTTAAACCCTTAAGACCAACCACAAATTTTAAATGACCTCTAGAACTCAGAGATAAGCCCATCTGCAAGGCTCATTTTAATAAATTTTACTTTAAAAGATAAATGTCTATCAAGCCAAAAGTATAAAACAAAACAAAAAAAATGGATCAGTTTGGAGTAATCTGGTTGTTACATTCAGCAGTTAAGTTGCAATATGTTTGCCTCATCTTAAATTGCCACGAACCATAGAAGGAGAATGGTGTCAAACAATTATTTGGCACAATGCTTGACAAGCCAAAACTTTTCAGAAAGAGCCTATCTTCCCCTCATCATTTACGGAAAAGTAAATTCATTCCACCCTTAATATTCAGGGATCCTGCATTGTCAGTTCAGGGTCACATTTTGTCACTTTCCAATAGGAATGGCAGAATTTGGAAATGGGGGCTTAAAAGTTTAAATTCACATGAGACCTTGACATAGGTCCCTTTGTACACACCATCTTATCTTTAAGAAAAAAAACAACATAAAAATCTTTGCCTTTACAGCACTTATTTGCTGCTTTATAATATGTGGACATAGCTTCAATTTGGACGATACTAAGGACTGCCGGGTTCTTTCCACTCAGTTCAGCGTGCATGCCATCTTTGATCTCAAGTGCACTGGTAATTAGTGCCTTGTTTCAATATCTTCACTAAAACAGGTCAGGCATTTAGAAACAAAGTATCAATGAACTTAACAGTTACTTTAATTCATTTTATAAATAAGCAACTGAGAATTTTGCTCCAAGTGGCTGCTAGTGTAGCCCATCCCATAAATGGCATTCTCCGAAGCATAAGGCACAATATGATATGAATGCAGCTCTTCATAATAAAGAGACTGAGAACAGCATTCCTGTACCATGAACTTCAGCCGTTTTCTTGTATCAGAATAAGCAGTCTTATAACAGGGAGCTTCTTTAAAGTATTCATAGCTCTCTTTCTCCGTCTCTAGATGTATCTTCCTCAGCAAATTGTTAATTAACACAGACCTTCTTAAGTAGGTTTCTGGGTCTTCAAGAAACCTGAGCTTCTCCAGAGAAAGTTTGAGAATGCAAGTCCTGTCCTCAGGCAATATCAGGTGCTGGAAAGCAAATACATCATTATCTATTTTTAGAAAAAAAGAAAACTAGAGCTTTTTGCTATTGACAAGACTCATAAAAAGGAACAAATAATGATAAGCAAACCCTTACTTTTGGAAAATACCCATGGTAATCTTGATGTAAATCTTCTTCTTCTGCATATTTTCTCTTAAAGTAGGCTACTTTCGACGTTGTTAATGTATATGTTAATACTTTTGTTGGATAAGCTAAACAAAATAAGATAATGAGAGAAAAGTCAGATTTTATTGTGGAAAACAGCATTTTATACATTCTACTTATAAGAAGAAACTGATGGTTGACCCTGGAAAAGAAAATTCTTAGTAAATGAAGAATTTACTAAGCAATGTGTTAAAGTCATCCGTAGCAATTCTCTTGTGACCAAAAAGCCTGTTTGTAGGTAATAGCCACTACTCAGACCCAAAATAGATGTTCCGCATTGATGAATTATATGTATTTCCTTATGTTGGTCCTCAAAAATGAATACTTACCAATACTCTATTTAATTTCATGCCATTTAATGTCAAAATATTCCCCAATTTGAAGTTGATTCACAAAATCAATGGAAAGAGGGCAGTCATTTTTCATCATTCTTTTAGTTAAACTCCCTAGTTTACAAAGGGAATTTAATGTTGCTAGGTTAATGTAGGTTAATCCAATTGGTGTAAAATGGTTGGTAACCCAATTACGCTTTAAAGAAGCAATCATGTGTGTCTATAGACAAACCCTATGATATGGTCATGGGATGACCATCCTCATAACACAGAGGTTAATCATATGGAAACGAGAGGTTTAAATAGCATCTTGACTAGCAAACTTGAGCTTGGTGTAATATCTGAACGTGAAAACTTTGTTCTCTCCTTTAAAATACTATTCATGGTTGGTGGGTTTGAGCCCCATGTCAGGCCCTATGCTGACAGCTCAGAGCCTGGAGCCTGCTTCAGATTCTGTGTCTCCCCTGTCTCTGCCCCTCCCCTTCTCTAGCTCTCTCTCTCTCTCTCAAAAATAATAAAAAATAAATAAACATTAAAAAAAATTGAGGATTCTGCCTTGTTTAAGGAAGGACAGTAGTGTTCTGGAAGTGGATTTTCAGAAAGCATTTGGTTTGAAGGGAGTTCCTACTATGTACTGTAGGTGGTGCTCATATCACACAAAAGAGGCAAGTTCAACCTTAAAAGCAAAGGACAAGTAGCTTCCTAGTGAAAACACTGAATGAATTTAGAATACAAATTGAGTCCTGGTGAGTAGATGCTCATTCAACCTCAGGGGGCAGAACCAAAATAAATGCTCATATTTATACATCATCTATTTTACTTTTAATCCATACCTTCAAATACTGCTAGGTATTGAAACCATTTGACTCACAAAATGAGTAATTTATTAATGTGTTGGTTAAATAAATTTACGATTAAGACTTTTGATGTTTTACCTCTGACATTTTAAATTAAAAAAAAATCTTATATATTAAGAATGTGTACTTCAAGAACCTGCTGCTTCTAACTTTTCTTCCAATTTAGTGACATCTATTTAACACTTCCTGCAACTTTGGTAGCTGCTGGATGGTTTTCCTAAACCAGTAGGTAAAGCTACAAAAATCACACCTAAAGCATTCCAAATGTTCATTGATACCAGTGTGAATTGTAAACCCAAGAGTCTTCAATTAGAATGGGCATGATCTGTAAGGGCAGTAAGAATTTTAAACACTGGTGTGTCTGACCTAAAAGGAGACAAATGTGCGATGATCTTTCACAACTGAAGCAAAAACAACAGTTGCCACTGTATGTACGTGGCCTCTGAATTCAATAAGCAGAACTCAATTTATATGGAGTATTCACAGATTTCAAAAGGTTGGGGCGAAAAAAGAACAAAATGGATTGTATTGAAAACAAAAAGCATTAAGGAATCCAGTTTTCTCAGGGGCTGTTTTTTGGTTTGGGGGTTTTTGTTTCTTTTTAGTAGACTGCGTTTTCTTTCATGTATTTTGAAAGCATTTAACCAAAGAATTACGTGAAGCTTTGGGATATTCTGTGATGACAATTAGCTATTGTGACTGAATTCTTTTTTAACTGTTTAACTAGTTGACGCTACAATGGATCTCAAGTGTTGGAGAGCATCAGAATCATCTGAAGGGCTCTTCAAATCACAAATTGCTGGGTCCCACCCCCACAATGTCTAATTCAGGAGCTCTGGACCAGGAGCAGAAAATTTACATTTCTAACAAATTTCCAGGTGACCCTGAGCCTGCAGGTGTGGGGACCACATTTTGAGAGCACTGAACAGGCATGGCAGTTGCACTACAACAGCAAGTAGAAAGGCAGAACATTCGGCCCATCAACTGATTGCCTTATCATCTGAATGCCAAGCAATCAGCTTGATTGATTTTTGTTGGTGGTGGTGTTGCTATCGCAACATTGGCTACATTGGCTTCGATGCTGTAGCATCATGAACAAAGCCAGAGTGCCTTTTAACTAAATAGTCAAGGAAGAATGAGGTCACTGTTCAACATAAATTCTGGGTTCACATTAAGAAGTATCAATGACTGTTATTAGCATTAAAGCTGGACAGGTCACTTAAAATAAATAAATAAATAAGGCCCGAAGGATTATTACAGTAGGAAAGGATAGATAGATGAAAGACTTGGAAAGAAGAAGAACGACTTGACCATAGCAAACATTTTTGTCTATGTATATTTTGCTTTTTAACATCTGCTCATTTTATTTTCCAAAAGGAATGCAATACCTGTAGCATTTAAGACCAAATGAAAACTTTTGAATGAATGACACAAGGCAAGGCCGGTGGCATCTTTGGAAAACCAAACATCAACTAAACCAAGTGATGCTCTGGGGAAGGTACTTTTAATTAATAGATCAAGACCAGAAAATTATACTAAATGTCTCCAAGGTTCATTAAGATCTAGTTTGGCTGTGTTGGAGAAGTGAGCCTCAGATACAGAATGTATTACACCCTGAAAACATAGTAAATTCTCAGGGGTCCAGATTTGTGTCTCAGCTCCATGGGCAACACACTTAGCCACTTAGTTTATTGCTCTTAAAAAACACCCCCAAGGGTTGTTGAAATGCTGAAAAGCTTTCACAGCTGGTATTGGTTTGACAATTACCTCCTTGCAGGCTGTTTAGCTATTTGCAATGTTTTTGGCATAAATGTTTTTGGAGGATGCTTTTAGCCACTTTGAGGCTAAAATATATAGCAAACATAAGTTCCTACATCTGTTTTCTTGGCTGGATTGAAACTCAAAAAATTCATAGCTGGAAATTTATTTATTGACTACCTGATTTGGCCTCCAAAGTTTACAGATGAAGAAACTGTAGCTCAGAAGGGTTCTGTGATTTACAATCAGTTATGTGGCTATGAGTTTGGGTTTTGAAGTCAGGTTGAAGTGGGTTTGAATTCCAGGTCTGCTTTTTCTTAGTTGTGTGGCCTTGAGAAAATCATATAAACATGTTACAAGTCTCATTTGTAAAGTGGGGAAAGAAATATCACTGGCTCATAGGATTGTTGAAATAATTCATGGAAAGGGACTGGCACTGTGCCAAGCATATAGTAAGCACTCAATCAAATCTGAACTCTTATTAGTGCCAACAGGCACAGACCTATCCTACAAACACAAATCCCAGCCTGGCCTCCTAGCTCTGACCCTAAGACTCTTTCTACCACCCTTCCTCCCAGAGATACTAGATGGTAATTTGGGAGTTAAAAGACTACAAAAGAATATTTCAAATGATCAAGTGAGAAAAAAAAAAAAAATACGGTACAGGTGCTATGACGACTCCAAGAAAATGTTTCTGAATTTACTGCCACTGGTCAAACATTTGGGGTGAAACAAATGTCAATTGTTTTTGAAACATCCAGATAGCCATTTGAAGAATTAAAGTTACTCCAGATATCCAAAGAAATTTGCCTGTTACGATCCAGCAAGCACACGTAGATCTGTTTATATCATTCTCCCATAACTAAAAAGCCAAACTCAATCCAGAGAGTTGAGATACGCAGGAAAAAATCAAAATGATTTTATGTGTTCATTTTCAGTTTTGAGGTCTGAGAACAGCATATGAATTACAAAACAGAATTAGGCTGCGCCTAAATTTACCTCCAAAGGTAAAAGGGTTAACTCTGGCTTGGATATTCACACATAAAATACCTGTGTCCAGCCCAACGCATTTCACAGTGTAAAACTTCAAGAAGCAACACATGAGAAGTCAGGCAACAGAATGACCGCCCCCGTCATTAGGGTTCCAGCGGCACAATTTATACACATTTTTAAAATAAATGTTTCAAATGTAGTTACAAACGATTGCTCAAGTGCTCCTCCTATTGTTCTGCCCCTGCCTCCAGACATCTGGAATCCTATTACTGCACAAGTGATTTCATTAGGTACACGGCCCAGGGGCAGTACATTAAGGAAAGATCATCAGCAAATTAATTTACAAACACTTTGAGAGAACAGACAATAATAAAAGAACAAGGCCGTCATGGAGATCCATTCTTTGTCTGAGCCTGCAAAGCCTGAGAGATGGTGAAGAAGTGATGGCTTTCACATATCTTCATTTTAACCACGTTTCCATTCTCTTCCCCACAACACCTTGATCAATAGACTGCAAAACCCGAGCTGAGATCCTCCTAGTAGATGTGCCTCTGTAGCCACAGACAAAAGAACAGTCTGATCAATGGGGAGACTAAGGTGGGGTCTAACCACTGATCGACGGCTGACTTGGGTACAAATCACGGGGCCCCGACTTCCGGTCCCTCATTGATTTCCCTTTGCATGGCATTAGCCTGGCGTGAGCCTTAGAAAGTACATGTCCCTACCTAACTACCTAATGTTTTGCTAGTCG
Organism: Herpailurus yagouaroundi; assembly: GCF_014898765.1. Classification (NCBI taxonomy): domain Eukaryota; kingdom Metazoa; phylum Chordata; class Mammalia; order Carnivora; family Felidae; genus Herpailurus; species Herpailurus yagouaroundi. Next base: position 37,901,967 of record NW_024412396.1, on the reverse strand, counting down.
CAGAGCTAGAACACGTCCTTCCTTAAAGGCAACAACCATTTTTGTTTAGAAAGAGCTGTATCATCTGTCCCTGTTAGCTGCACTCTTCAGTCTTGCTACATGGCTTAAAATATCTCAACAGGATTTTCTAGTGCTGTGAAACAGCACTAGTTCAAATCCCAACTCTACAATTTATTTGCTTAGTGACTTTAACCTCACAGAGCCTGAGTTTCCTCATCAATTAAATGGAGGAACAATATCAAACTCACTGAGTTGTATGTGAATTAAGGGAGATGATATTTTAAAAGCACTTACTCAGCCAGGGCTTGTCACATTTCCACACATTTTCTACTCAATAAATTTTAGGTGTTGTGAGTGTAGTGATTTCATTTTTGAAATCATAAATATGTGTCCTATTAAGCAGTACCGTGTTAAAGCAGGACATTTGTCCTCTCTTTTGTGTTGAGCACAGTAGCATGAAACATTCACAAGTGCGCTCAAGGAGGTAGATGGAAGCAACATTCAAGGCTGCAATACTGCTCCTTTTGTAGACCTTGAGTTTTGTGATAGCAATTTTCCATCAGTTTTGTCCCTTATAACCCTTTGCCTGGCACACTTCTAGATAATATATTCTATGGAGCAGAACTCAGTGGCAGTTTTTAGCTCCAAATCAATCAATGGAACAATCTGTTTCTACAGATTTATCACCCACTCCAAGCACAAGATTGACTTTGCTGGCAGTTTAGAATTACCAACAAGTTGTAGCTCCTGGCAAAGTTTCTTAGGAACTTCCAGGGATACTAACAAGAAAGAGAAGTTTCCCAAGACCAGAAGCAGTGTCTGGGACTGGATTCCACATCCCTCAGGATAGCCCCAAGTGTACATATGGAATAATAAATAAAACACCACCCTTCCACAGCCTATCTTGTTCTGCTGCTGATGACTTCTGAACCAAAGAGAACATTATTACATGGCTGGTCATATCCCATTTCATAAGTTACCTTCATGAAGTTACCTTAGTTGCTGCACCAAAGCCTAATTTTTGCCATGATCTGGCCCTACTGACAGACACCAAGTGCAAGAAGTTCCATGGGTAAATTTAGTGATTTACCACCCCTCAGAAGTGCATTCTTTGTTTTAATTTTTTTAATGTTTATTTATTTTTGAGAGAAAAAGACAGAGAGCAAGCAGGGGAGGAGCAGAGAGAGAGAGAGAGAGAGAGGGAGACACAGAATCTGAAGCAGGCTCCAGGATTGAGCTGTCAACACAGCCCGACAATGGGGCTCAAACCCACGAACCGCGAGATCATGACCTGAGCTAAAGTTGGATACTTAACTGACTGAGTCACCCAGGCACCCCCATTCCTTGTTTTAAAGGATGATGCTCCCTTTTACTACATCTTGGAAAGTGGGAATGAATCAGAAAGAAAATTGGCAAAGCACTCACATTGCTAGATATAGGTTCCAAGAAATATCTTACTGATGAGATGTCTCGGGAGATGTTATAACTTCCTTAGATACCCAGGTCTGTTGCTCAGAGAGGAGGGCTTTTCAATCCCCCATATGTGGACTGCAGAGATCTTATGAAGAAATACTTAATCTATATCACCCTCATTCTCTTCCACTTTGATGCCACCACCAGGTTTGAGTATATCGCCAACAACATTTAGCCAGGTACCCCAGAAGGGTTGTAGAAAAACATAAGATGGACTAATCATTAACTTTACTAAGAATATAGGACAATTTGTCCCAGAGTGGGGTGATTCTCTGCCTTCGCTTGTATTGCCTAATTTGTGTCACCACCCAGAGTTACTCTGGTGGTGAAATGTCCCTCATTCACAGGTTCCCTTTCCTCTAAAACTTTGGCGCTTCATTAAATTGAATTGTGTTCAACCCCAGCACTCTGCTTAAGTTAATAGCTAGATTTATGCCCCACATCAGATATGGGGAGACGAGCCACAGAGCAGTAAAGCAAGTAGCCCATGCAGACAGAATAGACACTTGAGGCTCTTGAGCTGTGATTCTCTTTGCAACATCCCCAACTTTTCTTGATGTTTGTAGCCCATGCTCCCTTTCAATAATGGTTTTTAAAAGAATATCTACTCTGACACATCACCATAGGGGGGATTTCCCAGCTTCAAACCTGCCCCTCCTCCCCTTCTAAGCATCACTGATATTTAGAAGACTCTTGTATCCACCTGCCAAGAAGACTTTTTGCTGCACAGTATAAGATGAAAAAAAACTTTTTAGAAAAAATTCTAGTGATAAAGCTATATCATAATGCTGAACATAATACTAGCAAGCCTTTAGTCCTTTTTATTAATATCCCCTTATGACCCCCAGTGAGAAATATTGCAACAAACTAGATGGCTCTGTTATTAGTCTGTTAACATAAATGTAATCAGGAAAAATTTTAGAAATACTTGTGTTAGCCCAAAAAGGGGAAATGTTAAAGTAATGTATTGACACTAGCTAAACAGACAACTTCTTAGAAAGATTGGGGGTGGGGGAGGGGGGACTGACACGGAGCTGCTCCCCCCAGAATGGAAGGTGCATTTCTTCCTCAGTTTTAGTTGTGAATGCCTACGGTCAGTTTACCCCTCTGCTTCTGAAATATTATTTTATTTCACCTTTCTCTAGGTTTCTGAAGCATATTGCTTTGACAAATAGAGCAATTCAAACTGGTTATGCCTCAGCTTTAGAGCTATTGTAAGGGTGTCGGTGTTTTGACAGCTAAAGCCAGCTGGCATGAGTCCTCAGTGCAGAGCCCAGGGCTTTGGCATCTTGATCAAACCTTTCAACATTTCTCCATGTTTCAAAGCATCTTCTAAATCCCAGGAAAGCAACATGGCATAAAATTAAACATGGAATGTTCGTAGACACATAAACACTTCCAAATAGAATATATGAGGAGAAACTGAAATTGGAACATGGTTTCAGTTTTAACCTGCTTGATCTCAGCTTGATCTAAGCCTTATAGCCCGAATGACATCCCCCTTTTAGAACTCACTGTACGTACAAGTACAGCTGGCATTCCCATCGACAAGAGTGACTATATCCTGAACTACAAAGCTGTGGAATTTTTTTTTACACTCTTCCCTAGGATCTACCAATAGCCCTAGAATTAAGCGTTTATATTATAATAATACCATTTGATTTAGTTTCATTTATTTAAAGCTAATTACCATGATAAAATTTTCTGATGAATGACTTCAAACAGATATGTTCATCAAAAGTGTACAGGATATATTCTGCACATTATACATTCAGGATAGAGTCAAAATTAAAATTTAAGAACCCTTTTCACTTGACCTTCTTGATTGCAATAGTGGTCTCAATGAAAGGGCAGGCCTTTTCATGTAAATTAAAGGGCACTGAATGATTTTAAACTCCTATGCATATTACATAAGAGATAGGATGTGTATAAATTACAAATGCACAAAACTAATGCATATGCATGAACCAATACTTGTGGCTTATTCAAACTTTCCTCAGATTGATAGCATGGGTAGAATTCTACATACATCTCATCGCAGATGACAGTAAATCTTATTGGTCTCCTTGGATTTGCTGCTTACCATAAAATATAGTAATTATAATGGAGAAAGGAAAAAGGTGTCGTGGTACTAAAGGCAAATGATAGTGTTAGTGGTCATCTTTAATGTTTAAAATTATCAAAGGTATTTCAATAAGTGACTATGGACACCAGTACTTTTAAAGTCTCATGATAATCATAAAAAACCTACAATTAGACCAGAATAAATTTTCAAACAGTTTCTAAATAAAACCGCTCAGTTATTTACTTTTACAAAGAGACGTAAAATGAGGGAAGAAATGCAGCCTGCTGTATTTTCATGAATTTGATTGCAATTTGCTAGGCCGGTTACCTACAGGAACTGTACATGTGAAAGTTAAACACAGCACTGGAGAGCTTAGCACTCATTAAGTGTATTCTGACTTGAAAATTTGGTTTCAGATGCTTAATACTCTTAAGTTTCTATCCTCATGACCTTAGTGTAAATTAAATTTAAAAAAATCACCAAGATCTCCTTTTGCGACTTGGAGACTCCTTTTCATTTCTTTCATTCAGACATGCACCAGTTTGCTCATAGGGCTTCCGCTTGACATGCTCCCCAAGGCAGGCTACCTAATTTGGCCCACCCTATTCACTTGGGTCTTAGGAAAATCTGCCAGCCCACAAATGTCCTCTCTACGGAAAACCTTTATCGACGTTTACCCAGCAACCATCTATATAAACAACCCCTTATATTGATCTTGTGAGTTATGGTAATGCTACATTAGCATTTATTTCTTTGGATACATATTTAAACAGTAATTTCTTTTAAGCTAGTGATTACCTGGTAAAGCTGAATCAATCTGAAAAGTGTATTTCTAGGACAGCTTCAGAAAATCCCCTTTGCACAGCGAGCATTTCTCACAGCCTCTGGCTCATGAGTGGCAACCTGAGATTGTGAAACAACGGAGACAGATGCAAAATAACATGGGGAGAGCCAGGACTGCGCTGCTTTGAACTGGTTATCAAGTCAGGAGAACGCATGCAGCAGGGGGGACACTAGGAAAGATGTTCAAGGTGGAGCTGTTCTGGACCAGATGGATTAACTAGATTAACCTTCAAGCACATACCATTACTTTCGTGCTCTCCAGATTTAATTTTAAACAGAAGGAGTCTTAGCTATCCTAAGAAATTTGGAAAAAAGTGAATAACCAATTTCTCCAATTATTTACTGGCAGATTATTTGGGGGATGTTATCGGTAGGTTGATTTTCTTTTGAAATCGGGGTCAGATGTACTTAATTTGTTTTCAAATGCCAGATGTTGTATAATTTCAAGATACATTCTCTCTAAAGTTACAATCCATCAGTTAACTCAAAACAGCAACCCAATCATTCTCTGCACTACACACGATTTCTCGCAAGATTTGAAATAGCCAAATGGTACTTCTTCTTTGAAGATAGTTTTTCTTTAAAGGGCCATGTTTAACTGCACCTTTTCTACATGGATGTATGCTTACAGATCTCATCATCTTCTATATTTAGAGAGATGAGCTTTCCAAAGGAAGATAGGCAGCCAATGAGGAGGATCCCATCAAAAGAGAGGTGAGTTACTATGGTTACTTTTCAGGAGATTGAGTAACAGTGAACGGCTGCTCCCGGCCAAATGGACCCTTTCCAGAGCAGGACCTAAAAAGATTGTTGCTCTCCATACGTGTTGATTCAATTAGTCCATGCTGCACGATGGCATTTTAGCCTTAACCGCAGGCTTACTGCTCCCCGTTCTCCTCGCCACACACACGAGCAGCGAAGTCAAAGGAAAAACACGGAGGGCTGAAAACTTCCGAACACAAACCTAGTATCGATGGGCAGGGGAATCCTCAAGAACCAATTCCATGATTTTTAAAATATGAAGCCAGGTAATTCGGGACCACCACCTGGCCGCTTTTCAATGACCGGGAGCGGAGTAGGATCCCAGAACAGTCCCTATCCTCACCCTCAAGGAAACGGGTCTTTTCTGAGCCTCAGAGAAAGGCACATGGCTGGATGAGTCCAGACGTACCTTGCGAGCTGGGTCCACTGGCCAGGAGATCGGCGCATGCACCTGTTTCGTAGGTTCGCGGGGTTCGGCGCTCCCTCCCGCTCTTGCGGCGCTGTCACTCTTCACTCGAGCGCTGACAGCAACGGCGGCGGCGGCAGCGCGACAGCGACAGCGGCAGCAGCGGCAACTGCAGCTCGGCGGGCAGCCCTGGCTCCTGCAGGTCCGTCCCTCCAGTCTCTGAAGCGCCTCTCGCCTCCGGCTCCGGGTTCGGAACGCGAGGCGGGCGCGCAGCTGTTCTCCGCTCGCATTGGACCAGAGGGAGCAGATGTTACCCGGTTGCTAGGAGCGTTGCTAGGAGGCGATGACGCCCCTCTACAGCTCAGGAGCAACTTTCCTGTAGGTCGGATGCGCTGGCGGGGGCTGCTGGGAGCTAGATTTGAGAACAGGAACGAGGAAGCGCAGCGAACAAAGAGTCCCAAACGGGGGGGTGGGGGTGGGGGGTCCTTTCCTTGCCGACGTTGGGTCCTGAAAGGCTGGGGAGCTGCGGGTCGGTGAGAGCCGCAGCTCTGCGCTTGGGCCTTGGGGCCCTGCTTCCGAGGGCCTGGGCAGGTGATGGGGGCCGCTCTTCCCCAGGCAGGTCACTCGGTGCAGGCCACAGCTGGGTGTCGCCCGAGGTGATCAGGCTTGGGAATGGGAGTGGGCGGTGCTTTCAGTGGCTGAGGAAGCAGCATAAGTTGGTGCCTTTAAAACACCGAGGCCCACCGGCATGCTCTGCACCCTGGGGCAGGACCCTGGCAATGGGAGAGATGGAGGAGTATGTGTATGGCCTGGGGTGAGGGGTGTGGGATGGGGAGTATAATAGGAACTTGTGCCTTCTGGGCTCTCCTCCCCAGCGTGTTGCAGTTTGTGTCTTCAGGTTTGAACAGTTGATAGATTTTGAATCTAATCCATGAAAATCAGACCAGAGTCTCATTCCTTATAGCACTGGCTATGACTGCCTACTGGTACTGTGCCAAGGATTTCAGAAAAAATGACCCTGTGGTCTCAGATATTCCCTTTATGAGTTAGAAAGTCTTCATTTTTGTTCCAATGGCTAATTAAAACCTCAGGCTAATTTGTAAGCTTCTTTAAAGCTTCTTTTCTATACAAAAGAGAAGATACCTTTCACAAAGGAGACTGGAGAAGGTATTCATGTTTCAGTCATTTACACTTTAGTATAAGTTCACCCAAAGGATTGATTGTATCATCTCTGATAGTGCACTCAAGGTAAGCTTTTTCTTTTCTTTCTTTCTTTCTTTCTTTCTTTCTTTCTTTCTTTCTTTCTTTCTTTTTTTTTAATCATGGCTTTTTGTTGTTGTTGCTGTTTTTCAATGGAGTTGTTATTCTTTGGTCAGGGAGGGATGATGAGGTCAAAGTGGACAAATTCAGGTAGCCAGTGAGCCAAATTAAAGAAGGGAAAATGACAAATGCAGTAGAAAAAGTTTTCCCAAAGCAGAGAGGCAATCCCTCAGAGAGGGAATCTCATTGAAGAAGGATATATACCACTTCCCTGACTCCCTATAGGGTCAGGCCAGGGCCTGGAAGGAAGAGAGCACCACTTGGGAATCAATTAAAAAGAAAAGTTGCTGTATTCAGAGCCAGGACAGGGCTGCTGTGCAGTGTCATGTTGACTTCTGCAATGGCAGATATTTTGCGAGGCTGAAGGGGCTACACAAAGTGGCCCTACAAATCTCATTGGCCCTGCTTCCTCAGGCACCCATTACCAACTGAACACCTATGACCAAACTTAGAGTTAACAATCCGTTAGCCCAAAGATTTGAAAAGCCAATCACCTTGCGCTAATGATGAACCTGACTATAGGAATCCCACAGCGATGTAGATCAAATCATCACAGGTGCCCTTTAAATATCTTACAATTCTATTTGCCAGTTACACCTCAAGGTCCAGTCACACTAGTTTTCTTGTTCCCTTGAATGAGGAAGGCTCTCACTTGTCTCAGGTATTTTGTACATGCTGTTTCTGCTTCCTTCACGTGCCTCCCTCTTACCTGCTTACTGCTACTCAGCTTTCAAGTCACAGCTTAAACACCATTTCCTCGTCAGTGGCTTTCCTTCACAGCTTCCCACTGGCTAGGTTAGCCTCGTAATTACATTCCCAAATCACCTTACTGGCCCCATTTCACCAGAATCACCGGCTAGTGCCACCTTGTTAACACTGTGTTTCCAGTGCTGAGCACCCAGGGCCTCATCCATCAGAGGTAAGCATAGGCACATGTGAATGGATGGAGCCACCCTGTCTGGCTCGAGGTGCCTGGTTTTTCCTTAGCTATGTAGCTATCAGCTGGTGAACTTACAAAGCCTGAGGGTAGCAGCTGGTTGCTGTCCTGTAAAGGAGAGGGGAAAGCCTGTTACATAGAACATTGTTTTCTCCCCTTAATGAGACATTATGTCGATTACAGCAACTTCTTTTTCTTCTTACGGCATCTTATAAATTTCTCAACCTGGATTTTACTGGCATTGGGAAATAACCTTAAAGTTCTTTATATATTTTCCTAATTCTGTTCTCTCTGTGTCCTCCAAAGTAAGTAGGATCCTCTGATGTGTTTCATCTTTCCTTAAAATGCTCCTCTACCTCAGGTAAAAAGGAGCCTTCATCATCACAGGCTGTATCTCTATGGAGCAAAAAATTAAAAGTTAAGAAAAAACCTCGCTGGGGAGCAGCTAGCTAACTTGACCAATATGGACAGTACTTCTAGTCTAGTTGATCGGAAGAGACCAGGAAACCTTCTTCTGTTGTCAATAGAACTCTTCAAATAATTGCCAAATCCCCTCCTCATCTGGGACCACCTCAAGAAAAATAATAGATGTTGGAAACATGATGGAAAGGTCAGGGAAATCTCAAGATCACGGAATTGCTTGGTGGCAAAGCCAGAAATAGAGCACAGGTGTGAGTTTAATCTTTACTGGACTACTTATGTCTGCACATATAAGTTTACAAATTCTTCAATCCTCCTGGCAGGAGATCAGAGCACATCTTTCACTAAACATTCTGGATTTTAAAATTAAATACTTAAATACCATACAGTCCACCTTAGAATTAATCTAAATTGTAATCGTCTCACCTCAAGACAACCCTTGAGTCTTGTCCCTCCTTGAGACGACCACAGATGTAATGCTAATCCTGTCTCCTACTCCTTATCTATTTGGTAAAAAAAGAATGAGATGTTTTATTATGTAGTAGAATGCACATTAAAATTCATCAGTGCTCCGAACTGTCACCCAAGTTTCTTCTTGAGCCGTGTCTCTGAATCTCCCTAGAGAAACCCTAGGGAAACTGTCAAGACACTATGTAGTTTATAAGACAGATAATGTGATTTGATCCATCAATAAAATGTTACTCAAGATTTTTTTAAATTACTACAAAAGACTTTAAGAACCAAAGTCCTAGATAACTGTCTCAATTATTTTAACATTTAAAGATGGGTAAATCTCTATTGAAGGAATGTTAGAAATAGGAATCCTTTGTCAAGTTTTTGGTTCTGCAGATGATTTACTTTAAAACTCTATTCCCTCTGCAATATTCTGTTTTTGCTCACAGTTTTATAGGCTTTGCTTTGGTGTTTTTAACAGGTTACATATGTATGTAGTGCACATACACACGTAGAAAGGCTCCACCATACTCAGGCTGTCAGCTCAAACTCTGCCCTGTGGCTCTGGAAATGTGAACTCATGTGATCTTTATTTGCAGAAGCACCCCCAAACAGTGTGGAAATGTTCTACGATGGCTAATGTGAGCAACTAAAATCCGTAATCAGCCCATAATGTTCTAGTGCCACCGTGGGTTAGGAAGTAACAGATAAGCTTACAGTTAGCAGGTTTTCCTTAAATAATCACCACTGCTACAACATTTGAAATAAAATTGTTTTTTAAAAAGGAAAACTGTGTGCTAGATACTGTGTAGAAGAATCCTAATGGATTCAATTTCCTGTACATGCAAATGAACAATTCCTAGCCTTCTTAAATATAGGTGGAGCCATGTGACTCGTTCTGACCAAAGGAGTTTACACAGAGGTGGTGAGCACCCTCTAAGCCTGGTTCCTTGAACGTACATTTGATTCTCGTGCTTTTTGTTTCTCCTTCATTTGATTGGCCATATAGTCCTTCAGAGGCCCTAAGAACTCTGGGATGGCTCTCAGTCCCCGAAATGCTGCTAATAAAGAAAGCTGCACGGGCAAAAGCATGTTGGTCAGAAATAAACTTATCTTATGCTGACTCACCGACATTTAGGGTTGTTTATTATAACAAGTAGCATTAATTACTTCAACAAATACAGTATGCAAAAATGGTAAAAATAGATTTTCCCCGTAATATTTAGAGAATGTTTGTTTGTTTGTTTGTTTGTTTAGGGGACATCAACAATGTTTTTATAGCTATGGAGGTCTGACCATAATAGCCCTGCCCTGGTATTTCTAGCTTCCTGCACTGGATTCTTATAAACCTATTCAAACTGGTTATACACAGAGAAGCCAGAACTCCAAACAAAAGCCTCTCTGATAAACAATTACTTACCCTTTTGTATAGCAATACTTACATTTTCCCTTCTCAGAATCCTATTCAGATGCAATTTAATTATTTCCGGTGATCTTTACGTATATATAGCTCCTTGGTTACCCAATATCCAACACTTTATCATTTGAATTGAAATACGTTGATTCATATATGTGTTTAACATAAAAGTCTAGAGCATCCTAAAACCAAAATAAATTATAGGGGTCATAAATATAACATTTATCATTATATATATATATATATACATATATATATATTGCAGTTGGCGTGGTTTTGGAGTTAATGGTTTCTGTATATACTAAATTAAGCAGTATCATTCAGGCCCATAAAATTTGCATGTTGATGCTGCAAAACTGTATCTTTTTTTAGCATAAAAAAATTTCACACATATACATATAAGCCATCTGCTTAAACTTTATTGATAAAACCAGTTTTACAAAATTAGAATGATTTTCAGTTTTGAACTATCATGAGTTCAGTTGCAGCAGACATTTTGTACAAACTGGGGCTAATACTTCTTCTATGTTTCTGGTTTAAACAAAAAGCAATTCGAATTTATCCTCATGCATTTAAATATTTAATACAGAAAGAGTTTTTAGGCTGCATAAAATATGCTTCCAACATCACTGGGAGACAGAAATTCCACTTTAAGCATTCTTTGTACAAGAAAAACAGTATAATTCTTTTAATCACAAACCTATTCTCTGTCACAGGTAAACAATTTCATATTTTCTAATGTATTTTCAAGGGTGTTTGTATCACAAGAGTATAGACATTAAATATTTCACTAGTTTGCCCAGGTAAAACACAGACGTAACAGTGCAGCAATAATACATTAAAACCAGTGTTATGAAATCTGGGACATTACAAAAAGTAGAAAGGTATTCTAGTTTTTAAGTTTAACAATTAAAAAAATTTCCAAACATCTTCCTATACACTATCCATCAACAGAAGTAATTTTAGAAATGGGGTGGGTCATTACATTCTATAGCTGTTTGTTTTGGTAACAGCTGGAGATACATTCATGCTTCTTAAATAGAAGACACCATAAGTCAATAAGTCATACTGTGAGGAACACAGAGACACCTACATGGAATGTTCTGAAGATTTCCAAAGTTTCTAAAATGAGAGTTCAACCTTTTGTAGGAGAAAATACTTTTTGTTTCTTCTCTCTTGAAATTCTGGACCACCCAGGGATTGATTGTCTGCTGGAAAACTTTGGAGGAAGAAATATAATAGCAGCCAGATCTAGAAATGCCCATGAAGTGATGGGACAGGTTTGGGGCAGCTCCTACCTTACAACTAACAAGTCTGGCCTGAAACAATGAATTTGCCCATGAAAGCCTTCTTGTGACTAAAGGTCTTCTAAAGGAAGACCAGATTGTAAGCCATGTTACATTAAATTGTCCCCATAAGTGAAATCCGTAAAACTATTGACCACCATTCACAAGCACCAAAAACTCAGGACAGTCTAGTACATATAAATAACTCACGAAAGTAAACATGGGATGTAGAAGGTACAGGCTAACAATATTAATACAACTCTAGCATCCAGCTGTGAACCAAACAGAAATACAAAGTACATTCTCTGCTGAGAACAGTGTGCTCCATGTAAGGGTAAAAACTCCCCAAAATAGTTTCATATATTCAAAATGAATGAATCATTCACATTTACTTTTTTTGGCATGCAAGTTCTTCAAGGACACCCATCAAAACTTAAGATATAAAGGAAAACCAATAAAATATTTTAAAACAACAGAGTTGCACACAGTATGCATATGGTAAAACATAAATGTGTGAATATGAACAACTGTTTCGGATGCCATATGAAGACCAAAAAACTTGAGAGTCAGATTTATCTTGCACTGTGAACACCAAATATTGCTATGAAATCTTGGATGTACCTTGAACATGTTTTTTTTTTTTTTTTAAATTTTTTTTTCAACGTTTATTTATTTTTGGGACAGAGAGAGAGACAGAGCATGAACGGGGGAGGGGCAGAGAGAGAGGGAGACACAGAATCGGAAACAGGCTCCAGGCTCTGAGCCATCAGCCCAGAGCCTGATGCGGGGCTCAAACTCCCTGACCGCGAGATCGTGACCTGGCTGAAGTCGGATGCTTAACCGACTGCGCAACCCAGGCGCCCCGAACATGTTTTTTTTTTAATCTTTACTTTTTTCTGGGAGATGATAAGTGGTATTTAGGAAAAGAATGGTTATGTGGGTGAGGAAAGTCACTTGGAAGGGGAAAGCTGGAGAAGTGTGATTCTCCAAGAGAAATACAATAATGTAGATGGCAGGACCTTCTCTGCTGGGGGAAACATCTTTCCAAATGCTATATTCAAATTCCATTTTTGTGAAAAAAATGCATAACTTAATGCTTTCTCGGTACTCGAATTTAAATTGTTCTGAAGGAGAATGGTCTGCGTTCAACTCAGATTGGCAAGCCTGCTGAAAAGATGGATTCACAATTTGTTCTGTGGTCAGGGTGTCTAAACAAAAGAATTAGAGCCTAATACTTCATTTCTATCTTCTCAGAGGCAGAAGGGCTAAAGACCATCCCAACTGTAAGTCTTAGTCAAATAACTGTCTATGAATATAGTTCAATGATTGGCAGAGATCTAGAAGTGTCAATTACTTTGATATACTGACACAAAGAACTGATTTGGCCTTAAAAATAATAAAATATCTCACAGCCTTCAAAAACTCTTCAGTTCTGCAGAGTGGATTTCCACCTATTACCTTGTCATGCCTATGGCCCTGGTACGTAGTGTTTGTGGTTTTAATGAAGGAATGAATGAATCTTATAATAACCTGGTGAAAATAAGTAAAATGAGTATTACTATTACCATCTGCCAGACGCAACATTGAAGGCTGAGAGAACTTGTGACTTGACATTGATCTGAGAGCTCATTAGGGGAAGATTTGGTATAGAACACAGTCCTCATTAATTTTAATCTAACCCAATATTCTTTCCGCAACCACACCTTCAGCTCCGCAACAATGCCCCGGTTCCGCAGGTTGCTGCAGCTACAAAGCAAAGGGCAGTCAGTGCATGTGAAAATGTCAAAATGTTTCCCAGATATTGATCATCAGTCAGATCTCCCCATTCACCCAGCGTGATTATCAGTGTTACTACTCCAATATCTACTACGTGCTCATTCAGCCTATGCATTACCATGGGTCATCCTTCTATTCAAAATTCAGAGTTCCTGTATGATCCAGATCTTATATTCACTTTTAGCTCATTTGCACCATTGACTATGACAGGGTGCAATCCCGAAACTTCCTTTCTCTTGGCAGCAGTGGTAAATGTAAAGTCATATAAACCAGTAACAGAAGGTGGTTTTCTATCCTGAATCAGTAATAATGTAATTAGCACTTTTTATCAATGTGTATTTAAATCAGTGCTCAGCAAGAAAAAATACTACAGAATCACTAAATTTGGGGATCATATCCTCTCTGCCTTCAGAACTTTCTGTGCTTAGATTCCAATTGTGAAATCATGTAATATTTTCCAGGAATCTTCTCCTCAAAGGTGAAACAAGCCCAATATCACATAGGTGAAATTCATGCTAGGTTGGAAGTTGCTACATTTTAGTTATTGCATCACATGGATCGATCCACCTATTTTTCTTGAGAATATGCACATCAACAAAATGTACAATAGCAATTAGAACTAAAAATAAAAATAAACAGATAATTAACAGACCAGTACATCCAGACAATGGGATATTATTATGCGGCACTAAAAAGAAATGAACTACGAAGCCATGAAAACACAGGGAGGAAACGTAAATGCATATTACTAAGTGAAAGCAGCCAATCTGAAAAGACTACATACTGTCTGATTCCAACCATATGACATTCTGAAAAAGGCAAAGCTATGGAGAGAATAAAAAGATCACTGGTTGCCAAGGGTTAGGGAGGAGGGATAAATAGGCAGGGCACAGAAAATTCTTAGGGTAGTGAAACACCAAGACTGAACTCTAATGTAAAATATGGAATTTTGGTGGTAATGATGCGCCAGTGTAAGCTCATCAGAGTAACAAACAGACCCACCCTGGTGGGGTATGCTGATAGTGTGGGTGAGGTTGTGCAAGCATGGGGGCAGGGAGTAGATAGGAACCCTACAGTCCACTCAAACTTGCTACGAACCTAAAATTTTCTCAAAAGAAGTTTATTAATTTTTAAAAAAGCAATTAGATCACAAAAGCCATTATGCCTTTTTCTGAAAATAGAGGTCAAACCTTAATTCAAGACATTATTACAGAAATGTCTCGGTCACACTAAAGTATGAAAATACTAACTTCTTATTTACAAACTTAAAATAATAAAGACTGCAATAAAATTAAAATTTTAAATTCTGGGAAACATTTTATTTTTCACAATAACAAAGTTCATAGCTGCATTAGTATGGTGGCATAATAAAAGACTGTAATATAACTTGGTGTAGTTGCGAATTAATAAATATTAGCATGGCCCACAGGAAAATGGCAACGTTAGAAAACTGCTCAAGTGCCACCTATAAGGAACTTGACAAACTCTTAAGGGAGACGTGTGGCCCTAGAATGTGAACATAGTACACAGAATAGCTTACATGGAAATATCCTTCTGTTAGTGTACCAATCTCACCAATCAGAGTTCTTCATGGCAACCTTTTCATATCTTTCCCCCCAAATCAAGGTCTTCACCAAATAAGAGATACACGCTTTTTTTTTATAATGGACCATCAACTGGGCAACACTAAAAGACGTCTTCAGTAAGAATTTTTAGGCCATCAAAGATTCTGACCTAGAATCATGGATTGAGACATGTTTAGTAGATATGTGAGATCAGTTTCTCTGATCTTGTAACTACGCAAAAAATCCATTGGATAAACCACTTCTGTCTCCTATTATAAAAGTGAAATTAAGAGTTACATTCAGACCAATTTAAACGTATTTAAGACTAGAAAACAATTATTGGTTCGTCTGCCAAGGAAGGGACACTCCCAATGTTGACCTCTACCCATTTGACAGGGATGTCCCAAATGTGTTTAGTGTGTGATATCTAAGACAAGTTTTAATCCAAAGAAACAGAGAGGTAAGCAGGGATCTCGGTTTCATGCCTTTATCCTCCCTTTTTGTGGCAGCTACTGTTTCCAGTTCACTTTTTCAAAAAAGTAAAAGGTAGCAATGCCTTTCAGCTATTAAAACATGGAGCTTATAAGAACTGTGTCACATTTGTTTGTACAGACCTAGCATTCCAGGCTCTGACCCGCTTACTGCTTTACAAAAGGTATTCAATATTCAATTATAAAAGTGAAAAATAGGAAACATCCAACTTCTACTTCAAGCTAGAACTTATTTCATTACTAGAATGGAATGGTGCATTTCTTCCCTCAGTTGTAAAACGCATCTGTTTATTTTGAAGGGAAGTATAGACTGACAAACAGCACGTTTATTTCTTAACTAGAGGCAGGGTAATAACTCCCACTTTCCATAAATCTTCTCCCTTTCCACAGGGAGGAAAGAGATCGTTACAGAAATACATTAGACAAAAATTAAAGAGTAATAAAAGATCTTATTGTTTACCCAGTTTAAAAAAATGGAATATTTAGAAACAAAAGTAATTATTGAACTCAAAGTATTTCACTCATCTACTACTCTGCAGCCCCTAGTCGAGGGTCTGGGATAACTATCTTTTGAATGAATACATTTTGTATAAAAATTAAAAAAAAA
This sequence comes from Herpailurus yagouaroundi, assembly GCF_014898765.1. NCBI lineage: Eukaryota > Metazoa > Chordata > Mammalia > Carnivora > Felidae > Herpailurus > Herpailurus yagouaroundi. Next base: position 37,886,146 of record NW_024412396.1, on the reverse strand, counting down.
AAACAGTAAGTAGATACTTTAAGGGGAAAATGAAGTAAACAAAAAGAATGTACAAAATGGCGGTCTCAATGGGAAGGCAGCCTTCTCACAGTCCTCAAAGTAGAGTTGGTAGGTAGCATTGTTACTCAAAGGCATGAAGTAAAAACTCCTATGAAGATTGAGGCAGCATTAGTGAGCAAGGGTGAGCAGGTAGCAACATCCGGGGGTGGTTTATTCTAAGAATGTCCACGGGCCTCAATGACTGTCTCTGAGTTCATTTTGTAAAGCCGCAAGCTGTTTTACAGGTTCCACAGTGGCTATAAATACAGCTCAGGATACTGCTTTGTGACCCAAGGGAAACAAAAACACCATAGGAGAGGAAACTCACCCAGAGCCTACAGGCATCCCCAGAGTCACCTAAACAAGGCCCAAACAGGAACTCCCCACAGAAAACCTCCTCTTACGCACAGAAAAATCAATGTGGAAACAATGTCCAAAGGGGGAGAGGAGAGGCCCAGAGTGTTGTTTTTGTTGATTCTGTTTGGAGGTTATACACAAAATATTACAATTAGGAGGAACTTTAAAAAGACTGTCTTCCCAGGTGCCCTTCTGTTCTCCTTCAGACAGAACCCACACCCCACCCAGAGGTTTCTATTTAAAAGCCTTCCAAAGCTGATTCTGTGCTCTCCCTGGACAATTACCCCTCCGACGTGACTGAGACCTACCTCAGGTCCTGGCTTCTTAGACACGGCCTCTGTTACATTCTGTCAATACGTTTCACCTTCTTCCAACGATAACCCATAATAAGAAGCTCTGCTTTTTGTGTCATATGATCGGACCAATTGAGTAACTGTTGATAAACATTGTTTTTATCATGGTGACTAATTGCTTCAGTATATAATCACACTACTCCAAAAAAGATTTTAGGTCCTGCACTAGCCCAAATCACCAGGTGCTAGACACAAGGAAATCCAAGGAACACATTTTTGAATGAATGCAAAACCATCTTCATATCCTTCTCCTTATATCCAAGTTAAACTCTTGTTACCTGATTTAGATGGTGACTCTGACTAGTGCCCACATGACCAAAGACATCCGTCCCCCATAACTTCCCTACCTGCTGAATTATTCCTAACAAAACCCCCTAAGCTAAGTGATTCTTCGCCAGTCTCCCCATTTCTCCTTAATTGGGAATCCTAGAACCCGAGTCAGCACTTTGGCCATCTGGCGATATTGGGGATGCAGGCTCATTCTTGCCCATCCCAGAATCACACTCGGTTTAAAACAGCAAGTAGCACATGACTGGTTCGTGGCACTTGGTTACCTTAAACTTGAGACGGTGTGTTCCTGACCGCTTCTGCTGACCAAATGTTCACAAACCTTCTTCTAAATTCTCAGGGAACTCTCCTTCTTACTCGTGGTTTGAACACTTGAGAGCGACACAACATGCTTTCTATGACATCAACAAGTCACTCTTTAGAGCCCTTCTCAAAAAGGAGTCAGTATGAACTCTGATAGAATTCCTTTCATCGTGATCTCCCAAGGGACACAGTGGTAAATAATCGGTCCTGGAAAGAACTTTCCAAACAGTTAGATGACTTGACAGCTGCATTATTAGATCAGTTTTATTAGAAAAAAATTTTTTAATGTTTTTATTTATTTTTGAGAGAGAGAGAAACAGAGTAATATTTGGGGAGGGGCAGAGAGAGAGGGAGACACAGAATCTGAAGCAGGCTGCAGGCTCTGAGCTGTCAGCACAGAACCTGATGTGGGGCTCGAACTCACAAACTGTGAGGTCATGACCTGAGCAGAAGTCGGTCGTTTAACTGACTGAGCCCCACAGCCGCCCCTATTGGATCAGTTTTAAAAATTTGCCTATGAAGATATTATAAGGGTGTATAACATGGGCTAAAAAATTGTTTTTAAATGCGTGTCAGTAAATTGCCACACTATTTTTTTTCTTTTATTTTCTTTTTCATACCAAAGTTGAAATGTATACTCAAGTTGTCACTCTTTTCATGGGTATATGGTCAATGTATGTCTTGTAGAAAAGAAATGGGCATAAGAGAGGCCTGGTGTCTAATTTAGCAAGATGTGCACACAAGCACCAAGGTTTTGCATCCCCTCCAGACTAAGGGGGTGAAAGACAAAAAGATTTGGTTATTAAATCTCATTTGGGATTTATTAAGACTCAATATACCAGGCTTATCTCTTTTTAGGTTACCTGCTAAGACTACTTTCCTTTGTAAATTCAGACCAGCTTTATGAGTCTATCCTTTTTAAAGTATCTGAAAATTGTTTTTAGCCTTTTTCTGCAGTTACTCTTACTTTCACTAGACAGAGAAACAAATCTTAAATGCTTTATTCTTTTTTTTTTAATTTTTTTTTCAATGTTTATTTATTTTTGGGACAGAGAGAGACAGAGCATGAACGGGGGAGGGGCAGAGAGAGAGGGAGACACAGAATCGGAAACAGGCTCCAGGCTCTGAGCCATCAGCGCAGAGCCCGACGCAGGGCTCGAACTCACGGACGGCGAGATCGTGACCTGGCTGAAGTCAGACGCTTAACCGACTGCGCCACCCAGGCGCCCCTGCTTTATTCTTTTTTAAGTATGGCTTGGGGTGGGGTGGATATTGAATAATTACTATATGTCAGGCTCAATGCTGTTATTTCATTACTATATTTTCAAAAACCTCATGAAGTAGATATCTTTTCCATTTTCTAGTTGGAGAATCAGGGACACAGATTGACTAATTTTCAAAAGGCCACATAGCTAGTGGAGTTCCATTCAAACCCAGGCTGAGACCGCAGCCCATGCCAACTTCCTCGAGCTATGTTAGACCAGTCTCATTTCCCTCATCTTTAAGTGTTTTTGAGAATCCCACAACTTGTGAAACAATGATAGCTAGTTAATCTGAAATGTCTTTTGGTTTGTTGGTTTTACCCTTCTTGAAAATATGCCAGTGGAGGCTAAAGGTGTCCAGCATATGTATTCTTTAATTCTTCCCTACGCAAACTATATGATTTCTTTGTTTTCTACAGTTTTGCCTAGCTTTTCTTTTGAACAAATGCATGACTTTTTCAAGACAAAATGCTTTTGCCATTTCCGGATTATCTATCATGTTTTTGTTGTGGATCAAATGGAACAGAATGTGCTTTGGCCACAGTTCCCTTAAAGTGGGAGGAGATACCGCATGTGTTTTCTAGTCCTGTTTATTGTTAAAGCTTATTCCTCCATGTGGTTTTATGTCATCTACAAATAATTCTTTTCTATCACTTTTCTGATCTTACTGTACTAAGTTCTCTGCTGCAAGAGGAGAGCCAGGCCTTGGGGCAACTCACAGTTCAATGTCCACACTGAACCATCAGTTTCACAAAATTTGTGGCCATCAGAGAAGCACTCTCTCTTAACCTGATGGTGGCTGCAACTTAAATGATGCTTTACTTGCAAAGAAAAGAACTTTGGTTCTCAGATAAGACCATCTAGGACAAGCAGGACGTAAAGTACAGTGACTGCCTGAGAAGTGCCAACAGTTTGCACAATACAGCGCAAGCCCCCACCCTGCAAAGGCAGAGGCCATTTCAGGCTCGCTGAGGCACCTCACACTATGGAGAGCGTCAGTGCTGAAGTCAATCAGTTACTGTCATTGAAGAAGGAGCAGAGGACACGGTGCCTAACATGAACAAAGACGCGGGAGCTTGCTCTCTTCTCCCCCTTGCCATCATGGTGTGGACTCTTTCTCCAACTTTGTGCAGGCAGATGCCAAGCAGAATACATCCAATGGCGGTACAAGTTCTTCCATTAAGGAAGGCAAGACCTCCCTCCACAGCTACACTACATCAGCCAAAACGGTCCCAAACAACTTGCATCACACAGGGAGCCAGTGAAGGAGAGGGAAGCCAGAGCAGATGCCTCCCTGCCTGGTGAATGGCCCATTTACAAACTCAACAATAGTCAGAGGGGAGCAGGGGGCACAAGAGTTACCACCGTGATTGGTGACACCAGCACTTCTGGATCCAGTGTAAGTCAATGCCCTGAAAGAAGACAGGCTAGAAACCAGATTACCATAAACCTAGAGCATCATTTACCCTCTACCCGGTTATTTAAAAAGCACTGTCTTTAGGAAAAATCATGGAAGGAACTACTCACGCAACAAACACTGGTGCTTCCTCACTCTCAAATGTCTCTATGGGATATTAACTGTTAGCTAGATAAAACAGGCAAAAGCAGCCTTTTCACTGCTGAACCAACTAATTACCTTTTATAACTCTTAAAAAGCGAAGGTAGATGTAAGAGCTCTAGTGAAAAGAAAAACATGTTAAGTGCATTGTGTCTAGACTTTGCCAAGCAAATAAGGGAGAGAAAACGTACAAAATCAAAAGATCTTGCTACACCAGAATTTCGAATCAATGTAAAAAAAATTTCAGCCTCATATTTTAATGTATCTTGTCATTAGCGTTTCATATTTACACAATCAGCCTCAGATTGCTGTATATTCAAGATGTACACGCATCCTACATGGTGAATAGCACCCACATAGTAAAATTACAAAAAATTAAAAATGCTTTTCAGGCATCTCATCCCTTAAAATGCTGCACATTCCTGTAACTGTCTCATAAACAGACTATTGGAAAAAAGATCAAACACACAAGGATATCTTCACTACACTAGCAGAAAGCCCTAAAAGTGGGTGGGTCAAGGCAGAAAATGAAGTCTAGGTGATTATTGGGCACCATAAAACAAGGGACGCAGCAAAACACAGAACAGGAAAATATGAGGCGGGGGTGCGGTGGGTGGGGGGGATCCAGGACTGTCAGTACAATATATGCAGGTTTTTTTCAAATGTAAATTTTAAAGTGAATGCTGCTTTTATGTTTCTGCATAAAGGAAAGCATAACAAGGCTGCTTTACTTCCCTTTTAAACACAAGCACATGAAGAGAGTAAGGGTTGTGAAAAGCCAATTCTTTGTGCCGCTACTTAATCAATTGCACTCAGTTCTACTCGATGACACAGCCACACTGCAAAGACCACTCAGCAGTTAATGGATATAATGTTGGAAAAGCACTTTGAGGTCTTCCAAAGAAAGGTAGGGTAAAAACCCAAAGGAGCATGGTTTTATTACTTATTCCCAATAACGAAGCAGTATTGTGGATGGAACTCCCGTGACCTAAAAAGAAATTAAGGTATTAATTTATTTTGCTAATTCTTATTCTTCCATAGGAAATCACTTCTTTCACAAGTTGGTATGTGAAATCACAGTAGAATTAGCCAGTGCCCTAGTCTGTTCTTGTCAGGATAACCATTCCACACTGCACTGCGAGGGATAAATATGTTCTTCAAGTGTTACAGCCTACGTTTACAATCTGTCAAAATGTAGAGCTGAGGAGGAGTTCTGTGTTTTTCACTGTATACATCCATCACTAGCTATCACTCTCCCCACAGACAGCAAAAAGTCAACAATGAAACATAAAAGCTAAAAATAAGCAACTGAGCAATTGCTCAGAAGAGCCGTGCGACAGGCACCGGCTCTACACGGACACACATTCCTTCCCTTTCTTTATTACTGACAATTTAAGGTAACTGAAGTTAAGGATGCAGACATAAGCAAAAGAAAAAGAAACATGCACTGCACAAATATGTCAAAGTGGGAAATAAAATTTCATGCTCATAACCACACAAGATCAGCGTTCCGAATGGCACATGCCCGGAATGCAAGGAGTGACTAATATATGCTACTGCAAATGCCGTGAGAAATGACAATTATAGGCACTTCAAATGCTCAGAAAAAGAACTCAGTGTCATTTCATACAAGCTGCAAATATTTCTCCATTCACAGGTGTCATAACATGTTCATTTCTAAGAGTCAATCAAATCAACATTTATTAAAGACCCACTGTGTACCACTTACTATGCTCTAATCATGGAAAATAGTGCATGAAAAAGAATATGGTTTACATGCAGGTGTATGTTCAAAATATATGTATGGGTATATTCCAATGAATATAGAAAAAGTGTAATCTAAAGGAAAACGCCTGATTCATAAAATCAGCAAATCCATGACTTCAATAGGTATTTTTGGTTTTCTTCTCATTCTGTAAGAATATATTAGGTAAGAAAAATGGCAGAAAACCCTTGAAAATTACAAGTTGGAAATCTTACAAATGAAAAGGAGACAAGGTGTCTTTCAACAGTGTTTTTAAACTCTTTTTTTAACCTTCAAAATGATTCATTTAACAAAATCTCACAGGAAACCACAATGTATAAGTGAGATAAAGAAAGGTATATATATAATGAATACAAATGTGTTGTATAAGTACACGTTTATAACATTTATTAGGTAAATAAATGAGGGGTGTTTTCATAAAGACAAAAATGTGAAATAGGGAATGATAGATGACAGTTACATTCTTTTATGAGCCTCAGTATCTGATTCGTTTCTGTATTTGGGGGGTTTTGGCACCATATTAACAAAATTCTGGTTCATACACATACCTGGGTACAAATAGTAAGATTTAACAGCTCCCCTGAAATCTCAGGTTATTCTTCAAGCAAACAGAGACAGCAAGAAAAGCTTTATTCCATAGGCTGAACCCAGATACACTAACCTATGAACACAAATTGACTCATCACTGTTCTCAACTATGGTTAATTTTCCATCAAGTACACTTGACCATGTGTATGTGGTTTTTTGTTTTAATTACAATATTTAAATTCAAATCAAACCTTCGAGAGACCCAAAGACCCTGCCCAGAATGTCCCAGAGGTTAGAAGACCCTAATCCCTATTTGTAAGCCTGTCTTTAAAAAGCCCACCAGCATATGCGGAGTTGGTATGAGTGGCTAAAATGCGGGTCACCGGGCCATACGTAGCACACAAATCCCTGTTGGCAGAACTAGGATTCGAGCAAGGTGTGCCATCTGCAGATCTGCTGACCTTTTGTTTCCTTCATTTCCTCCCAATGGTCTTGTTCCTCTTCTCCACTACTATTTTGGCCCAGAGCAATCCAACCGATCATCTCTTTACGCTTCATAGTGCGCCTGTTATAAATGGAAATCATCAACGTGACATCAGAGAGCTGAAAGAGGGCCACCTGGAAAACAAAGGTCTCCTTATAGACAGGATTGGGCTGACCACGTCGAATGGATGTCTTACAGCGGGACATCTCTTGACCCACAGAATTGAGAAGAAAGAGCTTCCCGTATGTATCTAAGAAAAAAAAAAACAAATAAGAAAACATCAGGGCTTTCTGTTCTGCTAGTTGTGTTGTAATACTTACATGGGCTCCAAGTTTTTCCTTTTTAACACATTGATCAGCATCCTTGGGCCTGGTGTTTGCTGCAGGGCTAACATATTTTCCATGAATTATTAAGGAAAGGGATTATTAGCTTCAACGTTGAATGTTTCATGCAGCCCATGACAGGCACTTTGCTGATGTTCATCAGAAGCTCTACAGTTACGGAGGTGTATACATGCCTAAGTATGTGCAATGGTGTCTGTGGACATGCATGGTTCTTCATCCACATTTTGTTTATGTAACAAGATAAATATATACATTTTGTTCCAGGAGTGTTTTCTTTTAATAGTCAAAATACTGTTTTATGCCAAGATCACAGACTGCCTTCTCTTCTCACTCTCTCTATATTCTTTGGACCATCTTATCCGCTCAATGACAAGTACCAAATCTGTGTCTCTAGCCTAGACTTCTCTCCCAAGCTCAAGGTCCAGCTCAAAACCACATTTCTTCCTGTGGACATTCCACACACCTCTCACTCATCGTGTCCCCAGCTTTTAAAAACTTGCTGCTCCAGTATTCCCCATCTCTGTGAACAGTAGCATCATCCACTAAATTACCCAAACCAGGAGTCAGGACTACATTTTTATTTGTTTGTTTATTATTTACTTATTGTGAAACTGGCTTTCCATACAGCACCTAGTGCTCATCCCAACAAGTGCCCTCCTGAATGCCCATCACCCATTTCCCCCTCTCTCCCACCCCCATCAACCCTCAGTTTGTTGTCTGTATTTAAGAGTCTCTTACGGTTTGCCTCCCTCCCTGTCTGTAAATTTTTCCCCCCTCCCCTCCCCTATGGTCTTCTGTTAAGTTTCTCAAGATCCACATATGAGTGAAAACATATAGTATCTGTCTTTCTCTAACTGACTTATTTCACTTAGCATAATACCCTCCAGTTCTATCCATATTGCTTCAAACGGCAGGATCTCATTCTTTCTCATATAAACCACATGTGGTTTATAAACACAATGGAATACTACTGGACTACATTTTTGGCAAGACTGGCTCCTCGCCCCTAGTCTAGCCAAGCAATCACCAAGTTCTGTTGATTCTATGTCCTAAATAGCTCCCAACTCTGCCCACTGCTTTCCATTCCCGAAGCCACTGAACTCTGCATGCACTGCAAGCTTGGGTCACCAGCCTCTATCAGAACCTACAATACAGCACGTCTCTTCATTCATCTCCCATCCCTGGGCTGCCCAATCCCACAGCCAGAAGGAGCTCTGTAAAATGCAAATCTGTTCATGTCACTCACTAATAGACAAAGACTAAGGCTTCAATACTTCCCACTAGTCACAGGATCAAAACTAAATGTCTTGGTATAAATCACACACTCTGACCCTCTTACCTTCCAGTTTTACTATGCACCACTGTTGCCTTTATATGCTGCATTCCCACTACACTGAAGTACCTTCACCCCTCCAACCCACCCTGCTCTCTCCCTTTCAACTTCTGCACAAACTCTACATGCTCTGATACCACATGTGATATTTATCTTCCCACAATTTCTATTCATTAGTTTTGTTTGGACGTGGCTGTCTCCAGGAATTTTTGCTGACCACAAGCCCCTGCCCTGACCGGGATAACCCTTCTGTGTGGTCCATCAAAATCTAGCTTCAGGTTATCTCATGGCTTAGCACCCAGCATTGTCATTGCTTGCTTACTCATCTGCAAGGCTATCAGTGTGAGAGAGGAATTGCCTTGTTTATGACTGTACCCCTGGTTCCTGGCCTAGTGTCTAACACATGGTAGACATTCAATAAATATTAAATATTTTGAAATGAATGTACATGACTATCCAGGAGGCTTGACTTTCTTTTTTCTTTTGGTCTTGGGTTTTCAAACTTGAAAAATGAAGGTAAACCCCTTGTTTTATACCCCCTTGTACTAGAATGCTATAAAATGGTGACTAGCCTCATGTTTAGTAACTTATAGAAAGGAAAGAAAACAGCCAAATTTTACTAACATAGTCTCTCCTTCTGCTAAAATTCCTGAATAATTACAAAGAAGATTATCCCTACAATTATATTTTATTAAAATCACTTGATTGATCAATTTATTGACCCTCTCTTAACTATGATTTTTAAAACTTTTTTTGATGTTTTATTTATTATTGAAGGAGAGAGACAGCGTGAGGGGGGAGGGGCAGAGAGAGAGGGAGACACAGAATACGAAGCAAGCTCCAGGCTATGAGCTGTCAGCACAGAGCCCGATGCTGGACTCGAACCTGTAAACCACGAGATCATGACCCAAATGGAAGTCAGAGGTCCAACCAACTGAGCCACCCAGGCACCCCTTAACTACGATTTTTACCACTAACTTCTGTGTGTCCTATTCTTTAGAAAACAAAACAAAACAAAACGTTAGGGCGTTTCCCCAATTCTATCATTCTGTACATTCTGTTCCATGAAGGCTGAAAGCTGGTTAGTGTTTACTGCTCACTTTCCCACCTACCAACCAGTCAAACTTTTAAAAGCGTAAATCCAGATCTCTGTAATTTACAGTTCCTTACAAGAGCATTGTAAGATCGGAAACAAATTACAACCTGCAGTTTTCTTTCTATGTTGATCTTTTTCTATTCCGGTTTGATGTGTTATTTTATTCACTTATCTGCTGAGAAACACAAGGTGTGAAATTACACTTCAGGTGTGAAAACACCTCTCTGTCTCAGAAACAGGGCTCTCCACTCTTCAAACTGCTCCACAGAGAAAGCTGTCAGAAAACCAACAATGGAGGAGTGAATTTGTGTTTCCGCAGCTGTACAGCTGCATGATTCCTACAGGAAAAGTTCAACCCAGTCACCAAACTGCTCTGGCAATTCTGCTGTCAGTTATGGCAGTGGGAATTGAGATCATCTTGCAAACAAAGACTTGCTCATTTCACAAAGTGCAATTTCAGTCTTTATCCCGTCACAAGATCCCTTTCTAATTACAAGAAAGGCCATTTACTCCTAAACCACCATCACCGAAGCTGAATTGAATGTGTATGACAAAAAAGGGCAATAATTATTTTATGAACAATCCAGTCTGAGGACACCTAACCAAAAGAAGAGAAACATTGCTGATTATTCCAGCTCCAGGGAACCTCTTCTCAGCATTAACGATGTGTTGTTGTTTTTTTTTTAATTTTTTTTTTTTAACGTTTATTTATTTTGGGACAGAGAGAGACAGAGCATGAACGGGGGAGGGGCAGAGAGAGAGGGAGACACAGAATCGGAAACAGGCTCCAGGCTCTGAGCCATCAGCCCAGAGCCCGACGTGGGGCTCGAACTCACGGACCGCGAGATGGTGACCTGAGCTGAAGTCGGATGCTTAACCAACTGAGCCACCCAGGCGCCCCAACGATGTGTTTATTTTTAATTGTCCAGAGCAAAGGCTGTGCCCAGGAAATTCTACCTGTGAGAAACAGTGCTGGGGTTTTGGGGGTTCGATGACTTATTCCAATGAGCACCAGCCAGAATTGACAAAGAAAGGGTCAAGTAAATATACAACTTAACTGAATTCTGTTTTAATTCTTTGGAATTGATAATACTTGCTACAAAACACCACCAAGCAATATTTTATCTTCTGATGGATGAGTATTCAGAATGCCCCACAGTGGCACTAATAACTCAAAAACATCATCAAAAGTTTGAATGGGTTGGGGCACCTGGGTAGCTCAGTCGGTCGAGCCCCCGACTTCGACTCAGGTCATGATCTCGCTGTCTGTGACTTCGAGCCCCACGTCAGGCTCTGTGCTGACAGCTCAGAGCCTGGAGCCTGTTTCAGATTCTGTGTCTCCCTGTCTCTGCCCCTCCCCCACTCATCCGCGCGCGCTCTGTCTGTCAAAAATAAACATTAAAAAGAAATTTTTTTTTTAAGTTTCAATGGGTCATGATTCCTTGATAGAAGTGGATGCTGCTCTTCTGACTCAGCTGTGTCAACTGCTTTACCAGTCACTGTCTCTTTTACCAGTTGTTTCCTTCTCCATACAGGAAGATGCCATGCATACCAAAAAAATTATAATAGTACATAATCCTCAATTTATCATGGCACAAAACTGTGTCATTTTAAACTCAGAAGTCATTTTTCCAAAGAAACAGCACAATACCCTACTGGTTACTTATAGAGCTCATAGGAAACACTGCCTATTTGCAGTACCATAGACTCTGCCTTGGGGCAGGGGTGGGGTACCGTGATTGACCAGGCAAGGGAAAGGAATTCAGTCATTTAACCTCCCCTTCTCTTTTAATTTATCATAGTTACAAGATATTTTAAACATACAGAAAAGAATAGAGAACAATATTACATATACCCAAATACCCATCACACAGATGTGTGGTATTTAGCATTTGTTATAGTTACCACTGACCTTTTGCTTTTTGTTGGATTTTTAGGAAATAAAATATTATAATTGAAGATCCTTGAGTATTCCTCCTTGATCCTATTTGATTGCTTCTCTCACTAATAGTAATTACTAGTCTGTATTTGGAGTTCATCATTTTCATGTATATTTTTAGACTTTCACCATATAATGGACATAAATATACACAAAATATACTTAATAGTATTTTGCACATTTAAAGTACTTAGCATTTTACTGTATTTATTCCTGAAAACATGCCTTTTTTCATTCAGCATTAAGTTTTTTATATTATCTGTATTGATATATATCCTTGTGACTCCTTTATTTTAACAGATATATAATGTTTAAACTACAACTCACTTGTCCATTCTCCTAATTAATGGATATTTGTGTGTAATAACCAAGAATTGAAAAGATTTCAATGAATATTTTTCTATATTTTACACTACCAAAATTTGAGAATTTTTCCAGTATATATGTAGGAGTGGATTGCTGGTTCTTTATAAATTCTAGATAAATATATTTTTTATATTTATTGCTAGTATCTTTTCTCTGCATGTAGCTTACCTTTTTATTTTATAGTGACTTTTGTAGAGTAACTGCTTTAAATTTCTGTGGAGTCATGTTTATAAATGTTTTCCTTTTTAGTTTATGCATTAACAGAATTATTTAAGAAATCCTACCCAAACTCAATAGTCTCATATATTTTCTTCTATGAGTCATAAGAATTTATTTTTCATATTTAATCTTTAATCTACCAGAAATTGATCTTTGCGTGTGGTGTGAGGTAGGGATCTATTTTTTTTTTTCCATACTGGAAGCATTATTCATTAAATAGCCCATCATCTCCCAACTGATTTGTAATACAATGTCAGATACCAAATTTCCAAGCCTGAGTGGCTCACCTGATAATAGTTATTATCATCATTTTATAATATGCCTAGCTGTCCGCTAGGGAGAATCCTTCTATTGTCTTTTTTAAATTTTTCATTATTTTAGGCTCTTGCTTGGTTTAGCTGACTTATGCATATGAACATATAATCGGCTTGTAAAGTTCTATTAAAAGACATAAAGCAAAATATACCAAAAACAAACAAACAAACAAACACCACCCACCACCTGGGGATTTTGATCGAGATTGTACTGGATAGAAACTTGGGAAAAGTTGTCTTCACAGTATAGAACATTCTTACCAATGAACATAGTTTACCTATTGATTTAGTGTTCTCTTGTGTCTTTCAAAAAGTTTTGTATTTTTTTTCCATAATTTTCTTGTCTTTTGTTAATGTTATCCTTTGGTACCTTAGATATTTTCTTACTGTCATAGGTAGTAGTGTTTTAAAACTCTACTTTATAACTGCTCTTGATGTATTAGAAAATAATTGGTTTTGTATGAAAAACTTATTAGTTTAAGTTTGTAGATTTTCCTAATGTAGACAATCATACTTTTACAAATAATGGCAGCTTTGTTTCTTCCTCTCATGTTTCAAATTTTTATTTCTTTTTCTTATTCTACTGAATTGCCTTGAGCCTCCAGTCTAATATCAAGTAAGAGTGATGCCAGTGGGAACCCTTATTTTGTTCCTGACTTTAATAAAGGACTTCAGGATTAAGAATGACACTTAGTGCAGATTTTCTTTAAATGCCCACTATCAAGGTTTAGCAAGTTCTCTTCCGTATTGCATATTAGTTGTTGATATTTAACACTGTTTCCACCATTCTAAGCACTTTCTTGTACCAAAGGGGCATAAAACTTAAAACTGCACTTCCCTAAATCTTTCGCTAGTAAGATCCCACAAATGAAAGCTACTTGTCTGAGACTGGAAGGTAGAAGAAAAAGGGAGCCACATCTCTCCAGAGGCATGTGTCTAGGCATCAGCAGATGGCAAAGTAGGGGTTTTGCGCACGTGTTCAACCGTCCTCATGAGAATCACTCCTTTCTTGCACACACTGCTCAGACCATTTCAGCATTTTTCCTGTCATGTCTATACTAGATTTCCTGAAGGGAGCCCCCTCAGGAAATTTTATCAATAATAGATAGTGCATTTTATCAAAAGCTTCTTTTGTACCTCTTGAGATAATCCTAATGGTTTTTCATAAATCAGTTAATATGGTGAACTACACAAGCATATTTTCGTAATGTTAAATCCTTCTTGTATTCTTGAGCCAAGTTCAGTGTGTTAGTAATTAGTATTTTTTTTCCTTATACATTATGAGGCTAGGTGGGCCCAACATAAACTACAGTGTGAGTGGCAAGATGTGCAGAGGGGAAACAGGGAGAGACTGGGAGCAAGAGAAACAATCCGGTGTTATATCTATCTTTTACACAGCAATTGTAGTCCTTTTACATTTATTATATCACATATCTTTTGATTTATTTTTATAGTTTTGGTTTGTGCTTTTTATTCTACACTTTCTATGCCTTTAAATATCCTTTTCTGGTTTCTATTGGAACCACTGAATTATCTTTATTCTAATTTACTCCCTCTAATGATTTGAAAGTTAGATTAAAATTTCAATATGTACCTTGATTTAATATCTAAAATTAATCAATATTTTTACCCTCCTCCAAGCAATATAAGGATCTTAGAATTCTTTGATTTTTACTTCCCCTTCTCAACCTTCATGTTATTTCTACCTAGATTTTTATTTCCATTTGCTGTTATACTCCAAATATATTAGTAATTTTCCTGTTGTTTTATTTTTTGCAGTTTATACATCCTGATATTTACCTATATGTTCACCAATTTTTGTTCATTATTCTTTCCTAAAGTTCACTATTTCCTTCTAAGTTCAATTCTTTCTTCCTGAAATATATCAGTTAGTGGTTATTTCAGTGACAAACTCTTTCAAACTTTGTGGAAAATATCTTTATTTTTCCTTCACTCAAACAGTGAAGAGCCCCTTGTCCTCTGGCTTCTGTCATTGCTGTTGAGAAGTCTTTCCTCAGTCTTACTGCCATTCTTCTGCAGGTAACTTGGTTAAAAAAAACAAAACAATGAAAAACAAATAAACAAAAAACCCCAGTTTGATTGAGATATAATTCATATACCATGGTAACCATATTTCCCCCTTGTTGCTTTTCTGTCTAGATTTTCTGACTAACTTTAATATTATTGTGGGAATTCTCTCTCTCAAAAATAAACAAACATTTTAAAAAATGTAAAAACTCTCTCTCAAAAATAAATAAACATTATTATTTTTTTTTTAAAGGGGCGCCTGGATGGCTCAGTCGGCTAAATACCCAACTTCGGCTCAGGTCATGATCTCGCAGTTCATGAGTTCCAGCCTCTCATCCGGCTCTTTACTGGCAGCTCAGATCCTGGAGGCTGCTCCACATTATGTGTCTCCCTCGCTCTCTGCCCCTCCTCCACTCCTGCTTGCTGGCTCTTTCTCGCTCTCTCGCTCTCTCGCTCTCAAAAGGAAACATTAAAAATTTAAAAATATTATCGTGGGAATTAAGTAAAGGAATATCACCTATGCACTAAGTTAGTGCCACATATAAATCTTCATTTGAATTGGCCATAATTCTGAGCATATACTGGTTACTAATAAACAACTATATTTAGCTGAAACTGGCACCAGAACTTTAAAAGAAGGTGGTATGCTCCATATCTGTTTATTTTCATTTAGTCCTTTTTCCCTTGTACTCCATTTGTATAGCTTACCCCCTCCCACCCCCGTATCCCACGTGTTCTTCACACTCGGCATGAGGCGGCTTGCTATGCTTTTTTGTTTTTCTTTGCTCTAGTCTCTGCTATTGTGAGTGCCTAACAAGGTTAATATGCTGCTGCTGTAAGTATTATCATTTGGGATGTAATTATCACATGTGGCTAATCATGCACATGCTGAGAGGCTGGGAACTTGTTGTTTTTAACTGGAGGGGACATCTTAATGATAGTTTTTGACAAGAACCATTATACGTGTGTCTATATACACACATATACACAATGCAGTAATGCACTGTAGAAGGAGACAAAGTGAAAGTTGGAGAAAGAGAACCTGACAACAGAATAGCTAATATATTTTTTAACATAGCACTTGTATGAGTAACATCAGCTTGTTAACCTCATT
Source organism: Herpailurus yagouaroundi (assembly GCF_014898765.1). Lineage (NCBI taxonomy): Eukaryota > Metazoa > Chordata > Mammalia > Carnivora > Felidae > Herpailurus > Herpailurus yagouaroundi. Next base: position 37,870,456 of record NW_024412396.1, on the reverse strand, counting down.
TAATAGGGAAGGAAATGAAATTCAGAGAGGTTAAGTCAAATGTTGAGGCCATGCAGTAATTAGGTGGCAGGCAGAACAGAGCTGCTAAATTGTTAGTGAATTGCTGTCCCATGAAGCCAAATTTGAAGGATAATCAAATGTTTCTAATTCTCCATGGGAACTTTTTCAAAATCATTTGTAAATGCATATTAGGATTTCTTATGTCCACCAGATGCTGTAAACTGCTTTTTTTCACCTGGACCATCCTCCATGCACAGATGTAGAGACTATTCCTTACCATCAGGTTGCAGACTAGCCTATACTACCTTAACAGCAATAATGACAATATTTTTGAACACTGGCCACACATCCTAAATGAAGTATTGCCTTGAAAATGCCTGGCATGATTCTTGCCACACTGTTAAGGTTAGTTCATGTTCTTACTTCATTAATATGTTGTTTCTGAAGAGGTCTATGGGATAGTTTCAGTGATTTTCAAATAGCCCATTTTATCATCTGTAGACCACCTATTATTTGGAAAAAAACACAGAAATTTATAACATGGGCATTTTCCAGAAAGATAGAAAAAGATATATAGATAGATGTAAATATAGATATACAAACCTAGCTAGCTAGCTAGTTAGCTCTACCTGTCCACCCATCCATCTACCCATTGGATGAACAGAGAAAAGGTTAACGTTGGAAATCAAGCAGTGCCTTAGCCACATACTTTCTCTTGGGAATGGATGTGGTTTATGGAGAGTGTTACAGAAGATGCCCTCAGGTGTAGGTGCTTGGTACTCTATCCTGTCCAAGGTTGAGTCAGGGGAACAAGGTTGGACCTTGAGATATCAACATAACCAAAAACAATGTAATTCCAAACACAGAAGCTGAGGCTCACATTTTATTTTGACCCACCTGACCCAGCTGAACTATTACAGACCAGACTAGGCTTTCTGCCCAATATTGTAGAATATTCAAATACACTGAAAATTTGAAATATTTGTACAATGGACACCAATACACATTATGCCCAGGATCTTCATTTGCTATATTTTGCTTTATTTGTGTTATGGACTGAATGTGTGTATTCTCTCAAAATTCATATGCTGAAGCCTTAATCCCCAATGTGATGGTATTTGGATATGTGACCTTTGGAGGTAATTAGGTCATGAAGGTGGATCCCTCATGAATGAGAATAGTACCCTTATAAGAAAAGACATGAGAGAGATGATTTCTTTCTCTGCCATGTGAGGATACAGCAAGAAGGTGTCTGTCTGCAAAGTAGGCAGAGGGGTTCTCACCAGGAACCGAACCAGATGGACTTTGATCTTGAACTTTTCAGCCTCCAGAACTGCGAAAAATACATTTCTGTGAAGTCACTTGGTCTACGGTATTTTTGTTGTAGTAGCCCAAACTCAGACAATTTTCTTTCTCACATATCTGCATTTATCTACCCATCAATCCATCTTAGCCATATTCATCCTTGCTCTTCACTCATACTTAAACATTTCAGCATGCATTTAACTAACCAGAGTTCAATACTTTGTTTTTTCTATTTTAAGGTACAATTGAACAAAGCTTAGTACCGTCCAGTAAATTCTGACCAACGCAAACACCCATTTAACCCATACTCCCATCAAAATATAGAATATGTCCATCACCATGGAATATTCTTTCACGTCCCTGCCCAGTTCATCTTGACAGGCAACCACTCTTCTGCTTTTTGTTTTCACTATAGATGAGTTTTGCCTATTTAATTTTTAAAAAATCTTTTAATGTTTATTTTTGACAGAGAGAGAGACAGAGCATGAGCGGGGAAGGGGCAGAGAGAGGGGGAGACACAGAATCCGAAGCGGGCTCCAGGCTCTGAGCTGTCAGCACAGAGCCCAGTGCGGGGCTCGAACCATGAACCGTGAGATCATGACTTGAGCTGAAGTCAGACACTTAACCGACTGAGCCACCCAGGTGCCCCTAGTTTTGCCTACTTTAGAGCTCCCCATAAATGGAATCATGTAGTAGGTATCCAGTATGTTTTGGAGATCCCATGTTAATTTCATTCTTTTTTAGTTGTTGAATAGCATTCCACTATATAAATATATCTTAACTTGTTTATTCATGCATGTGGACATGAGGGCTCTTTGCAGTTTTCATCATTATGAATGAATCTGCTCTAAACATTCTTGTCCAGGTCTTTTCTTCTCTCTTCTCTCCTCTCTTCTCTCCCTCTCCCTCTCCCTCTCCCTCTCCCTCTCCCTCTCCCTCTCCCTCTCCTTCTCCTTCTTTTTTAATGTATGGGTAAATGCCCAAACATAGAACTGCTGGATTTTCAGTGAAAATTTAGTTGTGTAGGAAACTTCCAGGACTTTTCCCAAAGTGGTTGCTCCATTCCCACGAAGAAAGTATTCTCCACATCCTCAGCAGCACTTAGTGGAATCCACACTACTTTCAGCCATTCTAGCAGGTGTCATGAAGACTCACACCTAAGAATACTCTCACTAGCTCCTGCCCATGAAAGCAAAACCTGCCTCTCTGACTTCTCTCCCTCAAGGATTTACCTCAGAAGTTGAGAAGGGAGCCTTACGTTTCAGTGGTTTATTTCTTCTAAGGCCCCAATAGAGAAGAGGACATTCATCTACTATTTGCCCATCTTTCCTCTATGTTGCTTAGGAAGAAAGTTTAAAATATCTTAACAGTCATCAACTGGATCAAGTTGGCAAGTTCAAAGTTATCTTTTGTTTCATGATATATTTTGAGGCAAAAGATTCTCACTTTTAAATCCCAGTCTTTCTCCCAGCTTCCAGCAATATTTAGAAACTTCAGTATTCAGAGAAGAAAAACTCCTAATATTCAGGCTCAACCTCTTCTCTTTCAGGCTTCCTGGAGGACCATTCTTCGATTATCACAGCTAGTCTGTAAAGCAGGGTTGAGGCTCCCTCTTTTTGGAAGAGGGAACTGTCCCTGAGTCCAAAGTCTCACGCACAGGGTTTTAGGACCCTCACACAAGTATTCCCACACATGCCTCTGCCCTGGCAGGCAGCACCTCCTGGCAGACTCTGACCTCTGATGCAGGGCTCTGGTGGCACCTCCCGCCCTCCCTCTGCCTTGTGGGGACAGCGCACTTGGCAGTCTCCCTCGGCCACCCTCCACCCCCAGCTTGCATCCTCTTTTCTCTCCCTTTGTTCCAACTTTGCTCAGTTGTCTCATAAAACTCCTGTTCTCTCTCTTATTTTCTTCCATATGGGAACTAAAAATGTAGCCTAAGCTTGCCTGATGACTGCCAAAGTAGTGTGTGGCATAATAAAGTGAGACATCATGAAGAACCAGTGCCATCAACATCTGAAGCCCTTGAAAGTACCAAGAGATCCCTTTTACAATCTCCACAAAGGAACCTTCTACTTTCTCAACCCCTCCTAATGAAACAGGCTTTTCCTCAAGTACCAGCATTCTACATAAAAAACCTTTTGTCTTCACTACTGGGTTTCTGGGTTAATGAATAGTGTCACAGCAACATTGTCTCCTATTACTTTGGTTAAAAAGATGCAGCATGTTAGTTAGGGTTTAAATTAAATTGTGACACCATGTCTATGAAAAATCATGTAGGAAATGCCAAACTGACTTAAACTCCTGGAATAAGATCAGTTTCTAAATTAGGGCTTGCTTTTTTTTTTCCCGATTCAGTTTTAAATATTTGTTATAAGAATTTCCTCTCTGGCATGTTTTCTTTTATGGAGAAATGTATAATGATACATAGTACCATCCTCAACATCACAGCTTTCTATGTAGTATTTCTACCTAGAAAGTGTATATGATTACAATCCCATTTTACAGATGAGGAAACTGAGATTCAGGATAGTTTAATAACTCCCAGCTAGTAAGTGGCTGAGCCTGAATTCACTCCTTAGTTTGTTAGCCTCCAGCTGATGCTTTCTCTGCCACCATACTGCTACCCTCTGCACAGCTGAAAGCTTCCCAGCATGGACTGGAAAAGGTCATAACTGTGTGATTCACTTCCCCATCATTCTCTGCAGCTCCACCATGTTCTTCCCAAGTAATTGTCCAGATCTCACCAAATTTCAGGAGGATAGGGAAAGAAACTGGCAAAAGCTCTAAAGGAAAAGCAGTAAACCCAGATAGAACTATTAAAAGTTGTGTCTAGCAAAGAGACTAGCTGTGCAACTAATAATCAGCACCTATGATGCATTTTTAAATGACTTTCATGTGGCTAGGAGCATCATCACAAAATATGGCCTAAGGATCTGTTCTCTTGTGGTCCAGAGGACTGGATTTTCCTTAGTAGCTTGTTCTAATGGTGTTTAATACAGACTGACTAAAAGCTGCAGCACAGGTAAAGACTAAGAAGACTAGGAGCCTAGATTTGGCTACAGAAGCTGACCCTTTTCTACCAGCTTGGCTGGCTCCTCACCTAATGCTCACATGTGAGGCTAGAGTCCATCGACTGACTCCTGCAGTCTCCCACGCTGTTATCCACTTCATCCTTATTTCAGTAAGACACCAGTCCCTGGGGCAGACAGGCTCACTAGCCCTCTACTCTACTCCTTCTAGTTTACCCTCTGAACTTGAAAGGCTGGAAATTCAACAACATTTTTCAGACTCTCTAGCGGCTTAGAATTCTAGACACAAATTAGGTTCCTCTGGTTATATGTATTTGCATGAGATCTAGAGGGCAGAAGTGAGGCAGAAACCATCTTCCTGGCCTCTTTTAAGCTATTTTTGCTGACAATCATGAAAAGAGAGTTAATTTTTAGCAGCATTATTCCAATGCTCAATCTCCAACTTCTTGGGTACTGATAGGCAGTTGTGGCTGTTTCCAGCAGTATTTTTATTCTGGCTTTCTAAACCCAGGACTTCGGCTATGGGAGTGTCTTGAGCCCCTCTTTCCAGTGGTAATCTCCAAAATGGTAGTTCTCTTGGTAAGTCAGACTTGTATTGCCCAAAATCCTTCTCGTCCACCTCCTCCTCTGTCAACATCATAACCACTAACATTTCTTGTATGCTCACTGTGTTAGGCACTTTGCTAACTGCTTCATAGAGATCATTTTATTTAAACCCCAAAACAACCCACGAGGAAGGTACTATTAATATCCCTTTGTTCCAGATGAGTCTACTAAGATTCAGAAAAAAGAATTAAATTGTACTGCATCATAGCAAAGCCAATGGGTAAGTGGATAGAGCTGGAATTTGACCCCAGATCTGCCTCACTCCAAAGCCTATGCTCTGCCTCTTTAAGGTATTTGCAGGCCTAGAGCCTATTAGCAGATTTTAATTGCCCATACACATTACGTTGCTGAAAACATACCACTTTTTTCCCTTTGACAATATACATGTAGAGGCCAGCCTATTTTGCATCAAGATATATCCAGATATCAAAGAAGCCTTCGATTTAATGAGATAGAAATGCATTTTCAATATCCAGAGGTATCACTTTGTAAAAAAATGTCTAAGTCATACCAGGATAATTTATCTGCAAAAGTTGAAGAATTAACACCAAAGCAAACACAGCCTTCTACTTGCCTCTGGAAGGCCCAGAGCTGGGGGTACAGACATGCACTTACCAGGCGCTCTATTAACAGCGAGGTTTCGGAAATGGCTGCCTTTGATCATTTGCACAGATAATCGCCCCGTTGTGGCATTGTAGGACAGCCCCACCAACAGCTCTGGCGCCCCTCCATGAGACAGCGACTGCGTGGATGAAGCACTATCACTGTGAGAAACTGCAGATGGGCTGAGCGGAGACTCTCCACTCTGGAGGGGAAGAACAACAAAGAGTCCATTGGCCCACGCTGTACTACTCTCTTACAGAAAGCCGATATTATGTTTGGTGAAATGGCGGCCCAATCTCGACTGCTGCCAAAGATTACTAACGGCGCACTTGGTGTGAATGATAATGGGCCTGGGGAGCGCAGTCATGGATGAGATTCCCTGCATTATTAGCTGACATAGTTGCTTCAAGAGCCGTCTCCATTCAATATTTCCTCTCTAAAGACAAAACGGACAAAGATGTTATTACCAGTGTAAATCAAACCCTCTAAGATATGTGAAGAGCTAATAATACATTTAATATAGACCAAAATTCCCTCCTGTGTAATTTGTGCTTGAATGTTTCTATGGAACCCATCCACTCTAGGCATGAGTTTTGTTTCTGTTCTCTGCAGCTTCCTGATGAATGTAGCAATACAGGAGGCACTTTGTCTTCACTAGAAAAAGAAATGACCACTACTGTCTACTACCACATAGAATATTTGGCCCCTAGTTCTGCTTCCTAGGGTTGTCAGCAATATGCCAGATGCTACATTTTTCCCCCTGAGGAAATGAATTACATTGAAAATGAGCACTTTTATGACTGCTTCGTAAAAAAAGCCAATGCACTGACTGTGGATCTCAGAGACATTGCATGCACCAGGTGAGCCTAGGGGAGAGACTATGCTTTCGGTCCTGTTTATTCACACACACGCTTTTCCAAAGTACCCACATTTATACACCAGACATATAGGGAGGAGAAGAGCAAAGTAGGCCAGGATGTTGACTCTCACTCAAGAAGCATGCAGTGGGCAATGGCACTGTGAGGGCAAGAGAGCCAGCCTCCCAGAACCACCAACACCTCCACCAGAAACCACTGCATCAGACTTAGCTCACAATTTCTTCTCAACATCTTAAAACATTTCCTAAAACTTCTTAGCAAAACCCCAACAAAATACGTTAAAAGGAATTAAGTACTCTTTGCATCTGTAGGAAAATATCCTATTTGCCAGGCCATGGTAGAGCCCTGGGCTTTCAAGAAACACAATTTGTAAACTATAGGGGTAGCTGGTTTTGATAGGTACCATATAGCCCCAGCTGTCTGGTTTATGATAATCCAACAGTGACATATTTGCTTAGTCTGGGGTAAGGATCGCCCCTCCTCTATGTCTCTACAGAAGCATCCATCAAGGCACCTATCACTACAGAGCTTGCCTCTCGCATCACATTTTGAATCCTTACAAATCACTCAGTCTGGTGCATAGACCAATGTCTGACATGTAAACATTCTCAACAAGTAACTGATGAATGGAAGAATTTTTACCTTAAGGTTCTTTCACATGGGCACATCTTCCCCACTCAACTCTGTGGCCCCAGCACAGGGCCTGGCACAGAGAAGTAGGGGTGTGATCATACCTATTCTCATGCCTTCAAGTGCGTGTTCCTTCTGACCTCCTCTGGCTTCTGTTTTCCATGGTTTCAGATATACTTTGCTCAGAGTTTACGAAAAAAGAGGGACTTAAGCAGAAATGAGACATGATCTGGCTTATGTTTTAAAAGGCTCATTTGGCCCCTGTTTTGGGAATAGTCTATAAGGGGCAAAGCAGGAAGGCCACTAGGAGGTCATTTCAGTAATGCAGCAGAGTTAGGTTCTGGTTATAGTTTGAAGATAGAGTCAATGGGATTTCAGGTGGAAAGGAGAGAAGTCACAAATGACTTCGAAGGTTTTCACAACTAAAAGAATGAAATTTCCTTTAGCCAAGATGGGAAGGCTTCAGGTAGAATAGATTTAGGGAGACAAGTCTGGGGATATTAATTTTGAGACATCTATTAAAAATTTAAGTGGGTGGGTCTCCCATCACTATACTCCAGACTTTCTGGCTCCTTTCCTCATCCTGAGAACAAGCTCCTTCCTGCTTCTTGATGCCTGCATGTGCCATTCCCTCTGTCTGGAACCCTTGCTTATCCACATGTCACCAGTCTTGTTCTGTGTTTGATCACCACTTCAAAGACACATTCTCTGACCCTTCTAAACCAACAGCAAACTCTATCACTCTCTCTCTCCCTTTGTGTACCTAGTCTGCTATTGTTTCCCCTCCTCTACCAGTCAGGAAGCTCTTGAGGGCAGAGGCATCACCCATTTTGTTCTTTCCTACATCCCTTCTGCCTATACAGTACTGGACATAGTAAGCACTCAGTAAACATTTTTGAATGGATGACGGATTGGCCCAAGAGCCCAAGATTGCTATGTGATCTTTTTACATGGTTTTTCAAAGCCCTACATACTAGATGACACTTAACCCCCATCAATAGTTTTCCATCTTGTAGACATACACACCACACTGTCCTTCCTCAAGACCCCAGCAGGGATGCAGAGGATAAGATACGTGGGAGGAGGCCAGTCATATGAATGGCAGGTCTTAGAAGTGGCTGGACATCAGGGCTACTGTTGTAGCCTACTCAAACACACGTTAAGGAGCTCCCCTTGAAAGTCCCATCTCTGAGATTCATCACAATGCACATTAAGGGTGGGAAAGGAGGAGCATCGTCAGACTACTGGTCAGTTATTCACAGGTTAAGCCCTTCCCCCACACTGTTGCTGTCATTTCCAGAAATGGACAGGGAATACATCCATCAGCTTATAGGGAAGATGGGCACAAAAAACCCATTGTACCATGAAGTGCAAATCATGGCTTACAAGGATGAGGAGAGCCAAATGGAAAATTAAATTAAGGTGTTTGAATTCACAGGCTGAATGTACTAAATCAAGAGCTGACAATTCCAGATCCTTGAACATACCGCATCATTAGCAGCACCATTTAACATACTCACACTGATATTGCTTCTTGGCTCCAGAACCAGAGTCACTTTCATTTCCCCTTCTGGGTTCAGGTGGCTGAGATGGAACAGCTTCTCTCCCATCATTCTCTCACGGGTCATCTTGCGGGCAGCATACAGGCGGAAGCGGATAGCACAGGCAGCCACATCTCTGGGCTCCAGCTTGGTGAAGGTGACCTTCTCCTTAAAAACAGGGTTGGGGCCTCTCTGTATGCTTGTCCTTCCCCTCTGTTTCTTACTGGGCAGCAGAACTACGTGAACTTGCCAGGAGTTGACACCACTTCGGTCCTTATCTGGGAGGCCCTGCGCTCTCACAATGGTCACTGTGAGCTTCTGGCTGGAACCTTTATATTCAAAGATGACATCCAAGTCACCACATTTTGAGATGGGCTCCAGGGCCCCAGTCGGCACCTGAAAATTGGCCCCATCCTGTTCCTGTTGCAGATAGAGGAAGAGATTAGGAATGGAAATGATAATGCCCAAATACATTTTGGTGAGATAGAGCCCCTCTGTGCTCCATCAGAACACTGTACTTTTTGACTGCTAGCACACATCCCTGTTCACTAGAAGGGTCTGTTTACTGGTGTACGTCTCCCTTAGATTGTAAATTCTTTGGGGGTACAGCGCCTGGCATAAGGTGAATCTTCACGAATGCTTTTGGAATGAATGAACAAAGCTTTTATATTTTACAAAGTGTTGTCATATACACTCTCAAAAAGCACACCTGACCACTATCATTGAAACCGAGGTCTAAAGTCTAAAATTAGTCACCTATACAGCTTCCAAGAGAGAACTTTTTCTGGAGTTCCCAGGAAAAATGGTTGAGCCTGGGCCTGTGCTCCAAGAGCCAGGACTTCCTGCAGATGAGAATCCTAATGGGGGTCACAGACAGGTGATTCTTCAGTAGATTTTCCAGCTACATGGGAGAAAATGTCTAGGGTAGAGCTTCTCAAACATTTGTGTGGACTTGAGTCACTCAGAGTTTCTGATTCTGTAGGACTGGGGTGGGGCCTGAGGCTCTGCATTTCTCAGGTCACAAGGATGTCACCACTGGCCTCAAACCACACTCTGAGTACTGAGGGTTTAGGAAGGCATCCTCAGCAGCCACTTAGCAAACAGCAATACCAGATGTGGAGACAGAACTCGGGTTGAAATCATAACTCTACCATGGACTGGCTTTTTGACCCTGGCCAAATAGGCCACCCTCTCTGTGCTTTAGCTGAAAAATGAGCATTAAGATGCCTATTTGATGGAGTGTTACAGCGAGATTTTAAGAGATATGGAAAAACGCCTGGCTCAGACCAGACTCCATAAATACCTATTCCCATCAATGGACTGATGATACCTATTTTCAAACATGGCCCCCCTCATACAATATCACCCTTCGACAACAATTCACCCACAGCCAGTCAGATCTGATGACCTCACTGAGAACACTGAACTGAGCTGATTATAATGAAGTAGTCTCTAACAAACTATAAAGAATGTCAACATAATTTGATTTTTTTCTATGAAGGCATGATACTTACTCATAACTAAACTTTGGCCTGATTCTTATTATAAATCAGAACCGATTCTTATTTATGTGACTGAACACCAGACTTTGATAATCTAAAGACTATTTTAAAATATATGATAAAGCACCTCAAAAACGTGCATTCATCATCAAAACTTCCCCACAGAGTCAAGGTGAAAGTGCACAGTTCACTGGAATGAGACATCTTTAGGCGACCCAGGTCTACCACTTACTCTCTCTATGACATTGGACAAGGTATTTAATCTTTCCACTTGTGGCTTTCTTCAACAGTAAAATGGGGGATGAAACCAATTACAGGATTGTTGTGAAAATTAAAGGACTTGACAAACAGGAGACATGGAATAAATGTCTTCTCTTTTAAAATGCACATTCGTCTACCAAGAAAATTTAGCCTTTTGCAAAATAAGGGAAGCTCCTTATATTCTTTCCTCAGCATGCATTCATGTGAGAGTGCTTCTATTCAGAGGTACTTAGTTTCAAGTGATAAAAGTGGTTGCTATAGAGACTTCTGAATACAACTGACTAGTGTAGATTTAATATTAGAAGCAAGTCTCCAAGGAGTTAGGCTAACTCAGAAATCAAGTCACAGTCTTCTGTGAAAACTCCCATCTATTTTAGCCTCCTCTTGATCATCTCTATATTGCTTGCTGGATCAGAAGTAATCAGGGCTAACATCTACTAAGCTGTCTCTTGTGCCAGGTACCATACTAAACACTTTATGGTCTGCAAAAGCCCACTTTCAGGCACTTCAGACCTTCTCGGCCTCACCTTTTGTTGCAGCTTTCCAGCAGGCACAGACTGTTGGGCTCTAAGTAGCTTCAGCCTGGCACAGACCAACAAAGTCTTACCGCTTGTCCAGGCAATGCAACTCTCAACTCCCACCACAGGCCTCTATTGATGTCAAGGATTGGAATGTTACAGAATGCTGCATGGCATTCATGTATATAAAGTCCAGAGTGTCATGGAGGTTAATGCCCAACTTGTGTCCCCTTGGACAGATGTCCTGAGATGAGTTAGCACAGCTTCTTGCAGTCCCACAAGATCAAGCCATGAGCCACACTTAGTGGTGGCCAACTTGATTACACATTCTGATACTGGCTCTCCCTTCTACCCTGCTTCATTCCCCCCCTTGTCCCTCACTCTTGTTCTCAGGGATTGTACATCCTGACAAAACAGGCTCTGCTTTTTGGGAATCTACCTAAGAAATGTTATCTTTTAAAATATTCACATTAACCTAGCAAGGTAGGAATTTTAATATCTTCATTTTGTGGGGGGAGGAAACTTAAGGCTTAGAAAGACTAAATAACTCACTCACTGCTCCCAACATCATATGCCCTACCAAGGGTATGCAGGATTTACCAGTATTAATGCTCAAAATCCCAAACCTTAGACTGAACCATGATGACTCCCTTCTACCCCCCCGCCCCAAGCCTCTCACCACAGCTATTTATATTTGTAGTAAGTGTGTGGGGTGAGGCTGGTGTAAAAGGAGAGATGGAAACACATACTACTTTGAATTTCACATCCTTTTAGGTCCCTGCCCTTCATAATAGTTAGCAGAAGTTGTCAGCAACTTCAATGCCAAGGTAAAAATATTCTAGTCAGTGACTTATCTCTCCACTTATCCATCGGGCTATCTATTCAGACAAATGCTCACTCCACCTGCAGGTCTGTGCTAAGCCCTTTGAAGGTCTCTGAAACAACTCTCCTAAGAACCCTGCATAAAACAGAGCTGTAGGCCCTAGCCAGGCTCTGGACGGGGACGATCCGAGCTGTGGCACAGGGAAACTGGGCTCTGTGGCCCCTTCCTGGGTTGATCTGAAACAAAGATTTGTGAAGGCTGGTATTTTTATAGCAATTAATTATTTCAACACACTTTACCTATCACCAGGCAACTAAAGGCTCTCCTCATGCGGGTACTGTTAATACCACTAATCCATCTGACCTTCCTGCAAGGTAAAAATCTCTTCATTTTTATCCCCATTTGGCAGATTTTAATTAACTTCTCAAGGCCAACCAGTTAATCAGTAGAAAGCAGAGATGAAAAGTGGGACACCTGCCTTCCTGTGTGCTCAAAATCACCAGCCACCCGTCCATTGTCTTCCCTGCCAAGCCTTGGGTCTGCAGGAAAAAGTTGACGGCCTTTTCCAGCAGAGAAGAGCGGTGCTCAAAAATCCATCAGCCTAAAGGGCAGTCACACTGTATGACTGGTTTCCTTCTAAGGCAAAAGAAATGATTCCTTTAGCTCTAAGATCCTGATTTTTCTCGAAGATGGGAATACTTGTGCCACGTTGTCAAAACCCTCGTAGGTTTAAAGATTTTCTATCAAATTGAAAGCCTTTGTGTTTTAGTAAGACAGTGTTGATGTCATCTGTGTGGCCCAAAGTAAACAGACCTGCAATATGTTCCTGATGCCAGATACACAGGGGAAGACTGGGTTCTTAATACAGTTAAGAGGCAAATAAATCAATTCTTAAAAGGCAAGCTAAGCCTGCAAAGCAGGCAGTTACAGGAACTGCCTCCGAGCCGCATCTGAGGTTCTACTGTAGGAGCACCAAATTACAGTTTTTGTCTCAAAATAGATAGGAGGTTGAATGGAGCACACAGAGATGTCTGGGTATTTTTGGAGTCTGAGAACATTTAGTGCTCTCAACACCAAGTCTTCTATTACAGCTCTGTGAGTCAGGCAGATGGGAGGTTACCTGGCAATTCCAAGCCTGAGGGAGCAATTATCAAGAGGACAGAGTATCAATAGGCAGGTAAATGGTTTCTGTTTTGTTTTTGTGTGAGAATCCAAAAAGAATATTTTTAAACATTCAATGTTATTGTGTGGGATTTGATAGGACTTGTCAGCAGCAAATCAACTGGGAAGCATAAATTTTTCCCAAAACTTATACGGTTAATAGCTTTGGGTGTCTCTATATGTAGGACTGCCCTTGACAAGCCACAAACCATGTATCTGCGTTACTGTTTCTCATCCTCAGCTATGACACCAACATGTGGGCGCACACATACACACACACACACACACACACACACACACACACACACACACACCTCCTTATGCTCTATCTATACACCCCAGTGCATCAACTATAAGACTTTGGAACATTATTTTCTGTGACTTTTTTTCCTTCTCCTTGATGAGCATCTGGTGTGTATGACAGTCCAGGTCCTTCTAAGAGCTTCCACCTGGTTATTTTCTCAACCAGACCGATGTTAACAAAATCCATTCACTTTTCTCCTTCCTCTTGCCCCACAAATTATATGAATATTTTATATACATATATTACATATTTCATCAAAATTAATTTCAAAGTAGGCAGTAGACATTATTATTTAATATCTCCTAATGTTATAGAATCATAATAAAAGACATCTAGCTAATAAAGAATAACTATAAATGCCTATACGATAATGTTTGTAAAATCTTTATCACAGTGCCTGGCACATAGTAATTGCTCAATAAATGGTAGTGTCTGTAATAATCACCTCCAATCATACCTCTGGGTGGTTAGGAATATTCTGGAGTAAGTTTTAATTAAAAAATAAATTTAGAAGGAGCATCTTTTATCAGAGGTTTATTCCAAAAAGCAAAGTCAATGGCAAGAGGGTCATCACAAACTAATGCCATCTCCTAGATCTTGAATTCAATGCAAATCTAACAAACATACTTATACTGCAAGATATTCATCATATTTTGCATCATTTCATTTGGAGGGCCACTGTATTTTAGTTTAATTTTCAAGTAATTCTCATATTCAAATAATTATAACTCAAGATTGGAGTAAATAAAAATCGACTCCACTTAATTGAAACCATGAAGGAAATAAACCAGTCTTCTCTAAAGAACTAAAAAATCTTTTATATAAACAAGAAGCCTGATTGCTGCTGGGTCCATTCTGTCACTCTTCTTTTTTCCCCCCACTTTGATAGAAATTTATTTCTGATTCTTTTATTGGTATACATAGGAGCTGTGACTTAGTCACCTGAAAAATTTTTATTTCTTATAAATAAAGGCTCTTTAGGTCTTTGTTTTTCAAGGCATTGCTTCCTTTCTGGAGAAATTTTTTTCTTAAGACATGAGCAGGAAGAGGAAAGCAAGAACTCACGAGAGAGCACCCAATACTCAAGCAAAGAAAGAATGGAAAACAAATAACTTGCCTCTGGACTCCACATGGAGCTGCTGTCAGTAGCATAGGAGTCTTCAAATCCCCGGTTATTAAAAGCTGTCTCCAATTCCAAGCTGCCTTCTGTGGACTGGCGACTAAGGCTGCGAGGCACACTGGTCTCTTGGGGAGATGCACCCTGGTGCCTGGTGTTTCCCACCTCACATGGGGACTGTGAATGGGCAGAGATGGGATCATCTTCACCATAAGACAGAGTCTCAGAATAGTTTGGTTGGCTGGCTCCATCCAAACCTAAATGTGCAATAAGGAGACTATTTCAAACGTATTATTATTTTACACCTTTTTACCTAGAGAAGTTGAGCAGTAGCAACAACACAAATCAAGATCTCAAAAACAGAGGCACTGGGTGGCTCAGTCACCAGGCTCAGTTCATGATTTCAAGGTCGTGAGATCAAGCCCCATGTCAGGCTCAATGCTGGGTGTGGAGCCTGCTTAAGATTCTCTTTCTCTCTCTCTCTAAGTAAAAAAATCTCAAAAACAAAACCCATCAAATAACACCTACAGAAATATAATTCTATCCACAGAGTGGATAAACTTGGTCTAGATAACCAAAAAGACCATTAGTTCATTACACGGAATATACAAAGGTTTAATACTTTCTAACAGTATGAATATAAAGGATGTGTGCTTATAAAAAAAAAAAACACATTAGCATTTTGTCAGAACTAACGAACACAAGACTTTGGGGATAGATCTAGAAAGCGAGAACAACAATCTACTATGGAGATCATACTGTCTCCTGACTCTAGGATTCTTCTTTCTCTCTTCCACATTCACCATCTTACCCTCTCCTTGAAAGGCTTCAGTGGTTCTCTCAAGTAAAAAATTCTTTACTTGATCCATGGAACACTGGACTTGGATTCAGATGATCTGTGTTTAAAACCTAGCTCTGTGTTAAGAATTTACACAATATTTGGACTGTCCGAACTTTTATTTTCTTATCCATAAAATGATGATAAGAGCCATCACAGAGTCATGTGGGCACATGAAATAATATCCACCTGGCAGCCACTAGGTTTTCGATAAATAGTAGCCTTGCTTGTTTGTCTGACCCAAACTAGCCTCCTCCAACCCTATAAACCCCAATTTTCTATTGCCTCCCACCTTGCTGTCACCTGTGGCCTCATGGGCTCATCATGAAAACACAAGTTGTGTATTTCTTTTCACGATGGTCCCCAAACCCCCTCTCCTCTCATCTTTTCTTTCCATCCAAAGTCCAATAACTCCTGAATCTTCCCTGACTCCTTGGACTCAGTGTTTTCCCCTGACCTTGGTGTTATTCTGTTTTCTCTTTCAGCCCTGCATCATCTGTGCATCCCCTTCCTCTTCTTTAAAGTCTAGGTTACCTTCGGACAGTAAGGAAAAACTGTCAGAGTCTTCCAAAGCAATAGTTTTCACCCTGACTTTCCTCTCAATGACGTATTCTCTCTTTGGTCTCCAATCTCCTCCAG
Source organism: Herpailurus yagouaroundi (assembly GCF_014898765.1). Classification (NCBI taxonomy): domain Eukaryota; kingdom Metazoa; phylum Chordata; class Mammalia; order Carnivora; family Felidae; genus Herpailurus; species Herpailurus yagouaroundi. The sequence goes on along the minus strand of NW_024412396.1, from coordinate 37,854,701 downwards.
AAGCCACAATCCCAGGATAAGAGAAAATTAGAGATAGAGATGGGATGAGTGAGTGGGATGACAAAGTAGAGATGATAAATTCAGCTCTCATTTACACATTGTGTGGTAGCAATCGTTTCAGCTGTTGGTCTTAAAGCCTCAGTGAGAATATAAGCTCCTTGAAGGTACTAAGCCACATACAAATACATTCTAGTCTTTATCCACCAGTGGGTTTCACTAAACCCTCAAACAACTTTCCAGGCTAGGCAGGTAACAAATAATTGAAGCATCCAGGTGTGCAGCAATATGGAATAGTGGTGACAGTAGTTTACCAGACAGTTTATGACTCACCTGCAGTAAACATGCAAACTTAAAATTATATTATCACCCTATGCAGACTATACAAAAACATCTTTAGGTGGTCTTGGTACTCAGAGCCCAACTTCAGACTCCTGATTTGGGATTTTGCAACACCATGGCAATCCACTGAGAAGTTCCCCTATCTGCCTTGTTATTCTTAATAATTCAGTGCAGTCCCTTGGAAACACTTTCATAGGACACCATAACATTTTTACATTCACACACTCAGTTATTTGGCAAACACACTTTAAAAAGGCCACAGAAAATGACAGAACGAGAGATACTCCATATGCAAAATCCTACAACATAAAGCAGAATTTTCTTCTAAGGCTCTAATTAGCACATCCATTCCTCATATACATGAACACTAAAATGTCCTATTAAACAGTGGGTCATCCATCAACGTGTGTAGCACCCAGCAGGATTTCAGCACAAAGTCTAACTTTGCCAAGAAATTACCCCTATAAAACTGTCTCATGACTTTAACTCCTACAGTGATAATACCTAGATCAGTAATAAGGGAATTTTCAAAAGCTACATTAAACCTTGAAAAGCTATTCATAACCGAAAAACATAAGAACCATATTAATGTAACAAACCATTTTCTTTGACAGACAAGCAAGGACTGAATTAGAAAAGCAAAGCTAGGGTACAAGTCACAAGGAGAAGGAGAAAGAAACAGGATTCACCATCACATAAAGCCATCTTCCCATCCTGTAAGTTAAGGAAGATCATGTCACCTTAAACACATACAGGAAAGTAATTGCCTATTGTCAGAGAAATGTGTCCTAGCTTCCTAGAAATTATAGGCCATAATTATGTCACATAAACCATATTTATTTTAGCAGAAAACTTTTTTGCACTTTTTAATGCATATCCCACCTTGCCATGGCATAACCCTATTATCCAGTTACTTTATTTTATACTCCCAAACCCTTCCCTCCCACCACCACCCACACACAAACAAATACTTTTTCTCACCATCTACGATGATGGTCAATTTTATGTGTCAACTTGGCCAAGCTATAGGCTTCAATTAATTAATCAAACATTAATTGAGGTGATACTATGGAAGTATTTTATAGATGTGACTAAAGCCCTTAAGCAGTTGACTTTAAGTAATGGAGATTATCCTACATAAGCCTTAAGAGGAGAACTGAGGCCTCTCTGGACACAGAGAAATTTTACCTGTGGATTTCAGAGCTCTATATTTCTCTAGCCAGCTTCAGTAATAGCATAGGCCAATTCTTTGCAATAAATCTCTTGATATATATATCACCCTGATATCACCTTAAAAAGATTATTCTTTTTTTTTTTAATTTTTTTTTCAACGTTTATTTATTTTTGGGACAGAGAGAGACAGAGCATTAACGGGGGAGGGGCAGAGAGAGAGGGAGACACAGAATCGGAAACAGGCTCCAGGCTCTGAGCCATCAGCCCAGAGCCCGACGCGGGGCTCGAACTCACGGACCGCGAGATCGTGACCTGGCTGAAGTCGGACGCTTAACCGACTGCACCACCCAGGCGCCCCTAAAAAGATTATTCTTATATAAACTCTACCCCCATGTGGGGCTTGAGCTCATGACCCTGAGATCAAGAGCTGCATGCTCTGATTAAACCAGCCAGGCACCCCAATATCATCTTGAGATAGATATAGATATAGATATATATATATATATAGATATATAGATATATATATCTATATATCTATATATATCTCAGATCCGAGGTGGATCACTTCATGTAAACCCTCTTTGACATTACTGGGGAGACAGTGTCAATCAATGTACCACACTAAGTCAGATAAGTGAAACAAGAGAGAACGTGCCAGGAACATGAAGATAGCATTTTCTTGGTTCTAATAACCTCACTATTCCATCTAGAATAAAGAACCTCACTTGAAACATGAAACCTTTACTTTCACTGGTTGAACATTTTGAACATATTTTTAAAGTGTAAGAATTGTCTACAATTAAATTTTATCTTAGAAAATCATGTTTAAGGTAGAGTGAAAGGGACATCTGGGTGGCTCAGTCTGTTAAGCCTCCAACTTCAGCTCAGGTCATGTTCTCACGGTTTGTAGGTTCAAGCCCCGCGAGCCCCGCATTGGGCTCTGTGCTGACAGCTCAGAGCCTGGAGCCTGCTTTGGATTCTGTGTCTCCTTCTCTCTCTTGGTCCCTCCCCTGCTCACTCTGTCTCTCTCTCAAAAATAAATGAACATTAAAAAAAAATTTTTTAAATAAAAAAGGTAGAGTGAAAAAAAGCTAAGTAGATGCAGAACAGACAAGAAATGCACAAATCTTCTCTGGGATGAATGCTTAATCTCTTCCTTATTCTTTCTTGCTGGAAAATAATTCACTGATCTAAAGACGAACAAAAAGAAGTGACACAGAAAAAAACATCATGCAATAAAAATTACATTAACATTTCCATGGCATTTGATAACCTAAAATTTAGCATGCAGTTATCCCTTCCTATGAAAATCCTGATTTTCTTCAAAATCTACAAATAATTTACTGCATTATCCAATGCAGTATGCTTTTCCCTCCCTCCAATAGCGAAAGCAATTTTATCTTTTCTGTCACTATCTGTCAAAAATTTCAGAATCCCCAGTTATAATTGAGGTTATTGCTAATTCCAGAAAGGGTAAGTTTGGAATGTTTGTCAGAACTCTCAGAAAAGGAGCCATTTGTATAAATCAGAAACTAGACATTTGGGCTTCTGGGAAATGGGGCCATTAGCTTTTGAATGCAACACGCTGCTCCCAGGGAATCAACTGCTATTAACTTTCATTAGCTAACATTTGCCCTCCTGGTGGAAGAGGGGAAGGCTGTGATGTAACACCAGCAAAAGAAAAAACAAGAGAGGGAGTAAGGAAATGACGGAGGGCAGTAGCTACCGCTACCATGCTTTGGTTACATCACGCATTTATTTTTTCTCTTACCTTGGGCTAAAAGGAATAGCAATAAAATATGTTATGTGGCTCATATCAGTAAGTAAAATTACATGGTGGATAGCAAATTGTTATATTTCTGCTGAAGAATAAGGTTTTTCCTGTATATTCTTTGTTGCTGTTCTTTTTTTGGCCAGCCTTATCCACCTTGTCAAGTCAGAAATTTCTTCTCTGTTACCTTCTCTCAATCCCAGGCTCTCGTTTTTCTCTTTCTATTGCTAAGTGTGGAAAAATATGGAAGACCTGCAACTATGCCTCCATTGGTTTGAGTAATCACATGTCCAAAGGAAAGAAGGAAAAGATTAGAGAACTCAGGTCATTTAGACTGGGTCACTAAAGTGGACAATGTTCTTTTTCTCTAGCTTTTTACCAACTACAATTCATAGACCTTTCCCTGTTTCAATAGCCTATGCCTATTCAGGGTTCCAGGCATAAAGGACTCAGAGAGATCCCTGACCTTCACTAGAAAAGCACTAAGAAATAATGCACCGTTCTTTCTCCAGGTTATTTTGTGTACATGGGGGGATAGGAGGAGGACTCTTAACAAGGTCTACCTACTATAACAATTCACAGGCTGTGCTGATCTACTTCAGAGTATTATTCCCTCCGCTTTGTGGAAGGTACTTAGTCTGAAGACATCAGAGAATGGCAGAACACTTTGCTCTTGCCCAGCAAGCAATTCTCATGTGGCAGAGGATGGAAACAGAGGGGTAGGATGGGGGGCGGGGGGGAGGGTAGAAACTACAGAAAATGAGGACAAATGTACAAGGTATGTGTTATCTGAAAAAGGCTATTTGATATTATTGTAAAACATATATTTATTTGAAAGATAAAACACACATATTGTTTTAAGAACATCAACTACTAAAAGAAAGTTTCCAAAAATTTTTCTGAGGTCATATACATATATGGAAAATAGACTCTAGGATTCCAAATGAGAGAAAAATGACAGAATCTCAAGGTCAGCAAACAGGTATGTGAAATGTTTCTATTTATCAGAAGAGGACAAGATTTTATAAAGCTTCATAAATACCATTCTAATTCTAGCCATCAGTGTTAAAAATATACAAAATGATAACCTAAAAGGAAGGAAGGGGTCCCACAAATCAGGGGTAAGGATTTTGGCACTTCTTATTCATTCCTCCCAGTTCCCTGCATGACAGCCCCTCTGTGAGGTTGGTAAGACCCCCTCTACTCTGTTTCAGCCTCTGGGTCTCGCCCCCTTTTCTTTTCGTCTCTGGAGCCTCAGATACAAGTGTAGTAATCAAGTGACTCAGAGCTGTTCTTACGATTGTCCATCCCTGCTCTAGATAAAGGAAGGGTTTCATGCAAATACCTTCACAGGCAGACACTTCTGTGTTATCCTCTTCATGGGTAGAGAGCAGGTGGCTGAATTTTGATTTCTGCTCCAATCCCACCTGTGTGCCTTTCTTAGATGCTTCTGAACGAAAACTCTGGGACCGGGACACAGAAATCTCAAATTGTTTGATCACCTCCTCATCACTGTCAGAAGATGTGCATGGCTCTTCATCATCTCCAAAGCTGTTAACTGGGAGCAAACAAGAGCCATGAGTTTCATGGGGGGCCCACAATAATACAGAGATAGGTAATTTGGAGAAACAGAAGAACATGGATGAGGAGTCTGGATAAAGCAAGCCCACACCAGGCAGAAAGATTTTAGAGCATTTATTGAAACACAAATTTGAGCCCAAAGGAATAAAACAGGAAAAGAAAGCTTACGAGGGCAAGTAGAAATATATGACTAGAACCCGGGAGGAAACATTGGGACGCCCCTAATTGACATAATAAGACCTCTTGTTGAGCAGGGAGGCCCTGCTGATTTCTTGTGTTGCTGACGTGCTTGTAACTGGGAACAGGACATTTGATTTACATTCATTCTAGTCAATGATGACAGAAAATATGCTCTTAGCCTCATTTCTATTATTAAAACACAAAGAGCCAAGCCCCACTCCAGAACAGACCTACTTGCAACTGAGATCTTCCAAAAGTATCCTAGTTTTGAAGAGACACCCATAGTAGTATATGTAATTTAAATGAAACAAAACAAAACTAGCTTATATTATTGTGTTCCGATGCCTTTCTCAGCACCAACGACCCAACTCAAATACCCTTTGACCTATTTATATCACTTTGTCCATATCAGTCCACTGGTCCTTTCAGCTTCTACAATAAGCGAAGATAGTTCTTCCCTTTGAGTTCTTTGCCTTTGATGTTCCTTCTACCTGGAACTCTCCTGCCCTGGTATTTACCTGGCTGGTTCCTGTCCTCTCACCACCGAGGTGTCAGCTCCACTAAACCCTTCCCCGTTGCCCCACCTTAAGCAATTCTCTTTATTTCTCTCTTCTCCCCTATGACTTTCATGAAAATAAAGACATCACCTGTTTTGTTACCTGATGTCTCTTCATTATGTAAAACAATGTCTGTTGCATAGAAAGTGCTTAACAAACACTTGTTAAATATTGAATAAACTGATGAAGATGTAATGCTTTCTCCAAGCCTGAGCACCTCTGGCGGGGGGGGGGGGGGGGGGGGGGGGGCCACACTCACCCAGGGTTCCCTGTGCCTGGACTAGTTTCCTCTAGCCCTCTAGACTAGTCAAGAATCTAGCTCATCATCAGGACTTGCCATAGACATCACTTCTTCCAGAAAGCCCTTCACTGATCCCTTAAATAAGGTTCACGGCTTCTTCCATGAGCTCAGTCCTGCCCTATCAGTGCTCCCTCCGGCTTTGTGACAGATTTACCTATTTAATTTCCAACCATTCCACCTAGCCTGCACACATCAGGAGAGTAAGGGGCACAGCAGACCACCCACCTATGTATCCCTCAAGACCCTATCTCTATGCCAGGCACATGGGAGGCTACTCTGTAAATATTTGCTGAAAGTAAATTGGAAACAATAAATAACAGGAATTATTTCTTAGAGATTTGCTCCTCCAATCCAAAAGTCATATAGTAATTCTGAGGAAGGGTATGGTTGTTAATTCACAGATGTGTCCTGAAGATTCCATCTGATTCAGAAGCTAAGAAGAAATTATAAAGCCATTTTGTAAGTGAGAGAAAATACTTTAAGTACCAGCCTGATCAAAACATTTATTCTCTTATTTAAGAATTGATATTTCTGAGTTTGTTAAGAAGATATGTAGTAATAACAAACACTTATTTGTTTGTTTTTTATGTGCCAGGAACTGTCCTAAGTGCTTACACATATTAGCTCACAGAATATACATGAAACACCATTATTGTTCTCTTTTTCCAAGTGAGAAAACTGAGATAGAGATGTCTACAACGGCTGACAATAATACTTCCAATAAGGGGTAGAATGGAGATTTGAATCAAGGTAGCCTGTCTCTAAAGGCTACATTTCTAATCATTATGCTGAAGAACCAGAGAGAGAGAGAGTGGAAAGAACTCTTTATGCTCACATCAACTAGCTCAATCCCTGTGGTCAAATCCTTTAAACACTCTGGATCATTTCTGATGTCTGGGTCATTTCCCAGATCTTCTCTAGATCTATGTTTTCTGCCTCCAAACTTCCTACCCAACAAACATGTATACTGGATCTGTTTTGCTTTTTATGGAGCAGCTGGCCCAAGAATACAAGAGCACATCGCTGTCAGTTCACTCAATTTTGTTGGCCGTGACCAGCACATGGTAAGACCTGAAAAGCTAAGTGTCAAAACATACTGGATATGCCAATGCTAACAAACCATCTTAACAGAAAATGATCATAAGGGGCAGTCTTCCCATGTCTCAAATGCTGGGAAAAGCACCTGTTGTGGGATAGACCATCACATATGGGAGAGACCCAGAGACCAGTGGAGCAAAATTGAATTCCCTTCACCTTTAGAGCATAGGACCATCTAAGCATCTGAGAAAAAGTTAGGAGGATATGTGCATGGGAGGGGTGGTTGGAATAAGTGTACATGGGAGCTCTTTCCAAGTGTGAGGTTCCATTCCATCTGTATCACTACATCATTTTTTAAGATAAAAAGAGAGAGGGAGGCAAACTATAAGAGACTCTTAAATACAGAGAACAAACTGAGGGTTGCTGTAGGGGAGGGTAATGGGCACTAAGGAGGGTACTTGTTGGGATGAGCACTGGGTGTTATATATAAGTAATAAATGACTAAATTCTTCACATTTAGAGAAAAATTTTTAAATTTAAAATAAAATAAGAATAAATAAAATGTAAATAATCATAGTCATTAATTTCAAATTGAGTTAGTCCATGGATCTTTCTTCATCTATAAAATCAATAATTAGAATTATTAATATTTTTTAGACTTCATTAATTTACCATTATTAACCATAATTCATCCTTGATTTTTTTTTCTCCAGTGAGTCACCAATCATCCACAGAGAAAAGATTTCCAGTTCATTCAACATACACTATATACAAGGCATCTTCTTGACTTTGCATATGTTACCCCACTTAACCACCATAGCAACACAAGGAAGTAGGGATGATTCTTATTCCCATCATAGAGATGGAAAACAGAGGCACAAAGCAGTTAAGTAACTTGCCCTGGGCAACAAAGTAAGCAAAATAACACAGTGGGACTTGAACATAGAACTTATGTTTTTAGCCAATGTGGATATCAGCAGATGTTATTGTGTGAGAATACTCGCGCCATATCTAGTTGTCAGAGTTGGGCCAGGGTGCCCGGCTGCCTCCGCCCAGGAAGTTGCTTCCTTTGAAAGGAGAGAAGAGCAGTGAGTCCACATGGGAGTGAATACATACAGGAAGGCTGCAGTATAAGTGGCCTATGGATCCTTGGGGGATTATAAATAAAACTGCACATACTATTCTAAGTCTTACACCCCAAGGATCTCAGGGAATTCTTCACCTAATAACAAAAACCGCCATACATCCTAAAAACCACTGAGTAGCAATAGAAGTCCCTTGTGGTACTATAACAATAATAAAAGCAATCCCATATAGAGCATATATCATGTGCAGGCACTGTTCTAGAACTTTACATATTTTCATTTATTTACTCCTTACGATAACCCAAAGAATAAGTACTTTATTATTCCCATTCTCTGGATGGGAAAACTGAGGCAAAGTGAGGTTAGTAATTTGCCATAGTCATAACAGTTAGTAAATAGTGGAACCAAGATCGAAACCCAGGCTGTATTGCTCCAAAGTCAATGTTAATGGACATAATGCTCCCTCTACCATCAGCTGCCTCAAGGTGAAAAAAAAAAACTTTTAAAATTCCTGGTCAAAATTGATACAACTGTATTTTATCACTAAGAACACAAAATTACACAGGCTGAGTTAGAAAGAATTTTTACGAACATCATTTTTAAAGATCCCTGCTACTTGCCTTGTAATGATTCTATGTCAACAACTAAATAGCTGATCTGGATTTCATTCAACTTAAATTTTTAAAATTGCAAAGTCTCATCTAAGTTGTGTTGCTTATTTTAGAGATAATATAGTACTCTCTGAAACACTGTATAAACATAAACTTTAAACCCCTTTCAAGCTAAGTACCTGTGAAACAGCACAATGGGCATTTGTATTAAAATCTTCACCTCTTCATCCAATTAGCTTGCTAAAATAATAGGAAAACATTGTACAATTACCATGGATGTGGATACATCTTGAAGTTGAGATTGTTCATTTTACTCAATCACAGAATTCAGACAGACCATAGATAGCACCCAAATATCCACCACCAAAGAGAAGTTAGACTCTTCTGCAACCTTTCTGATGCATGGCCACCTGACTTCACCCCTTTGTTCATACATTATCAAGGTGCTACTGTGGGCTTCTTGCACTGACAGCAAGTTCATGACTTGGACAGGTACAGAGAGCTAACTGATGACCCATCAATATTGAATCCCTACCACAATGGAGTCAGAATGTCCCTCACTCTAATTTGTAATGATTTTTTCTTGTTTAAGTAAGAAGGGGTAGAGCCAATGCCATCTTTATCTTCCACATTTAAGTAAAGAAGGGGGGCTTGGGCAGGGCCACAGAAACTGCTGTCAGGTATAACATTAGTCAAGGCTAGACTGGTTAAGAGTGTAAGTCTGGAGTCAAGCTGTCTGAGTTTGAATTTGGGATCTTCCACTCACTAGTTTGAGACTGAAGCAAATTCTTATTCTTTTTGAACTTCAGTGTCCTTATTGAGATTCCTTACTTCTTACAACTGTTGAGAGAACTAAATGAGATTAGCCATGTAAAGACACTTAGCATATGCCTGGTATTTGATATGCTCAAACTTGTTCATTATTATTATTATTATTATTATTATTATTATTATCCCCCATCATGGCAGTACCCTAGGTGGAAACCCTTTCAGGAAGCCTTACATTTACATACAAAGGAAAGAATGTGCCTGTTCTTGCAGGGTCTAACTTGGAAACTCATCATCAGGGTTTTGTAAGGAAAAGGTGGAAGAAACAAGGGCTGGGGGAGGAAAAGATTAAGCTGATAATAGGAGTTGTGTCACTTTCCTTCCTCACTATCCTTTTTCCCAAGTTGGAGGTGGAGCACTCTATGAGTTGCTAATGCTGTCTGGCTGTGGGCAGTGCTCAACACCTGCTCATTTTCTTGTTTCTTTTAAGGCAACAAAACTACCAACTGGTGATACAAAGGGAGGATTTCTTAAGCCTGTCTGCTGCTATTTTACAGATGGAATTAGAATTTATAAATGATCAGTGTAGCTCCAAGCTTATTAATTCCTTCCCACCCACACAAGAGCAATTAGGTGGAGGGAAGTACGGCTCACATCTTCTAGATGGGAAGTGAAGACAGGTGGGGGTGGGTTGCACTCAGTAGTGCAGTACCTGGGTGTTACTTTTAGCTACAATTGCAGGAAATCCCTTACATACTAGATTTCTCAAATACCCACAATGAATGCCTGCCCGTGGTGGCTGGATAACATTGGAAGTAAGAATAAGAAGTTGGTTAGAGTGAAAAAGCAGAAAGGAGGTCAAATGAGACAACTGCCCATTTCAGATCCTAAGAAAGGGGCCACATTTCTGGAAGCACAATCCAGCCATTATTGGATTCAGGCAGGAGAGAAAAAGATTTTTTATAAATCATCCAGCCTTAACTATTATCAGACTATGTTCTGTGGAAGTCTAGGGTACCACAAAGGAGCTTCAATGCCACTATCAACGTGGAGATATGGGTGGTTGCACTGAGCAGGTTGAGCTATGCACCCTCTACAGTCAAGGATATTTTGCCCTAATATGGCTTACATTTTTGTGAGATTTTGTTGAGAAAAAAAAAGAAGAAGTCCCAACACTTTTTAAAACTTTGAAAAACATTGATATAACCCAACTCCCTCATTCTACAGAACAGAAACTGAGTCTGGGATTACTGAAGGGACTCACCAAAGTCAAATAGCTGGTTAATGGCAGAGGAAGAATTAGCATTGGGTTCTCCTGTGCACACTTGTTTTGTTATCCTGTACCTTTGCGAGATATTTTGACAACTCTATTTCCTACAAAGAGATGCCGCTTGTAACAGATATGAGTAAGTCAAAAATAAAAGATTAAAGTTAATAACATACAGATCACTATACTAGGGAAAAGTTACAATATCAAAGATTCCAGTTCGTTAAAAATTTTTTTAATGTTTATTTATTTTTTAGAGAGAGAGAGACAGAATACGAGTGGGGGAGTGGCAGAGAGAGAGACACACAGAATCCAAAGCAGGCTCCAGTCTCTGAGCTGTCAGCACAGAGCCTGACGTGGAGCTCGAACTCATGAGCGGCGAGATCATGACCTAGGCCAAAGTCAGAGGCTTAACCAAATGAGCCACCCAGGCACCCCTCAAAGATTCCAGTTCTGATAACAGCAGAATAAGTGATTTGAACTCACCTACGAATAACAGTTATAAATTCATGAAAAAAACATTTAAACAAACTATTTGAAGACACAGAGAGTGAGCAAGAGCAGGGACGATCTGGAGAGGATCCAATCTTTGAAAGAAGGAAATTTCACTGGATGAGATACACGGTTACATTGCTTTTCTGTTAAAAGTACCACCAAGTCCATGAAGCACAGGGCATCTAGGACTCAGAAGAAATCAGAAGCCTTATTGACTTAAAATGTTGGAGGACAGAATTCAAAGAAATATAGGGGAAAACTCCAGAAAGGAAGGAACCACAGAGAGAGAACTCCAAAATCTGCATGTGAACTTAGCTCAAACAATTGACTGGAACCTGAAATATGATTGCATAGGGAAGAATCCAAGGAACCCCCTAAAAGTCACAGCTAGAGGGCTAAAAATCTACACAGACATTTTGGCTGCAGACTATTGCAGAGGAGACTGAATTAGGAGTTTGAATCTGGCCAAGTTAGAGAGGCTTAGTACACACCTCAGGTATTCCATTAAAACTCTAGAAGGAGCAACCTTTGAGCTAAGACTAAATGTAAAACTGAAACAAACTCAGCAGGACAAAGTATGAAGCCAATACTCCACCAGATCAAAGGAATCAACAATTAATTGTGGGCTGAAACAAAAAGGAACATATTTCTCTTCCCCACCAGGCTGTTCTCATCCAAGATAGAGAGGAGGCACCAGGAAAGCATCAGGGGTGGGGTGATTAGCTCAGACTATGGGGATTACACAAAGGCTGCACTATAATAGGTAGTATTCTAAACAGACCTGTGTCCGTACTCATTGGACCCTGATTTCTCATTATCTGACTCTCTCAACTACAAGTGTTTCCTGAACACTTGACTTTGACAATCACTTTGAAGTTCATGACTACAACAGGGCTCATCCGGACAAGAGCAAGTGCTAAACTGTTAATCTCCCTGACTCTTTAGCTCTGCTCTCTAATCTGTATGCTTCCAACAAGGGAATTTCTTGATAGGACCCAAGTGTTGTGTTGTTTTCTTGCTACAGTGGCATTTACATACAAATTAATGGCCAGGACTATAATTTACTCTGCTGAGAACTGCGGTGACCTGGTAATTAAATTTCTGCACATGCAGAGAAAACATAAAACCAGAATGGCTGCTCTTGCTTTCTTTTCTCCAACCCCCAAGAGCTCTCTATCACTCCAATGAATCCTTACATGCAAATGTGAACCCACATTACAATTTACAAATGTTCTGATTAGGAAGACAAAAAAAAATTCCATTGCCATGGATACTAAGGGCCTGGGATGGATAACCAAGGCTGAGAGAGATAATGGACAGATCTTGAGATGTGCAGGTGTTGTGAGTTTTTGAAATTCTAGCTATTCATTCCACTCACTCTTCTTCTTATCCCATGCTGCAAATCATTCTCAAGGCAGTTTCCAAAGTTATTGTTTTATCTTGCAACACAGCCCAGTCAGGCTACTGGGATAATATCTATAAGGCAGTTTCAAACTCTCCCCAGCACCGAATCTACAGTAAATATATCCAAATATATCATGATAACTAAAAGGCATGGACTGAAAATGCTCACTTGGCTAAGAGCTTTTTTAGAAGAAAACTAAAAGCCATATTCCAGGAAAAGTCACATAATTCATACCTCATATATTCAGTGGTGGTATGCATATATTGGAATAGCAGCCCTCAATGATGCCACTGATAAAATCAGATAATGAATAACTTTTCTCCATTTGCAGAACCGTTGATGGAAAATTTTCTAAATGTTTGACTTTTCCCATAAAGGTTCTGTCCCTTGGGTTCCTGTTATCACACATAGGCTGACAAGCACAAGCAAGTAAAAAAAAAAAAAAAAAAGTGAAAATAGTTAATCATGCTTCTTTCCTCAGCTTGTTTTGTCATGGATGTGCATGCTCCTGCCTGTGATTGTTACATGGCTTACATCATCTAGTCATAGTTCCATTGGCAAAATAATTCCTGCTTTGTGATGAAAATAAATACATTAAAATTTCATGGGGTGCCACAAAAATCACATCCATTTTTGGCATTGAACCACCTGAACAAAGCTGGCACCACTGAATTAGAAATGTTGCCCTGGGTATAATAATGTCCCTTGTTCCATCCATATTCTTAACTGTCACGTAGAGCTTACCTTCTGATATTTATCTTACTTACATTTTCTAAGTGGGTTTAGGTAGCTGTAGTTCCTCTAACATGTTTCAAGGAATTTGTGGTCTTAATTCATTGTTCTCTACTCTATCCCCTTAGTGTCTAACATACTGCTAGGAATAAACGGTCCTTCAAAAATGAATAAACAAATGAATTTTAAATTAATACAATAGTGTATTGGACAGGTTATCTAGAGAAGCACAGCCAATAGGGGAGATATGTGTATTTATATTTATTTATATATGTATTTATATTTATTTGTATTTTTATTATAAGGAATTGGCTCATATAATTATGGGGCTGACAATTTCCAAGATCTACAAGTGGCAAGCTGGAGACCCAGGAGAACCAGGGGTCTAGTGCCAGGCTGACTGAAGGCCTAAGAATAAGGAAAGCCAATGGTGTACGTTCTAGTCCAAGACCAGAAGACGACCAATGTTTTTGTTCAAGCAAAACAGGTAGACAAAGTTCTCTCTTACTCAGCTTTTCTCTTCTATTCAGGTCTTCAATTGATTGGATGAGGCCCACCCACATTAGAGAGGGCAATTTGCTTTACTCAGTCTACCATTTCAAATGTTAATCTCATTCATAAACATCCTCCCAGATACACCAAGAATAATATTTGATCAACTATTTTGGCACCTCATGGCACAATCATATGACACACAAAATTAACCATCACAAATATCAGATAAAAGCCAAATGCAAAGCAGGAAGAATGCCAAAAAGAAGCAGGTCATGTACCGGTTTTTATCCCAGCACTGACACTTCCCAGTTGGGTGATCTTGCATGAACCTTAGTTTATTCACCTTTAAAAATCAGACCAAATTTCTGTTCTGGCTATATGGAAGCCTGAGGACATATAGAACCCCTTTCTGCCACAAACTCATAGAAACACTGATAAAATTAGAAAGACACCTGGTATTAACCCAGAGGAGTAACCAACTTGTTTGGCTGATATCTAGGATATCAACGGCTTTGGGTTCATGCAAGGGTAGAATAAGGATGCTAGCATAAAACTACTACTCTTTAATAAAGGCTGCCCTTTCTATGAAAAGAGGACTAGTAAATTTCATCTAACAGTTTGGACTTAGAGAAGTAGCAAGGAAGCTTACTATCTATTGGGGCTGTGAATGAGAAAAAAATTACCCTATGACAAATAAAAACATCAAGTCTTTACCTCTCTCAGAGATATAGTATCAGTGAAGCACAGATATCTGAAGGTAAGAAATTAATAAGGGAAATGGGTAAGCATCTACGAAATCCAGGAGACCCAATAGAAGCAAATGCAAAATTGCTCTATAGGAATATTTCCATAACCCAACATACACAGGATTACACCCCTCACCAAGCAAAAACACACCCCTTCTAAAGATGAGTTAACACCACAAACACACAGAATATAATACACAAGAGGAATTAAATTAGCTTGAGGTGAAATGGAAAACAATCTAAGAACATGCAGTAATTTAAATCCTATGTGGAAGATTCACAAAAATTAGCCATGTATTAGGCCACAGAAGAAGGTTCAAAAACATTATATCACATTCTAATTTCAATATGGTTAGATATAAAATACTTTTTAAAAATTATAAAAATGCCTTTTGGAAACCAGAATCCACATTTTTAAATAATTGATGGGTCAAAGAAGAAACCTAATTGGAATAATAAAATATTTATAGCTGAAAAATAATGAACACATCATATATCATATACTTGTGGGATATATTTAAAGTGGTACTTGAAGGAAATTTATGGATTCATTTAAG
Source organism: Herpailurus yagouaroundi (assembly GCF_014898765.1). Taxonomy (NCBI): domain Eukaryota; kingdom Metazoa; phylum Chordata; class Mammalia; order Carnivora; family Felidae; genus Herpailurus; species Herpailurus yagouaroundi. The sequence goes on along the minus strand of NW_024412396.1, from coordinate 37,839,600 downwards.
GTATATATTAGAAATCAAGAAAAAGACTGAAAAATTAATATGATAAATGGTCAATTTAAGATGTTATTGATCAACAGTTTAAACCAAACCAAAATGCATGGAAGAAATAGAGAAGATAAAAAGCAAATATTAATATAAATGTTAATATAAAGAAAACATTTAAAACTAGACAAGATGAAAATGGTCTCTTAAAGATAAGCCATTGGCAAGACAGAGACAAATAATACATTTACATATATAATGGACACTTAAAAATCTGAAAAGAACAAAAACCAGTCTAAACAATTTACAAAAGAACAAATAGATAAAACATAGACCAGTAACTACTAAAGAAATAATAGAAAAAATTCAAAAAGTGACACATCTATCCAGACAGTTTTATATGACTTTTTCCAACGTTCAGTGACCAGGTAATTGTTCTTTTATATAAGCCATTCTAGAAGGAAAGACTTCTTGTATCATTTTTTGAGGATAGCATAAACTCAAGTAAGGTAATTTACATAGTGGATCAATCTCTTATGATGCTACTTGCAAATATTGTAAACTAAGCAGCAAATAAAATTTGTGATATATCAAAAACAAACACATTGAGAATAGGAATTTATAACAGACATACAATGAAGTTTAAGTATCAGGGAAATCTCTTAAATGTAATTAACCACATTAATAGATTAAAGATGAAAATCATCTCACCAGATGTGGAAAATTATTAAAGAGGTTTCAACATCATTCATGACAATGATTCTCAGTAACTAGGAATAGAAGAAAATTTGCTCTACTTGAAAAAGAAAATATACCATGCATCACACTCAAAAGTAAATTTTAACGTTCCTTAGAGACAATAAAAGACAAGAACACTTGCTGTTACCACTTCCTTGCAATTCTGTATTGGAGATCTCAAAAGCACTATAAGACAAAAAATAAATGAAGGGGGTATATTGTAATGCAAGAAATGAAATGCCAAGAGATTGAAATTTCCAGGTTAAAAAAAAAATCCATGAGAAGCCTAGGTCAGCCTTTAAATTGTTAAGGGTTCATCAAGGGGACGTCTGCCTCCAATCAAGATGAAATAACAGGTACCAAATTTAGCCTCACTTGTGAAGCAATTAAAAACCTGGACATAGACAATGTTTCTGAAAATATTGAACATTATGCAACCCCAAACAGGGATTCCTGAGAGATGAGAAATAAGCAAGTGAGTTCTATGCTTAGCCAAACTGACTGCCTGGAGAAAGTCTTGAGGCAAAGCTAATGGTCTCCCTGATTTGAGGAGATGGATCTAGGGGCCAAGGCTGTCAGGGCTCGCCCAAACAGTCTGGAAGAACAGAGCCACAAAAAGAACTCACAGACCTGCTGTATTTGAAGTCTTCAGATGAATGCTGATAAGGGCATGTGAGGAAAAATACTGGAGCCATGGAAAAAGCTAATGAAAATGATTGGAGGTAACAGTACCCGGAGCTCACACAGAACCAGGAACCGTGAGTGCCTGGTTCAACTAGCAAGCATAGAAATCCTCATTAGTGGGGCATTTGGTAAACTACTCAGAAGGGTTTTGCCTCCTAGGAAAGAGCAATTAGCCCTAGATAAAACATTACTTCAGCCCCACCTAACAAAGTTTAAAACCAAGACCTGAAAGGACCAAACAGTTTCCAAGTAACCTATCCACATCCCAGAACCAAGCTCAAGGAACAGTTATACATCCAGCATGCAACATGGTAAAATTTACAATGTATGCTATCCAATCAAAAATGTCTATGCATGCAGAGAACCAGAAAAATATCATGAATGATGAGGGGAAAATTCAATCAATTGAAATGGTATAAGAAATCGTACAGACAACAGAATTTGTAGGCAAGGACGCTAAAACAGTAAATATCACTGTATTCCATACATTCAAGAAACTACAAGAAAGATTGAACATGATAGAAATACGAAATATTCAAACAAAACTTAGAGAAGAAAACTCCACTAAGATGAAAACATACACTGATTGGAATAAATGGCAGATTGTGCGCTACAGAAAAAAAAAAGACTAGTGGCTTGAAAACAGCAATAGAAACCTATCCAAAATGAAACAGAGAAATATAATCACTGCAAAAACATGAACAGAGAATCAGAGGGCAGTGGGACACCTTCAGGCAGCATAAAATACATGTTATTGGAGGCTGTGAAGGAAGGAGAGGAGCAGAAAAAAAATCTGAAAGAAGCATGAACAACATTTTCCATATCTGATGAAAAAGATGAACCCACCAATTCAAGAAGGTCAACACATCCTAAGACCAAGAAGTATGGTGAAAACCACACCAAGGCACACCATCATAATCAAATAGCTGAAAACCAGTGACAGATCATCAGGAACAAAACAACAGAGGGAACCCTAATGTAAACTATGGACTATAGTTACTAGCAATGTATCAATATTGCTTTGTCAGTTGTAACAAATGTACCACACCGACTCAATCCAAGATGTTAATAATAGGAAAAGCAGGGCAGGAGGACAGAGAGTACATGGAAACTCTCCCTATTTTCTGCCCAATTTTTCTATCAACCTAAAACCGTTCTAAAAATAGTCTATTAATTTTGTTTAAGTAGTCAAAGGGGGGAAAAAAAGACACTTGAACAGAGGAGTATACACAAGGACAGTAGGGTTCTCACTGTGAAATCTCACAGTGAAGAAATAGTTTTAAAGGGTTGAAAGAAAAACACTGACAGAATTCTATACCCAGAGAAGATATCTTGCAAGAACAAAGGGAAAATAAAGACTTTTCAGAAAGAATTCATCACAACAAAACAAGAATGTTAAAAGAAGTCCTTCAAACAGAAAAGGGATATAAATGTGCATCTATACAACAAAATGAAAAGCCGAGCACCCGCTATGTGGGGAAATACATAAAAACTTGGGTTCTTAGTATTAAAATTTCTTTTAAAAAGAAGTAACACACTTTTATATGTGTTATACTATACAGGTGTTTTGACCTTCTAGAATAGTTCACTCTGTTTTGGTAAAGCAAAGATTTTCTTTTGAGGAAAACCACTCCTCTCCAAATTTCAATCCACGAGGTTGGAGTGAGGATGACCCCATATTCCTTCATTTTAGCATAGGCAAACAACTTGAATTTGGTCAATGGCAGCTGGCCCCGGGGACTTTGCTGGAAATATTGAAAAGGAGCACTCCTACTCCTCCAGCTGGGGTTGATAATCTAATAGGATGTAAGCCTGTATCCACCTCAGAAAGAAGCTAATGCAGAAAAAAGCAGAACCAAAAGTTGTACATTCCTAATACCTATTGTGAACAGGAGCCAATCATTCCTGTATATAGAATAATTCACTAGCCTTTTCATATGAGCCAATAAACTATTGTGTGCACATGCATGTGTGTGTTTAAGCCCCTTTTGAATTTTCTGTTACTTGCACTCAGAAGGATTGTGCCTAATACATTAGTAAAGTGTAAAGACTATTATAGGTGACATTTTGGATCTCCATTTTGGATCTGCCTCTTTCAATGCAAAATTATAAAATCTTGGCCAAGGAACTTTATCTCTCTCTTCTCTGAATTCCTACAATAAATGCTATCTGCATAATTCATTAAGCAAATAAGTATGTACTGCTTCATGATAGGTTTTCTCTCTTGGCTAGCTATTTAAGTCCTTATTAATATTTTATTTATTTAGTCTTGCTTCCCCAACCAGATTATATGTCCTTGACTCCTCACACATAGCTGATGCTGCTCCCCTGAACCCAAATACACACAGAGCACACCTAAGATGAGTAAGCTGATCTTTTAGGGCTCTCTCAGTTTAAAACAAACTTATGATTCTATAAGAATCCCGTGGCCCCGAATATTGTGACTGTTCTCTGATTCTACAGCGTTTTACTCACATTGACAAAGCTGTCTCATGGCTTATCCCCGAAAAACCATGAGTTACTGGAAGCAGAGTCCACTCTAGGACTTTATAGCCCCCAAAATGGAGCATAGGGGCCTTGACACCATCCACATACTGAAAGAATTGTTTGAATTGAACTGAAATCTATTCAAATTTCCCTTTACATCCAGATGTATTCTCTTTCACGGAAGAAGAAAAGAAGTGAAGAGCAGAGAATTAGAAACGAAAGACCCAAGTTTTAGGTTCTGCCACTTGTTAGCTGTGATTTACCACTTGTTACTCAACTTCTCTGAGCTTCTGTTTTTTCCATACAAATGGAAACAATGATTCTTTACTTTTTAAGGTTACTGTGAGCAGCAAAAGCAATAATTTATAGGCAAATAAGGACTCCAAACAACATTTATTAAACATTATAATGCACTCATTACATTACATATAATATCCCACTGAAAACATAATATCCTTGGAGGTAGCTATGGTATCGTCACTGGACAGATAAAATTACGAATGTCCCCAACTGTTAAGTAATGCATAGACTCTGACTCCCAAGTCCATATTCCCTCCATCACATTATTTTACTTGGTAAACACAAAAGTTATATGCAAATAACAGGTGTTCCATTCCCCAGGTGTCAGAAAACTATGAAATACAATAGTCTGTGCCTCAAAACCAAAATGAGAAAGAACAAAAGAAAATCAAAGTGGGACCCAGAGTCCCTGCTTATGCATAGTAGGCAGGATTGGCAAAATCATGGAGCATGTGCCATTACAATTTTTTCCTCCTTACCCAGAGCAGAGGATAGTCACTGGATGCGACACTCTTGCCTGATAAGCTTGTGTGTGGTTTCAGAATCTGCAAACATCATTCCAAACAGCAAAATCCACCCATCACAGCTACCTGCAAGAGGAAGCTACTGGCCATACTTGGGCCCTGTAAATACCCGGCCTCTATCATGTTCAGAGACTGCAGAGCAGAGTTATAGCCAAGCCTGGAAGCACGATAGAAAAAAAAAAGAGTATGGAAGAAAATTCACTCATTTGAAAGTCCATCTGCTTAATAAACAGTATGGACCCTATGACATGCCAGGCCCTGGGGCTGATGTCAGCATATAATGGTGAACAAACTGTCCACCAATCAGCAAATGGATAAAGAAGATGTGCTATATATACAATGGAATATTACTTATCCAAAAAGAAGAATGAAATATTGCCATTTGCACATGGATGGATCTAGAGAGTATAATGCTAAGTGAAATAAGTCAGTCCGAGGAAGACAAACACCATATGATTTCACTCGTATGTGGAATTCAAGAAACAAAACAAGTGAGTGAAGGGGAAAATGAGACACAGGGAAATCAAAAAACAGACAATTATAGAGAACTGATGGTTATCAGAGGGGAGGGGGGAGGGGGTGGGTTAAGTAGGGGATGGGGATTACAGTAATGGCAGCACTTTGTCATGATGAGTGGGTGATGTATGGAATTGTGGAAACACTATGTTCTACACCTGAAGCTAATATGACACTGTATGTTAATCAATTGAAATTAAAATAAAAAGCCATACACACACACAAAAAACCCAGATGCTGGCCCTCACCTGGCATGGAAGCCCATGAAGCAGGCAGAAAAAGTAGGCTCAGTCAAGCAAGCAGAAACGGCCTCGATGGGTCAGTATTGATACTGCCAGGTCCACTGCTGGAACACTCAGGGCTAGGTATATTTCAGAATTTGGGTTTGCTTGGATTTTAAAAAGCTGGTATGGTGCACATACACTATACCATTTAACAATGCAGTGGAGTCTGGAGCAACACCTTGTAATAAAATCCATTAATAATTAAAATGTGAATATTGACTCTGAGAGATGAGTAAAGGTTCTAAATCACCTCAGTTCATCCTCAGCCTTATGAAACAACCCCAGTTTCCGATGTTTTCGATTTTAGAATTTAGGACAAGGGCTTGGACACTTGTATGAAGGCTAATGTTGAAAATATCAGTTGAAGACAAAAGCTAATTTTACGTATCTAATTTCTAGAAGAGATATCACAAGACATATGTTGGTATTTAATAAAGCTATGGAAATCTTTTCTCCCACAAGATTTATTGATAAATTAGTATTTTTTTAAGATGCAGAACCTCAGAAATTCTAAAATTCTTATTTTAAAATATTAAGCCCATTTGTAGGATAATATCCAGTTCTAGGTCTGGAGATAGCACAGAGGAGGTAAGGAAATTTCACAAACACAAAGGAAATCCTAGAAAATTGAAAGGACTTTGTGGACAGGGCTCCTGCCATAACTAGGCTGGAGCAGCAAAAAGTTTATGCTCCTGAAAAATCACTTAATGTAGGGACTAGTGTTCTCAAAGCATCTCACATTTGCCTTTGTAGCTCAGAGGCAAAGGTGTCTAAGAAGGGCACTGACTTATCCCTGTTGCTGCACACACAGATATTATTTAGTCCTACTTGACTACTCCCCCACAGAATGTGACACCACTGAGGACATTCCTTCCCTAGTCTTCCACAGCAAAGCAGCCCCAAGACCCCCACCCTCCACCCTGGTCCTTCTTGCTCATCTCTGGGCACCAGTATTTAGGGTTCCACCTGAGCACTTTGCTCAGTACACATGCTATCCCTGCAAACCCCCCATAGCTGCAGCTACCACGTCCACAATGATGACCAGTAAAACACCTCCGTCAGCCCCCTTTACTAGCTCTACATTAACGTACTCAACATCCGCCTCTAGGCCAGCTTTCCCCACAACCCTTGCCCTGCCCATCCTGCTCGCGTCTTCCCCAATTTGTTATCTTTTTCCTTTATTCTCAACCTTCTGCCTCTGTGCCCACAATGACCTCTGCCTGCCCCCAACTTTGATGCCCAATTCAACCTCATTCTTCAAAGTGCTTCCAGCTTCATATCCTGCAGGATCTATTTCCCACCCCGCAAAAGACAAATCTGAACCTTTCTCTTATTCTTGTTCTCCTTGCCCTCCATGCTTACCCCTATGGAAGCACTTCTCAAAATCATTTCAAACTCTCCATTTACTTGTTTGTGTTCCATCCAGCCTGATGCCTCCTTAAAAGTGGGAGCAGAGTCCCTATGTCTGCATCCTCAGAACCAGGACAGTGTAGGGTTAGGCCCAAAACAACTGCTCAATAAGTATTTACTGATTGAAAGCAGTAATTAATTAGCCCCATCCCACTGCTGTGGGGGGGGGGGGGTTGGAACCCCAAAAGCACCTATCACCATAATCAGGCACAGAGTGGGTGCTTAACACAGATGTGCTGAATGAATCAGTTGTATATTTTATTGGCATTTATAGGACTCTGTCTTGTATCGATTAAATGAGCTTTTGCGATCTGGACTTGAGCCCCAACTTTTAAAGGAAAAGGTCTCTCAGGTTCCAAACAGCTTACAAAGGCCCCCTTGGAACACACCTCCTTGGGAAGTGGGAGCCGTATATACAATAGGGACACACTGTTTATAAAAGTTAGCTTCTATTAATCTATTTTAATTTTTCACTAAACCAGGGCGCCTGAGTGGCTCGGTTGGTTAAACGTCCAACTTCAGCTCAGGTCACGATGTCACAGTTCCTGAGTTCGAGCCCCGCGTTGTGCTCTGTGCTGACAGCTCAGGGCCTGGAGCCTGCTTCAGATTCCATGTCTCCCTCTGCACCTCCCCTGTTCATGCCCTGTCTCTCTCTGTCTCAAAAATAAGTAAACATTAAAAAAAATATTTTTTCACTAAACCTGTCAATGAACAGTTACTTGTATCTTTAATGGAATTGCAAATATTTTCTCTCATTATTTCTTCCCTGTATTCTGTCCTTCCTTTCTTTATCTTCATGGGTGTTTTCTTAATTAAATGGATTCAACCTTATTAGGATCTATTATGTGATTTAAAAAATGAACAGAATCATCTGACTAAATAATTACGACAAGGTAAAAATCAAGGCTGTGTACAGCACAAATGGAAAGAATTCATATTTTCAAAAGTAAGATACTGAAGAATTTGGGTTATGGGCCCTTGGAACTACTTAATGCTGAGTTCTAGAACATATGCTAAAACTGATCATGATGCAAATTGGATTTGAGGAGACTACCACGTCTAGCAACATGCAGAATAACCTGCATGGGGAACCAGATGCCAAAAGTGCCCTTGAAGATTTGATCCTCAAATCAAAAATTACCCACTGTCTACACGAGAAAAGCACATGTGCATGCATGTGTGTGCACACACATGCACACACACATACACACACAGGACACTTCAAAAAACATTGCATCTGTCATTGCTGAAAAAGGAATTGCCTCAAGGCAAACTGAAAAAACCTGTGGTCTGCAGGTATGACGTTCAGTCAATCCCACCGTTGACAGTAAAACTTTTGTCATTTGCCAGAAGATGTCTATGTGGAGTAGTTTTCATTTTATTTTGTTTGTGAGGAGGGTTATTTTTTACACAACTTTACAAAGATATAATTCACATAACACATAATCCACCAACTTTAAGTGTGCAGTTCAGGGGTTCACAGAGCTGTGCAACCATCACAATTTTAGATCATTTTCAACATCCCAAGAGAAAACCTTCACTCTCTTTCCCATCACCCTTCCACCACCAATCACCTTATTCTCCCCAACCCTAGCCAGCCATTTATCTAGTTTCTGTCTCTATGGATTGGCCTGTTCCAGACATTTCATATAAAGGGAGCCATATAATATGTGTTTTTTGTGACTGCTTTCTTTCCATCAGCATAATGTTTTCAAGGTTGTAGCATGAATTAGTACTTCATTATGCCCAAATATATTCCACTGTATGACTATACCACATTTGTTTATCTATTCAGTTGATGGACATTTAGGTTGTTTTCACTTTTTAGCTGTTACAAATAATGCTGTTATGAACATTCAAGGGTCAGATTTTGTGTGGAGATATGTTTTCACTTCCACTGGATACATGCCTAGGAGTGGGATTGCTGGGTCATAGGCTAACAACTCCCCGTTACCAAAGAGGCTGCACCATTCTGCGTTCCCACCAGCAGTGTATGAGGGTCCCAATTTCTTCATGTCCTCACCAAGACTTGTTATTACCTATCTTTTTTATTATAGCCAATTCTGGTGGGTGTGAGGTGGTGTCTTATTGTGATTTTAATTTGCATTTCCCTGATGGCTAATGATGTTGAGCATCCTTTCGTGTGCTGATGGCGATTTATACATCCTCTCTGAAGAAATGCTTATTTAGGTCCCTACCCATTTTTAAGTGGGATATTTTCATTTTATTGAATTGTAAGAGTTGTAAGAGTTCTTCATATATTCTAGATATAAGTCCCTTACCAAATATACAATTTGCAAGTACTTACTCTCATCCTTTAGGATGTCTTTTCATTTTGTTGATGATATCACTTGAAGCACAGAAGTTTTTCATTTTATGAAATCTAATGCATTTAGTTTATGCGTGTGTCACTTCTAATCTAATTAGATATTAGTATCATATCTAATAGGACTTTGGCTAAATCAACATCCTAAGATTTATTCCCAGGTTTTTTCCCAAGAGTTTTATAGTTTGGGCTTTACAGTTATGTCTATGACCCATTTACAGTTAATTCTTGCTTGTGCTATACGTTAGTTTTGTTTTTTAATTGGATGTTAGTTGTATATTTACAACTTACAATGTGTCTCTACATCTTTTATTTTCCACTTTGCTCATGCTGTAATACACTCTTTTTGTATAATGGCTAATGAACTTGTTCTTGTTAAACAATTCAGTTGACACAGGATTGTTAAATTTCTTCCAGAATGTGTGTCTTTACTTTGAAAATTAAAAAGTGAGGTACGCTATGCTAGTTTCTATGCTTTGCGCATTGGGGCACAAATTTTGATAACCAAAACTTATACTTAGTATATTCTTCATATTGTCAAACATTTTACTTCTATTTTTGATGTGCACAAGGAGAAAGTTCAACTTATTTCATTAGTAACAGAATCTGAAGATGTATTTTTATCTCTGATTTCATAAAATGTCTCACGGCACCTACTTTTCAATTGCCCCATGGTTTTTGAGATGTACTTTTGCCTCAATATTTTCAAATACAATATTTACAGAAAAGTATTTTTCTTAAGTTCATGATGCTAATTTTACATGATACACACTTTTATTTCACGAAATGTAATATCTGTCAAGGGTTGTGCTTAATTTGTGATCTAGAATTAGATTCATATTTAATTGGCGTATTTCTAAAACTACAGAACTCAAAATGAACCAACTTATATGAGTACACCTGAAATAATTAGGGACAAATATTTCATCCATTGCAATGACACTTTCATTAGGTAATTGGGCTTAAAATTTTCTGTTTACCAAAATATTCTTTTCCTGAGAAAACCATCAACCACCCCCACTTGCAACATTCCTCAATTAAATGCTTTTTAAATTTTTTAATGTTTATTTATTTTTGAGAGAGAGAGAGTGAGAGAGAGAGAGAGAGAGAAATAACGTGAGAAGGGGAGGGGCAGAAAAAGAGGGAGACAGAGAATCTGAAACAGGCTCTAGGCTCTGAACTGTCAGCACAGAGCTGGACATGAGGCTTGAACTCACAAACTGTGAGATCATGACCTGAGCTGAAGTTGGACAGTTAACTGACTGAGCCACCCAGGTGCCCCCTCAATGAAATGTTTTTAAATTTTTTGATGCATATATATCATTAAGATACATGTATCTTAATTTTTTTTTACTAAGTTTAGAAGCTCCTGAATCCATCAATGTTATGTTTAATCAGATTTTCAAAACTTCTGGATAAGAATAAGAGCATTGCTTGCAAACCAAACAGGAATTTAGAGCCGAAAGATCATTATCCTATGTAGATTCAATATCATTATCCTACGAAGATTCATTTTTATAAACTCAAATACATTAATATTTATGAATTCATTAGAATTTGCTATATATTGGATAAACAAAAGCATCTCAAGCCAATAGGTATTACAAAAGAATTGAAATTATCGCTATTTGAAGGAATTTTTAAATAAACGATCCTTGGTTCTTCTAAATGTCCTAGAAAAACAGAACTTTAGGATGGCATGTTATTTTAATTCTTATCTTACAGAAAAAGTAATTAAAACCCAGAAAGATTAAATTGTTTTTACATAATAAAGAAAATGACAAGTCATCTTAATAGCATCCTTTATTTCTATGAAATTTTCAGTTTTATTAAGATGTTCAGTTGCTAGCAATAATGCCAACATGCACCCTCTTTATTTTTAGGCTTCTACCATGTTTCTTTTGTACGTTGACTTTCTTCTACTTCCCATGCTTACCTTTCTTTCAGCTTACTGGGTCAACTATCTTGTCACTCCTGCTTTATTCATCCAAACCACCAATTCCCTTCTAACTTCTTCAGCCATTGCCAAGGTAATTCACCTGCTATTCTACACTACATTAAATTCCCTTCCATTTTTATCATTTGAAAATCATGCTGCTGCCTTTTTCAGATTTTATTGTCTGCAGTCTCTTGCTTTTAGGGTTCAGATGAGGTCCATCTTTCCTATATAGGTCTTTCCTCATGTCCTAACAGTCTTTTAGTGCCAGATAAATCCAAAGCCTTCCTCTTCAGGCTACACAGAAGTATCTCACATACTCATATCTTCAGTATGGGGGCTGGCTTCCTGATGTCAAGGATCACTGAATTAGAAGTTACCACTTTATCAAGATTTTCCAATTTACCCAGGGAGGCAATTTTGATACTGAATCATTGCATGGGTCATGACATGTGTCCCCTGTCACCACCTCTTCATGTGATTTAGAGCAAGTTCACTATATCTTCCAGGTCTGTTTCCTGGACTGTGACATAAGGGGATTCTCCTGGTTTCTAAGTCACTTTTAGCCTTAATTCACTACCATTCTTCTCACTTGCAAGCTCACATTTGCCTTTCCTGGTTTCATGATTAGTAGAAAAGATGCCCAAAAGTTCAACTACCTGTTCATGTAGATTAGTAGCCATTTGCCTTTCAAATGAGGTTGAACTATTTTTTCCCACCTTCAAAATATACTGTGAACATCATCTCCATTTCTGAACAGCTCCACAGTGTTTTTCTAACTATAGTGTTTGTGCTAAATGTGAATAGACCTGCAAATTAATGCAGTGTAGCTCACTCGAAACCCAAATCGGCACGTCTCTTTCTCTGAACTCAACTGAACAGGAGTCAGTTTTGAGGACACGGTTGTGTTTAATACAGGAAGGCATGTATTTATTTGCACATTGTGCAAACCTTCCATCTTTTAACACATGTCATATATTTTCAAAGGGGCTTTAAAGCAAAACTTTTTTTTTAATTTTTTTTCAACGTTTTTTTATTTATTTTTGGGACAGAGAGAGACAGAGCATGAACAGGGGAGGGGCAGAGAGAGAGGGAGACACAGAATCGGAAACAGGCTCCAGGCTCCGAGCCATCAGCCCAGAGCCTGACGCGGGGCTCGAACTCACAGACCGCGAGATCGTGACCTGGCTGAACTCGGACGTAAAGCAAACTTTTAAAATATTAAACTAAGTAGGTGTTAATAGTTCAAGAAAATCTGTTCTATGTAGCTTGAATGCTTTTCAGTATTTCATGATATTCTTACAACAAGGTTATGAGGCAGGTACTACTATTTCCCCCATTTTATAGATAAGAAAACTAAGGCACAGAGGTGATAGGTTAGCATGCCTAAAATCACCTAGGCTTGATTCCACATCACAAGTTCAACTTGAAATCAAGTGATACGGCATCTCTGATGGTTATTAATAACCAAATGCAATAGATAAATCGTGGCCTTAATTCTCTTTTTTTTTTTTTTTTTTGCAGCTTTTCATTTTTTTAATACAAAAGGCCACTGTCTAAAAATCCATGTTCTTTCATCTATGCTTGGCTTCAATCAATGATAAAACACTCTATTCACTAACTGAGAGAAAGGTTCAAGCCACCTTTGAATCTGACTAACAAATAGCAAAATTAAAATCTCTGTAACCTTGTTGCAGACTGATCAAAGCTATATTTTGTTCCTGGAAAGGAAGTGAAACAGGTAGTTCAACTGTAACTATGAAAGAGAAAGTGAGAGAAAAAAAAAAAAAAAGAATTTACAGCACTTGTCTACCAAACAAGACAGCACTTGAACTAGTATGGAGATGGCCTCTGTGGATCTTTTATTTTCCAACAAATTAAGGTAAATCAGAGTCACACTGGTCTCGTACAACTCATCAATCAGAAGCATTTCAAAATTATTTCTATGCAAGGTATTCATCACTTTATGCCATGGGTGAATCTTCAATATTATATGAGAAGATTCTGTTTATAACATTTTCAAAATTCCTTTTCCCCTTGAGCAGCACAATATAAAGTGGACAAAGCTACCATTCTATTGTTAAGAAAATAGATTTAAAAAGAAAGAGAGATTGGCAAAAATGGTCTTAATCTGAGCAGAAAGATACACTTCAGTTTGACTCTGTATTAAGTCTTTTCAATAATGGTCAAACTTTCCCACTGTCCAAACCTCCCTAAAGGAGCTAAACATCCCCTAGCTTTTCTGTGCTAACTGCTGATGCCTAGCCATGGAGGAGGGTAGGAAGTGGTGGTGGAGGGTGGTCACCTACCAGCTGCTGTTAAAATCTGTCAACTGGCAAATGAAGCCTCCTGATTTGTGAGCAATTTCCAAAAGAAAAAAAAAATCACAACTACCATCTGGGAAGTGGGAAGAAGATACCACTTGGCAAAAATGTTTCAGAAAACACAGGCAAACACAGAAACACACACAAACACACCAGTGTGTACACACACAGAAATGCAATGCCCTCAAGTTGATAAACCAACAACCCTATTACTAAGCTTTTTTCCCCCTAATTACCCTAACAGTAATTAAAAGGGAGATCAGAGAGTCGTCGGGTAACAGAATAATTGGATTCCGTTGGTAGTCCCACTGATGACTCATCACCGACTTCAAGCAAACCACCTGTTACAAACTCATGCATAGCTTATCAATTTGCAAAGCAGGTGTGAGCATTCTCACCTTCCACAAATCATGAAGCTTATTCAAATGAGGATTTCAAAGAACTGTGCTATTCTGGGAAATAGCATTCCCGAAAGGGAGTGTAACATATCATTTTTAGAGTTCCACATGATCTCCATACACTCATCAAGAATCTTCACAATCATGGTAAAACCACTGGTGGGCATCACTATTTGTTCTCACAGGTGCAGCAGAGAAGTCTGACGTCTGTTCCTCGTGTGAACTATGGCTGCCACAAGTACTGGAAGACTGTGATAGATGCTCTTTGTATCTCCTTTTCACCTCACATTCAACCAAGACTTTGCTCTAAAAGGGCCACTTCATTCCTAATTGTGATATTCAGACTGTCCCTATGGGAGCCACTCAGATGAAAGGTAATTGTGCAAAGCATCACATGCTGCCTGAAACTCTGGCCCCTGAATTTTTCACTGAGGAATAGACATAGCTACTTTTGCTTTAAAGAAATAATTCCCAGAGTTTGATATTGAAAGGTTTTATGGTTTTTTTTATTATACTAGTAAATTCCACTAAGTTTCACCTGCTTCTTTTCCTTGATTATACTTCAAGGTATTGTCTATATACTTAGTACTTTCAAATTTGCATTTATAAATTAATTTTCAAGTTCCCTTTTAAAATTGCCTTTTAAGCTCAATTGAAAATATTAGTGTAATTCACTGCAATACACATACACACATATTTCAACACTGGTTGTAATTATAACATAAGACTTCAGCCATTCAGATGTTTATGCTTTGGTGACTTTTCAATAATAAAATCTGCTCTTAATCAGTCCTTTCAAGTAATTCTTAATTCTATTTTGACAATAATTAATGTGAGCATTCCTATAACATATCCCCCAACTTACCTAAAAGTTTAAACAGAGAGATGCTATGGGTTAACTATTTATAGAGGTAGCATAACATTGTGGTTAAGAGTCAGAATGCCTGTGTTCAAATTCTCCTCTGCCACATACTAGCTATATGACTCTGGGTTTAAAATCCTCTGTGCCTCAGTTTTCTCTTTTGTCAAGTAGAGTCAATAATAGTATGTATAGAATTATATGTTTAAAGCACTTAGAACTGCTTGGCACACAGTGAGCTTTCGGGAAATGATATCTATTTAATCACCATCATCACCTGTCTAATAAGTGTGTCATCCATTTATCTGAGGCTCTGATCAAACAGTTTCAAGACAACCAGTTGAAGGCAGAGGCAAAACATAAATGACTATTCAGGGCATGGCATGGTGGCACAAGCCAATTGAGAAAATTCTTTTTTTTTTTAATTTATATATTTATTTTGGGGGGTGGGTAGAGAGAAAGAGAGTAGAGAAAGAGGAAGGAAAGAATCCCAATCAGGCTCTGTGCTGTCAGCATGGAGCCCACATGGGGCTCAATCTCACAAACCATGAGATCATGACCTGAGCTGAAACCAAGAGTTGGACACTTAATCAAATGAGCCATCAAGATGCCCCCTGATTGAGCAAATTCTACCTTCCAAAGCCCCACCAGGAGACAAACAGCACAGGCATGGTCCCTAAACAAAAAGATGTTCGGGTGGAACATCAAAGCTTTCAGTGACAAGGAGGATACAGCAACATTTTTTGGTGTAAAAAAAGAAAGCAATCACAAAACCCGGAGATTTCTCCTACCTAAGGAGTAATATTGCACATTTTATAACCCCAACAGTGAAGAAATCTGCAATAAAGATGAGCAACTTTTCAGGGATGCACTGACTGCATAAAGTGTAAGATTCCCTCTGAAATACAAAGGCTCCTTTTCTGCAGTTTGGGGGAGGTAACAGAAGGAACAGAAGACTCTAACATGGCTGCCTTGAGACTTCCGAGTTGTGTTTCCAATCAGGTACCCAAGCCTGACTCAATGGGAAGGTCATGGAGAAATCAACTCCCAACATAACATCAAACATGCAAGGTCATGACACTGCAGGAATCAAAGGACAGTGATCAGTGAAATGTTACCTCTGAGAGTATTAATTCAGTACATGTAAGGCTGGATTGAAATACAATGGATGGCAAACTCATGCTTCAAACTAAAAAAAAGCACAATATTACAGTGAAAGAAGGATCTTTGAACATTTTTAACAGACAATAAGACATTGGCACCAACCAATCAGAGGGATCTCTGGCTGTAAAGCTCTTCTACCCATCCCTGCCATGTACTCTTAGGAAACACAGGTCTAGAACCACCAACCAGAAAAGAAGTTCTCTCTCCAGTTCAGACCACAGTCCCCCCTTCTTGGGCTCTACATATTTTATTATTCAAATATATTTTACTTTATTTTATTTTATTTTATTTTATTTTATTTTATTTTATTTTATTTTATTAAATATTATTTATTGTCAAGTTGGTTAACATACAGTATACACAGTGTGCTGTTGGTTTTGGGGGTAGATTCCTATGATTCACTACTTACATACAACATTCAGTGCTCACCCCAACAAGTGCCCTCCTCAATGCCCATTACCTATTTTCCCCTCTCCCTCACCCCCCACAACCCTCAGTTTGTTCTCTATATCTAAGAGTCTCTTATGATTTGCCTCCCTCTCTGTTTGAAACTATTTTTTCCCTTTTCCTTCCCCCATGGTCTTCTGTTATTAGAGAATACTATGAAAAATTATATGCCAACAAACTGGACAACCTGGGCTGTACGTTTTTTTTTTTTAATTTTTTTCAACGTTTATTTATTTTTGGGACAGAGAGAGACAGAGCATGAACGGGGGAGGGGCAGAGAGAGAGGGAGACACAGAATCAGAAACAGGCTCCAGGCTCTGAGCCATCAGCCCAGAGCCTGACGCGGGGCTCGAACTCACGGACCGCGAGATCGTGACCTGGCTGAAGTCGGACGCTTAACCGACTGCGCCACCCAGGCGCCCCTGGGCTGTACTTTTGAGGTGACTAAAAGCATTTCTCTTTCCTGGTCCTACATGGATACCATTAGGTCTATATTCATTCCAGAAAGAATGCAACATGGCCAAGGCTGAGTTGGTATATGAAGCCATGTAATGCATCTTATGGATAAAGTCAGACACTAGAAGAGAAAACAGGAAAAGTAAAATGCTCAACACACTCTCAGGGAACTTTCTCCATTTTTCCCACAGATTTTTTAATGAAATAAGTTACAGGTTAATTTCAGGAAAAGATGAGTTTTGGGCAAAGAGCATTAAATGGACAGAGAAGTTAGTTTTACAAATGATAAAAGAGGAAATCTACAATGAAGACATCACCATTATGAACAATGCTGTAGAGAACACACAGCATTTAAGTAAAAGATATTTTAATATACAGATGAAAAACACTTCCCAGTCTTTAACAGATCAAGCAAGCAAAAAGCAGTCAAAACTATGAATGTAACTCCACATACATCAAACACCACGCCTTAAAAGCAGAACAGACACCTTATTTTTGAATGTCAATAAAGAACTTACAACAGATCATATAATTGGTCCTGAAGAAAAACCCTAACACATTCTTAGAAGGAAATAAAGATTATTTGTTCATCAAGTTCTATCTGGCACCTACGACATGCCAGGCTGTGTGCTAGTTCTGGTGTTACAGAAGTAAACAAGGCAGATAGGATGCCTGCCTCCACAGAGTTCTCACAGAGCTTGTGAAAGGAAGAGAAAATAATGAGTAATTATAATACAGTTTGAAATATACCTCCTTATAAGAAAAACATGAGTCAATGGAGTGTCTGCCCCCTACACACTATGTGAGACTTACGGGAAAGGAATAGTTTGCTAATCAAACACCATCTACAAAACATGAACAAATATGCACATAAAACAACTGTTTGAACAAATGTTTGAAGTTCTTCAAGAACAACCAACATAGGTAGGATTAGGGTCTATGATTCTCGAAAGTAAGGACGCATTGAAGGTGAACTACACATTCACCTCTACTACCTCCTTGAGAGTACTTTTCAAAATCCCAGGATTGGGAACTAGAGGGAAAGAAAAAAGTCAGGATTTAGAGCAGCCAAAAGCAGCTGAGGCTCTGGGGCAAAATCCTAGGGAGAAACTAGTCTCAGAAGAATCTGTGTAAAAAATTCTCCTCAAGTTGTTGGCCAATTTCTAAGCTGTACATGCACTTAAGACAGCTTATAGCTGGGAGGTTAAAAAGCTAGACATAGCTTTTTATCAGCTTCATGTTTTAGGAGAGACAGAGGTTGGAGATCAAGCTCCATGAAGGCAGAGTAAACTTGATAAACACTCTTTTTAGTGAGACCTTAGAGGCAGTACAGATTAGGAATAAGAAGCATTCCAAGAAGTAAAGTTAAGACTGAAAAACCTGTCTCCCAATGCCTAAAAATAAATTCTTACAAATATCAAGATGATCCACCAGTACTCTAGCTGCCTGACAGCAGAAAAATGTGCCTTTTTTGGAAGAAAACAAAATTATCCAGAGTCTCTACAATTTTGGACCCATAATTTTGGTATTCAGTTCCTATCTGGTTTACTAAAATACAACATACAAAACCAAATGACACCAAAACAAAGAGAAAATCAGTTCATGGATACAGAACCACAAGTGATTCTGATCATGGAATTATCAAACAAGAAATTTAAAATGTTTAAGATTATATGCCTGAGAATATGAAGGTTAAATATTTAGACAGAGACCTGAAATCTGTTTCTTTAAAAAGTGAGTCAAATAGGGGGTGTCTGGGTAGCTCAATCAGTTAAGCGTCCAACTCTTGATTTTGGCTCAGGTGATGATCTCATTGTTCATGAGTTCAAGCCCCATGTTGGGCTCTGCACTGTGCAGAGCCTGCTTGGGATTCTGTCTCTCCCTCTCTCCCTGCCTCCCTGCCTGCTCTCTCTCTCTGTCTCTGTCTTTCTCTCTCACAAAATAAATAAACTTAAGAAAAATCTTGAAAAAAAAAGCAAATGAAATGGGAAATCTAGAACTTGAATTTGAACTAAAATTAAGAATTCAATTGATGAGCTCAATAGCAGACTGGACAAAGCAAAACAGAGTTGAATTGAAAATACCTATATTAAAACACATAGAGAAATAGACTGGAAATACAAAATAAAAGTCGAAGTACTATATATATATATATACACATATATATATACAGTATATATATATATGCTATTTGTTTATTTATATATATAATGCATACCATGTATGTATATATATGTAACTCAAATCCTAGAAGAAGAATATTGCAGAAACAGTATATGAAGAAATAATGCTCAAAATCCTCCAAAATGGATGAAAGACATCAAACCGCATATTCAAGAAGCCTTCAATACACTAAGCAGAATAAAGAAAAAGCAAACCACAACTAAACATATCGTAGTAAAATTGCAAATAAACTCATAAAAGCAGTCAGAGAAAAACATATTAGCTTCAAAGGAGAAACATTAAGACTAAGGTTGGGTGCTCAAACTTAAAACCCTGAGATCAAGAGTCACATGCTATATACCAAATGAGCCAGCCAGGCACCCCTAAAGTCTAAACATTAAAAAATAAAATTGAAAGCTGACAACAGAATGACATATTTAAAGTACTAAAATTAAAAGAAACACCAATTTAGAGTTTTATCTCCAATGAAAATAAACTTCAAAAAGAAAGGAAAATACATTTCAAATACATAAATTCTGAAAAATTCATGACCAGTGAACTGGCACTGTAATAAATACTAAATGAAATTCTTAAAGCTAAAGGCAAATTATCTTATATGGAATTACAGAGATGGAGAGGAATTAAAAACAAAGGAATGGATGAATAAATTTTGCCTCTTTGACAATAACTATAATACTACAATATTCTTTCCACTAGAATAGATTCTTCCCTACTCCTGAAAAAAAAAAAAAGACAATGCAAAATTACAACTTTTCTTGAATCCATTAGAGAGAGCTTATCTCTCAGGACAACCAACTAATCCAACTGACTAAGGAAAGACAGGAACCTCCAAAAAGATTCAAGAGACCAAAACTTGCTTACCTGAGATAGACATTGAATCCCAATCAAACCATTATGAATAATTCAGCTAAAACTTTTAACAAATTGCTAAAAAACAAGTATGAGCTAGCATGGGAGCCTACAACCTCTAGGAGCTGCAGACACAAAAGGTATTTACACCCACTCAGAGGCCCTTCTTAACTATGGTTATCAAGTCCTATAAGAAAGACTGGAGGCAGAGGGAGAAACTAGAGAAAGCCTCTTTGTTGGTACAATCTTGTTGGAATCAAAGAGCAGCCACTGTGGAAAAGTCCATGCAGATTCTTCCTTTCTATCTCCCCTAGGGCACAAGAGACATCCACACACTGATCCAAGAAGCCTAAAAAACACGAATCCAGATAAATGAAATACATGCACACACACACACACACACACACACACACACACACACACACACATCTCATATTCAAATTGCTGAAGAACAAGGTTAAACAAATTTCTTGCCAATGCTTAGAGAGAAAGGGACACATTACATACGGGGGAACAGAGATAAAAATTTTGACAGATTCTTTGTTAAAAACTATGTAGCTGTAGACAATGGGAATGGCATCTGAGTGTGGAGAGAAAAGACAAAACAAAACAAAACTACCAAACAATGAAAATAGCTACCAAAAATGAAATAGAAATACAGACATTGTCAAGCAAACAGAGAGAAATCATTTGCTGCATACCTGTACTAAAGACTGAGTTCTTCAGAGTAAAGAACTGTAAATACAGATAGAAACTTGAACTTATATAAAGAAATGAGGAGTACTGGAAGTGACATCAATGAAGGGATATTTAAACATTCATTTCCTTATTTCTAATTTTTTAAAATATAGCTGTCTAAAGAAAAAATAATAACAATATCTTGGGTATTCCCAATATATGTTAAAGCAAAATGATGATGAATGTTAAGAGGAAGTAAATAGGAACATACATATTCAAGTTATGTTCATATTCAACTAACATATGTTAGTAACATACAGTACAACATTAGTTTGAGGAGTAGAATATAATGATTCATCACTTACACATAACACACAGTGCCTATCACAAGTGCCCTCCTTAATGCCCATCACCCCTCTAGTCCATTCCCCACCCACCTCCCTCCATCAACCTTTAGTTTGTTCTCTATAACTAAGAGCCTCTTATGGTTTGCCTCCTTCTCTTTTTTTTTCCATCCCCTATGTTCATCTGTTTTGTTTCTTAAATTCCCCATATGAGTGAAATCATATGGTATTTATCTTTCTCTGACTGACTTATTTCACTTAGTTTAAAACACAACCACATGCAACAACATGGATGGAGCTAGAGTGTATTATGCTAAGCAAAGTCAGTTAGTCTGAGAAAGACATTTAAATTACACTTTAAAAAACAAAATTAATTAAAATCCCTTGGGAATTTAAAATATGTGTAGAAGTAAAAGATACAACAACAGAAACACAAAAGTACAAAGGTGGGTATATGTGAAATTAAAATGTTATAAAGTTTTTGCATTTTTCAGGAAGTGATAAAAGTACTCATTTAGAGTAGATTTTATACAGTCAATGATGAATATTATAATCTCTAGAGTAACCACCTAAAGAATAAAACAATATATAACTAAAAAAGCTAAAGAAAACTAGACTAATGCAAGTGTTTGATTAATCCAAAGACAAGGAAAAAAATAACGAAACAAAGAACAGATAGGAAAAGGACAGAAAACAAAGAGGAGGAGGCCTTATATCCAACTGTATCAATAACTACATGAAATGTAAATGGGCTGAATACTCCACTTAAAATATAAATATCATCATACTAGATAAACATAAAGGAAACCCAACTGTATCTATTTAAATCTGATCTTTAAATCTGATAAAAGTGGGGGGAAAAAGATGTAGCAGGTATATAATAACCAAAAATAATATGGTGCAGTTGTACTAATATCAAACAGAGTAAACACTTTGAGCAAGAAGTATTCAAAATAAGAAACAATATTTCATAATAAAATGGTCAATTTAATAGGAAGATATAACAACCCTAAATAATTTTAAATTATATAAAGAAAAAGATCTGTAATTTTATTTCGTGATTTTAACATTCTTCTAAAACTGATAGAACTGAAAATAAATAAGAGTATATAAAAATAGAACATGATTAAATAAATCACCCTAATATAGGATATATATATATATATATATATATATGTATCACACACACCTTTATGATATACATTCTTTTCACATTTACATGGGATATTTACCAAAAATGGACCATATCCAAAAAAATAGACTATATGCTGTGCCATAAAGAAAGCATCACAGGGGCGCCTGGGTGGCGCAGTCAGTTAAGCGTCCGACTTCAACCAGGTCACGATCTCGCGGTCCGTGAGTTCGAGCCCCGCGTCAGGCTCTGGGCTGATGGCTCAGAGCCTGGAGCCTGTTTCCGATTCTGTGTCTCCCTCTCTCTCTGACCCTCCTCCGTTCATGCTCTGTCTCTCTCTGTCCCCAAAATAAATAAACGTTGGAAAAAAAAATTTTTTTAAAAAAAGAAAGCATCACAAATTTTCTAATTTCAAAGGACTGAAATCACAAGGGTATATTCTCTAACCACAGGGCAATTAAACTAGAAATCAACAAAAGAAAGATAACCAGGAAGACATTTTAGGTCAAATTAGAAAATATATTGAGCTTAATTAGAAGCAAAATACAACATACTAAACCTGTGAGAGGTAGCTAACATAGTGTTTTTAAGGAAGCATAACTTTATATGCATATATTATAAGAAAGTTATATAATCACCCTTTATCAGGGATGTACAAATCAAAACCATGATGAGATACCACCTCACATCTGTCAGAATGGCTAAAATTAACAACGCAAGAAACAACAGGTATTGGCAAGGATGCAGAGAAAGGGGAACCCTCTTGCACTATTGGGAATGCAAACTGGTGCAGCCAGTCTCAAAAACAGTATGGAGTTTCCTCAAAAATTTAAAAATAGAACTACCCTATGACTCAGCAATTGCACTACTATGTATTTGCCCAAAGGATACAAAAATATAGATTCAAAGGAGTACATTAACACCAATGTTTATAGCAGCATTATCAACAATAGTCAAACCATGGCCAATGGCCCAAATATCCATCAACTGATGAATGGATCAAGAAGATGTGGTATATCTATACAATGGAATATTACTTAGCCATCAAAAAGAATGAAATCTTGTCATTTGCAATGATGTGGATGGAGTTAGAATGTATTATGCTAAGTGAAATAAGTCCATCAAGAAAGACAAATACCATATGATTTTACTCATATGTGGAATTTAAGAAGCAAAACAAATGAACATATGGTGGGGGGGGGGGGAGAGGAAAATAAACCATAAGAGACTCTTAGTGAAAGGGAACAAACTGACGGTTGATGGAGGGGAAGTGGGTGGGGGGATGGGATAGATGGGTGATGGGTATTAAGGAGGGCATTTATTGTGATGAGCACTGGATGTTGTATGTAAATAATGAATCACTAAATTCTACTCCTGAATATTAACTAACTAAAATTTAAACTAAGAAAAAAAAAAGTTATATGTTAGAAAAGATGTCACAGAAGATGAAAATTTTTAAGGTTCATTATTAAAGAAATTTAATCAATTATTTGATTTCTTTTTATAAAGAAACTGCAGTCCCAGATGGCTTCACTGGTGAAATCTGACTAACTTTAAAGAAGAAATAATACCAAACTTGCACAATAAGAGAAAAGAAAAAGAGGTAAACATTGTCCAAATCATGTGATGAGACAGATATAACCCTGAAACTAAAACCTGAAAAGGACATTACAAGAAAGGAAAATGTTAGGTCTATATTTTTCATGAACAAAGATGTAGAAACCATAGCCAAAATATTTGAAATTCAAATCCCTTGATATTTAAAATTTATATATATCATAACCAGGTAGGATTTATTCAAAACATGCCAAGTTAGTTTAACATTTGAAAATCAACCAACATAATCTACCCAATAATGAATAAAGGAGGAAAGAAAAGCATGTAGTTATTTCAATAGATGCAGAATAAGCATGTAATAAAATTTATCTCCTGTCCTATCCCTAAACAAAGTAGGAATAGACAGAGATTTCCTTAATCTATGGTGATAGATATCACAACAGTGGTTGCCTTAGGGACAGGCATGAGGGAGCCGTCTTGGGTCTCTAATTTGATGTGTATGACAATTACAAGAGTGGAAACATAAATAAACCTCCTTCAAGACACATGCACCTCATTGGATATAAGTTATACCTCAATAAAAGAGTAAATAAAAAGACAAACTTTTTAAAAAATTGAAACCCTCAATACTAGAACAAGAGTTGACAAACAGCTTATGGACTAGATAAGGCATCCCTAAAACAAATTAACAGACAGAATGTGATAAATGATAAAGGGAGTTAACTTTACAAATATCAATAGGGGTGCCTGGGAGGCTCAGCTGGTTAAGCATTTGACTCTTGATTTCAGCTCAGGTCATGAGCCCCACATTGGGCTCTGCGCTGACAGTTCCAAGCCTGCTTGGGATTCTCTCTCTCCCCCCTCTCTCTCTGCCCCTACCCTGCTTGTGAACACATGCTCTCTCTCCCTCTCTCTCTCTCTCAAAATAAATAAGCTTGAAGAAAAAAACAAAAACAAAAATCAACAGGGAAGTAAGAAATTGCTCAACGAATTATACAGCCCATCAGAAAATATAAATATATATTTGATATATATATAGCCCATCAGAAAAGCCTCAGGTTAGAACTTCACCTTATATTATATACCAAAACGAACTCCTAAGGGATCACAAAGTTAAATGTAAAACAACCCCCTTCCCATCAACCATGGACAAAGAGGCTGAAAGAAAATGTAGATAAATATTCAGCTGACAGAACTTCAAATGCTTAATGTTTATTAAGAACTTACTGCAGGTCAGAACCACCATAAATGCTTTGCACACAGCCCCCACAAAATACAACTAGGAGGTAACACAGACCCAGCATCACACAAGAAATAAATGATTGGACCAGAATTCAAATTCAGATGGTGAAATGCCATGGCAACTTCCTGCCTCAGAATGATACCTTAAAAAACAGGACTTTACATAAAACTGATTTGGGATTTTATTCTTCCTTCTTGATGATACTGAACACAAAAACAATTAACAGGCACCTCCCCCAAAATGGCCAACTGACATTGTATAAAAGCATATTAGAAAAGTATTTGCAAAATATGACAAAAGTGTAACAGTTATGACAGGATGAGTTCTTAGGAGGGGATGACTTAAGAAGAAAACCCCCAACAAAGAATAAAACCACCAGAAGGGCATCTATGTGGACTGTCAGTAGACAAGTTTTTAGAAATCAGGGGTTCCTGGGTGACTCAGTCGGTTAAGCCGCCGACTCTTGATTTTGGCTCAGGTCATTATCTCACTGTTTCTGAGTTGGAGACCCCACGCCCCCATGGGACTCCATGCTCACTGTGCAGAGCCTGCTTGGGAACTTCTGTCTCCCTCTTTCTGGCCCTCTCCCATTCTCATTCTCTCTCTCTCTCCCTCTCTCTCTCTCCCTCTCTCAAAAATAAATAAATGTTTAAAAAAATTAAAAATAAATTTAAAAAATCGAACAGTTCACACTCCAAGAAAGAACAAAACACCACTTCCTATGAGTGTGAACCTTCACAACTTTTCTTTTTTTCTTTTACCACCTGTAGCCTGAGAACTCTGGACTAGAGTTTCCAGCAAAAACCCTCCTTGGCCATGTCCACATGAATTTCTGCACCTGGGGCCACCACCAAAAATGCAAGCTACACACACAGGCTCTGCGGATGTGGGTTTCCCTAATCAGCATGATGGCCCTCTTAGCTGCTGAACCTATGAGGACCAAATTCCCAGCTCATTTAGTGATGTCCAGGATAATCCTGGGAGGTTCCTGGTGCTCACTGGGAATTTCAGCTAAGTTTTGCAGAGACTCTGTGTGCTTGAACAAAAAATCGTTCAGGGTGGATGACGTTCCTGATGGGGTCTGAGGTTCCTGCTGAGAGCCAGGGATGCTGGTTGGTGAAAATGAATTGTAAAGGGGAAAAAAAACATGGAGGCTTTTGGGAGATGACATGGAATCTCAATTACTTCCTGCCCGCCTTATCCCTTATAAAATGTGGACAGCTTTGAAAGTGAGCTCTCTAAATTCAATTCAACATTTCCTTGGCAGATTTATAGGTATATTTCAGAACTCTCCAAAGAAGAATAGAATGAAGTGGGTTTTAAAATTCTTTTTATTTTTTTGTTTTAAAATTTTTAATTTAATTTTAAAATTATTTTTAATGTTTACTTATTTTTGAGAGAAAGAGAGACAGAGAATGAGCAGGGGAGAGTCAGAGAGAGAGGGAGACATAGAATCTGAAGCAGGCTCCAGGCTCTGAGCTGTCAGCATAAAGTGGGGCTTGACTTCTGGACCACAAGATCATGACCTGAGCTGAAGTCAGACACTTAACCAACTGAGCCACCCAGGCTCCCCAGAATGAAGTGTTTTTGTTTTCATTTTCATTTTAGAGAGAGGTGCTAGTGTTGTAGCTACTCTTTTTTTTTTTTAATTATAGCTACCCTCCTAAAAAAGAAATAAGGTAATAGGAATAGAGAAAAAAAATATGCAAACTTGAGTGAGGTCTTATGTTAATTTACTTTTACCTATCTACTAGGTAGAAGGAAAAACTCTTTAAGAAAATGACAGCAGTGAGGGTTTTAAAGGTCTTAGAATCTCTAAGCTCTTTCCAGCCTGATAAAATAAAGAATTGCAAAGTAAAGAAATCTTCAGAATTCAATACAAGAATGCCAAGATTGTCAGGCCAATTTCCTTAGGAACCATTAAGTTTGATTTATGAAATGACCCAGATAAAACAACTGCCTTTGCTAATCCAAGTGTATTCTCTAACTAATAAGTTAGGGGTGAAAAAGTAAAAGGTTTTCTTTATTAAAAAAAAAAGAATTCCCTTTACTAATTTTCACTGCATCCTATTTCCAAGGTTTCAAACACTGCAATAACAGTCTTTGATGGGATTATGATCTGACTACCATTTAGAATACAGCGTTGGACCAGCACTTTGAAATGATGCAATTGGCAGCTCATCTTCAACAGGGGCCCCAGGAAAAAAAGGCTAATGTCCCCTCTTCTTGGCATGCTCCTCCTGAAGACCAAACAAGGGTGTTTCCCATGACTTAGATTCTATTCCTTATACTGCCTGATTACATCGCCAGCTAGCAAAAGAGGACTCACTGTGTTTGCAAATGTATCACATGAAATGAACACATGGAAGAATGGAGTATCTCCTCCAAGATTCTATTTGAAAAAGATCATAAAGAGACCAAAAGAGAGAGAGAGAGAGAGAGAGAGAGAGAGAGAGAGAGAGAGAGAGAAGACAAGAATATTTGAGAAAAAGAAAATTGTTACATGGCCAACTCTGTGCCTGGTCTTGTGTGAGTTCACACATTTAACTAGATACTGCATTCCCCTGTTACAGATGAAAAAAAAAGGTCCTCCTTAGGTTAAGTAATCTTTCCTTCTTACACAGGGAAGTAGCAGTTTGACATTTGAACCCAAATGGTTCCAAAGACCAAAGTCTTCAGACACAGCTCAATGTGATAATTCAGAAAATGGAACTGATTTTTTTCATGAGGATAAAGGTATAAAATATCTTCATTTGTGTGTTTTTTCCACGTTCCTAGATTCTTTTAAGAATTAAGCATATTCAGGGGCACTTGGTGGCTCAGTCGGTTGAGCGTCTGACTTCGGCTCAGGTCATGATCTCGCGGTTGACGAGTTCAAACCCCGTGTCAGGCTCTGTACTGACAGTTCAGAGCCTGTAGCCTGCTTTGGATTCTGTGTGTGTGTGTGTCTCTCTCTCTGCCCCTCCTCTGCTCATGCTCTGTCTCTCTCTGTCTCAAAAATAAAATAAAACATTTAAAAAAAAAAAGAAATAAGCACATTCTAATTCTTCTTGATGGTCTGTTAAAAATGTAAGCCTCAGAATAAAGTCTTTATATTACAGTGTTATTTCTGTTGTTAAAGTTTTAGCTTACTTCTTTCTAATACTTATAAAAACTGAATAAAAACTACAATCCTTACATTTCAATAGCTTATTGTTCCCCCTGTTACAAATCTAAAAGCATCTCATGCCAAATTCTACCACTCAATTTGTGAATGCTGTCAGAACAAACTATTTGAAAACAGGGTATGCCAAACACACACAAAAAGTATTCATCCATTTATTTGACAAGTATCCATCTCTTACCACCATAAGACAAGCACTTCTAGATACAGGGGATACATCAGTGAATGAAATGGATAAAACTGCTTGTCCTCATGGAGACAAATAAGCAAAGCAGGTCAAAGAGTGAAGAATGCTGTGAAGAAAAAAAATAGCATAGAAAAGAGGATGGGTACAGACTACATTCACGTGGTCAGAGAGGCTTCTGAGAGGGGTCATGTGAGTAAAGACCTGGGTGAAATGAGGGACCAAACATGATGGAGGATGGGCCTGGAGGATAGGCCTTCCAAGCAGAGGAAACAGCTCATGAAAAAGCCCTGAAGTAGCAGCACACTCGGTGTCTTAGAAGAAGATGTGAGGGTCCAGAGTTGCTGGGACAGAGTAAACAAGGGGGGAAATAGTGGAATGTAAGTCACAGAGATAGCATGGGTCTAGATTCCTAAGGACAATGTAGCCACTGAAAAGGCTCTGGCTTTCACTCTAAATCAGATGGAAACTTAAGTTTTAAAAGGAACACTGAGCACTGTGTTGAAAACAGGCCATGGGAGAGGAAAGCTGCATACAGAGAAATCAGGATATAAACTCAGTAACACAGATAATGGCTGCTTAAATCACCATGGTAGCAATGATGGTAGGAAGAAACAGCCTGATTCTAGATATATTTTTATTGTAGAGCCAATAGGATTTGCTGATGGATGATATGTAGGAAAGGAGAGAAAGGTGTGAATGAGGACTACAAGATTTCTGGCCTGAGAAACTGGAATGATGAAGCTGCTATTTAGAGACAGGCAATGTTGTGGGAAGTACCAGATTTTGAGAGGAGACCAGAAATTCAGATTTGGATGTATTAGATTTGAGATGTCCATTAGACTCAAAGTAGAGTTGCAAGCAAGCACTTAGATAGTTCAAGACTAGAGTGTAGGCTGATTAGCATATGAATGTTATTTAAAACCTTGAGATATGATGAGATTAGGAAGAGAGAGAAGTCCAAAGACTCAGCCTGGATCATGACATTTAGATGTCAGGGAGATTTTGAAGATCAAGGAGATGAAGAGAAACCAGCCAGTCAAGTAGAAGGAAGCACTTACATTCCTACACCAACAATGTAATTTTTGGATCTTTAAAGAATCATTAATAAGACAGGTGTTTGATGAATATCAGTTTCCCACAATTTTCTTTTTTAAAATCCCAACATTTAAAAAATTTCTGAACATGGAACAGACCAAAAGGTAAAGTCACTAAGAATTCTTTCAATGTGTCCCCCAGAGTCTTTTATTTTGCCTGCAAAGCTGTGCCAGAACCTTGGCAAAGTTTAAGATCTCCACTAACTTAATTGCGAAACATTTATTGGGACTTTAGAATATGCAAGTCACAGCACTGAATATAGTCCTGATGGGATACAGGAATGGTTAATACATGGTCCCAGTTCTAAAGAATTTACAGTCTAGTGGAAGGTCCCAAGCATGATATCAGAATAATGATAGAATGTTAATGTGGACAAAATCACAGCAGTTTCAGAAAAAACATCTGCGGGTCAAATTCTTACAGTTCAACAAGAATTCCATTGTCATCAATGCCATAACTATAAACCAAAAATATAATTGAGATATTTCAAAGACTCAGCTCATAACCAGCAAAATAAATATTCTTCTTTACTAATACTGAATGAACTATATATATATAACATATATATACATATATATAACATATATATACATATGTATGTTATATGTACATATATATGTATATATGTATATATATACATATGTATATATGTATATATACATATGTATATATGTATATATGTATATATATATACATATGTATATATATATGTATATATATATATATATAACATCTCTCTCGTCTTAGCTAAAAATCTTTTGACAAGAAGACACCTCTTACGAAAGTGACTTGGGCCCATGCCAGTGAGAACTGAAATGGCATGACTTCATTTCCACAGCTGGAGTGCCAGAGAAGAGCTGGTGCTTCTTTGATCTTCTGTCCCTGGTGCATGCTCAGAAGATGCTGCCAGGACATATCAGTTGGCTCTCCATTGTAATGGCTTTACTACTGCCAAGTTGTCTGAGCCAGTCCATTCACAGCTGCTTTGCACGATGATGCCATAGTAGCCTCCCTAGAGCTCCCTACTTCGATTGCAGAGGCATGGCTCATGGGTCCTGCCTTATATCTCAGAGAAACAACGAACGACTACAAGTGAAGGCTAACACAATAACATTTGGAATTCATTTTCACTTGCCTTGTGAAAGGCATTCACTTGCATTAATGATGGATGGAGAAGGTCAAGGCAAATCTTGAGATACTGTCTTTTTGCCTGTATCTCTCAATACAGTGTCAAAAGTGTTAAGAAACCTAGAGGGTGTCAGTGACTATAGTCTTCCAAAAATATGTCATCAATAGTCAATGGTAGGATAGTTACAGGCTGATCATTTTCCTGAAGGTAAAGAGATGTGGTAGTGACCGCTACGATTAGGCTTATGTTCAATAATTAGATCTTTTTTTTTTTCACTTGACGAAACTGATGTGTGCTAACTGCTACAAATGTAAAGATTTTAAAAAGCTTTGCCATCAAAGAGCCTATAGACTCTGATGAGTACAGTTATTTGTTTTAAAGTTACATATAATATAGAGCCTATATTAATGACAAGTGCAATAAGCTATTGGAACACAGATGAGGAAGCAGCTAAGTGCCAGAAAAAAGGTAGGGAGCAGGGGCACAGGGGGGAGGTAGTATGGGGAATATAGAACAGAATTTAGAATGGAAGGATTCATTTCTGAACTAAAGGTTCGTGCCACTCCCCTCAATCCTTCTGTTGAAATCCTAACCCCTCAATGTGATAGTATTAGGAGGTGGGGCCACTGGGAGGTGATAAGCTCATGCGAGTAGAGCCCTCAGAATGGTATTTGTGCCCTTAGCAAAGAGACCCCAGAGAGTCTGTAATGTGAGGACACAGCAAGGAGATGGCTATCTATAAACCAGAAAGTTCCCTGTCAGACAGAATCTGCTGGTGCCTTAAACTTGGACTCCCCAGCATCTGAAACTGTAGAAGTAAATATTGTTTAAGCCACTCAGTCTATAGTATTTTGTGTGTAGCAGCCTGAATGGACTAAGAGAGCTGCCTAGAGAAAATGATACTTGAGATAGCACTTGAAAGACAAGAAATGTTCACTAAGCAGGCATAAGAGTAGGGAGAAAGAAACCAAATGTTTAGGTGTGAAATGGACTTAGTGTTTCCAGAAGCTGGAAGACAGTGGGCCCAAATCCCTGAAAACTAAGCATCTTTCAAAGGAAAGAAATTGTCCTGGAAGGCTTTTTGTATAATAAGGTGTAAAATCTGATGCAGAGTCCAAAATGAACATCCAGAGGGGAACCCTGACAATAGAGAGAGATGGAAAGAACATAGAAACAGAAAGGTCAGTTACCACATTATTGAAATAGACCAAGCATGATAAGTTACAATGCTTCATCATTGTTATTCAACATGACAAAATGTGTTCTCAAATCACAAATCTGCATTTTAGCAATATATTCAAATGGTCTGGTTTAGAAAAAATAAAATAAAATTAGATGAAAGTTTCTACTGAAGAGTAAGTCCAATAATAACAGATATCTGGCTATCTTTATTAACAGATTTTTGTTAAAAAGGCATCTAGTTCCGGATCTGGTAACTGAAAGCAAAAGTCTCCTTCTCTAGAATGGAAAGATTGTTCTTAGATAACGGAATCCAGGAATGACTGGCGGTAAGAGGTCAATTCTTTTTACCTAACCAGTGATCTATTCATTGCTCAAGAGTGAACAACCCACAAACATTACACAGTCTTCAGCAGAGTTTGCATGAATTGACTAGAAATAAAAGCATTACTATATCACATTAGTTCAAATTCCAGTGTTTAGTCCCTGCCATTATTAACAACTCCAGGATTCCACATGGGCAAAATATTAAAATTTATGAATGACTGACAAAAAAATTCCAATTCTTATTGCAAAACTTCATACACCTGAAAATGAATAACTGATCAAGAAGAGGAAGATAGAGTAGGGCCAATGTGCAAATATTTACTCATGAACTTGGCTCTCATTGTTGCCTAATTTTTCATTTAGTTCTGCAGTCTGTGATTATGTATCATGTGCCTAAAAATTATCAATGAAGACAGGTTCACAGAGAAGATATAACATATAAATGTAAAAAAATAAAAATAAAATAAATAAACCAAGCAGAAGAGGCTATATATCTGAATTAAGGTACATGGATAGAGAAGAGCTGGACAGACACAAGAGTAGTTGGAAATAGAATCAATAGGATTTAGTACATACTGAAAAAAATACAAGTCGGGTAGGGGAGCTGAGAGGGATAAGGAACTGAGAGAAACTTCTATCTTACTTTTATGATTAGCTTTCCATAAATTAGATAACAAAGGAAGATGATTAGTCATGTTTTTCAACATGTTGAATTTGGGATGTTTGATACCATTCAGGTGAAGGCAGTTAGATATATGAGCCCAGAGCTCAAGAGAGAAAGGTCCAGACTAGAGACACAGATCTGAAGTGGAAGTCGTGGAGGACTGTGTTAGGAGGGAAACCAATACTCTAGGGACAGGCAGAAGAAGGTGAAAGAAAAGGAGTGACTAGATGTAGTAAGAAGAAAAGGAACACATGGAATCCAGAACCTAGGTGAAGAATAAGTTTCAAGGGCGGAATATCTAGCAATGTTCACAGCCAAAATAAGTCAAATTATTATTTTGACTTATGAAAGGGGAGGGGAGGTGCTGCTTATATAACTAAGGGCATGTTCGTTGCAGTGGTAGAGTGGAAGCCAAACTGCAGTGAGTAAAAAAGAAAGCAGAAGCTAGGGAAATGGAGACTCAAGTATAGCCTGTTCTCCCATTAATTCCTTCAGCTCAACTTAGAAGTCCACTGTCAGAAACTGTAATGCCCAGGAATTTGCTGCCAGTCACTGATGTGGGGCTGGAGGTGTGAGATGGAAGTAAGAGCACTTCGACCTACTTTGTGACAGTGGCTACATGAGGAAAGAAACTTGATGTTTTCAGTTAACATGTGCAGTTTGGAATCTGAGCTTCTTTACAGGCTAGGGACATTTAAGAAGTAACTGAGCCTCCCTTGAAGTCTTGTCTTTTCTTTAAAAATAATAATAATCCATCCACCCACCCACCCACAGATATATTTAACAAAATGATGATTATGAGATACAATGTTTATAAAATATCTAACCCATAGTCAAGATTATACTTTACTGAATACCTATAACTGTTACATTTATTATTATTGATATTAGCAACCAAGAAACTCTTCACCTGGGGTGATCTACAAAATCAATAAAGACTCTTGGCAAGGTATCTTGGGCACTTCCCATGAGAGAATATGTGCCAGTGGAGAGTTTTCCTGCAAAGTCTGCATCCCCTTTACACTCTTTACCATTTCAAAATCAATTCAGGTCTACAGATTTAGCTTCTAACCAAAATCTTTTTATGAACGATTCCTGGATGAACCATTTGCAGAGCAGCCAAGAGAAAGGAACAGTTGCCTTTTAAGATAAAAATACAATTTCCCCATTTGAAAAAAATCTGTAAGTTCAAATAACTCAAAAGAAGGCATGTAAGTATTTCCCACCTTTTGTGTAATTTCTCTACTTTATTTAAATAGCCAACCTAGGATCCTGTGGTGGGTCAGACCCAAATGGTGGTCATCTATACCCCCATCCCTGCCTCCTAGTGTTCATACCTTTGTATGATCCCCTCCCCTTCAGTATGGCTGCAATTTGTGATGTGCCTCTAACCAGTAGAGTATGACAAACGTGATGGAATGTCACACTCATGATGACACTGCATAATATAAGATTCCTTTGTCATGAGGCTTTCCTTGATAGCTTGATGTAGTAAGCAACCACAACTGGGAAGCCCATGTAGCAAAGAACCAGGAATGGCCTCTAGGAACTAAAGCAGCCTTCAACCAACAGCCAGCATAAAGCTGGGGCCCTCAGTTTTACATCTGCAAGGAAACCAATTTTGCCAATGACCTGAGAAAGCTAGGAAGTGGATTTTTCCCAGGTCCAACCTCCAAATGAGAATGTAGCCCATCTGAAATTTTGAGCCTGTGAGACCCTGAGCAGAGGACACATCTAACCTATATCTGGATCCCTAAACCATAGAACCTGAAATAATAAATGCATGTCATTTTAAGACACTAAGTCTGTGATAATTTATTATGTAGCAATGGATAACGAATATAGATCCCATACAGTTAATTGTGTAGCTAAGCCAATCTAAAAGTGTGAGTTAGGAAGATCTGCTAACATCCAGGAGAGGAGCCATGATCTAGTTCAGAAGTATCAAATGAAAGGGGCGCCTGGGTGGCTTAATCGGTTAAGCATCCAACTTCAGTTCAGGTCATGATCTCATGGTTCATGGGTTCAAGCTCAGTGTTGGGCTCTGCACTGACAGCTCAGAGTCTGGAGTCTTTTTCAGATTCTGTGTCCCTCTCTCTATGCTCATCACCTGCTTATGTGCTCTCTTGCTTTCTCTAAAAAATAAATAAACATAAAGTATTAAATTAAAAAAAGAAGTATCAAATGAAAAATTGCTTTTTTTTTTCTGACTTGAAGCAGACATGCATCCCTAAGCACTGAGAAGCAGGTATCCACAGCACCTGTGGTGACATAAGGCATATGTGGTGATGAAAGGAATCTAGGTTCATCCTTGGAACAGACTTATCATCAATGTACAATATACAGACAGTGGAAAGATCCATGAGACACTGACTCCTGTAATAAAGCTCTTGGGTTTTTGTTTGTTTGGCCATCCATCATCTATTCTTCCAACTTCTGGAATCCTGATTTTTCTTCTGGTAAACCACTTTCCTCCATGCTCAGACCATTTTTCTGGTAAAGGTCTCTCTCTACCAACTTCAGGAGTGACATGTGACATAGGTCTGTCCAATCAGAGCATCACACTTCCCTGATTTCTAAGTGACTGCCAAGATTTGCCACATAATTCCAGCCCAGCCAAGACCAGACAAGCAAATCAAACCAATTAGTGCTAACCCCAAAACTCTTTTTCAAGTTGCCAGAAAGTGGAATTTATTTTTCCACTAGATTACAACCTACGAAGATACAAACCTGGAGCTTCTGACAACCATATCACTACACATGGAGTCAAAGATGGAGTCCAGATGGAGACAGAGACACAAGACCAGAGGTAGAGGAAGAAAAATCAGGTCCCAAAGATAACATCTGAACTCCTGGATAGAACTCAGAAAGCCAGATTTACTCCCAAATTTATCAGTTACTTGAGTTCACTCCCTCTTTTTCTTTGCTTGTAAGAAATTGAGAAATTCCCAGTATAACTTTAATTTGGTTCAATTATGTAAATGGCATGGTTTCTGGCACACAAGCAATATTGCCTCAATGCCATTTTATGGTTAAGAGGAAGTCCAGCCTTGCAAAGGGAAGTATCAAGGGTCAGAAATTGTTTATATGCAAAGTGATCACATAAAAATGACTGTGTGGGGGTGCCTGGGCAGCTCAGTAAGTTAAGTGTCAGACTCTTGATTGTGGCTCAGTTCATGATTGCACAGTTTGTGAGAAGGAGCTCCACATTGGGCTCTGCATTGACACTGCAGAGCTTCCTTGGGATTCTCTCTCCCTCTCTGGCTGCCCCTTTCCTGCTCATTATCTGTCTGTCTCTCTCTCTCTCAAAATAAATAAACATACTTAAAAAAAATAACTGTGTGTCATTATGGGTCTAAAACCAAGAGAACAATTTTCCAACTATCCACACATAAGTTTAGCAGTGACTACTTTATTGCAAGATCAAAACACAATAAAAAACAGGAAAACCTGAAGTTTGAATTTGGTCTTGAAATATGCTCTTACATTACAGCTTAAGAAGATAATGCTTAAAATTTCAACTTCATGTTTCTTCCCACCTTCTCCCTGAAAATAAACTGATTTTTGAGATGATATAAAAGTTTTTGAAGTCTTTCCGTGAACAATAATGTGTCCTAAGAAAATCTAATACTTGACCTCTTTAAGCAAAAGATTTATGAAACATCAGAAAATTTCACAAACAGCAAAAATTCTGGAGTAACAAATGGACAGTATTACCAATGGCCAGATGCTGATAAGCTTGGACAAAGCCACATTTTAAAATCAATCTGCCAGTGGTGCCTGGGTGGCTCAGTAGGTTAAGTGTCTGACTTCAGCTCAGGTCATGATCTCATGGTTCAAGCCCCACATCAAGTCCTGTGCTGACAGCTCAGAGCCTGGAGCCTGCTTCAGATTCTCGTCTCCCTCTCTCTCTGCCCCTTCCATGCTCACACTCTGTGAATCTCTCTCCCTTCAAAATAAACAAAGAGTAAAATCAATCTGCCAAACACACTTCTCACCCCATACCATGGCTTGCCCAGTTACTTTTCCCTCTGTTGGCAATGCTCTTCCCTCATTTATTTGCATAGCCTACTCCCTCACTTCCTTCACAGCTCTGCTTAACTGCTGCCTTCTTGGAGAGGTCATAGTATATAAAATATAGCACCACATATACAAAGTATAAAACCACCTATGTAAAATACAGGTCATTCTATATAAGATATAAGACCATCCTATATAAAATTCCACTCACCTGATTAATTTTTACCCCCCTAACCTGCTTAATTTTCCTCATGGCACTTATTACCTGTCATATCACATTTGTTTGCCTGGTGAATATGAAATATGGGTAAGAATTAAATGCCCATTTTACCAGTTACCTATCTCCTCCAGAAAGCCTCAGTTCACATGGATGTTCTAGCTCTTCCACAATTAGTCTGGACCACTTCAAAATCTATACAACTGCTTGGACAACACTTTAAATAATGTATTCATCAAGATCCAATCAGAAGAACAAAAACCACAATAGGTATTTCAATAGAGGGAATTTAATATAGAAAATTGGTTCTACAGCTATTGGGTACTGAATGAATAGAAAGAGGAACAGGAAGTAACTCAGAGACTGTAACTACAGGAAGCAGCTACCACCCCTGAAGCTGGAGAAGCAAGGGGAAGCAATCAAGATTATCGAAACCAGAAGCTCAGAAACAAGGCTTCAAGGATATGAGGCTCAGACAGTGGGTCAGGCTTTTGGTGGTGGTTCAGGGTGTCAGAAGAGGAGCTCTATGGAGTCTAGACTCTGGGGAGGGAAAATTGCCTAGACAGGGTAGTCACCTCTAAGTGGGAGGCCATGAGGTTGGTTTTGGAATGCTGAAAGAAAGTGGATACTGGAACCCAAACTGCTGGTAGCAATAAGGAAGGCTCTACTGTGGTGCCTGTAACAGAACAGTAAGGAAAAGCAGGAAAAAGGAATTCCTTTCTTTCTTCCTTCCATCTTCCAGTATCCCTCCACTGCTCCTTTTGGTACAACATAGGAGAATACCCCTGGCAAAAGAAAACTGTAGTTTGCAGAACACCAGCCTCAACATACAAAGCAGGACAAAGCAGAATAGACGTGAGCAGAGAGAGAATACCTGAAGACCAATGGCGATCCTAATGTATTTCTCCAATTTTATTTTCTTAGGAAAAAAGTCAAATTTAAAATGAAACGGTACAGTGGTTGACTCCTGACTGTATCATCACTAGCTTTTTTTGTACACCTTGTAGACTTTAATCGAAAATATCATAGATATACTTTGGGTGGTCCACGAACCCATGAAATTTCATTATAAAAATGTTTTGGTATATCCTGCATGTGTTTTCTGCAAAAGTAGGTTCATAACTTTTGTTAAAGTTTCAAAGGAGCCTGTAAGTCCCCTAAAATTTGGTGTCACTGCCCATGTTTTCATTCATTATTTAAACTTGCTATGGAAAGCACAGACAACTCTTAGATTCTTTTAATGCCTTCAGCACACCATTGGTTATAACTCTCTTGGTTACAGAACCAATTGGAACCACCTCAAGAAAAACTGGGGGAGGACCAAGGAATCTATTCAAGGTGACTCAACCCGGGAAGAAATTACCTAGTTAAAGCAAGGGGCTCAAAATAGCACTGTCTCCTTCATACATGACATCTAAAGAAACTCTGGTATATGTGCTCATAGATAAGTTTACATGGCAGAATTATTCATTATCGTGAAAAACTGGAAATAAATTAGGTGTTAATAAGAATGGATAAATTGGATCAACATGTAAATGGATAAATGGCATGTTATTTAATACAGTGAACTATTATACATCAGTTAAAATAAACTAAATCTACATGGGTCTGAATCATTCAAAAGCATAGCATTGAGAGGTAAACAGAAACAGGTTGCAGAATAACATGGTTAATATCATATCATTTGGATAGCTTTCCAACATGCAAAATTATGTTGTGTGAAATTTACAGATACAAATACTTGCAGCAAAAGAATAAAAACACGCTGGGAATCACGCCCCCAAATTTAGACTGGTTTTACTCCTAGAGGAGAGAAGAGAAAGAAAACAAGGAGGAGTTCACAGAGCGTTCCAATCATATTGGTCCTGGATGGCGTCTTTAAAATAAATTGGAGTTCAATCTGGCAAAACTTTAAGATGTGGCAGAGTTAAGTGGTGGATTTGTGGATGTTTGTTATATCATGCTATATTTTTCTGTGTTTTGAAATGTTTCATAAATTTAAAAACTAGGAAATGTAAAGGGCACTAAAAACTCCATTAGCAGTGGCCTAGACCACCCCTGAGCATACTTAACAAGAGCTCAAAGGGAAAAGGAACTCATCATCACAAATCAGAAACTCCATTATTTATAAGGCTCCTTTTCAGAAACAAGACCATTTCTCCTCAGAGGTGGATATCTAACAAGAATACCAGGGGAGGGAGAAGGGGGATTTCCCAAAGGAAGGAGAATACAAGAGGGAAAAAAAAGATAGTATCTCTATGGCATTTTAAAAGATGAATAAACACACAAACACACAGGTAAAAATCTTGCTCAGCAAGAGAAAACCAGATAGTAAATGAAGAAATGGTCTTATTAAGTTTGTACTTCCTACCTGGCTCCAGCTTCTTCCCTAATAGGATAGATAATTGCAAAAAAGAATCACCTGGCTCTATTACTGTGTGAATCTCGGGGCAGAGAAGACCCCTGAGCTTTTTCATTATCAAGTAATTCCATTATTAAAGAAAAATTCCTCGTTCCTTGGGAATTGGAAAAATGGAACTTAAGCTCATTTGTAGTATAATTTACCTCCTATCTCTCTAATCCATTCCTAATGATGGTAAGAATAGGAAAAGAAAAAAGGACTTTATTTCCTCATTTTAAAGCTGCCTTTAAAAATGTTCAAGCATTCTATTATAATAATACCCAGAAATCAAGGTAAAAATTTAATCCACATTCTGACCATTTGAATAAGTCATACGTTCCAACTTCTGTCCATGCAGGAATTTGTTACACGCCTAAAATTTCCTTTAAAAATGACACAAAATTGCAAAATACATTGCAGTAGCAATAAGTCTCCTTGCCTTCAATGTCAAGACTCTGAATACTGTACATCAGCTCCTAGCATGTTCATTAATACCTACTTTTTCTAAAACATGCAAGTCAACATGTCAAGAAAATTAACCTCAAAAAGGTTTTAGAAAACAAATTCTGAAGATTTTGCAAAATACTAAACTTTTTTATGACCAATTCTTGATAACCAAGGAATGTGATGGCATATGCTATCAAATGAAGGACTAATGAATGAAGACAAATTTAACCAGAGATAAGTTTACTTTCAAGAAAGCACTTTGTCAATGCAAAAGCAAAGTTCAAGTATTGCAAACAAAGGAAAGGCAGGATGCAACATCTCATGTGCCATAACATGTCCTACAGAAAAGAAATAAAGCCCATATGATTTATAAATCAATTGCATTATATTAACTGATGCCATTTAGTCTCAATTGCCACAAGCAATCCTAACAACATTGACAGAACAAAATACCCCCAATCCATAAAATCTTGAGACCAACCAGTAACTAAGAACACTGTAGGATTTTCCCTTTCATGTTATATTAGCCTCATAATCTGACCGAAAAGTCAAATTATGTCACCATGATTTCAAAGCCTGCTGTTCTATTTTTTTTTAATTCATTCCATCTAGCCAAAGAGTGTATCTAAAGTTCTATATGCCAGTGTACTTGGAACACATTAATTCCATTAGCAGGCTATTTCAGGAAATAGTGAGCATATTTCTTGGAAACAAATACATGTGGTTAAAAAACAGTCTCAAAAAAAAAAAGTATGAGGTGAAAAACTGAAAACAAAGATGATTTTCAAATGCAATTAGAACTCTTTCCCATCACATATCAAAGTGTCATAACTGCTTCTTGACTGAGAAGTTGGTGTTTTGGATTTGGGTCTTTAAACCAAAAAAACCTATCTTGAGATATCACTATAAGGAGTCTATCTGCCTCTTAATCATAGGCAACTGCTAAATGAAGTGTATCTCTTTTCTCTGTTACATTACTATTGGCAACCAGATCCTCAGTAAGTGCCCAGAAATGTTTCCATGGTTACAAAAAGCATTCAGCATCCCTCTTGTTTTGGGCCAATTTAGCTTAAAATCTATTGTAGAGAAAAAATATGGCACATTAAGGAACATAAAATCAAGATACAATGTTATGAAAAGAATTCAAGGTTAAATGGGAAAAGCAGACTTGACAAGGCTTTTTAAAAAGTGCATATAAATCACTGATTAAAATGCCGCCTTTTCCTAGTGTATCTCCAAATACATCTCTTTAATAGACTGCAAAGCAGCCATGTACTGCAGCTGCCGTGATCCGTTGGAATAAAAAGAAAACTGAGCACTGATGATAATTTAAGACTGCTAGCCAGCAGGTAGACCCAAAAAAACCAAGTGTTTAATAGTCATACAGCTGAGAGTCCAGTCCCTTATCCTGGTTTCATAGAGGGCTCAGGGTATGTACATATTTTGAGGAAAGAGGAACAAGAGTCTTTGTTCACTGGTTAAGAGGCATTTGAAGTAAATTAGTGGGCTATATCACATCAGGAAGAGAGACAAAGATGGAAACTCCCTAAAGGCAACTTAGTAAAGCTCCCCCACCTATAAAGTCATGAGTGAGTTGGGCCAATGAGACTGTCTCATTTTAGGTCTCTACTGCATTCCCAACTCCCACCACCACCAACAGCCAGGACATTGAAAGCTTTTGTGCATCTTCTGGAACATATTAAACAAATGGCATAAGCTTTGCAATAATCTGAAGGAGGGGCTCATGATCTATACGTGTGTATACTTGTCCACTCCCCATAGTGCTTTGTATACATGGTAGACATTCAATAAGCATTTGATTAAGTGAGAAAAGCCATCATACAAAACCTCTCTTTTTAGAGAAATTTTTCTCCCCATATTGACCTATACATTCACGCCTCCCTTTGTCATATTCTATTGCTCTTAGTTTCACTGTGAAATCAAAAAAAGTGAGTGAGATTTAGTCATAATACTGTTATGGACTAAATGGAAGACTTTCACTTCCAGGAAGATAGAATAGATGTACTTTTCCCTATTCTTCCCCCTAAGTACAATCAAAAACCCTAGACACTGTATATAAAACAAAGATAGGAAGACTAAAAGGTACAGAGAAGATGGTAGAATGGCCAGGGACCATGAAATTCAAGGAAGAGCACGGTGGTGAGTTTCTTGGGTTGTTTTGCCACACATAGCCCAGACATGAAGCCGAAGAAGCTGGAAACCCATAAATGCCAACAGGCACAGACAAAAAAGTTCCCAAGAAAAGCCCGCTCTTTCTATGCAAAGGACCAGGGAAGGGGCAGCCTAGCAAAACAGAAAACTCAGATAATCAATGTTCTACTCTAGCTAAACAGCACAGTAAAAAAATAAAAAAAGAAAAGAAAAAAAGAAAGAAAAAAACTATTCCCTACCCTCATCCATGCCAGCAAAGTCCAAATGGGGAGCCTACATTCCCATCCTCACCAGGCTATAATGAGGCACCCTGATCAATATCCCCACCAGAGGGTGCCAAAGAAGGCAAAGTAGGGATCCAGGAATTTCATTTTTGATAGCCAATAATAAGCATCCTCTTATCTCTATCAGAATACGCCACATGAGGAACTTGGACCCAGACTTGAATTGAGGCATTCCTGCCCCTCCCAACTTGGGGGGTATCAGAGGAGCTCTAGTGGAGACAAGATTTTCACCATCACCCAACAGTATTAAGGCTACCCTCAACTCAGTGTTAGTGGAACTCACATGGGAAGATAGAACTCCCATCCTCACCCAACATTAATGAGGACCACCCCTTCAAGAGTTAAGGAGGCCAAGAGGGAAACCTGGACTTTTGCCTCCACTAATAAGCCAATGCCCCCATTGCTCTCTCAGAGCCCTGTCAAAGACTTTCATTCTGAGATGCCTTTTTGATGACTTCACTGTGTCATGAAAATAATGATAACTATTTCTCTATATGTATTCATATTGTTTCAGATACCATTTCTTCTTACAGTAGCTCCCTAGAGAGACAACATACATTCTTCCCTTCAATTTAGCCTCCAGACTGATGCTAGAGTTATCCTTCTAAAACAAGGCTCTGTTGGTGTCACTTATGATTATGATCTTTTTGAGATTCCCAACTGCTTACAAAATAAAAGCTAAATCCCTAACACAGAAAAAACAAAGACCTTCCCAGTTGCAGCCTAAGCTCTAGCCTCATTTTCCATCCCTGAAAATGTCAGGCTTGTCCACATATCTGTGTTCATGCCATTCCTCTAAAAGGAATGCTTTTCTCCCTCCATCCACCTGTTAAATTCTGACTCATGCTTACAGTTTGTAGTCCTATATCACCTGCTTTGTGAAACCTTTTCTGACCATCTCTGATAAAATTATCTCAAGAGTTACCATGTACCTAGTTGTTGTCACTTTACACAAACTTTTTTTTATAGGACTCATTACATATGAGTAACTCTTAGGCATTACACAACTCATTATAGGAAAACCAATATCTTAGTTGTACATTTATCTCCCAGCCCAAACATGCTACTCTATTAATAAGAATGTCCAATTCAATTTTAGAATATAGTTTTAAGTGTGTATTTTCTAAGTCTCAGTTTCTACTTGGGATGTAGAACATTGGAAATAATGCTCCCACTCTTTCACAACAAAAACAATAAAATATAGGTATTTGTAAAATGACACATTTCTTAAACTCATCAGAGAGCTCTAGTCATAATATAAACAACTAGTCCAAAAGCGAAAAAAAGAAAACTTATTTCAAAGGAATAAAGGACTCAAGCATTGCCTTGCTAGGGGCAGATGCTGGATTTATGCAAGATGGTAAGAAGATGCTTATATTTTCAAGGAATTTCTAAAGGCCAACTATGGACAAGCGCAAGTGTATAGAACTCATAGGAGTCACAAATCCAAGGAAAATCAAAACCCATTTAGAAGCTCTTCTCCACAAAATTCATAAGAAAGACTGGAGGCAGGGCACAACAGGAGTAAAGAAAGTTTCTCTCATAGTGCAGTCCTGGAAGAG
Organism: Herpailurus yagouaroundi; assembly: GCF_014898765.1. Classification (NCBI taxonomy): domain Eukaryota; kingdom Metazoa; phylum Chordata; class Mammalia; order Carnivora; family Felidae; genus Herpailurus; species Herpailurus yagouaroundi. Next base: position 37,795,931 of record NW_024412396.1, on the reverse strand, counting down.
GGGAAGAGTGGCTACTATAGGAGAGGTAAGAAGTCTTGCCAAAATTCTTCTATGATATTTACATTATGGAACAAAGGCTTTAAGCTACTTGGGGAAGGGAAGCAAATTTTGTCACTCCTAAACCACAGATAAAAACACATTAACATGAGTGAATAAAACAAAATTAAAAATTCCACCTTAGGAAAGGGCAGAAAGAATTCTTAGGGTCAGACCATCAGGGGAGGGGCAAAATATTGAGAAGACCCTAACCCTGTGACACAGGGACATAAGAACTGCCTAAAATAGGCTGCTCCAAAACAGCAGAAAACAGAAATTTCCAACACAACCACACCACATTAGCAAATACCAAGTAATATAGAAGAAAGAAGGCTCCTTAAGGAGAGGGACAAAAGCCTAAAGAGAGAGACCCTTTCTGAGGCACAGGCCAAAAGAGGAGACTCAAGGCTGAAGATACAGCAGATTTTCACAAAAATCTGTAGAAAACAAGCCCCTACCATAAACACAATGTAATAATAGAGAATTTTGAAGCCTATGTAACACTGAGGTTAAAAATAACAGCAAAACCCATACCCAGATCAAATTCTGACTACATTGACCCAACCTTCTCCCAGCATTAGGAAAGGCTAATATTTTTTTCAATATATGAAATTTATTGTCAAATTGGTTTCCATACAACACCCAGTGCTCATCCCAAAAGGTGCCCTCCTCAATACCCATCACCCACCCTCCTCTCCCTCCCACCTCCCATCAACCCTCAGTTTGTTCTCAGTTTTTAAGAGTCTCTTATGCTTTGGCTCTCTCCCACTCTAACCTCTTTTTGTTTTCCTTCCCCTCCCCCATGGGTTTCTGTTAAGTTTCTCAGGATCCACGTAAGATTGAAAACATATGGTATCTGTCTTTCTCTGTATGGCTTAAGAAAAGGCTAATCTTACTTCCAGATGGAAATACTATTTCCTTTCCCTACCTATGATGTTTGATTTGAATCAAAAATTACAAGACAAGCAAAATAAAAAGAAAGGAAAAATATACCACTGAGAGACAAAGCAATCAAAAAACCCAAACTCAGAGATGACTCAGATGTTGGAACTACCAGACAGGAAGGTTAAAGTAACTATAATTAACATATTAAAAGTCATAGTGGGAAAAGGGGGAACATGCATAAACTCATATGAAATTTCAGCAAAGAAGACTGAAATTATTAAAAAAAAAATTTTTTTTACATTTATTTATTTTTTGAGAAACAGAGTGAGACAAAGTGTGAGCAGGGTAGGGGCAGAGAGAGAAGGAGACACAGAATCTGAAGCAGGCTCCAGGCTCTGAGTTGTCAGCACAGAGCCTGATGCGGGGCTCAAACCCACTGACCGTGAGATCATGATCTGAGCTGAAGTTGGATGCTCAACTGACTGAGCCACCAGGCGCCCCTGAAATTATTTTTTAAAGTCAAATCAGAATGCTAGAAATAAAAATATATGGTAACAGAGATGAACTCATCATCAGACTTTCAGTGGACTCGTCATCAGACTTGACACAAAGAAAGTAAACTTGTAGATGTCATTAGATTGTACCACCTAAACTGAAGTACAAAAAGGGAAAAAAGAGTGAAGGAAAAAGAACATTCAAGAGCTGTGAGACGGTATCAAAAGGTCTAATATTTGTGCAATTGGAATACTAGAGAGAGGAGCAAAAAGAATGTATTAGAAGCAATATTTGTAGAGATGGTGGCCAAGAATTTTCCAGAAGTAATGAAACTCACTAAACTACAGACACAAAAAGATCAGAGAACACCAAGACAAATCAACACCAGAACACACACACATGCACACACACCCCTAGATATAGCTGCTGAAAACCACAGATAAACACAAAATCTTGAAGGTATCCAATAGAAAAAAAAAGACACATTACATGCAGAAGAACAAAAGTAAGAATTACAGCATACTTCTCATATGAAAACTATGCAAGCCATGAGACAGTGAAATGACAACCTTAAAGTGCTGGGGAAAAAAATAACTGTCAACTCAGAATTCCATACTTAGCTGAAATCTATTTCAAAAATAAATATTTTTCAGACAAACAACTAAGATAATTCATTAGCAGCATATACGCCTAAGCTAAAGACTTCAAATAGCATAAATGAGGCAAACATTCTTATTTTAATCAGAGAGACAACCAATCTAGAGACAACCATCTAAAGCAAAACAGCATCAATGTATTGAGTATTTCTTTCATGTATAAAAGTAAAATGTATCACAATAAAACAAAGGACTTAAGGGAAAAATTGGGAATATACTGTTGTAGCATCACTAAACTATACCTAAAGCAGTAAAACATTTTTTCAAGGTAGAGTGCAATTAAAGATATATGTTGTAAATCCTAGCATGAGCACTAAACATTTTTTAAAAAGATACATAATTTTTTAATTAAAAAAAAGAGATATAAATAATGAGCCCAGAGTGGAGAGGAAATGGAATCTTAAAAATAGTCAATTCAAAAGAAGGCAGAAAAAAAAAATAGGATGAAAGAAATGAAGAATAGGTGAAACAAATAGGAATAATCTAATGACAGATTTTATTTCAACAATATCAAAAATTACATTAAATATAAACAATTAAGACCAACGAAACAGTGAAAAAAAAGACCAATTAACTGAAAATTTGTTAGGTTGGATGAAAAAAAAAAAGACCCAATTTTATGCCATGCACAAGAATACCACTATCAATATAAAAATAAATTTAAAGTTAATGAATATACATGTCAACACTAATCAAAAGAATATTGGGAGGCTCCTGGGTGGCCCAGCTGGTTGAGCTCAGGTCATGATCTCACAGCTCCTGAATTTGGGCCCCACATCAGGCTCCATGCTGACAGCTCAGAGCCTGGAGCCTGCTTCAGATTCTGTCTCTCTCTCTGCCCCTCCCCTGCTCATACTCTGTCTCTCTCTCTCTCTCAAATATTACCAAACATTTAAAAAAAATTAAAACAAAAAAAGAACAGTGGAGGGGCACCTGGGTGGCTCAGTTGGTTAAGTATCATATTCTTTTTTTTTTTTTTTTTTTAATGTTTGCCTGAACCCATGAACCAAGAGATCATGACCTGAGCTGAAGTCGGAAGCTTAATAGATGGAGCCACCCAGGTGCCCCAAGCATTGTACTCTTGATTCTGGCTCAGGTCATGATCTTACGGTTGGTAAGATCAAGCCTCACATCAGGCTCCCTCCTGACAGCACGAAGCCTGCTTCCTCTTCCTCTCTATGCTTCTCTCTCTCTCTCTCAACACATAAATAAATAAATAAATAAATAAATAAATAAACAAACAAACAAGCAAACAAACATTAAAAAAAAGAAAGAGCTGGAATAGTCATATTAATATCAAAATAGACTTCAGGGATAAAAAAGGTGTATTACATAATGAGCAAAAAGTCAATTCATCAAGGAAGCACATATTTCTACAATGTATATGGAATTAATAACAGGGCTTCAAACTACATGAAGCAAAAACTGCTAGAACTGGAAAGAAAAATAGCCAAATCCACAAGAAGAGTTAGAAACTGCAATACTTTTCTCTCAGTAATCAACAAAACAAAATCAGTTGGCAAAATCAGTGGATAAAATAAGTATATAAAAAAAAATCTGAGAAAAACATCCTCAAAAAACGTGAAGTAATTTATAGAACACTGTGCCCAACAACAGCAAAATACATAGTCTTTTTCAAGTACATAGGAAACATTCAACACGTCAGAACATATTCAGAACGATAAAACAAACTTTAATTAAAAAAACCCACAAAATTATATAAAATATATACTTAGACCATACTGAATTAAACTAGAAATTAGTAACAGAAAGTTATCTAAAATATTTCCAATATTTGGAACATAACCAACATACTTTTAAGTAAACCACGTATCAAAAAAAGTCAAAGGGAAACTAGAAAATATTTTCTAATGACAAGTTATTAATAATTATCAGATGCACATAAAGCAGTTCTTATAGGGAAATTTATACATTTAATAATTATATTAGAAAAAAGTAAGAACAAATTATAACCAAAGCAAGCAGAAGAAAATAATAAAGATAATAGTAGAAAGCAATAAAATCAGGAACAGAGAAACAATCGAGAAAAATTAATAAAACCAAAAACTAGTTCTTTGGAAAAAAAGATATATAAATTAGATAATAATTTACTCAGACAGACCTCACCCTCTGCAAAATATGAAGACAAAAATCACCAATATCAGGAAATTTAAAACATTTAAAAGATAGCAAGGAAATACTATGTCTATAAATTTAACAACATAGATGACATTTTAAAAATTCTTGAAAAACACAAACTCATAAAATCACTCAAGAAAAAAGACATATAACTTGAATAATCCTATACATACTAAAGAAACTGAATTTGTAGTTGAAAATATTCCCCCTCCCATCCCTACTTCTCAACACACAAAATTCCTGGTTCAGATGGGTTCACTGGAAAACTATAGAAAACTTCTGAGAAACAAATAATGCTTGTTTAATTCAAATTTTTCTAGACTACAGGAAAGGAAAAATGTTTCAGAATTCATTGTGAATTCATTGTGAGGCCAACATTATCCAGTTACCAAAACTACACAAAGGGTACAAGAAAAGAAAACCACAGCCTACTATCCCTAATGAAAACAGAAGGAAAACAAAATCCTCAACAAAACAATGGCAAAACAAATCCAGGAATACATGAAAAGAACAGTACCATGATCAAGTGGATTTTATCCTGGGTATGCAAGACAACTTCAACACTCAAAAATTAATCAGTGTAATTCATTTCAACAGACTAACCAAGAAAGATCACATAATCATCTCAATATTTGCAAAGCAGCATTTTACAGAACTCCTTTTTGATAAAAACTCATAGCAAACCTATAGAAGGGAACTTCTTCAATAAAATAAAGAGCATCTACAGATACTTACACCTAAATACTAAGTAATAGTGGAAGACAAAGTTTTTCTAGTAAGCTCAAGATCAAGGCAAAGATATCCATTTTCATCACTCTTATTCAACAGAGTGCTCAATAGAGCATAATCAGTTAAGATAAATCAATAACAGAAAGGGATATTGGGAAGGAAGAAATAAAACTGTCCTTTTTCCCACTAATTGTATTATTTTCTATGTAGAAAATCCCAAAATACCTACAAAAAACTATTAGAACTAACAGTGGGTTTAGAGAGATTGCAAAATATAAGGCCATTATACAAAAGTCAATGGCATTTTTACATACTAGCAAGCAGCAGTTTTAAATTTAAAGTTTTAAAAGTATTCTTTACAAAAGCATCCCCAAAGAGGAAATACTTAGGTATAAATCTAACAAAATATGTATGAGACCCTTTATGCTGGAAACTACAAAACAGATGGAAAAAAATCCAAGCACTAAATAAAGCAATATACCATGTTCATGAATTGAAAAACAAGTATTATCAACATATCATTCCCTCCAAACTGATCTGTGGATTCAACACATTCCAATCAAATTCCCAGCATAATTTTTTAATCAAAAGTTTATTCTAAAATGTATATAGGAATCAAACCACAAAAGACTCTTAATGATAGAGAACAAACTGAGGGTTGCTCGAAGGGGAGGTGGGTAAGGGGATGAGCTAAATAAGTTATGGGTATTAAGGAGGGCACTTGTTAGGATGAGCACTGGAAGTTATGTATAAGTGATGAATCACTAAAATCTACTCCTGAAACCAATATTACACTATATGTTAACTAACTAAAGTTTAAATTAAAATGATAAAAAAATAAAAATTAAATGGAGAAGCAAATATAATCAAAACAATGTTTTAAAATAATAAAGTTGGAGGGCCCACACTACCTGATTTCCAGACCTATTATAAAGCTATAGGAATCAAGGGTGCCTGAGTGGCTCAGTCAGTTAAGCATCTGACTCTTGATTTCAGCTCAGATCATGATCCAAGGGTCATGGGATTGAGCCCCACATGGGGCTCCACACTGGGCATGGAGCCTGCTTAAGATTCATTCTCTTTCTCTTTCTCTCTCTCTCTCTCTCTCTCTCTCCCCCCTCCTCCTCTTCTTCTCTGCCGCTCTCCCCTGCTCACACGCTTTCTCTAAAATTAAAAAAAAAAAAGTTATAGGAATCAGGACAGTGTGATATTAGAGAAAGAATACAAATATAGATTATTGGGAAAATATAGAGGCCAGCAATAGACCCACTCATGTATAGATAATGTATTTCTGACAAAGATCCCAAAGCACATGATGGAAAAAGGATAATCATTTCAACAAATGAGATAGGAATAATGGACATCTATATTGAGGGTGGGAGGGAAACACTTTCATCCATACTTCATATCATATTTAAAAATTACCTCAAAATGTATATCCCTAAATGTAAAGCCCATATCTCTAAAATTTCCAGAATAAAACACAGAAAAATGTCTTTGTAACCTTAGGCTATACAAAGATTTCTTAAATATGATAACAAAAGCACAATTCATAAAAATAAAAAACTTGATGAGATGGATTTCATGTAATTAAGAATCTCTGTTCTTCAAGGGACACCATTAAGAGAAGGAAAAGACAAGCCACAAAACTGGGAGAGAATATTTGTAAATTGTAGACCAATAGAAAAGATCCAGAAAAGTATCTCATACTCAGAATATAAACATAACACTCAAGTCTTGAAGATTAAAAAGCAGTTCAATAACAGTGGGCAGAAGATTTGAAGACTTTACTAAAGAAGCCACACAGATGATAGATAACTGCATGAAAAGATGCTCGAAGTCATTAGTTATTGGAAATGAAAATTAAAATCAAAACAAGAGTTAAAACCTATGAATGGCCTTGAGATTTTATCCTACTTGCACACTAACAACTTTGCCTGCTACAATTTTTATGGATGTTGGCAGAAGACATAAGACTTGAGTCAGAGACAAAGGATGTTTTATTACAGCACCACATACAACATGAACATCACATTCACGTCAGTCCCCCACTCTCCAAGTACTACGGGGGCGATGCAGAGGCAGGCTCAGATAGATGCCCAGCATGGAAGCCATGTCACAGCCAAGGAAGACCCAGCTTGTGAAATCTCTACCATTTGCAAGCAAATCTGCCTAAGCTTTGCCCTGAAGAGAGACATTATCTTTGTTAGACTGAAAGGCAAACAAATCTTCTCTCTGCTCTGAAGAGAGATGCTATCTCTATCTTCCAAGGCTCTTTGTCATACAAACATCCTTGAAAAGATAGTCTAAAATAAGAGGCGGTTTGTGACTTTGCTCATAGGACAGAGTGGAGACCAGAGTAGAGTGATCTCCCAATAAGAGCTATCAGTACACACCTGTGAGAATGGCTGAAAAACATTTTATGATAACACTATGGTAAAGTGAAAATGAGTGACTACATTAATTTTGGGAATGTGAAGTGGTATTCAGCTAACAGCAGAATTTCTTAAAGTTAAACGTATACTTCCCATATGACCTACTCCTAGGTATTTACCTCGTTGAAATGAAAACTTACATTTGCACCCAAACCTGTTTCGCAAATGTTTATAGCAGCTTTATTTACATTGCTAAAAACTGGAAACAACCCAAATATCCCTCAACTGATGAATGGATCAACAAACTGTGGTGCATTCATGCAGTGGAATACTACTCAGCAATTAAAAAAAAAAAAGAAGCAGCAAACTACTGAAACACACAGCAACATGGATGAATCTCAACTGCATTACTGTAGGCACATAATAAAAGAAGCCAGATTCAAAAGGCTACCATCTGCATATTTCCATTTATATAGCATTCTGGAGAAGACAAAATGATAGAAAGAAAAAGTACTAGCAATTTCCCGGAGCTGGTGGTAGAGAAATGAGTACAAAGGGACTTGGGGGAATTTTCTTTGAGGTGATGGAATGGTTTATACCTCAGTTGTGGCAGTGGTTACAAGACTGTGTATTAAAACAGAGCCATATACTAACAAGGATGAATTTTACTATATGCAAATTATAACTTGAAAAAGGGAGAGGAAAAAAAGGGAAATAATATGTATAAACTCTCAAATTGGACTTCCTGAGCTGTGCCTCTTTCTAAATATGGATCTTGGGTATATTCTCAAGTTCTCTAAGCACAATCTTCTCAACTGTGATGTGAGAAAAATAATAGTATCTATGTCTTAGAGTTGTTAGCTTACCTTGTTGTAATGATGTTCCATCATTAATTATTATTTGGTGTCCTATTATACACCTAGCATTATGCTTGAAGTTAGGGATACAAAAATTAATCTATGATGTGGCTCCTGCCTTCTGGGAGGCTATGATCCACAGAACAAACATCCCCTGAATAAATCAATAAACAAATTGTTTTACTGCCGTTAGATTATTACAACAATTACACACATTTTAAAAATCCAATTTCAAGCAACTATTAAGCCAAATTCATGTTAATCATTTTAAATACAGTTCAACTTTAGCAAGAATTTTCTAAATTAGGAATAGAAATTTCAAGTCAAATCTAAGAAATCCTATTGGTTGCCCAGATGTTTCTAAAATTATCTCTACAGATAATTTTTAAAAGCTTGAAACTGAATTTATTTATAAGTTTGTCATATTCAGAAAGAATATCAGCCTCCCTTGTTTTTACCAATTTATTCTAGCATTTCAACATTAATTTAAGTAAGAGTATCAAGAAAGTACTATAAAAAGAATATGAAATTATGTTTCCTCATTTTCTAAGATTTCATGTATCTGGATAAAATGTTTCCTTAAAAAGATAAACTAAGAGGAATCACTGAAAATGGATGAAGAGGCTGTGAAGTATTCCAGAAGAGTCTGCTTCCCCCAAAAAGAAAGGAATTAGTGACATCACCTTTAAGTCACATAAAAGATCCAAGAATCTTGGTGATATATGTATGCATTACAAGCACACATCACATATACACACCCAACACCTTTCTTGGCCTGTCAGGTACCTCTGCCCCTCAACCAAGTCGAATGTTCTTACTTCAGGCTTAGAGCGTTAGAAACATGAGAAATTCATGCCAGGACATACTATAGCTACTTTTACAGAGTTAATTACATTTTCACTATATTCAACATATCTGACAGGATAAAGCTCTAAAGACAGTTTGTTGTAAATGTGTCCTTTCCACTCAGGGCTTAAAGAAAATCAAGCTATTCTTATTTCAGAGATTTCCTATCTACTGTCATCTCACATCACGTCTCAGTGAAACGCTGTGAAAAGTGTTCTTGGAGTGTTATCAACTAAAAATTTTGCAACAAGTATGGCTTTTTGCACAGGATTTCACACCGAATAATATAGTAACATCTAGAGATTCCTAACCAAGTGAAAAAAAGAGAACGTTTTAAAAGATCGTTTAAAAAGCATGACATATGCACAAGGGCTTCTCAAACAGAGCCCACAAACTTGTTTTCACCATTTTGCTTGCTCTGAACTATTGTTCTGGAGTATGGAACCCACAAATACAACGTTTTATATATTGAAAATATTCCTAAGGAGTATATCTCTCAATAAGAAGCCAGTATGTGGAACCGTTTAAAGAGAGAGAAAAATAAAATTCATATGATAACTAAAACAAGTCAAAATAAAATTAGTAGAAATGTCCTTTGGCAGAACCCAGAGAAAATAATCACTGGCTACCTTACCTTGCATTTTTCCATTAACATTTTCTAAAATACCAGAGAGCTGGCTGTCAAAGCTGTGCTGAAGACCACTTCTTTGCTTTTCAAGGTGACGTTGTTCCTCAGCAATAGAAGAGAGCATATGTGGTGGCTTTTGGTCATCAAGGGTCTGACTGGGCCACTGGGACATTATGGAACAGGAGTCCTTTTCAGGTTGGCTAATTCTGGGGCTTGAACTTTGAGCAGAGTCCTGCAAATCACTATTACAACAGGAGAAATGATCCACTTCAAGAAACAAGGGATTTTCATCCTCTTGACGCCAATCATCGCCTTGTTCTTCGTCTTCAAAGTAAGCTTCCTGAATCTGAATATCATCTAAGTCCTGGTCTAGCTTTTCACTTAATTTAGAGTCTTGCTTATTTAAGTTAACCAGCAAAGCAGATAACATATCTCCTGCTTGCTGGAGAGCTCCATAAACCCGAGATATCCAGGAAGAGAGAGGCTGGAAGAAGTTCTGACCATCCTGGGACGCCATGGCCAACACCATGGCCAGCTATCTGATGTCTACAAGTCCACTTGTTCAGTTCTTTCAGTACTCTGGACTTAATGTGAACTACAGAATAAGCATGATGACAAATTAAATTGGAGATCTCTTAATGGCTGTGAATAGTTCACTCTCAAAACTTCTCAGCTGAAACAGAGGAAAGAAATACTTACACCTATTAAAGTAACAACCTCAGACCCATTACCAGATAACCTATAATCAATGTCAAACAACATTTGGAGACAAAAAGAGATCATCATTGAAGTCTGAAAGTAGCTAAATAAAAATGACTGTGGAAATCTAAATGTAGATTATTTCAATGCCTATTCACCTACTCAGGCATGTGCAAAACTTCCATCAGCAGTAATGGGCTCTATTCATGTGGACTGAGAGAAGTCTATCCGCATAGACCATACTTCACAATGTGAAAAGGATAAATGAATCTTCATTAAGAGGCAGTTGGACATGACATTTCAAAATACAGGAAAGGCTGGATGCTTCATCTACGAACCTGCAGATCCCAGTGAGCAGGCTAATAAGCATCTCTGCTTCATGACACAAAGATTTATCCATTCAAAGGAGATGTGTGCCTGGAATTAAAAAGCTTTTAACAGATATTAAAGTAAGATTTTATATTTTTGTGCGATTTCTAGAAATCATTTATATTCTTGGGGAGCAAAGAACCACTGCAAAACAGAGTGGCAAGTGGAGTATGCAGCTTATTGGAGACATGATCCTCGCATCTGGTTGCCTTTGTCTGTGTTCCAGCCTCCCCAAGACATCCCTCTGCAGCCTGAAAGATTCCTGAGAGACCTTCCTTCCCACAAGATTCACAACCTGAAGGAGGGGGCTATAAGGACATCAACATAGCAACAGGGCACAACGAAGATTCTAGAGCTAAACATCTATACTTTTATACACATGCATGCATACAAACATATACATAAATTCATATACATATGTATGTGTATTGTGTGTGTATATATATACACACATATATATGTATATGTGTGTATATATATATTGCACATATATGTGTGTACACACACATATATATGTGTGTGTATACACATATTTATATGTGTGTGTATATATATATGTTATATATGTGTATATATATATGTGTGTGAATATTTATATATATCTTATTGCCCTAACAATGCTCATCAACAGCTCAGGATGAATGCTATAAATGATGGCAGAGCCTAAATTCACTGATTGTGCTTAACTACCCCATCTCTTCTATAGCAATAGCTTCCTTCTGACTCAGTCTACCAGCATTCCTGTATATTTCAGGCTTCTTGACCTCAGGCTACTGCAATTGATAGGATTGCCTACCTTCTCCTAAAATTTTCCTTCTAGCTTTTTTTTTTTTTTTTTTTTTTTAGTTTTTGTAATAGCCATTCATACATGCATTGATTCATCAATAAACAATACTCATCACCTGGGAGAGTTGATCCATCCAATAAGGCTCAACATTTTTGTATACAAAATATACATCTCCAGCCCTTAGCTCAATCCCTCTATACAGGTTTGTATCCCTGGTTATCTAAGCTAGTGGTTCACAAACTTTGTGGGAGAATAACCTGGTAATCTAATTTAAAAAAGAAAAGAGTCTCAGACTGGTTGAAGGAATACACCCTGGATCTTTTTATTTTTGTCAAGTTTCTCAGGTGACTCTGACAAATACCAAAGTTTGAGAGATGCTGATCTGAGGAAAGAGCTACACTTGGGGGTCTCACCAAAATCTCAAATTCAGCCGTCAAAACTAGCACATAACTTTTGCTACTATAAGGATTCAACACCCTAGACTCACAACTGTGACTTTCTCTCTTCACCTCTGCTCCCTTACATTCCTTACATTCCAAGTTCTGCTAGCTTTAGGTATATGAAGACTCTTCCATTATGTTTGTAGAGTGATCACTTTTCCTACACTCTAATCTTCCCAGATATTACATACCTAGTTGGTTTCCGTCTCAAATCTTCTCCAGCCTCAATCCATCCCTTGAGGTTTGCTCACCATAACCTGACCTTCAGTCAGGTGTATTGTCTGTCTCCTCCCCTAGAATAGATATTCCTAGAGGGCAGGGACTGTAGGTTTTATTCCCTAGCTTATCCACAATGTCTAGAAGTGAGCTAAGTATGTAGTCAATTCTCAAGAAATGAACGAATGAGTGCTATTTAATATTGTGCCTAGAACAGTGTGTAGCATAAAGTGTGTACTCAAATTCACTAAATTGATGAATAGACCTCAGAATTGTTGAAAACATCTTAACATCACCACACAAATCCCCTGCAGGGTATTATAAAAGGGTTCTTTCAGCATTTCTTCCACTCCATTTCACCACCCACACAGTTTTTGTTTGTTTTTCCTCCACAAATATTGTGCCTCAGTTGTGCTTCAGATGATCACAGACCTAGAAATTTCCCTGAGAAATCACTGGGTTTAGCTTCTAACACTGTCTTTCAGTACTTGAAATGTTTTAAGACGGAGATTGCATATCCTCCTTAATAATCCTTTCTATTGTTTTATTACACAGAGAAAACTTTATTTTCATATTCAATCCAAAATCTTTTAAGCCAGGGTTTTCTCATCCAATCTTTGAACTAGTAACAGCCTCTGTTCTTTTTTTTCCCCACAAAATAGGTTTATTTTAGAAATTTTAGGGAAAAAAGATAAGCAAAAATAAAAGAGGTAATAAGGCATAGTCTCCATCACCCAAAGATAACCAGCCTTTTATTCTACGTCCATAGGATAATTTTTTATACATATAACTCATTGTCAAGTTAGCTTATATACAGAGTATACAATGTGCTCTTAATTTCAACATAGATTCCCATGAATCATTACTTACATACAACACCCAGTGCTCATCAAAATAAGTACCCCCTCAATGCCCATCACCCATTTTCCCCTCACCCCTGCTCCCCCCCCTCCCATCAACCCTCAGTTTTTTCTTTGTATTTAAGAGTCTCTTATGGTTTGGCTCCCTCTCAATTTCTAACTACTTTTTTCCTTCCCTTCCCCCATGGTCTTCTGTGAAGTTTCTCAAATTCCACATGAGTGAGAACCATCCACGTTGTTGCAAATGTAACAGCTCATGTTCTGGGTCTCATATCTCTTTCTTTTGTAATCTCTATCAAAGCCTCTAGGCAATTTTTCTAAAAAAAATAAAGCTTATATCACTCCCCTAGTTTAAAAGGAAAATCAAAAAGGGGCGCCTGGGTGGCGCAGTCGGTTAAGCGTCTGACTTCAGCCAGGTCACGATCTCGCGGTCCGGGAGTTCGAGCCCCGTGTCAGGCTCTGGGCTGATGGCTCGGAGCCTGGAGCCTGTTTCTGATTCTGTATCTCCCTCTCTTTCTGCCCCTCCCCCGTTCATGCTCTGTCTCTCTCTGTCCCAAAAATAAATAAAAAACGTTGAAAAAAAAAATTAAAAAAAAAAAAAGGAAAATCAAAAAAGAAACCCTACTGAGGTTTTCCTATTACTTATAGTGCAGAATTTGAGCATTGGCAGCCCATCTGTCAAAATCACCAAACTCTGTGTTTATTGATGCAGAGTTCTTTAAAAATTAATTTTGATGCCTCCAATTCACTACAGTCCTCATCTCTCCCTGTTATACTTGCTTTATTCATTTTTCTGTAGCCTGCCTGACCCCCTGGAAGCATCTGAATTTTTAAGTCCTACCCTATAGGATAAAGTTCACATTCTTTACTATGGCATACAAGAGAAGAGATGCTCAAAAAATGAACAATCAGGGGTGCCTGGGAGACTCAGTCAGTTAAGCATCTGACTCTTGATTTCAGTTCAGGTCATGATCTCATGGGTTCGTGAGTTGGAGCACTGGGTAGGGCTCCGAGCTGGGTGTAAGCCTGCTTAAGATCCTCCCTCCCTCCCTCCTTTCCTCCCTCCCTCCCTCCCTTTCTCTTTCTCTCCCTCCCTCTCTCTCTTCCTGGCTCACATGCATGCTCTCTCGTATCCCAAAATTAAAAAAAAAAAAAAAAAAGAAGAAGAAGAACAATCAGGACTACCTAACTAACCTTAGTACTGGAGGGGTCCTAGAGACCTCCTGTAAGTTGCCAACTCTTTAACTGATGAATCACTGGATGTGAGGACTTCTGGGAGGTGGAGTCTCAGATCAGTGGCTATTTATCAACCAGTTTGGAAGTATTTCAATTGCTTCACAACTCACAAAGCCATCCCTCTTGTCCTGACAGAATGTCTAGCTCTGTATGAGCTGTTCCCAATAACACTGCCCCACAGTGATAACTTGGCTATTCTTCACCACCCCTCATTGTAAAGTCCTATGTTCCAGTCACACTAACACACTAAGCATTTGTCATAGTGACTGTGCTCTTCCCTGACTTCTGTTTGCTCTGCCCAGATGCCTTCTCTCCCTGGCCTGCCTGGCAGATACTTACTCATTCTTTACAATGAAACTCCTATTGCATATGTCAACACTTCTACAGTCAAAGGTGTGGCCTCAGAGTACTTTAAATGTGTCTCTATGATGTAAGTTTTCACTGGATATGGTAATTATTTGTCAATCTTCCTCTTCCAATGGACACTATTTAGAATTAATAATTCTAGGACCCACACAGGGTAAGGGCTCTTTATCTAATGTTTGCTATGTGAATGAATGAATGAATGAATGAATGTTACTAATGAACAATTTTCTTCATCTATAAAGTGGAGTTAACTCACTAGATAACCCTTAATAGTTCCTTTCTGCTTTGAAACCCAAGAATTTACCAGTGTGGGCCAAAAAGCATTATAATATTGAGCCTGGATATATTCAGCATTAAGTTGCCTTTTCAAAGATTGGTTCTGTACCTTTGTCAATAACCACTGTCAGATGATTTTGGAGCAATTAGAAAGGGGCCAAATATCCAATATCCATCTATATATTAAACAGTGTCCAATTGTTATATTCTACATACTAAAAAAGAGAGGGCACCTAAAGCTGGAACATGAAAAATTACCTACTTAGCAACACTGGAGACATTTCATTTTATACTAAAGCAGTATAAAGCAAAAAGAACTAAGTGCTAGCAGAGTAACCAGGGAAATATCTTTGTTTCTTGGGTAAATCTCAACTAGCTTGGTAGAGCACACCAAAGGTAATAGCAGATGTATACCTCGTATCCTAGTTCTTCAGGAACTTTCTTACAGCTGAAAAGACAAACTGGCATGTGGTGTCACAATAATTATTTTTAAACACATAGGAAAAGTAGTAAAGAAAAGACAGTCCAGGTCCTTGGATTAGAAGGAAAAATACAGATAAAGTCTGTGGTATCTGAGAAGGCTCACCATTCAAATTGAAAGTTCATGATACTTCATTATTCCAAGTATTAAAAAAAAAGGTGTGTGTGTGTGTGTGTGTGTGTGTGTGTAACATAAAAGCTCCTACCATAAACATAATCAAGGAAAGTTTACAGCTTCTCAAAATACTCAGAATAAACTGGCAATCTAATAAAGAATTAGTTAACAACCAACTCACAGGAATAAAAGGTCCAGCATAGGGAATATAGTCAATGATATTGCAATAGCATTTTATGGTGACAGATAGTAGCTACACTTGTCGTGAGCATAGCATAATGTATAGAGAAACTGAATCATTATGTTATACACCGGAAACTAATGTAACATTATGTGTCAACTCTACTCAAAAAAATTTTTTTTAAAGAATTGGTAACAACCAATAAATAAAAGTGAAAGGAAAACCATCGATATATTCCTAGGGCTACATAACATTTCTTTAAATAGCATTTTAATTAGAATTTTTCTCTATTAATTTTAATTATAAAAGTGTTTAATTAAGGTCATTTTAAACATAGGAAGTAACTAAACAGTAAACATTAAAGAGTTGTTTCTTTAGGGGGGAAAACTATCAAATTCCTGAGTCATATGCTTTGTCATGTATTTTGACCATCCTCACCAAGGGTAATTGTGAGCAGAAAAGGAGTGGTTCCATACAAAGAATAATAATGCTCACGGTCCTTTAAAGGCTGTTAGTTAAATCTTTCTGACCCCATTTTCTATCTAATGACAGATGTTTGGAGGGAGGGAGGAAAGCTATCACCTAAGAAGAAATACTGGCTTCTGGGAGATATGCCTTAAAAATGGATGTTATTTTGGTGAAAGATAAAGTGGAAGTCTGTATGAGTGTGTGATTTTTAAAGGATTATGAGCTCCTGGAGAGAGTCAAACACATTCTGGGAGAAAAGAAAATGTTTCCAATAATATGGTCCCCAGGTAACCTAGCCCCAAATCAAAATCTTATACAAGTTCATCTACTGAAGTGTGTTAATGTTTCGCCATTTTTAATGGAGAAATCACCTTGGAAAGTCTACTCTTCTTATTTTCTACCAAGATCAGTAGGGCAGTCATAAATAAAAGTCAAGAGTACTGGAATGGTGAAATAGATGAAGGGGATTAAGAGGTACAAACTTCAAATTATAAAATGAGTAAGTCACAAGGATGAAAAGTACAAGTTAGGGAATATAATCAATAATAAATCAATAATACTGTAATAATGCTGTATGGTGACAGATGGCATCTACACCGACCAAGGTAAGCACTAGATAATGTAAGAATTGTCAAATCACTATGTCGTATTAATATACACTGAAATTAATATAACACTGTATGCCAAATATACTTCAATAATAAAAAAAATTTTTTTTTAAATACTGGGTTTATTCAAAGTGGCTTCTCACAGCCATCAGTTAACTTCCTTGTGTCAACTATTAAATGTGGGTTATTTATTATTGACTTCTTAGAGTGGTCATGAGGCTAATTAAGTCTATAATTTTTATGACAATATGAGCAAGAAAACTTATAAACATGAATAATATATGGAGTCAAAATAAGAACTATAAAATGGGCTGTAATCCATCTTTAAATGAGTCAAAAGAGACTACAGGTGTTTTCTGTTAAGAGAAAATTTGTTATGTGGGTAGGAATATGTTTTCTGTTAAGAGAAAATTTGTTATGTGGGTAGAGATGAAATAACTTTTACAGCATTTGTCCAAAATGTTTTCTAAATGCTGGAATCTTAAATATAAAAATGGACTACTGAGGATTATTTATGTAAACAATATGGATATAATACAGCCATATTTTTATTACTGGGGCATGTGCAATACAACAGACCCTTTGCCATTGGGCTTTGGTAGGGGACAATTAGCTTAAAGCTAAATGTGAAATTGCCCTATAATCAAAATATACTTTCATCAGTAGATATGGAGAAAAATGAGATTGCATGAATAAAAGCAATAGCAATGGCTTTGAAATCACACAAAACAAGGCTCAGTGTTGGATAATCTCTCAGTTACACCATGGCATGGGGCAAAACATGTTAACGGGGTGCACCTGTGTCTTCATCTGCACTATCGGGAGCACAACCCCGTTTTGAAATTCACTGTGGAAATGAAATTACACAACAGTTCTAAAGCACCTACAACAGAGTCTAGTACACAACAGGCACTTCATATCAGTTATTCATGACTAAACCCAAATCTGTGACATTTTAGTATATGTGCTGCTGAAGCGAGCACTAAATCTATTATATTTTAAAAGGTAAAAACATATTAAACTCTTGTAATCCTTTCCCTAATACGCCAAGACCCCAGAAACACATTTGCCAAGAACCTTACAACATGCAATGTTTTCTGACAACTTCTATGAATAAAAACTTTTGTGAAAGATACTAGCTTTCCTTTATAGTTGAAAAAACTGAGGCTTAGAAAGGGCAAGTGATTTGCCTCAAGGTTCATGCTTATAATAAAGAATGGAACTAGCATTCCAATTCTCCTTTGAATTCTAAATTCCTTCTTTAACCACTACTCCAAATCTTCATAAAATGTCAATAAGAAACCTTCAAAATAAAACATGTAAAGGTACTTTCCTCATAAGTGGCCAATGTGAGTTCAAATTCAGGTTTGTTTGACTCCAAAGTCTATTCTCATTTTGTTTCCACTCCACCTTTCCTACCTATTTCACTAATGAAACCTTTAAAAATTAAAATTATTCGGATTACTTTTCCAAAGTAAGTATAATAAAGGTTTTAAAAATTTCTAAACTACTGCTTAAGTTGAGGAAAACTTACTTTTTTTATTTTTTAAATGTTTTTATTTATTTTTGAGACAGACAGAGAGAGAGAGAGAGAGAGAGAGAGAGAGAGACAGAGACAGAGAGACAGAGAGACAGAGAGAATATGGCATGGGAGGGATAGAGACAGAGGGAGACACAGAATCTGAAGCAGGCTCCAGGCTCTGAGCTGTTAGCACAGAGCCTGACGCAGGGCTTAAAATCGTGAACCACGAGATCGTGACCTGAGCAGACGTTGGACACCTAAACGACTGAGCAACCCAGGCACCCCTGAGGAAAACTTATTTTTAAATATATTTTTCAAACTATCCAACAGACAGCTTTGTGTTTGAGCATAAATAATGATATCAAAAAGATCTTAAAAAGATGATCTTGGCTCGACAAGAGTTTTAAATTGCTCAATGTTTTTGCTATTGTAACAAATAGCACCTTTAAGATATTCTCTAAATTTCATAAGGCCATTGAATATTTTGGACCATCTATTATATCCATAGAATGGCCTCCATGATTTTTTAAGAAACATATCTGATTATGTCATTCCATGTTTGAAATGACTTACAATTACTTCTTATTGCTTCAAAGTCCAAAATTTTCCACAAGACTTAGAAGGCCATACATGATTTGATCCCTTCTTTGACCACTCTTTTTGCTCCCTGTTCTTCGGTATCTAACCTCCTCCCTTCAGCATCTTACTTCAACAGGCTCCTCCCACTAGCTAAGACTGTGCTCCTCCCTCCAGGCTTCCTTCCCTTGTCCCCCAAAGTCCATCCATCCACTTTCAGGGCTCAGCCTGATAACCAGCATCCCATAATCCAGCCTCAGTTATGTCCCCCTGAAACAGTCTGTTTTATTCATTGATTGATTGATTGATTGTGCAGGGGAGAGGTGCAGCAGGAGAGAGAGAGAAAATCTTAAGCAGGTTCCATGCTCATCACAGAGCCTGACACGAGGCTGGATCCCATAACCTTGGGATCATGACCTGAGCTGAAATCATGAGTCAGACATTCAACCAACTGAGCTACCCAGGCACCCCTAAAATAGTCTCTCTTAACACCTCTGATTCCTTCTTATTAACACTTGTTGTATTACAATTATAACTTATTTTTTTAATTCCCCCACCCACCTCGCCTCTGGTGACCATCAGTTTGTTCTCTATAGTTAAAAGTCTGTTGCTTGGTTTGTCCCTCTCTATCTCCCTTTTTCCCCTTTTGCTTGTTTTGTTTCTTAAATTCCACATATAAATTAGATCATATGGTATTTGTCTTTCTCTGCATAACTTACTTCTCTTACTCTCTACCTCTACCATATTGTTGCAAGATTTCATTCCTTTTTATGGCTGAATAATCTTCCTTTCATTCATTCATTTATACATATTACATATTATATGTTATATGTTATATATTATATATATGCCACATCTTCTTTATTCATCAGTCGATGAACACTTGGGCTGCTTCCAGTTTGGCTATTGTAAATAATGATGCAATAAACATAGGGGTCATGTATCCCCTCTAATTAGCAGAGTAAATACTCAGTAATGCAATTCTTGGATTATAGGATAGTTCTATTTTTAACTTTTTGAGGAACCTCCATACTGTTTTCCGCAGTGGCTGCAGAATTTGCATTCCCACGATGGTGCAAAAGGGTTCCTTTTTCTCCACATTCTCACCAACACTTCTTGTTTCTTGTGTTTTTTTTTTTTTGTTTTTTTTTTTGTTTTTTTTTTTTTGCCATTCTGGCAGGTATGAAGTGACATCTTATTGTAGTTTTGATTTTCATTTCCCTGATGATGAGTGATGTTGATCACCTTTCCATGTGTCTATTGGCTGTCTGCATATCTTTAGAGAAATGTCTGTTCATATCTTCCGCCCTTTTTGTTTAATGTTTATTTATTTATATTTGAGAGAGAGAAAGTGCACACATGCATGCATGAGCAGGGGAGAAGCAAGAAAGAGAGGGAGAAAAAGAATCCCAAACAGTCTCCACACTGTCAGCACATAGAGGCTGACACATGGCTTGATTTCACAAACTGTGAGATCATGACCTGAGCCTAAATCAAGAGCCAGATGTTTAACTGACTGAGCCACCCAGGTACCCCATTCTACCCATTCCTTGATTGGATTATTTGTTTATTGGGTACGGAGTTGTATCAAGTCTTTATATATTTTGGATACTAACCCTCTACTAGATATAGAATTTGCAAATATCTACTCACATTCTATAGGTTGCTGTTGGCTGGTTCCTTTGCTGTGCAGAAGCTTTTTATTTTGATGTGGTCCCAACAGTTTATTTTTACTTTTATTTCCCTTGCTGCAGGAGACATACCTAGGAAAATGTTACTATGGCCAACATCAGAGAGATTACTGCCTGTGTTCTCCTCAAGGATTTTTATGGTTTCAGGTCTCACATTTAGGTCATTAATCTGTTTTGAGTTTATTTTTGTGTATGGTGAAAGAATGTGGTCCAGTTTCATTCTTTTGCATGGAGCTGTCCAGTTTCCCCACACCATTTGCTAAAAAGACTGTCTTTTTCCCATTGTACATCCATTCTTCCTTTGTTGAAGATTAATTGACCATATGATCGATGGTTTATTTCTGGGTTTTCTGTTCTATTCTCTTGATCGATGTGTCTATTTTTATGCCAGTACCATACTGTATTAATTACTACCATTTTGTAATAGAACTTGAAATCTGGAATTGTGATACTTCAGTTTTGTTTTTCTTTTTCAAGATTGCTTTGGCTATTCTTTTGTAGTTCCATACAAATTTTAGGATTGTTTCTTCTAGTTCCATGAAAAAGATGGTGTTATTATTTTGATAGGGATTACACTAAATCCATATATTGCTTTGAGTAGTATATATATTTTAGCAATATTTCTTCTTCCAACCCATGAGTGCAGAATGTCTTTCTTTTTTTTTTTTGGCATCATCTTGAATTTCTTTCATCCATATTTTATAGTTTTCAGAGTACAGGTCTTTCATCTCTTTGGTTAAGTTTATTCATAGATATTTTATTGTTTTGGTGTTATTGTAAATGGGATTGTTTTCTTCATTTCACTTTCTGCTGCTTCATTATTAGTGTATATGAATGCAACCAATTTCTGTACAATGATTTTGTATCCTGAAACTTTACTAAATTCATTTTTCAGTTCCAGTCTTTTGGTGGAGACTTTAAGGTTTATAATTGTAGCTTATTGATAACTTATGTAATTATTTCTTTTAACATCTGTCTTCCCCATGAAATTAGAAGCTCCATGAGATCAGGTAGCAGGTTAAGTTTTGCCTTTGCCTGTTTTCAGCATCTAGTTGAGTTACTACCATATAACAGGCAATCAATAGATGTAAATATCAGAATACGCTTTTTGCAGAATCTCAGAAGGGTCTCTAACCACAACTCCCAACTGTTACTGCTATGATCAGCACAGATTGGTGACGTTATTCCATCTCTGAAAGACACCCTGAAACCAACAATTATACCTTTTAATTTTGATCCCACTATATTTGTGATGAAGGAAAGATGAATCATATCTAAGAAAACTTTCATATAGAGCCAGAAAACCATTCCAGAACAAATTATTAATCTATTATATTATACACGTTTCTGCTAGGTCTTAGGACATGGCCTCATATTATTATTTATATTGGCCCCCTTCTGTCTATGAATGAACATATCAATAGTCTTGAGTTGTAATTCATAACCTAAATCAATGCTAACAAGTGTTCAGTATTTTTCCTTATGTTTTCCCTTTTCATTTGTTTACATAACCTTCAAAGTAAGTAGGTAGTAAAATTGTTCATTACAAAAATGACTACGGCCACACATTGTATCTCCTTCATTAGTGGTTATCAAAACAAGGTCTCCTGGGGTCCTTGATGACTGGGCTGTTAGAATAGTAATGCTAATAACACAACAATGTCAATACTTCTGTGTCTGACAAACATTAATAATCAGTTCCCCCTGGGAGCCCATCAAAAGCAGCACATTTAATGGGATGTTTGTGGTTGCAAACACAAGTAGGTTAGGGGGGTGGTACACAATGTCTCTCAGGTCTGCCTGGCCGAAGTGGCCCCAATCAAAGAACATTTGAAAACATTCCTTTCACATTTCCCTTCCCACTGGCAGGGAATTTCATATAAGAACTGGAAAGCACTGTTTTCCCAGCATAATAGTGGATCCAAATGTTCTTAACTAGTTCTACATACACGTGTGATCTATTTTATAGCATTATATATAGTTGCACAGATTGTATTTCTTCAGTTAAACCAAAATGCTAGTTATATTTCTATTACACCAACAATGCCTTTTACTTTTTTCTTCTCTTTCTCTTTCGATCCTTCCAATTTCTCACTAAAAGATATGAAAGCTTGCTTGCTGAGGATTAGCAAATACTCCCGCAGTCTTCTGTTAGCACAGTTTAGTCCAATGAGGATTTACTACCATCACCCATTATGAATGAGAGTCTACTTTCTAGTAATGAAATACTAACATTTCATTCCAAAAAGCATACTAGTATAAATATGAGTCCTACAATAGAGCAGCTAATGAAAAAAAAAACTCCAACTCATATGGAAATGGAAAATTCAATTTCACATTGGGATCTCATTTCTAAACACAGTGCCACACAAAATACACATTTTGGTTAGTTTTAGGTTCTTTGGAGGAAATTCTAAATGGAACTTTTGCCCTAAGATGTTCTTCAAACTAATACCAACTTAGGTCTTTGACACAAAGCCAACCCATGAGAAAAATAACAAATTTTTAAAGGTCTGACATCTTTCCAATATAGAATGATGAGCTACTGAGTACAGCTTTGTAAGCATTACTTCTTTAGGGGCAGAAAAGTGATGGAGTGAATTGGGGAGATTTAAAAAAAAAAAAAAGCTTTATTTTTTAAAAGAGCTTTCTGTCAAGGAGTCCCGGTAAGACATTGAGAATTTCACTATACTTTCTGTAATGTGCCTTATAATGCCATGATTTATTTTTTGTTTAAAAATAATTTTAAAATAATACACATTCAGATGCCTTAAAGGTAAGGTTTTCTCCAACACCCTGTCTTGCAATAAGTGACTCACACTTTTGTGGAATGACAACTGTAAATTACCATTCTATAGCCATTGCTCACTGGGGAAAAACAAAAAAGAAAAATTTTCAAGCAGATAGTAATTTCATTCTATATCACTGGCGTTAATTGTTCCTAAGTATTGAGAACTGTTTTTGAAGACCTGGAATATAGAAACTAAGAAAATAAGATTCAAAACATTTCTGGAATTCCTAATTTCACACACTTCAAATAATAGCTGTCACCTTGTTGTTAAACCTCATTCAGCCAGCCCAGAATAACATAGACTTGCAATTATTATGAGAGCTTTTATGAATAAAGCATTTGCTCCATTTAAGAGGTTTTAGAGGAATGCAGATATTTTTATGGAAATGTGTAAGTACAGACATGCCCTTTCTTTTACTTTAATCTGTCAGGCTAAGAAAAACGGTGATATTTTAAAGCTGTTACTCCAATAACTAGTTTAAAACTGATTACTCAAATAGCTAGTTAAGCATAAAAAAGGATAGACACCCACTTTACTGCAGAAAATGATCTATACTACTAACTATTCTATGCAAACAATCCTTTCTTCTTGCCACCCACCCATCAACTAAATTTTTCTTTTAACTAAGGCATATATCTTCTTAAAGTATAACGAGCATGGCTGTCTTGCTGACAAGAAAAGCACAAAAACCTACAAAAATCTGGTAAATATCACTTTTTACCACCTTTGGTATCCTCCAGACACTCTGTAGACCTGGAAGATATCACAAAGAGAACTGTTGTTAATTATGCCATTTGCTAGCATGTGTAAATGCACAAGCTTTAAACTTGCAAGCAATCTCTTGATCTATAAGTGAAACTAACAGGTTCATTTCCACCGCATCAAAGTCTCTCAAAGCTATCCATAGTGTTGGTGAATTGGTTTCAGTATCTCCATTAAAGTATGTGTGTTTAAGGCTTCCTCATATAATCTTGAGGGTCTGTGCTGAAGGAGAGGAGGAAGACCTTCAATCCACCAAGCAATAAACACTTACTTCTGTATAGATGGTATACTATGTAGATTGCCAAGGTTTACAGAGGTCTACCTAGAACTCTGTCATAAAATCCCATTCTATGACTATTTCAAATGCAAAAAGGCCCCAAAGTTTCTGCCCATATATGTTATATCACTGACATTAATTGTTCCTAAGTGTACACACACACACACACACACACACACACACACACACACACACCTCCATATGTTACAGAGTCATTGGTAAAGTGAAAAATCATGAAAGAAATTTTCTACAGCTTCTGAGATAGTGATGTGTGTTTAGGGAGCTCTCAAACTTAGGTGTTAAACATTTTCACAGCACACTTACAGAGAGCTTCAGCTTTGTTTTTATTAATATCCTAGCATCACAGAGGAAGCTCAAATGCCACAAGAATCTGTTTCTAAGGTAACTCATTATACACCCTTATATAAATAGCTCAAAAAGCAGAGCTCCTCATATTCCAACTGTAAATGTACCCAGATTTGTCAAAGGTCTTCTGAACCTTTACTCTAATATCTCCCATCTCCAGCAATCAGCTAGCATGTAACATGTTCATTTGCTGGGTCAGATTCTTGAGCAGAGGATAATAACCCATAATCTAACTTGCAAGAAAACAAATAGTAAAGGCTGAGAGATTTTAAAGGTACAACTTCATTCCCACTATTTCCCAAGGAAAATAAGGAAATGGAGACAATAGGGTATAATTTAGAAATGAGTGGTCTGTGTTAGTAATTGTTGAAGCTGAGTGATTGGTATATGGAGGTTCATTATACAATTCTCTCTCTACTTTCTTGTAAGTATTTCAATAATAAAAATTTTTAAAAAGTGAAGCTCTCTTCTCAACCTCTTTACCATAATACATTGAAGGAAACAAGAAAACGCAGATGTTAAGTAAGTGCCTGTGATGGTTAATATTATGTGTCAACTTGACTGAGCCATGGTGCCTAGGTATTTGATCAAACATTACTCTGGATATTTCTGTGAGGGTGTTTTCTGTGGATGAGATTAATGTTTAAATTGGTAGGCTTTGTGTAAAGCAGAATGCCCTCCATAATGTGGGTGAGCCTCATCCAATCAATTGAGGACCTTAACAGAACAAAGATTCACCTCCCAAGAGCAAGAAGGAATTCGGACAGCAGACAGCCTTTGGACTTCAACTACAACATCAGCTCCTCTTTGGGTTTCTAGCCTATCAGCCCACCCTGTAGATTTTGGACTTGCCAGCCTCTATAATTGCATAAACTAATTCCTTAAAATAAACTCTCTCTCTCTCTCTCTCTCTCTCTGTCTCTCTCTCTCTGTCTCTCTCTCTCTCTGTCTCTCTCCCTCTCTCCATCTCTCCACCTCCACAGACATACAGATGGAGATCTATATTTCTCTCCATTATATAAATATTTATTTATATTTATATTAACAATTTAGATATAGGCATAGTTATAGGTGAAGACAGATATAGAGATAAATTTAGATAAAGGACAGGATAACTAAAAAGTCTGTAGCAGCTATAGGAGCTGTATTAATAAGGGTTCTCCAGAGAAACAGACCCAATAATAATGTGGTGTGGTGTGGTATGGTGTGTGTTTCTCTCTCTATCCAGCAATGAGCAAGATGTGTTCAACCCCTTCTAGAGTAAATCTCCCCACCTTAACAATTATTATTTTAGTCCCCAATAGTATTTGTAACAATCTACATTTTGTCTCTTTACTCTCAGTTTTTTGTCCTTCTTCATACAAAAATTTAATTAATTAATTTCCAAGAGAGTAGGGACTATATCTTTCTCTTTCACCATTTTATTTCTAGCACTTAGCACACTGTAGCATAACACGGATTCCTTACAAATAGTACTGAATGGATGAATGAAATTCTCAAACCAGTAAATTCTCAACTGAATTCCTTGGAATTTGCATCCACCAAACAAGGTGCAATTAGTCATACTTTGATAGGTCCATGAAGAAATATTCTCAATTAAAATAAATCAATAAAACAAGTACCTAGACAACACAATGACACATGCCATGACTTGTCTTAGTGTTGAAACCTTTACAGCGCCTTAATTCTCAATTTTTCATCTCATGTATTACGTTGAATGATATGAAACTGCCAACCTAAAAAAATAGTAATTTCATAGAGTTCAACCTAATATAACACATAGTTAGAGAAATGCATATTCTACACAAATTAAGGCCTTAAAATCAGAAGAGAGATTACTATTCAATTTACATATAGTAAAAGATATGAATCTTTTACTCTAGGTGCTACACTTCAAGCTGGGTCTCGTTTTGCATATTCTTCACTGGGGAAGAGTGACATCAGAAGTATAGAGGGGCTATTCCATTTATTCCACTCTGAAATCCCACATTTGAGAGCGAAAATGGGGAGAGATGGAGGGTAGTTCTACATATTATTTAATCCATAATTCTAAAACATATTATTGTGTAATCCCAAAGTTGGTAAATTGTATAAAAAGCCTTTCAATGGCACTTATAGTTTTCAATTATCCTATTAGAAAGAAATGAAAAAGAAAATATTGAACTTCTTCAAAATTCCAAATTATTTGATCCATTTACAATTCATCTAAGTAGTCTGAGCCTAAAACCAATGCACAGATCTATAGGTGAAGAAACCTAAATTCTGGGTACAGGTAAAATAATGCACAGTGCTAAAGATGGCATCTAAAACCTTTCAGTAGAGTATGGACAAGGCTGTGTTTACAGTATCATTTAAAAAACCCCACCCTTTTCTGCCTATAATTAATTTATCAATCGTACTAAACATAATGTACAAAGAAGTTGATGCTAGTTACTTACAACTGTAAGATGTGCACATGGCTAAATGTCTCTCTCACCTCAAGGAGTCAAAAATAAAAAGTGAAACCATTCATATCTGCTGGTGAGTACTCTTTATATTTTTATTTCTTTTTATCTACTTTTCATTTTTCTTTCCTATTTGGGCATAAAAGGAAAATGAAATATTATCAAAATCATTCAGAAAATGCTGGAAGTTTTATCAATGAAACAGCCAAACTCTTCTGTTTGGGTCAAATTCACTAAAAAATTATAAAACTTGCAGAATCTTGAATATGAATTGAAATTGATTATAATTTGGAAACTCTGAATAATCTTATAAAGTAGGTACTTTTTCTAAATATCTTATTTTTTTAATGTTTATTCATTTTAGCCAAAGTATGGAAAGAGCCTAAATGTCTATCAACTGATGAATGGATAGAGAGAGAGAGAGAGAGAGAGAGAGCGAGCGAGCCAAAGGGGGGGAGGAGCAGAGAGAGAAGGAGACACAGAATCTGAAACAGGCTCCAGGTTCTGAGCTGTCAGCACAGAGCCCCTGAGGCAGGGCCTGAACTCACAAACCACAAGATCATGACCTGAGCCAAAGTTGGACACTTAAACAACTGAGCTACCCAGGCATCTGTCTTATTTTTTTAATCTACATACAGAAGTAAACTGCTGGTTGTGTCATGGTATTCATGGAGCTTTGGAAAGGGAAGCTATGATAAAGGAAAAAGCTTTCTTAATGACCAAGTTAGAACTGTTTCGATACCTTGGGGGCAGAAGGACGGGTGTATTTGGCCAGTGTTAATACTCTGCTCAGGTTGAAGAGGTTGTTGCCTGCTTTCTCCTCCAAGGTGTTGATGGTTTCCTGTCTCACATTTAGCTCTTTCATCCATTTTGGGTTTATTTTTGTGTATGGTGTAAGACAGTGGTCTAGTTTCATTCTTCTGCATGTTGCTGTCCAGTTCTCCCAGCACCATTTGCTAGAGAAATTGTCTTTTTTCCATTGGATGCTCTTTCCTGCTTTGTCAAAGATTAGTTGGCCATACATTTGTGGGTGACCTCAGCTGCAGCAATTTCTTACTCGACACATCTCCAAAGGCAAGGGAATTAAAAGCAAAATGAACTATTGGGACCTCATCAAATAAAAAGCTTCTGCACTGCAAAGGAAACAATCAACAAAACTAAAAGGCAACCGATGGAATGGGAAAAGATATTTGCAAATGATATAGTGGATAAAGGGCTAGTATCCAAAAATCTATAAAGAACTTACCAAACTCAACACCCAAAAAAACAAATAATCCATTGAAGAAACGGGCAGGAAGATATGAATAACCACTTTTCCAAAGAAGACATCCAGATGGCCAACTGCCACATGAAAAGATGTTTAACATCACTCATCATCAGGGAAATACAAATCAAAGCTACACTGAGATACCACCTCACACCTGTCAGAGGGACTAAAATGAACAAATCAGGAAACTACAGATGCTAGCGAGGATGTGGAGAAATGAGAACCCTCTTGCACTGCTGGTGGGAATGCAAACTGGTGCAGCCTCTCCGGAAAACAGTGTGGAGGTTCCTCAAAAAATTAAAATTAGAACTACCATATGACCCAGAAATAGCACTGCTAGGGATATAGGAGTGCTGATTTATAGGGGCACATGTACCCCAATATTTACAGCAGCACTTTCAACAAAAGCCAAAGTATGGAAAGAGCCTAAATGTCTATCAACTGATGAATGGATAAAGAAGATGTGGTTTATATATACAGTGGAATACTACTTGGCAATGAGAAAGAATGAAATCATGCCATTTGCAGCAATGTGGATGGAAATGGAAGGTATTATGCTGAGTGAAATAAGTCAGAGAATGACAAATATCATATATTTTCACTCATATGTGGATCTTGAAAAACTTGAGAAGGGAAGGGAAAAAAATAGTTAACAAACAGAGAGGGAGGGAGGCAAACCATAAAGACTGTTAAATACAGAGAACATGAGTATTGAGGGCACCTGTTGGGATGAGCACTGGGTGTTGTATGGAAACCAACTTGACAATAAATTTCATAATTAAAATAAATTAAAATAAATAAATACAGAGAACAAAATGAGGGAGGATGGAGGGGTAGGGGAGAGGGGGAAACGGGTGGTGGGGATGAGGAGGACACTTGTTGGATGAGCACTGGGTGTTGTATGTAAGCCAGTTTGACAATAAATTCTATTAATATACAAAAAGACCACTCTGCTCACATACTATCCTTCCTGACCTGAAAGAGGAAGTTAGCCATAAGCCTACCCTGCATCCATCAATGGTACTCCACCCTGCCTGCACTTTTAGGTCACCTAGTATTCTTTTTAAAGCTATATAGTTTGTTCTGCCACTGCCACTGTTGCTCTCTATTATGATTTAATTCATTTGCAGTAGGATTTGGGTTTTGATTTGTTTTGTTTTTTTAAGTTTTCCAGGATTGAGACCCAGTGTAGTTCAAATGGGCTTTCAGTTGGAAAGCACCCTGATGGATATCACAATCCATATCATAAACACTTGATAAGCTTTTGTTATATCTCTTTGTAAGAATCATTCTAACCCCAGATGGGACATGTGGAATATCACTGAGGAAAATGGAGAAAAGAGAATCCTGCATTCAATTCTTCATCAACTCTCATAATCTGGAATGGTTAAAAACCATTTCCAGGTGATGCTTCCACATCCTCCCCCCTTGTAGCGGCTGAACGGTGTCCCCCACAAAAAAGATATGCCCATGTCCTAATCCTTGGAACCCACAAATGTTGGGAGGGTCTTTGCAGATGTAGTTAATGATCTTTAGATGAGATATTCCTATATTATCAGGATAAAACCTAAATCCAATAACAAATGAAACAGCAGAGACACAAACAGGAGAAAGCAATGTGAAGATGGAGAAGGAGGTTGGAGCTAGGAGAGTATGGACCTGCTGACACCCTGATTTTAAAATTTTGGTCTCCAGAATGGTACCAAAAATAAATTCATGTTGTTATAAGACACCAAGTTCGTGACATTTTGTATGGCAGCCACAAGAAACCAAAACCTCCTTTCCCTTATTTTTTTTCACATCCCAGAAGTTCAAAAGCATGAAATAATGGACTGAATTGGGAAGATTAGGTGGGTGGAAAAAAGTAAGGTCTGGGCCTCCAGCATAAGGTGCTCTTGAACAAGAGTCCCAGCTCTGCCACTTAATAGCTTGGGGAGGAAAAATGTCTCTCTGAACTTCAGTTTCTTCATCAACAAAATGGAGATAATAAGATCTGTTTATTGAATTGTAGACTGAGAAAGTTGTACTTGAACGTATTCTGACCTAAATAACCTAAATGCAGAAATGAGATAAGAAATATTTGACAACAGCAGCCATCACATCTCAAGCAGAAGGAAATGGCATAGCTGGGAAGCCCCTGTTGGGCCAGAAGCTAACCATTTAGCTTCAGATAAAGAGGTGAGGGTGGTCTTGGGGAGGAACCAGTCAACTGGGCCTTCTTCTCAGCTGGCAGGGAGAAATTGCCACATTTGAACCACCTTGCTTCTGAGCTCCCGCTGATACTCAGCTTTACTGCTGAGCACTAGGTGAGCACCAGCTTTGCCTAAATGTACAGAAGCTTGTCTTCATGTTGTCTCACTGCACTCCTGTCTCTCTGTGCACCTCCCCCCCCACCCCATGTTCAGTGTCAAGAAACAAAACTTCAGGTTGGCCACTGAAAGTAATTCAGTCAACTTCATTTTGGATAAGTACCCAGTGTTTGGGATTTCCACTCCCACCTTCTTTTTCCAATATATCAGGGAGCATAGGTGTAAGCTTATTTACCATGATGTGCCATTCCCCGCCCTGGCTCACCTGACTTCCAGAGAAATTGGCTTCTATCCCTATAGCTTTCCCTGTGACGTTTTCACATCTGCAGTACTTCCTGGTGATAATTTCAGGCAACATGAACTAAAAAATTTGTAAGACCCAATGCAAAGTGAGAACACAAAAACCTTGGCTTGCAAATCATTAAGAATTTTTAAACGGCAATATCAGAGCATTAAACCAAGCACAGAATTCCTTCTAGGCATGGGTGCATGCCCATGAAGCAGGCCCTGATTGCAGGAGGCTCCAGGTGACTCACCCCCAGCCTCTAATACAGTCCTGCCTCACCCCAAGTTGCAACAGTTCCCTGCTAGGCTAATGGATTCTCATCCCTCTGCTATCTTCTCCTACCCACAGGGCCATGCACAAATTTCTAAATCCCATGCTGTGAAATGCTCACTTGAGGAACTACCTGGGAGTCTTCTTAAGTTCTTTCTCCTTCCAGTCCCACCACTATGCTTTACCTGTTGCAGCCGCCCTTGACCCACATGGGACACATGTGAGGCAGTCTCCTACCACAGTTCTAAATGGGAAACACAAGGCACGCTGCTTTCTGCCTCCTCCTCAGGCCATGTTGGATTCTAATCTCACCTCAAGTACTCCAACACCCACATCCACCACCCTTCTCAGGGTCCATACAATGTCTCAAGCCCTCTGTCTCTCTTTCCCTGCCATCTTTCCAAGCCATGAGCTGGGACTAACTCTCCACATAGCATATCCTCTATCCCTTCTTACATTGTGCCTCTTAAACTAAAGCTCTTTGCTCCAACTTTCTTTTTTTAAATGTTTATTTTTTATTTTATTTTTTAAATTTACATCCAAGTTAATTAGCATATAGTGCAACAATGATTTCAGGAGTAGATTCCTTAATGCCCCTTACCCATTTAGCCCATTCCCCCTCCCAAAACCCCTCCAGTAACCCTCTGTTTGTTCTTTGCTCCAACTTCTAAATGGTTCCTTTGATCTATAAAGAAACAAAAAAAAACAAAATTCCTCTCTCCCTTTCTCTCTTGCAAGGCCAGGCTTCTTTAAAAACTATTATCTCAGTATTGGAATTTTATTTTTAATCAAGTTTTTATCTCAAAGCTGGACAATGCCTCTTTTGTTCCAACTAGCATCCACCTTTTCCCCAAACAACACACATCCTTTGTATAAAGAAAAGTAATGCATGTAACATACTTAGCAGGTGCATGGCAATATTAATGCTAAGTAAATGATAGCTATTAATTATCACTGTCTAATTATTACTACTATCTGTGTTATTAGGAAGAAACAGTTAACAGTTTCTTTCTCCTGATACCTAAATCCAGATAGAACCATAGGTATAAATTTCTTTGAAATTTGAAAACGTTATAGCCTAAAATAAAGCATTTTTGTCAGGTAAGTTATTGTGCATGATGGTTTCAGAAAATAGATTGTCAGTCCTGCCTCCATGATATTACCACACAAATGAAAATAATTATTTTATTTTTCAGAACTTTATGTATATTAGAATACAATGAGTAGGTTGCAGATAATCAGCCATTTTTTGATCCATAAAAATGGCAATTTCATATGGTTCAATCTAAGAGTGGGATGCTCTAGTTGATTTTTAATCATTTTTATTAGGTCTCATCCATTCATAGACTGAGACCAAGAGAAGAAATTGCTATAGTAACCCTAAGAATTTGTCAGGACTGCACAATAGAAATTGCGAGAAACCTAGTCCAGACTCATCAATTTGAAAATGAAGATTTAAGGCCCAGAGAGGTGAAGCGAGATTCACAAAATATCACAGCTAATTAGGACGAAACTAAGCTCTGGCTGCCTTTACTATGCATCTTTCCACCACATCAGGCTGCCTTCCTTACTTCTTTACATTTGTCAAATTATGTTAAGAATATCCCAATTTCACTGAGAAAGCAGTGCTCTGAGGATGATAATTAAGGCAAATATCAATGCTAAATAAAATCTGGGCTAGAACTACATTTTTTAAAAAGACTTTTGATCAGTGATAATTAGACTTTTTTATTGATAATTAAACTTTTAAAGGGAGAAATGTCATAATGAAGGTGTATGGTTCTTAGACATAATTTGGAGAGTCTCCTAATTAAACTATTTTTAAAGCTCCCTTTTTATGAACCCACTCTGAGTTTGAGACATGGATTTCTCAGCGTTTCTTCAGCTGACAGCTCCTAGTTCATGCTTTATTGTTATTGTTTCAACATTATCTTCAAACTTCAACTTATTTGCAAGTATAATTCATAATTGTCTCTAAAATACTCAGATAACATGTCAAACAGGACAAAAATCTTAAATAGCTCTAACCTTAGTTCTTTGTACCCATTATAGTTTGCAAAGGAGAAAACCTCACCAATTTTAATCTCCCAGTTTAAGCGATGAATGTGATGTGTTTGTGGGTGATGTCATTCCTAGATGCCATTACTGTGATTCGTATTTTGCTAACACTGCACAGCTATGGTTCTACTAGGACTTTCACCATAGGCACCATGCTGGTACCTTTACAAAAGTAATTCATTTATCTGGATCAACCCTATAGAACATTTATTGATTATGCCAATATAGAGATGAGGAAATTGAAGTTCATTTTTTTTTTGCTTTCACATTGTGCTAATCTCTAACAATTTAAAAAAATTTTTTTTTCAATATATGAAGTTTATTGTCAAATTGGTTTCCATACAACACCCAGTGCTCATCCCAAAAGGTGCCCTCCTCAATACCCATCACACACCCTCCCCTCCCTCCCACCCCCCATCAATCCTCAGTTTGTTCTCAGTTTTTTTTTTTTTTTTTAAATTTTTTTTCAAAGTTTATTTATTTTTGGGACAGAGAGAGACAGAGCATGAATGGGGGAGGGGCAGAGAGAGAGGGAGACACAGAATCGGAAACAGGCTCCAGGCTCTGAGCCATCAGCCCAGAGCCCGACGCGGGGCTTGAACTCCCAGACCGGGGGATCGTGACCTGGCTGAAGTCGGACGCTTAACCGACTGCGCCACCCAGGCGCCCCTGTTCTCAGTTTTTAAGAGTCTCTTATGCCTTGGCTCTCTTCCACTCTAACCTCTTTTTTTTTTCCTTCCCCTCCCCCATGGGTTTCTGTTAACTTTCTCAGGATCCACATAAGAGTGAAACCATATGGTATCTGTCATTCTCTGTACGGCTTATTTCACTTAGCATCACACTCTCCAGTTCCATCCATGTTGCTACAAAGGGCCATATTTCATTCTTTCTCATTGCCACGTAGTACTCCACTGTGTATATAGACCACAATTTTTTATCCATTCATCAGTTGACGGACATTTCGGCTCTTTCATAATTGGGCTATTGTTGAGAGTGCTGCTATAAACATTGGGGTACAAGTGCCCCTATGCGTCAGTACTCCTGTATCCCTTGGGTAAATTCCTAGCAGTGCTATTGCTGGGTGATAGGGTAGGTCTATTTCTAATTTTTTGAGGAACCTCCACACTGTATGAGGAAATTGAAGTTTAGAATGGTTCCAGGGGTGACGTGGTAGCTCAGTTGGTTAAGTGTCCAACTCTGGATTTCAGCTCAGGTCATGATCTCTTGGTTGGTGGGACTGAGCCCCCTATCGGGATCTGCACTGATGGGAGATTTCTTGGATTCTCTCTCTCTCTTTCTTTCTTCTCCTCCCCTGCTTGCATGCGCGCTTTCTCTCTTTCTCCCAAAAGAAATAAATTTGGGGCACCTGGGTGGGTGAATCAGTTGAATTTCCGACATTGGCTCAGGTCATGGTCTCATGGTTTGTGAATTTGAGCCCGACATTGGGCTTTCTGCTGTCAGCATAGAGCCCACTTCAGACCCTCTACCCCCCCCACCCCTCCCCAGCTCATTCTTTTTTTTCTCTCTCTTTCTCTCTCAAAGTAAATAAGCATTTAAAAATAAAATAAATTTGAAAAGAAAAAAAAAAGAATGGCTCCATAATTCGCCAGGTCACACAACTAGTGGCCACCAGCTGTTTAAGGGGAAAGGTAGAATCACTATGAATCTTACCTCCATACCACCCCATGACCAAGTAGAAGTCTATTTATCTTATACATCTATGCCCTAGCTGGGATAGTAGTGGTTAAACCATTTGTGAGTCCCAGATTTCACCTGACAAACTCTATTTAAAATATTTCATTCTATTTTCAGAAGATGAGTCAGATGTCCCAAGTGGTATTCAAAAAATAAGGCTACAACAGCAGCAATGCCAAACAGATTTCCAGATCTGCAATTTACACCCCCGACGTTATCTCCTATGATTATAAAAATACGTGCACACACTCTTTGATACTCTTCCCTTCAAAAGTGGAGCATAATTTCCCTTCCCTTGAGTGCAGACTCTAAGCACAAAGTAGTAAATCACTAGCATATGGTGGAAGTGACAATGTAGGACTTCCCAGACTCAGTCCTAAAAGGAACTGTGCTTCTTTCTTGCTCCCTTCTCTTGGATCTCCTACTCAGGGAAGCCAGCTGCCATGTCATAAATATAGTCCAATTGCCCTGTGGAGGGTTTCATGTGGATAGAAACTGGGCCCTCCTGCCATCCTGGAAGCGAGTCCATCAGCCTTAGTCACGCCTTTACATGACCGCAGCTGACATTCTAACAGCAGCCTCATGAGAGACCCTGATCTATAACTATCCACTAAACCAATCTCAAATTTGTGAACTTCAGAAACTGCATAATAATAAATATTTATTGTTTTAGGTGCTCATACTTTGGGATATTTATTATGAAGCAGTAGATAGTTAATACACATTTATCTCTGAATATGCCTTTTCTTAGACCAATAAGGCTGAACCACGGCTGCAAAAGCTGCCATATCAATAAGTTGAGTATATTCCTTGGTCCACGCTCCCTTCACACATGCCCGGGAGGTAGGAGTGTGTGTTTCTCAAGGCCTTGTCCCTGCTCAAAAAAATAAGATTGTTCCTCCCTCAGTGACATCATGCCCCATATGGGTCATGGGAGGAAGTGAAAATTAGACTGATTTACAAAAAAAGAAAAAAGAAAAAAAAGAAAGAGGGAGAGAGAGAGCAAAGTTGTTACCTGTAAGATAAGAGCATTATCTTTAAATGTCTGGCTTCTGTGTGATGATAACCGTCACTCTGTGGTAACCTCCTGTCACCTGAAGTTCTACACTTCAGCAATTGAAAATAAAATATGTCCTTTAAGAACAGGAAGCCAATTATTTCTTTAAGTATGTTATTTTCCTCCAACAAATTGAAGGCTGTTAGTAGATGTACTAGATTCGGTGAGCTTAAGGAGTAAAAACCACCTTTGGAAAAGTGTTGCCATATGGGGTGGGAAATGGTACTGAGCAACAAAAGTCAAAAACATCCAACTGAACTGAAAGGTCAACACTGTTCCAATATAATGAGACTAAAACATATCAAGGCTCTTGTCAGTGAAAAACTATTTTTTGGTCAAGCATTAGTCAGAGGGAAACTCAACACAAACATCTAAAAAGCTAAGATGACAGGAAGTGGTGGTCAGCCTTTTCCCATCTACTCTTCAAACACGAAGGAGGGCATTACTTTCATAAGACTAATGTATTTTTTTAGTAATATCCATTCATCATGTCTACCACAGCAGTGGCCAAACAGCTCACATGTGATTTCTTAATGGGGCCTATCCTGGAAACAGTGACATTCCCCCCACCGACCCAAACCACAGCAAGTCGTCAAGCTCGAGAGAATGTGAAACATCATCCTTACCCAGTCCCTCACGGATCCCAATCTTGTCTTTAGAGTGCTTCCTTTTCCCTCGTTGTTCCAGGCACGGAAGTCCTATTTTTTCTAAATATATCTTCTTATTGATGAAGAGGAAGAGGACAACCAGAAGAACAATAAAGACACCAACTGCAGATAAGAAGCCAATGGCTTCAGGAGGAACTGGCAAAAGAACACAAAAGAAAAAAAATCATCACTATTAAAGTAAACCAACTTTTAGTTCTATCAACTGATTAAGGTTTATGTTTGTTAATTAGAGTGGCAAATACTCTACAAGTCTTCACACTTGCTGGCATCCCCAGGACTGTGTACAGAGAAAGGGAAAAGACTGTTGTCTGGTACATCCTGCTAGGCTGGCTTTTCAGATGACAGACCTGTATACTTTTGCACATGTGCTCTCTTCCATCTGGAATAGAACTCCTCTTGTTCCTATGCTCAGACTAATATTCAGTTTCAAACACACAAACTGTAAGAGAGACATCTGTCAAATGGGTTGAGTTGGAAATGGTTGATCAGTGTTATAAAAGCAAGTCCCTTAAAAACATAGCTGCCTAAAGCTTAAAAAATAAGACAAACTTGAAAGACAAGTTGAAAGACAAACTTTCAGACATCTGCATTTATCAATATTCGCAACTAGAGAAAAAGTCATTTCCTGGATATATTTTTACAAATCCAACTATGTAATATGATGATTATCATCATCAATGGTGACAAGAAAATTCCTCATCCATGCCATCCATGTAAGAAATTAGAAGTATATTTTGACTGCTAATATTTTAGAATTCTAAAAAATTAAATTCCATCTTCTGCCTTCTCCTCCTCCTCATCAAAATATCCTGAGTGTTACTTAACTTTGGTTAAGTGCTACCCAGTACACCTTAAAGAATCCCAACCTTTGAGTTCAGCTCTGAGGTGCATATAGCAGGGAGACCAGAACTAATTCAGGATTGAGGAAAGACTCCTCTAAAGAAATGACACTTGAGCCAAGACTTCTCTCGGTAAAGAAATCCAGAAATCAACTGGTATTAAGGAATTAATTACAGAGCAGGTGTCAATAAGAGTTATTCAAGGGAGTTGGGTATCTGTGAAAGCTTATGAAAATGAGTCTCCTAAAAGCAGCTTTAATCCCTGGGCGGGTTTAATCTGTAGACTAATAATATGAAGGGATGATATTTACCTCACCCTACCATCCAGAAAAACAGAGAAAGGATGATTCAAACTAGGTCCGATGCCATGAAAAGATCAAGAAAATAAGTGGTACTGCCTCACTGAACTGACCTAGTGGCAAGCCGACGAAAGAACAAAACAAAAAATGGCAGGCAAGATAATAGCTTGGTAGTCTGCAAAATGATAGTGTCTGCAATCAAAGCCAGCACATAACATGAGGAAAGTATGCACATATTCATCGTCTCCCCTCTCTTCAGAGGCAGCATAGGTGGTAGTGCTTAGTGGTGTGGGTTCTGTAGTTATGCTGCCTGTGAGGAAATCACACTCTACCACAAGTGGCCTTGGGCAAATTATTTAACCTCTCTGTGCTTCAGTTTCCTAAGCAATAAAAGGAGATAATAAATACAGCTATATCAAGGATTAAATGTGGTAACCCATGGAAAGTAATCAGCGTGGCACCTGACACGTAGTGAGTTCTCAAACAGGAGCAACCATCTTCCCCAACATCACCACCTTCATCTTTACAGAGCTGTTAATATATCTAGGAGCAGTGATTTGAAAAGAGATATGCACCTCTATGCTTATTGCAGCATTATTTACAATAGCCAAGATATGGAAGCAACCTAACTGTCCATCAATACATAAATGGATAAAGAGAATATGGTGTACATACACAATGGAACATTACTCAGCCATAAAAAAGAATGAGGCCCTGTCATTTAGAACAACATGGATGGACCTAAAGGGTAGTATGCTAAGTAAAGTAAGTCAGACTGAGAAAGACAAATACCATATGATTTCACTTAGGTATGGAATCTACAAAAAAAAAAAAAAGCAGAAACAAACTCATAAATACAAAGGATTGATAGGTACCAGATGGGAGGGGCTGGGCAAAATGGGTGAAAGGCAGAGAGGGATACAGGTTTCCAGCTATGGAGTGTATAAATCATGGGGATGAAAGGTACAGGCTAAGGAATATATTCAGTGGTATTATAATAGCATTGTATGGTGACAGATGGTAGCTACACTTGTGGTGAGTATGACATAATGTATAAACTTGTCGAATCTCTATGCTGTACACCTGAAACTAATGTAACATTTGCATTAACTAAACTTTAATTTAAAAAATATATCTAGGAGCAGTCAAATATGGAATGCATGTATTGCTTTGTGTGCAGTCTGTTCTCTGGACCCCATCTCTCTCCCTTTCGTCAAAACAATTATCCCTATATTTTTGCCCCTCGCTTCTGTATTTTCAGCTACTTCCCCTTGTATATACAACATCTTTCTCACCTGCATTAAAAATGCATCAATGCACCTGAGTGGCTTAGTCCGTTAAGCATCCTATTCTTGATTTTGGCTCAGGTCATGATCTCACTGTTTGTGAGTTTGAGCCCTACATCAGGCTCTGTGCTGAGAGTGTGGAGCCTGCTTGGGATTCTAGGTCTCTGCCCCTCCCCTGCTCACATGCACCTATGCTTTCTCTCTCTCAAAAATAAGATAAACATTTTTTTAGTGCATCAAGTATCTCCCAACCTTTAAAAACCTCTCTTCACCATGTGCTCCTCAACCACAGCCCTCTCGCTTTTCCCCTCTACAACCATCTTCTGAGTATTTCTTGTACTGTTCTCCATTTTCTTACCTCTGAAACCACTTGCATACTTTACACAGTCCGCTACTGATCTCCATGGACCAAGAATTACCCTCTCAAATCCCTTCACACAGTAGCCAGGGAAATCCTCCTGAAATGTAAGTCTAATTTCCTCACCTCCCCTCCTAAAACCTTCTATAGTTGGTTAAATTGTGGCCCCCAAAAGATACATCCACCCCAAATTTCAGAATGTGACCTAATTTGAAACAAAGGTCTTTGCAGATGTATGTAGGATAGGATCTTGAGATGAGATCATGCTGGATAAGGGTAGGCTGTAAATTCAATGTAAGTGTCCCTACAAAAGACTGACTAGGAAAAGACAGAGGGAAGAAAGCCATGTGAACACAGGGGCAGAGACTGGAGTCATGGAACCTCTAGATTAGCAATACCAAGGTTTCCAGCAGCTATCAGAGGCTAGGGCAGAGTCAGGGAACAGATTCTCCCCCAGAGATTCCAGAGAAACCAACCCTGCTGACAACTGGATTTTGGACTTCTGGTATCAAAAACTTAGAGATCATAAATTGCTGTTGTTTTAAGCCATAAATTTTCTGGTAATACGTCATGGGACTGCCAGGAAACTAATATACCCTCCAATGGCTTCCCATTACCCAAAGCACAAAATTTGAATTTATTGCCTTGGTTTATGAGTCCATTTATGACATAGCTACTGATTTCAGCCTTTATCACTCATCACTCCCCAACATCAAACTTTTTATTGCCAGTGTATTCATCTATATCTGGTCTCCCAAACCTAGCTCACCTTCAGACCTTTGGATAGGCTATTTCAACTGTGTGGGACAAATGCTTACCTCTCTTCTGGCTAATTCTGATACTGCACTTCTTCTGAAATCCTTTCTTGTTCCTCTTAACCAGGCTAGATGCTTCTACTGTGTGTTCCCACCCACTGCACCCCTAAAAGCTTTTCAACAGTTTTCAAGTAAGACATAACTTCATAAGAATAAGGGCTATGCTTTAATTACTCATTGCACTCTCAGCAACTAACATAGGTTAGGTACTCAATAAATATTTAATACCTGAATAAATGTTGAACTCATCTGTGTTCAGTACATTGATGAATACACCTATCAATAAAAACTTCTGGAAAGTAAAGATATACCTCAAGTGGGTCAGCACCACTAAACACAGAACATGATTTACATAACATTCAGCCTTAGGAAAAAAGAGAGTTCATCTATCATTCATAAGCAGAAACATTTGTACCCAAAGTCATTCATTAATAAAACTAAATCTTTATTTTTGAAAAAGGTATATTTTTCCATTAGAAAGCAACATGAGGTTCATTACATAAAATCTGCAAAATACAGAAAAAATTAAGA
Source organism: Herpailurus yagouaroundi (assembly GCF_014898765.1). Lineage (NCBI taxonomy): Eukaryota > Metazoa > Chordata > Mammalia > Carnivora > Felidae > Herpailurus > Herpailurus yagouaroundi. The sequence continues at coordinate 37,755,016 of NW_024412396.1, read as the reverse complement.
AAACCATTATTAAGATTTTCTGTACTTCCTTCCAGTCATTTTGACTACTGGGAAAATACTAAATTGTCTGTATTGATTTTACCTTCTTGGTTCATAAAATATTTTTATTAGATAAAATTTCTATTATTTTTAGAGATGTTAAAGAAAAAACAATTCATTCATGTAGTAGAAAATGTTGATAATAATGGGAGATGTAAAAAATGGTCATTTTGAATCTTACCACTCATCACTGCCAGCATTTTGGATTTTTCTTACAAATTTTTTCTTAACTATTTTTACCACCACTGAAATACCACACCACATGCTGATATTAATGCATTTAATATAAAAACACTCACATATTCCAAAACGGAAAAAAACATGAAGAGATTATTCAATATAATCTCCAAAGATGCAAAAGAAGGGGGAATAACACTCTTGTGTTCTTCAAAATAACGGTTTTTTGGAGATGAAAATATTTTTGTTAGTAATAATACTTGTGACAATGAGCTAACTATGAAAATTCTAAGGTAGGTGTCAGTATTTTTTTTCCTAAAAACTGTTTAGACATTGTTCCATTATCTTTTTAAATTTTTTTAATGTTTATTTATTTTTGAGAGAGAGACAGAGAGAGAGAGAGAGAGAGACAGAGCGTGAGCAGGGGAGGGGCAGAGAGAGAGGGAGACAGAATCCGAAGCAGGCTCCAGGCTCCGAGCTGTCAGCACAGAGCCCGACGTGGGGCTCAAACTTGCAGACTGTGAGATCATGACCTGAGCCGAAGTCAGACGCTTAACCAACTGAGCCACCCAGACGCCCCTGCTCCATTATCTTTTAATCTTTAATGTTTACGAATAAGTAGGATGCTGCAGCTTACTTTTTGTTACTTTTTGTATGAGCAACAGAGTGTTTTGGTCGAAAAGTTTCTAGAAACTTTTAACGCAAAAATTTTACCAGAATATGCTTTTTTTGTGTATATCTTTTGTTGATTTTTTTTCCTGGAACCAGCTTTTCCACCAAAATATCTATGGCTTTTGTAAAGCTTAGGAGAGTTTTCTTCAATTATGTCTTTGGTAATTTCTTCTGTTCCGATTGTTCTTGTTTCTATATTAAACTGGGTATTTCTTTGTCTACCAACTTTAATGTTTTCTTCCTCTTTGTTTTTTTTCTCCTGCATTCTGATAGATCTTCCTAAATATAGGCTACTCATTTTTACTCAAGTAAATAGGTGGAAGTTTGCTCTTAACCACTATACTATACTCACTACTGTAAACTCTGAATATTTGAGTCAGTGGCAGATGAGGGGAAGAAACCGTCTTTTCCCCTCCTTTCAAGTTGAATGGTGGAGAACACTAGGAATAAGCATAAATGTAGCTAAAGCAGAGAGAAAGCTTAGTTTGGCAAATTTGGTTATTTCAACAGAGTTCATGCTCCTCCCAGAGTCTAGCAATTCTAATTTCACTTTTTCTATGTGTTTATGGGTGATCAGTGGGAAGGCTGAACAGGTGCATGAGGGGCTGCTAGCCAAATGCTATGTTAAACTGTAGGTTAGCTTATGTGCTTTCTACATAAGTAGGGAATCATAGCAATAGCTAAGAAGTTGGCAGTGACCCCAGTCTTGTAAGAGTTGCTTCACCAGAGTTGCACACAAACTGTCCTTTTAAAAAGTGGTTTAAAATTCTAATCATAATCTAGCAATTCCACTTCTAGGTATATAACCAAGAGAATTGAAAATATATGCTCACACAAAAACATATTCATGAATGTTCATAACATTATTCATAATAGCCAAAAAGTAGAAATGGCCCAAATGTCCATCAACTGATAAATACACAAAATGTGATAGAGCCATACAATTAAATATTCTACAATAAAAAATGAACTATTGATACATGCTGCAACATAGATGAACACTGAAAACATCATGCTAATTGAAAGAAGTCAGATACAAAAGGCCACATATTGCATGAGTCCATTAAATGAAATGTCCAGAATAGGTAAATCCACAGAGACAGAAGGAAGTATATTAGTTGTGACCAGGAGGTGAGGTGAGGGAGAATTGAGGGGTGACTACAAATGGATAGGGGTTTTCTTTTTGAGGTAATGAAATTATTCTGTAATTGGATGGTGATAATGATTGTGCAACTTTGTGAATATACTAAAAACTACTGAATCCTCCACCTTAAAAGGGTGTGAATTTTATGGAATATGGATTTTATCTCAAAAAGTTTAAATTGCAAATATATCATTTTAATAAAGACTGGAAGGAAATATGAAAAAAATTATAATAATTTTATTTGATTTGGTTTGAAAGTGACTTTCTTCATGTTTAAACATTCTGTAATTTTATTCTTCGATATGTAGAATTAAAAATAAAGTTTCAATATTATAGGTTATGAGAACTGGAGTCAGCACAGTTCTACCCTCAATGTGTAACACTGAACACAGCAAGCCAACAGCTATATCAATATAAGCCAAGGAGGGCTTGATGCTACATTTGGATCTAAACAAAATTAGAGACTTTGGCAGGGAAGCTTGAAGTCATTTTGCATCCCATATATACAAATGCTATAGTGAAGAACAAGCATTACATGCATCATCTGCTATAGATGACAAGGGCACATATGTCAGGAAACTTAAGTGCCATCTGCAAAGTAACTCATCTAATTATTCCAGTAATTACTAAATTGGAAATCAGATGGCTATGAAGTTCGGTCACATAGTTTATATCAAAAACTTCCTTAAAGTTAGACATATCTCTCACATCCCACTGGATAGCCCCATCTGCTGATTTTCAAGCAATGGTTCAAGAAGAAGATAGATCATACAGTGACATAAATAGGGAAGTCTCTGCATGTCACACAGTCACTAGATGTTTTTAAATTTCATCCCATGGTTGTTGAAGAGGTTAAAAAAAGGCTAACCAGTTGCAGCCATTTGACTCACAAGAGCTAGAAATAAGAGAGTAAGCTGAAAGCTTATTTAACAAAATGGTAAGGAGGGGTTCAGAGTTAACTGAGCAATGACAATAGAAATCATTTAAAAATAAAGTTATAATTTCTCAGGAATAAACTCCCTTGGCATCAGTCTGAGAAACATGAGGAATCTCATTAAAAACATGAGGAAAGACTGAGGTAAATCTTAAACTCTACTCACTTATACAACCCAACCATCTTTGAGTATCTATCAACCTAAAAATACTCTTTTCAGAGATATAATTTCAATTTCATTCATCCCTGTAAAAGGCAGCATGACTTTGAAATTGTTTTTATGATGTTCTCAAGCATGGTCATCATCCCTGGCTTGAGCCTAAACTTGTTCACCTTAGAATTCTGGGATTAACCTAATGTAAAGCATAGTGATTATAGACAATCAGTACTATTAATAAACTTCAAAGCTGCTAAGAGTCTAGATATTAATTGTTCCTATCACAAAAAAATGATAACTATGTGACATAACAGGTGGGTCAGCCAACAGCACAGTGGTAATCATATCGCAACACATAAATGTATCAAATCAACATGTTATATACCTTAAACTTACACATTAGTATATGTCAATTATATCTCTATAAAAGTAAATTCAAAAGAGAATTCAGGATGCCTGAGCATATCTACATCCTTCTCCAGGCATCCATCCACCTGAAGACTTGAGAAGCCTCCCAAGAAAGACAAAGAACAAGGTCAGAGTAGAGGTAAACTGAGTACAGCACAGGTGTGTACCAGTAACATTGACCCAAGCCAGGATTCTAGGGCAAGGAGGTGACAATAAGAGCTATTGTGTTAGATATCAGCAGCTTTGCAAAACAAGGAGATGTTTTCAAAGGCAATTTTGGCACAATAAGAGTTGAGGGCTTTGACCTATAGTTTATGCTCAGACTTTCCTTGCAACTACCAAAAAGAAGGTAAGAAATGAAAAACTTTTAAGAGTTGGACACCAGTGTGCCAACTCCATATACAGCTACTTCAGTAAAAAATTTATTTATTTTTAAAAAATTTTTTAAGGTTTATTTATTTTTGAGAGAGAGAGAGAGAGAGAGAGAGAGCGGGGCATGTGCAGAGAGAGGGAGACACAGAATCCAAAGCAGGCTCCAGGCTCTAAGCTGTCAGCACACAGCCCTACATAGGGCTTGAATCCACAGACCATGAGATCATGACCTGAGCTGAAGTCGGACGCTCAACTGATTGAGCCATCCAGGTGCCCCTCAGTGCACAAATTTAAAATATCTGTACAATTAGACTCATTTGTATCATTACCTGTGTTTTTACAACCAACTACAAAATTAAATAAATTGCTTTTAAAAATTAGCATAGAACAACTTAAACTGGGGCCTTTAATTTTCTTTTTTTCCTTTGGTAATGCTTCCACTACTAACAACAACAACAGAACGAAGTCTTTGATGCTTAGCATATTATTTTTCCAGTGTCTAAATTTAGGTCTAGTTATTATAACCTCAACAACCTTAATGGATAGTCAATCATTTTTCTAAAAATTTCTAGGACTATGAAATATAAAATATTTATAAAAATATTTAAAATATATATATTTAAAGAAAAATGGGTAGTTCCACTTAAATTTTCTTCCTGGTAATAGCTAACAAGGATATGTTAACTACATACTCAAACAAATTCTTTGGAAGGAAAAAATAGACCTTTCAAAAAATGGCTTAATGAAACCTAAGTGAGATTTTAACATGTTCCAAAATAAAACATAGCAACATATGGAGTCACTAGCAACCAATCATTTTTCAAAACAGTCGAGAACACAGCATTTGGGGTAACATGGGGTGCTATCTTTAATATAATAATAAATGTGTGTTGAAATGTGTCCATCTCCTTCTGAGAATTACGTAACCTAACCTGTCTGCTTTACGTGCTTAAAATGTTAATTCTCCCGTAGCATTAACACACACACACACACACACACACACACACACACACACACACACACTCTTCTAGAAGCCAAGAATTATCAGCAAGCTTGCTTTCCTTTCCCTTAATGCTCAGATGGTTAGCTCAGAAGCAGCATTTAATGAAGAAAGTAGATGACGTGCACCAATCGGTCCATGAAGGGAACCTTTGAGATTCTTTCCACTTGTCTGATTTTCCCTAAACACTTCAACTATTCTCCACTGTCTCCAACCTCTCCATTTTCCCACATCCTCCCAGATGAGGGAGAGGATTGAAAAAGAAGCAAAGGGAATTAGATAATGTTGATGGTTTAGAAGGTTACAGCCAACATTTTGGATTGTTGGGTTTTTAATGGCATGCTCATATTGCTGAACTTAACTGAGCAATATATGGGCACTGTACAATTTATATGTCATTCGCCAAATAAAATCAATCAGCACGGATATCGTTCATTATAACTTTAACACAATGGAATTTAATATAATTATATGATAAAATTAGGAACATATGTCCAATTAAAGCATGTCATGTTGAAACATCAGAGAAAATACATGTATATCATTTTGGTGGAATAGTTGTTGAATCAGTGAGGCAATTTAGCTTTCAAGTAAAAAGAGAATATTTCTATAAATGAGAGAAATTGAGAGACAAGTCTACTTCAGGCAGACAAAATATCAGAAGAAAGATAGCCAACTTTCTTCAAATCTCCAAAACAAATGCATTTGGAAAGCATTTGGAGTGAAATATAATTTTGATTTGTTTATAACTTCTTTATTTTCAACTCACAGAACACTGCCCACACAGTGAGACTGGAATTTTAACAAAATTGTTTTTTACCAATCCAATACCCTCAAAAAAAATTTTCCCTGAAGTCTAGTACAGTTAAATATTTTTAAAGATTATTGTAAAGACTTCATTAAACTTCATAATATCTCTATAAAAGTAAATTTAAAAAAGAATTCAGGATTGCCTGAGCATGTCTACATCCTTCTCCAGGCATCCATCCACCTGAGGACTTGAAAGCCTCCCAGGAAAGACAGAAAACAAGGTCAGAGGTAAACTGAGTATAGCTTTTGACCCAAAAAAGTAGTATGCAGAGCTTTATGCTCAAGGACTAAGCAGCATATGAGAAATTCAGAAATAGGAAGAAGATTTAAGGGTCCTTTAAATGCCCAATTTCTCAAACAATGTATTTTTGTCTATCTATCCACAGAGATACAAGTTCACTTTGTTACTAAAAATTAGCTGAGAACACTGAAAATCTACTGACATTTCAGATAATATAACAGTAAAATCAATTATCTGGAATTAGTATCCCTGTCTAAAGTTCAGACCACATGCAACCACTTAGGTATCAACACTGAACAAAATTATCATTGTATTCAAATAAAATAGGTGCCTTTTACCTATTCTAGTTCCTCAGTAGAAAAATAGAAGTTTCTCTGGAATTAATTTCTGAATAGAACCCCTTTCCAAAACAGATGGGATTCTAATCAATTCTCATATTTCTCTACTAGAAGCATTTACTGGTTCTTTTTAATTACCTTTAAATATAAAAAAAAAAAAAAAAAGGAAAAAAGAAAAAAAAAAGCACCAGCATAAATTGTCTGTTTTACTGTCTGTGCTAATTTCATTTCATTATATCCTTGGAGTAAGCTATTATTTTCCCACTGGTTCCCATGGCATTCTTCATTATCAGCTGCTAATTGTCTAGCATTCACATAGGACTGTGAACCAAGTAGGCTGCTGCGTGGGCTGAAGTTCCAGGGGAAGTTGAACAGCAAAAGGATTCTGCATCGTTATTATTGTGACACATTAGAAAGTTTCCACCCACTTACGTGCCCACATCACTCCACTGCATAGCGTCCCTACCCAGAAGGGCTGTGCATTGAAGCATGGGAGGCCATCTGCACTAGGCATTCCACTTGGTAATTATGGCACATCAAGGGAAGATTACATGGGGTCAAACTGTGGTAGGCATGAAAGCCAGAGGTCTGGCTCCACGTGGTAGGCATGTATATTGATCTTAAAACACAACTATGTCAGGTTCCTCTAAAAGGGTTCCTTTACTCTCAACCTTGAGTCTAAGTATCTGACTCATCCCAATTACTCCCTCAAACCTCTCCCTATTTACCCTTTCAAAATCAAGGCCAATTTAGAGGTTTAAACATTTTTTGAAAGATGCAAAAATGTCAAAGATTTTTAAGTAGGTTTTGAGACGCGCTGCTCCTTGACATTATTCCCAATGGAGGCTTGGATATCTGGAGCTAATTACACTTGACCTTATAAATTCAGAATGTGCCAAACAAAAGCTATTAGGAGAGTCAAAACAACATGCAACATTTTACACATTTGGGTCAAGAGGGATTTGTGAAAGTCTCTTAATTAGCAAAGCAAACAAGGACTGTAAAAGTGGGGCTTTGAGGCACAGAAGATAGTGCTTTTATTCCACTGCTTTGCAGGCACCATGTTGCAAAGTCTTGTGGAACAAAGCTCTGATTTCATAGCATGCTATGTGCTGATCACTATTGCCAGGAAATTGTGCCTCTTGAGACACCGGTGGTCTCTCCACCAGTCACTTGCTCACCGGAAGAGCTACCCTAACCAGATCGGAGTCGCAGGGAGATAAATTTCTTTCATGCATTACTGAAGATCATCTGATGCTGTGAAACATGAAAAGAGGTAAGGTGATGTGTTCAAGCTGAGCTTCAATTATTGGTACATCCGAGTGAGACCACCACAGTCCAAATACTACTCCAGGGTTTAAGAATATGATATTTAGCATTTACCACAAGATGCTCAGAATCTTGAAGACTAGTTCACTGTAATTAAATCAGCCAGAGGCAAAATGCACAAAGGCAGAGTAGAAGCAAAGAAAAAAAGCTTTTGGCCCTGAGTTAGGAGGTTCAGATCCAGCGCTATACTACCTAACTCTATAACCCAGGATGATGTGAGGTCCTGAGGGCAGGACTGTGTGACATCTATGTGATTTTCTGTCAATAAGATATGTGATATATCAGGACACCATTTTTTTTATTATAATGGTTATTCCCAGCCCAGGAACTAGAACCAACTTTGTATCTATAGAACTACAATCAATCTTGGGTAGCTCAGTTGGTGGAGCAACCGACTCTTGATTTCAGCTCCGATCATGATCTCACAGTTTGTGAGATCGAACCCCACGTTGGGCTCTGTGTTAACAGCACAGAGCCTCCTTAGGATTCTCTCTCCTTCTCTCTCTGCCCCTCCCCCCACCTCAAGTGAAATAAACTTTAAAAAAAGGAATATAGTCAATCTTCTATTTGGTGTGGCTCCACTTAAAATAAAATTATAGGTCAAAGCGTTGCCTGCTGAGCAATGAAAAAAGAACATGCAAAATGGGGTTTTCCTGAAGTCTATTTCCACCCCCACCATGAGGTAAATTACTTAAGTACCTTCTCCCAAGGACACTCTTGCTCAGATCTCAGAATGGTCATTAAAAATCAGAATACCCAGACCTCTGGGCAGAGTTAGAACCCACATCACACATCTTTATTCTTCAACTTTTCTTTCTACATGCCTAAATCATCACTAGAATTTTGATTTAGGATTCTCTTCTTATCACTTTACCTACTCTCTCAGAGTTCCACTTCTCTGCTCACCTCTCAGAGTTTTTTATTCTTTAAGATTCTGTGTTTGGGTCCCATTCCTACTTTAAAAGCATTCCTTCAGATATCTTGTGTATTCTCATGGCTGCAGCCGTCACTGAGGGTTACCAAGTATGTGCCTATAAGCTGAAACTCTAATCTGACACATATCTCTCTTCCAGGATGTCCTGTAGGAATTCCCAAAATTATCAAGCCTAGTATTTAACTCAGTATCCTTTTCTAAAGTCTTCTGAAACCTCTAAAGTCCTCACCATTCTATTCTTAAGGTAGTGCTTGAGTCAGACTCTTACTAGGCAGAACCTCTACAAAGATTCCAAATTGAATCTATTTTCCTTCTCCTTCCCTCCCTCCTTCCTTCCTTGTTTTTTTTTTTAAGCCTAGTTCAAAATTTCAACTGTTTAATTTCTTAAAAATATAATTTGGGTCTCTGGTGAAGAGGACTTAGCTGGACTAAGTTACTTTAATAAACTTACAGGATAGTGTGTTTCAGACTGAGGTCATTTGATGAACATAGCTGAACACTGATTATTACACACACATGCACACACCTAGGCTGAATACTGCCAGATCCCTTCTCCCCCCCCCCCAACCAATGCCAACCCATTCTACTACCCCATAACAGGGTTAGCCATATGAACCACAGACCTACAGTCATGCATAAAAGATTCTAGGACTCTCTACCACCTCAGGATTAAAGTTCAAACTATTACCATAACATTTGAGACCCCTTCCAACTCAGCCCCAAACCACCTTTTAAGTCTACTACCCCATAACAGGGTTAGCCATATGAACCACAGACCTACAGTCATGTGTAAAAGATTCTAGGACTCTCCACCACCTCAAGATTAAAGTTCAAACTATTACCATAACATTTGAGACCCTTTCCAACTCAGCCCCAAACCACCATTTTAGTCTGGCTTATCAAGCACACCTCCCAGATACACCATGCTTGGCTTTACCAGATTGATATTCACTATTCTCTAAACTTGCATGTATTTTCAAACCTCTGCATGTTTCCTCCAGGTAATCCCTCTCCCTGGAATGACCTTTTCCAATAGGCAAAGTCCTGCTCGTCTTAAGGACCCACTGGAAAGACAACTCTTCTGCAAAGCCTATCCCTTTCTCACCAGGCAGGCTATATAACTGTGCACTTGGCACAGTGCTTGATCTTGATATCTAACTCATGTCTAACATCATTATTTGTTTAGTCTAGCTGTGATTTCCCCCTAGACTGTAAATTTACTGAAACTAGAGATGGTGTCTGCTTATTCATCTTTATATTCCTGATGCCTACTCATAATAGATCCATAATGCATGCTAACTTAATTAAATTAAAAAGTGTAACCTCCAAGATTATGTTTTATCTTAAATTACTGGTGGGTTCATTGCATATAAACGATAACTGAATTAGAGTATGGAATGAGGTTAGTCTCTGGAAGACTGCTTACAAAAACGAATCCTGTGCATGGTATATCCTATTAGCTCCAACAAGCTGCTCTCGTATTATGCTTTAGGCCCATCAGTGTTTCAGGGCCTGCAGAATCCTAGCAAATGTGCAGGCTGCAAAAATTATTATCTTAAAACTGTTGATTTAGAAATAACCCTGGAGGGCACTGATTCAACCCTTCATGTTACAAAAATAAAGGCTAAATTCCAAACAGGCCAAGATATCCACTCCAAACACCCAACAATATGGTGGCAGAGCTAAGACCAGAGCTCGGGATTTCCTGTGCGTTCTGATAGTTCTGATTTCACCTCTCTCTGCTGCTTCTCCTTGAAATCCTCTTACAGAATCACAGCATCTTTGCAGTAGTGCCCTTCTCCCCACCAAGAACCTCCTACATCTCACTCAGGGAAGGAATCCAGTATATACCAACTCTGATTGACAACCATCAGCATCTGCTTGAACACTGCTGATGGCCAGGAAGCTCACTACTTGGCCAAGAAACCCATTCCTTCTTTGTTCATATCTTCTAGGTAGACATTCTTCTTCACAGAGAAAGCCAGTATCAACCCTGGCAATGCTGAAGACAACACTTAGGCCTCCCAAACTTTTACTCTAACCTAATGAATTCTAAGTTTCTTCAACCATTCCTCAAAACATATAATTGTAACTCTGCAATTTTACTTGTTGCCCTCCTCCCCACAGAATGTGAGATGGCCCTATACAACTTTTGGTTTTGAAAAACAACAGAAATGAAGCTTTTAAAAAATTGTCCTTTGATGCCTCTGATTTTCTTTTTCAATACAAATTGTCATTTCCTTCAGCTCTACACAATGTCTGAACAGTAATATGCAGGACCCATCAACAGAAAACATTACCTGAGAATGTTCTGATTTTGAACCAATTTATATTTTGTAGACTTGTAAAGAGGATAAACTATAAACATTATGCAAATATATAGAAAAAAACTTTAGTCCCACAATATCCTGGAATATAAGCAAATCAAACCAAAACTTCTCAGAATGCATTAAAACATCTCAAGACATTCTCTCCTATTTTTCTCCTTTCAACTCCCATCCCAGGTTTAAGAAAGCATTCACTGAAATATCAATTCAAAACCAAAAAAATATTCTGTACATATCTTTGATAAGATTGCAACTACCTAAACTCCCACAGAGATTCTGTTTCAGAATCCTGCTGTGAGTACAAAAACAGAAGAGGAAATTTATCTCTCAGCTTATCTAACATCTCTCCTAGCTGAACTTTCATTATTTAAACCTAGTGGAGTCCCATTTTGATAACACCACTGAGATCGCCACTGAAGAGAGTAAAGATTGAATACAGCCTGTTCTCCCACACGTAAAACCAACCTGTTTACTGAGCACCCACTCATGACTGCATTGGATTCTGAACCCCAGGAAGTTTAATAAAGATTTTCAAGGAAGGCTTCGCTCATGGAAAATGTATTTTACACAAAATGAGACTTGAAGAAGGGGATATAAAGATCAATTGTTGTAAAATGAGAAAAAATTTTAAAGGAGGTTGAGTGACTTAGCAAGAAACATTCCAATAACTTGCTTTTAAAACAGCCCATTTTCTATAAGCAATACTTTATCTTATTAACAGTTCTAAAATAAAAATAAGACCAATATCTGAAATGTGTAATTTATATAATATGCCTTGTCAAACTACAGGAAGGTAGTGTGCTCTGGCCAATTTTTTTGAACATCTTTAACATTGGTAAATAAATTAGTTTGATTGATGAGTAATATTTTTGTACATATGGCCAAAGAAGCCTTGCTTGGCAAAGGCAAGGAAACTCTTCTGCCCTTGGATGAATTTCATTTGGCTCCAGATATTTTCTGAAAGGCTTGTTGACTTGTATTTAGATATCATCTTTATGATAAATCATTTCAATTGTCCTGACTAGAAATTAAGGGCCTGCCCTACACCTCACTGAGATAGATGCATTAGCACTTGCTGTGGGGAAAGGGGCACATTTGTAGCCTTGGTAATGGGGCCCTCCTCTTGGGGGAGAGCTGGAGACTGGGAAGGAGGCACTGAATGAGCCACAGAGCTAAGAAGAAATAAAGGGAGATTCTGTTTAACTAGTTAAGATGGAAGCCACAGGCTGAGCAAGAGGTGCCGAGCAGGAGGCTCTACCCTGTGGAAGCAGGAGCATGTTGGAGGAAGGAAGAAAGATAAAGAACTTGTCACAAAGTCACTAGGGATTACAAAATCAATCTCGGATTTCAGGGAAGAACAAGGTTAAGAATGCAGAATTCAAAGATTAAAACGGTCACCCTTTGCCCAAGGCAATGAGTAATCTCAAGAGTGAAGACACTGGTGTATACCTGAATTAGTACTCATTTGTACATGAGTTTGTGCCTTGATGGTAAAGCTATGAATCTTGGAGCTCTTAAGGACCCTGTGATTATGGAGTGTCTCACTAGGGGTCCACTAGGGGCCACTTACTGACTTACAAGGTCCCCAGCAGAAGCCTGCCCAAGAAGAAGAGGAGCTGATGTTTGCATACCAGGACTGTGATCATGCAGAAGCCTGTTCAAACTGAAAAAGGCATTGAACCTTACCTTCACCAACAGAGATGTGTGTCCTGCAGACCCCAACTAAGATGAGAAGAAGAGCTACCCCTCCCCATTGTGACAGACCATTCCAAACTTTTCCTTCGATCATAAAAGTCTGCTGGGTTTAAAAAGGTGGTACTACTGCAAAGGAAAAGGGCAAATGTCTCTGCTATGGCCTGAGCAGCACCACCTTTTTGTGGAAACTCCAAGGGCTCATGATTGGCTACATAGGGAACTGCTCTCCTGGTCTGAGCAGAAGGCAAAGGCTCAAGCAGAGCCTGTTTGGGACTGTGCCAGCAGAACTGCCCCCAAGACAAGCACAATTTATAGACCTTGTCAACTACTTCTGCTTATCATTCTAATAAACAGACAGCTGGTCTGAGGAGGATTCCAGGGAAGCCTGCCCACCCCTGCCTGGGTTACAAAAGGGAAGCCTGGTAGGGGGGAAATGTAGAAAGAGCCAAACAAGATCTGAATCTCCAAGGAAGCTACTCAGAACAAAGGCAAGCAAAATAATAATTATTACAGTTTACACTCACATGGCATTTACTATGTGCCAGGCACTTTACACTCATTTAAATCTCACAGTCCTCTGAGGTTGGAACTATTATTATCCTCACTTAACACATGAGAAAAAAACTGAGGTTTGGAGAGTAACATATCCAAAGTTGCAGAGGACAAAGTGTCAGAGCCAGGATTTGACCCTGGTAGTCTGTCTGGAGCCCCCAGTTCTAATCATTTCACTCATTATGGGTTTTTTCAGGCTAGAATGAAATAAACACTGTCAGCAGGGGCTCAGGTGACTATGAAAAAAAGCAGTTTGGGCCCAAGGTCCCAAGTAGAATGAGAATTTAGAAGCGAGGACATAGGGACCTGAGGCCCCAGCCTCAGCCAGCTGATGGGAACAGAGAACACTAGAAATAAAGAGAAGGTCATCTCAGAGGTAGAGGTGAGAGAAGTCAGAAACAAGTACTAGTCCTGAAAGACAGACATTTACGAAAACTCTGTAGCTGTACCTTAATGCATCTGTTTATTTTATATATTCCAATTCTCTTCAGAGATTCCCTCCCATCGTTATAAAAAATTATCATGCACATAAACAGACGACTGGAATAAATGTGGTAAGAAACTAGCATTGCCAGAGAAGTTAAAATGAAAACAAAAAAAGGAGAAAGGCTGCTAATCCTAAAATTGGGAGTTGAAAATCCCCCAGATGACATCAGCCTACATTGTCCTAGAAAAGGATGACAGAAAGCTGGCTCGGGAAACTTCTGTTTGGAGATGTCCATTTTAGCACAAGGAACAGAGAGCAAGAGCCTGGATAAGGGGTCAGGGAAGATGCTTGGCCTTGGTCTTCCTGCTGCGCCTCATCTTTTTCGTCCATAGGTGCTATTATAGATTGAATTGTGTTCCCCCAAAATTCATGTTGAATTCTTAACCCCCAGTACCTCAGACTGTGACCATGTTTGGAGATGAGGTCTTTAAAGAGGTAATTAAATTCAAATGATGTCTTGTGGCTGGGCCCTAACCACCTAGTCGATGTCTTTATGAGAGGAGGAGATCCAAACATAGGCATGTGTGTGCACAAAGAAAAGACCATGTGAAGACAAGGGGAGAAGATGGTCATATAAAAGCCAAGGACAGAAGCTTCAGAATGAAAACAACCCTGTGGACATCTTGCTCAGGGACTTCTATTCTCCAGAACTCTATAAAAATACATTTCCATTGTTGAAGCCACCTCAGGTGTGGTACTTGTTATGGCAGCCATAAGGGACTAGTACAGGTGTCTTCCCTTGAACCACACATGTACATGAGAGAATTATTAGCTGTCTTACTGAATAAACATGTATCTGTTCCCGACCCTAAAACAGACTGACAATCAGAGGAGAAAATGACTGAAGTCCCTGCAGGCTTCTGCAGCCAAGTTGCCAAGCACCAAGACCCCTCAGTTTGTGTATTTTATGTATCTCTTACGAACTACCACAAAGTGTCTTTAGATTCTGTTTCAGTGCTCTCACGGTCCCCTAATTCTTCCTTAACACTACACCAGATTCATCCTCACCAAGTACTATTTGTACCATGTTGCTCTCACTCAACTTGTGTTAACGGTAGCTCCTGTGCTACAAGATAAAGCCTAAATTCCTCTTTAAACTATATGTGGTCCAACTGCAAGCAAACTTCCCAAGTTTATCCCACTGTATCCCCAAGGGAAACTCATAGTTCAACAAAATTAGCATCCTTAACTCACTTCCTCTGGGCAGAATGGTCTTGTCCACTACCAGGCCTCTGACCCTATAACCCAACTTCTTCCTAAGAATGCCTTCCTACTCCAAGTCCCCTCTTACATGTCTCCCTCCAACCAACTATGAAGATGAACTGTATAGCATTTCCACACCACCTACGTGATGACCATTTAATACTCGGCAAGCTAAGCAGCCTTTTATAGCTAAAGCATTTCTGCATCGTAAAGAACTTGAAAGTAAGGCCGGCACTCTCTATCCTGCCTCATCCCCAGTCTCATAAAGCATCTGTCATGGTGCTTGAGTAGAGTACCATTCACTAAACACCAGGGAAGGGGGTGAGAGGAAAATGTGTGAAGAGAGAGTCTGTAGCAGTTCTACCCTGTTTAAGCATCTTACTTCTTAAAAGTTTCTTTAACTTTGGATACGAAGCTTACAGTCTAAATGTGTGTAATCTCCACCCTTCAAGTTTCCTCCCGGTAATACCGTGTGTGTGTGTGTGTGTGTGTGTGTGTGTGTAAGAGACAGAGAGGGAGGGAGGGAGGGAGGGAATGAGGAAGGGAGAGAGAGAGAGAGAGACAGAGAGAGAAGAGAGGAGGCAGCTCCAAAGAGGCATCAGATGAAAATATGAGTGGGTGTTCCTCACTGCAGCACAACATTCTCCAAGGCAGGACACTCATATGTCAGGCTTAACCTCCCCCCTCCACCACCACCTGTGCAAGCAGGTGATGGATGGAGTTATGTGAGTGAATGGATTCTAAGCTTGCCCATAAACATGACTCTGGAGTTTCCCACTGTTGCAGCAAGGAGGAGTTTCCATTCTCCCTTTTTTCCTCCAGTTCTCTGGACTAAAAAGCCAAAAGCCGCCTCACATCTGGGGAGTCTGGTACCAAATATGAATTTCCACTTATGCCTTTGAAACCATACTCCTACTGGGAACTCCCAATATTCACCAGGTCTGCGTGGAAAGGCAGAAGAGGGCTTCCTGACCATCTAAAGTAGGTGTGTGCCAAGATAATTACCTTGACTGGCCCTGAGGTCATCAACAACTTTCTCAGCATATGCTTCAGTGATTTTAACCAAAAGAGCAAGAGAGGTAGAACACAGGTAGGAGTTGACAACATTTAAATAAAATCTAAAAGCTAAGTAAGTCTTACAGCTCTCAAGTCTCTTACTTTCAGGGGACTTCCCTTCATGAATGGCAAGGTAAGGAAATTAGTCGTCTCCTGAGACAAAGGATCACGTTGACTTTTCTAGAACTTATTAAATCACTTCACTCTGTTAAGTAAGCAGAGAAAAAAGCTACAAACTGCCAGATATGGTTGCCATTAACACTGTGCTTGCTCCGGTGATTTTGAATGATAACCAACTTTGAAAATCATGATGGAATACTATTTCAAAACAACATGAGTCTAAAGCAAATGCAAACTTTGAAGCTCTTGCAAATGGAATCACAGAGACATCATGGCCCACTGGGAAGTCCCATCGAACCAGCAGCAAGGTGGGTGATAGCATTGTTCCTAGCTCACTCATTTCTGCTGGCTTTGTTGTCTATAAGACAAATGCATACTTCGGCTGGACAGCTGCTGAGGAGGCTTTTTTAGTGCCTCTAAATTCACCAATGGGAACACTTTGTTCAGATTTAACAAAACAAGGATGTGCAGGTACACCTTGTGACATGAGGTAGAATGCTGCTATTTTTAGGAAACCTGAAAACAGGCTGAATTGTCACAGGAAGGGAACATGCCAGGCCCAGCAGCCTGAGGGTAACAGAAAGATGCCAGGAACGGTGGCCAGACGTATGACCCCACTCCCCAGGATACTGAGCCACCATCCTGTGCCACTATCCTCTGCCTTCTGAACAGCTGAAACTGTGGCTGTAAGAGCACAGAAAGGGAAGAGATGGAGCAGGGAGCAGAGGGGATGGCCACAGGACAAGTGGGGTAGGGGGAGAAAACAAGTGAGAGGGAGGGAGGGAGGGGAGGAGGAGAAGATAGAGCTGTAGCAACATCAGTATTTCTTCAAATGCAAACTCTTTAGTGGACCTCAGGGGCAATATGGCAGGACCGCACCTTCCTCACCCCTAGTCAAAACGCCAAGCGTTCTCTGCCATTGCCACTGGACGATCAGGAAACATGTTATTTGCCTTGTGAAGCTGGGAGTCGCCACCTTTGATTGACAGTACGGTGCTCTACCCTACCCATCCCTGAACAGCCAGAACAAATTTAGCATGATCTGCTGTCAACTTTGTCACTTACACTAAACCATAGTTACCAGTGCTCTTCTGTTTGCTAGGAAATCATGGCAGGAAATGAGGAGTCCTTGCGCATTACTATGGAAACCCTATAACTTCCACTAGAAACCATGAAAAAAGGCAGCACATAACCCCATTCTGACTTTCAATCACGAATCTCTCCTAGGAAAAAAGCTGAAAATTAGATGGATTCATTCTGAGTTCCCTTTTCCCCTCAAACACATGGGATTTAGATAAGCTCTTAAAGCAAACTGTGATTCATATAATAATATGTAAACTGGTCTCAAATTTCAGAGGCTTTCTCTCAAGAAGATTCTGATAATTAAAACGTTCCTGCACATCTCAAATTCCATTAAAGCAATATAGTTAAATAAAGGCTCTTCCAGTGAAAATATTTCTAAGCTCTGGTCAAAGGGCCAGAATATTTGTGCCCTTTGCTCAATTTATTAAAACAGTAACAATTATGAAAAGTGTAATACTAAGAACGTGTATAACAAATGTTCTCCTATGTCATTGTTAAGGGTTTTTAAAAGCCATTCAAAAGAATTTGTATTTAGAAAGCACCTACTATGTGCTCACCATGATATGAAGAAAGATTAAGAACAAACTAAGCACAATTATTATCAGAAAGATCTTTCTAAGTCTATTGATTTAGGGTCCATATGTGACATATTCAAAATTTTTTTAACGTTTATTTATTTTTGAGACAGAGAGACAGAGCATGAACAGGGGAGGGGCAGAGAGAGAGGGAGACACAGAATCCGAAACGGGCTCCAGGCTCCAAGCTGTCAGGACAGAGCCCGACACGGGGCTCGAACTCACGGACAGTGAGATCATGACCTGAGCCGAAGTTGGATGCTCAACCGACTGAGCCACCCAGGCACCCCCATATGTGACATATTCGAGTGAAGGTTTCAAATTCACAGTCCAAGCACCTTCCTAATGAAACTCCTTGTTGAAGGAAAACTAACATTCATCACGCTTCTAATGTGTGCCAACCCTACCCTTACAGTATCACGTGGTCCAGTCCACCTTGACCCCCCCCCCCACCTCCACCAACAACCTCACTAGATTGGTTTCATTACCATCAATTACACAGATCATGACACACAAGCTTAGTGAGAAAGGAGTGATCTGCCTGCTGGTCACAAAGGCCTGGTCAACTGGAGAACTATGACAAGGCCAGCACCAGCAATGAAGGGGTAGGATTTTCCCTATCAACAACAGAATCCTATTCTGGCTAAAAAGTAAACCAGACTTTGATGAAAAGATATCCAAAGTCCATAGATTAGAAAGAAAAGGGAACAATAACATGGAAAAACAGTGAGAGCAGTTTGGGCATGTGGACAGGACAGGATAGGGAACTGCTATCAATGCAAATAAGCTTTGATTATTGTGGGGCTCTGAGTATCTGCTGGTGGGACACACAGACCTCTTAGCTGGGGGAGCTACTTAATACAAAGTACCACCCAAACTATCTGCAATGGGTAGTGGTGACTCCCTCAGGCAAAATTAAGAGGAAAGAAGGAATGGACGGTGGGCAAGCGAAAGTCTTCTTTCACTGAACAGTGTTAGGGTTCACTATAGGAAAACTGTTGTAATTTGCCTAGGCTACACAGTTTTAAACTCTAGTAGGTATATTAAAGGTCCATTCTGCTTATCACAGATGAATTAAACAGAGCAGAGTTGGCTTCAAGCCACTGAGTTTTAGATCGGAAAGAAACCTCAGAGGTCAATCAGAACAATTCTATCACTTTACAGATGAGGAAAGAGAACTTGTGCAAGGTTGTACAAGCAAATTAGTGGGAGAATCAGGAAAACTGAGCTTGCCTCAGTCCCAAGCCAATCTCTGTCCACTATGCTGCATCCCATGCTGCAGGGTCATCTCCTTGGCACCTGGTGCAATGCAGCTTGATGCATTCTACAGTACATTTTACCCACCAGTGTAGTCCCAAACCAGACCTCTTCCTGTAGTTTCCTTTGCATAACCATGCCTCAATTCTGTAGCAACATGGCAGCTTTAGGATTGAAATGTTCATAAAGTGTTCCATGTTTTCAGTCATTAGAGGGTTTTTCTCACACTGATTCTCCAGTTTGAAAAAAGATTTTAGATAACTAATATTTAATGAGCACTTGCTGATTTTCTGGGTACTTTTTAAAGATATTTACATAGAGGCACATGAGAAGGGAAGCTCAGAATTGTTTGAAGAAATAGAAAATCAGAAACTACCTAAATATCAGACATTGAAAGAAGGGTTGAACCAGACCAAAATATATCTATGTGAATTTTTTTAAAAGATTATGCAATCATTAGAGTTATTATAGGCATGGAAATACCTCATGATACATAGTCGAATGAAAAATTTATACAGGCAAAGTATATGCAGCAAAATACCATGTTTCTACAAAAACAACAGCGATGCACATATATGAATGCATGCACATATATGGGCACACATATGTACATATATATGCACATGCACACATACATACACACATATAAAATGTGCACCAAAATGTTAATTTGAGGGTTGTGAGAATGAAATACAGGTGATTTTTAAAATTTTCTCCTTATTGGGGCGCCTGGGTGGCACAGTCGGTTAAGCGTCCAACTTCAGCCAGGTCACGATCTCACCGTCTGTGAGTTCGAGCCCCGTGTCAGGCTCTGGGCTGATGGCTCAGAGCCTGGAGCCTGTTTCTGATTCTGTGTCTCCCTCTCTCTCTGCCCCTCCCCCGTTCATGCTCTGTCTCTCTCCGTCCCAAAAATAAACAAACGTTGAAAAAAAATAAAATAAAATTGTCTCCTTATTTTGTATCTTTATAATTTTTCTGCTATAGAAATTTACTTTTACCTCAAATTGAAAATGAGAGCCAAAGCATAAGAGACTCTTAAAAACTAAGAACAAACTGAGGGTTGATGGGGGGTGGGAGGGAAGGGAGGGTGGGTGATGGGTACTGAGGAGGGCACCTTTTGGGATGAGCACTGGGTGTTGTATGGAAACCAATTTGACAATAAACTTCATATATTGGAAAAAAAAAGAAAGAAAATAGTTTTTCTAATGTTCAAATGATTGGCCATGTAAGCAATCCTAGAAATGTCTGATAACCTAAATCTCACTGTCCACACTGAACCAACCCACAAAAAACAGGTCCAGGTCCCCGGAGTCTAAGGAACTGCAGATTCCCACACACAACCAGGTGTTTTCGCTGGGTAAGGACCACACAGTAGGCACACACTTTCCTCAGAGCACAGGCAAGAAGGCAACGGTGGGACTTCCTACCCTGAAAAGGCCAACTTTGTTTTGTTTTTCCCAACACCTCCTTTGTTTCAGGGTCCACGGGCTGGTTAGAGTAGTTTTCACACCTTAGATTTTCAAGAGAAAATAACTTCATTATATGTTCCCACATCTAGGGACGGGGGTGGAAAGGTGGGAAAACAGGATGAAAAAGACAAGTTTGGTGGTTCCAACTGTCAATGATTTTCCTTTGTAATTTTAGAGACACAGAGTGATAGTCCTTGCTCCAGATTCAGGTGCCCTCTTTCCAAAGCCAGAATCTTTGTGAAAGCAAACAATGAGAAAGGAGCTTTGTGGCCTGTCCCTTTGCCTTCACCCAGCTCTCATCTCTGTCAAGCAGCATGTTGATTTAACTGTCAAACACTAAGCAGCACATCTTTCAAGAGGCTCCACAGACCACTCCATAAACCAAAAAAGGAATATAACAAACAAGTGGCTGAAAGCTTTGTGTTGCCATAGCAACTAGACTTGCTTCCCTACACTCACAGGGTAAAAACTATTCCACCAACAAAGAGAATGCAACTAATAAACTTGATATTTTATTAATGCTTCTGTACATGCCAGGTCAGTGTTTCCAGAGACAACCACAGCCAATGCCAACTACCAACCATGTCGAAACTGCCTGGGCTTGAAAGTCTGGGCTTGGTAGGCTTTGGTCGTTCATGTTGAGTGAGCAGAGATGTCACGCTGGTCCACTCAGCAGACATTTATGGGACTCACACTTCACCACATAAGGAGACTTCCATACTGCATAACATGCGGCAACTGTGTACATGAGTCATAGTAGCTCAAGTTCATGAGTAAATAAGGTCTGGAGTAAAAATGAGACAGGGGAGCTCAGGGAGATAAGAGGGTCTGTGTTTCCTCCATACCAAGTTTCCTTTACAGACTCCTGCAAGAGACCAGAAGTCTATAAAAACAGGTGGGGGCCATGATTCCACCCTTGGTTTCTGGCAGCTGAGGTGCTGGGAAAGGGGAGGCCAACCCACACACTTTTCTGAGTAGCAATGGTACCAATCCTCTGGAGAGAGGACAGGAGGATGTCTCAGTTACAAAGGAGCTGGGTGTGCTGGCTAGTGACCACAGCACCCAGTCTGTGTTCAACTGGTTAAAGCAGTGCCCACCTTCAATGTAAAACGATCCTCTTGTCACCTTTGATGTCATGCTCTCTAGCCCTGCCATATATCCAGAAGATGTCAAGAGCATGAAGGTCAACTGGATGAAAGAACACCGCTGGTGGCAGCACAAACTGGTGTGATTTTCCTGGAGGGCAGTTTTGTGATACGTATCAAACACCATAAAAATTGCAGAGTCTCTGACCCAGGTATTAAATTCTAAGAATTTACCAAGGAAATAATCATAGGTATGCATGATGATACTGAAAAGATATTAGTTGCAGTGCTGTTCATAATAGAGAAGAATTGGAAACAAAAGTTCAATAACATGTGAAAGGTGTTAAATGAAGTTTAAAGCAGCCACACAAAGGAATTCTGTGCATCCATTAAAAGGGCTGCAAGAAAAATGTTCAGACTACACTAAGTCAAAAGTTTCCAAATATGTGAAATATCCTTTTTAAAAAATATAGATGCAGACGTAGAAATAACTAGGAATCACACATCAAAATAATAACAGTGGTCTTCGCGGGATATATTTTTTTAATTCATCAAATTGGTCATAACAAAATGCTATAATGTAACTTAAAACCAATAGAAGCTTAAAAAAGAAAAGACAGCATATATGTTTGCTTCATCCTGTTCCCAGAAAGGGATGTATAAAACTAAAAATCAGTTGATTACCTTAGTTTTATCTCCTCAAATTGAAAATCATGAATTGTACCACAATGCTGAAAATGGGCTGTTTGCATTTATTCATTAAACACTGACTCATTGCCTCCTATGTACCAAGTGTTGAGACACTGAGTAAACAAAGACAATGCAGAGGTGGCGGGACCATCAAACAGTTCTAAAGACCAGGGAGTAACATCAGCTCTGCAAGTAGACTGAGAATGGGGGCAAAAGAGAAGTGGGAAGGTCAGGGTATTAGTTTCCTTCCTATTGCTGCTTTAACAAGTTATTGCAAACTTAGTGACTTAAAACACAGATTTGTTATCTTCCAGTTCTGTAGGTCAAAAGTCCAAAAAGGGTCTCTCTGGGCCAAGATCAAGGTGTCAACAGAGCTGCCTTCCTTTCTGGAGGCTCTAGGGGAGAATTCGCTACCTTGTCTTCTGCTTCTAGAAGCAGCTTGGATTCCTTGGTGGATGGCCCTTTCTTTCCCCATCAGAGCCAGCAAGGGCAGATCAAGACCTCCAGGCACACCACTCTGAGCTCCACTTCTGCTTCCCTCTTCTATTTGTGTGGACTTTTGTGATTATATTGGTCCCACCTGCATTATCCAGGCTACTCTCCGTATTTTATAAGGTCAGTTGATTAGCAACCTTAATTACCCTTTGTCATGGAACCTAACACATTCACAGGTTCTGGGGATTAGGATATGAACCTCTTGGGGAGGGGCGAGCATTATTCTGCCTATACAGCCAATTTAAAAATCATTACATTGATCCAAAGGAGAGCCTGAAGGATGGCAATAGCAATTCAAATAGGGTGGAAAAGGCAGTTCCATCAGATAGGAGGTTGAAACCTCCAAGGTTTGGTAGCCAATCAGAAATGGGGAGTGAGTTGGAGCCTAAGTGGCAGATGGAAGCTGTTACCACTCGCAAAGACAGGAAACACATGCAAGGGACCAGCTGACAGAGAAAGATAGCAATGTGGATGCATGTGGTACTTGAAGGACTCATGAGACGTGAGTAGACATTCCCAGTAGCATTTGCCTCTGTGAGCAGATGGCCTGGAAGGAGGTCTGGACTGGATAAAAAGAAGTGAGATACAGCAGCACAGAAAGCTCCTGGATGAAGCAAAAGAGATAAGCAGGGCAAACTGTCTGCTCTAGCATGAATCACATGGAAAGAAGTCTTTCTTTAGGATATCTTCACTTTGTACCCAGCGTCCACAGGTAAAGAATGTTAGATGTGAGCACTACACAGGGCAAGAAGGATTATTCCCAAGGTGGATTAACCAAGCTGGCCCCCTTCTCACTAAAGTAAATCCATAGGAAAAACTGCCTTATGTTTCCAGAAATTCTAAAGTACTCCTCTAAGTTAATGGCACCACATAACTGCTTTATATATAATTCAATCTGGTGAACTGAGTTCTACAAAGACTGTGGTATATTTTCAGAAGTCTTAACTATTTTTTTCAGAAAAAAAAGAAAGAAAAGGGAAAAAAGGCAATTAAACAACATTTGAAAACATTTAAGATACCAGAAGTTTTAAATCACTCTTACAGCTAATTTGGGGAATGCTTTTTAGAAGTACTCATGGAGAAAACTAAGAAAACTCATTTGATCACCCAAAGCCACATTTCAGGCTTCTCATAACACATATTGACCAGGTACACAAATGCTCTATCAATGCAGTGGTAACATAAATCTAATATATTTCAGACGTGCCTTCGCTCTAAATCAGGGAGCACAGAAAAAAGAAAAAAAAAGTGTTTAAAAAATAAAAAAGTATTGGTCGTATCAGTTTTGGTTTTGTCTAACTACTACTGAAGCAAATATTCTCCCCTGAAACATTTAAAGCCCAGAAGGAGGGATGTGGGTAATATTTAGATCCAGAGGGGTCCTAAGAGTGAATTCAACAGCCTCTTAAACATGAGGCCACTGAGGAAAAGAATCAATGACTTGCCCAAGGCCACTTTACCAATGGCCCAACTCCCAGGCTAGTCTTCCTCACATGGCCTCTGAATCTGTCTTTTTCACCTGCCCAGTACACATTCTCTTCTTCATACAACACACATATTTCATCTATTCCTGTCCATCTCACTGTATGAAATCATAGATACCTAGAATTTTCTTTCCTCATTTCATATCCACCACTCAAACCTCCAGTGACTCCAACAATGTTTGTCTGGTCTGCCAAACCTGAGAGGTTAGTGAGCAGGCTTGACTAGAAAACTAGTCACAGAATCTGCTCGGCCAGTTATTTTTATGTTTATTTATTTATTTTGAGAGAGAGAGAGAGAGAGAGAGAGAGAGAGAGCAAGCAGGGGAGGGGCAGAGAGAGAGGGAGAGAGAGAATCCCAAGCAGGCTCCATGCTGTCAGTGAAGAGCCCTATAAGGGGCTCAATCCCATGAACTGTGAGATCATGACCTAAGCCCAGATCAAGAGTCAGTCAGAGCCACCCAGGTGCCCCTGCTCTAACAGTTCTTACAGAGATACTGAGCTCAGCTAGGAGAGATGGCTATATAACTAATAATCAGAAATTTCTTCACTAGTAGTCTCTGAACCACTATTCTGTTGGGCCTCAGAATGGATACAAAAGCAAAACTAAGCCACTGTTGAGCAGGCAAAGCAGCAAAAACTTGGTTAGCATGAGGATTTTTCATAGACATTTAGCAATGTTCTTCCTCCATGGTACAAAGTACTTCCCCACACTCACACACACTCACAGGTTGTCAGTAATGACTATGCACACAGGAAGTGTCAGGCTTCTGTCTATTAAATCGCCATTCTTCCTGCAGGAGACAGTGCTTTGACATGTGCTTTTATCCTTATTTATGTACTTATCCTCATTATCATGTTCCTGATAACAAGCTGTATTCTTTCTATACACTAGCCTCCAAAGAAAGCAATGCTCAGTTCTTAACCCAGGTTATTAAAAAAAAATAAACAGACCCCTCCAGTGTACCTTGGAATGGAGGAATGGCCAATATCTACAAACATGAGCCAATCTTACAGAAAAAAAACCAGCTTTGCAAACTAGAACAAAATGTAATTGCCACCACCTTCTCCTGCCAATCCCGGGAAGAGTGGCCTTCTCACCTAGAAGTAAAAGATTCAGGTGTCCTCAAATGCCAAACCATGTTGTCGTCGGATTTCTGGGGACTATAGATCACTAATAATACACCTGGCTGGGTAATCAGACACATAGAAAGTAGGCTAAACAGAGGCTGTATCAAGGGCAAAGTTTGAAGGGCAAGTTTAAAACTTGACACAAACAGAGAAGTGAAACTTTGGTTATATACTATCTTCCTACAAATTGCTGCATACTGAACAGTTTTCTAACACCTACTTCCCTTAGGGTCCCTGAATGTCCATTCCTATCTCCAGTGACAAGAGGGCAAAGCAATGCAGTCCTACTACAGCTCTGGTCAACTTCCTCTCTCTCCTTTCTGGCATGCCTCCATCTAGCTCCAACTCCTAACCTCCCTCTGTTTCCCATCACAGTCAGATGAATGAACATGACACAGATCCACCAGGGGTTAAACCCTCAGCCATCAAAAATTCCCAAATTAATTCAGAATAAAACATAATTTTAATAGATTAAATACCAATTTTACACCTTATGGTTCATATACTACTTTCAAAGAAAACCGTCCCCCTTCCCTTAAGACACCAATGTTAGCCCAAGAGTTGTTGACAACTCACCTGGCTCTCTGGAGCATTCACAGCCACAAAGTACGTTAAACCACGTATGGTATTTCCTTGAGAAAGAGTTGATTCAGTAATTGCTTCAAGGCTACCTAAATATTCCTTGAAAATGCACCCATACTTCCCCTTCTTCTAACTCAAGGTTATTAATTTTTTCCTAATTCTAGGTCCTAATATCTTTTTACCCTCGTTGGAGTGAATAATGCACACTCCAACTGCACAAAACATCTCCCATCTAAAAGGGGTGAAGGAAATTTAGATGCTTATTTGAGTGTGAGAATCACCAAAGGAATGTTTGCTAAAGAGGAGGTAGAGAAACTGGTCTGACTCACCATGATAGCTACTGCAACCTTCTGCCTGACTCATTTAATAATTCTTTCTCAACTTCATAACCACCTGTTCAGTGGCATTATTAGTTCTCTCTTTATGAGCAAAATTATCTTCCTGATAAATTTGCTCCAAATTTTTATTCATTTCCTATTGAACCGTAAGTAACTATTCCCTTTAGGGAACAGATGTAATTTGCTGTCCTGGCTAAACTCAGACTCTGTCCATAAATATTTTGCTAATCATAAGAGTGCTTTGTTTCTCTCATTGGTGCCTACAGCCCCTACAATGAAACACAAGTTCAAGATCACAGCCAGGATTTTGATGGAGACAAAATACCTAGTCTCCCATGAATATCATAACATGGAAGCAAAATACATTATTTCCCAAATATTAATCACTCATTTCTTCACTGAATAGCTCTATAGAGCTTCAGGCTGAGATAAAGCCACACTTCCAGGAATTTAAGTCCTGGAGGATCACAGAAGGTCACAAGTAAAACTGACTCCAGGAAAAGTAACTGAGCTGTTACTCTGTGAAACAAATCAGGTGAAATTATGTGGCATGAAGGGCCATTATTGTTGAGTTGTAATAGATTTTAAATACTCCCACTTCATACAAAAGAAGTCATTTAAGTACAGCTGAGAAATTGTTATAGGATGTCTAATTAGTCTATTTTCCCTATGTATGAAAGAACTGGCATTTTATTTTCATACATACTTTTGAAAAAAGCATACAAACTCAGAGTTATAAGCCTCAGCACAGTGGTTCCAATCTCTGGAACTAAGAATCCCCTTCAAAACTGATAAAGGCTTTCAATTCTCTCCCAGAAGAGAAAAATACACAAACAAAATTTTGTAAATCCATTCATAGAATGTATTGGCATTCCCCTAAAATCCATCCCCATAAAACCTTCTGAGGTCCTCTGCTTCAGAGGTAATATCTGGCCCATGCTTAGGTCCACTTCTTCTATTAAGCAAACACAAAAACAATTCCTCTTTCACAATTACAGCTCTTCTAAAAATTGGTGGGTGCTCTCCTTGCTAGTGGCCTTCATCAGACATTATTTTTACACTCTTTTATTTTCCTGGTCACACTCATCTTTTCTCAAAGCATAGACAAAGAATGTTCTGAAAAATGAAATGGTATGCCTCAAACTGAATTAAGTTGCCCATCACTGGGAAGGTACAGAGACTGGATTCTCACTTGTTAGGGGTATGGTAGAGGGTATCCAAGAATCAGAAGGGGAATTAGAATACATATCCTCTGAAGTTCACTCCAATCTGAGATTTCATGATTAATTCATACTTTGATGCCTTCTATGTCTTTCACTGTGTGGCACTAAAGACTAAATACTATGTTTCCCATGAAGTGCAACCAGGAAAAGCATGTATTCTACTATCATCGTGCACATTAATTCGGGCAGGATCAACCTTATTTTACTTTCTAGCATCTGTTATCTCAATTTTTTGGAAGACACAACTTAAACTCCTACTGAGTCCTAAGTTAACTAAAACCCCTATATCTTCTACACATGTGCTGTTAAGTCACATCACCCACCATTGTTGACAATTCATTTATTCAATTTGCTCATTTAGGCAATATTCTTTTATTGATAGTCTAGCCAGTATTGAGGGAGAGAAAGTCTCTGCCCTCATAAAGTATACACAATGGTGTTACACAATTTGAACCATGACTCTAGTCCTTGAATTTTCAAGTTTTCCACTCTTGTGAAATATCCACAATGATGAAGAAAAAAACAGCTCCTTTCCTTGAAGATAAAACACTAATCATACACAAGCCCTCACAGAGCTTTCAGATAACTCTTTCAGGACTTCACCTTCAAAGTGAGGAATTCTGACTCATTCACTTCAAGTGAAAAGTGAGAGGAATATAATCATTGCATCATAGACCATTAGAGGAAAATAAAGCAAAAATATGAAAGACAGCCATAATAAAGCCTAACCTTGAAATTTTCCTGAGAAGAGAACACATAGGAAAACTGTGCATAGGAAAACTATATTCTCCCAAAAATCCTGGAGAAGAATCCTTTATTTTTCATCTATTAATGACAATGGGCTATGTAGTGCTAAATAGTTTCCGAAGTAATTCTGGAAAGTGTTTGTTTTCCACAATTTTAAATGCTGAGAATATAATTAGCTACTTAAATGCAAATGCTAATACATCAGTTTGTGTCCACAGTGAACACTCTTTGCACAACACATGATTTGATACTAATCTATGCCAAGATTTTCTTCCACAATCACAAATTAACTGAAAATGGCCACAGGAAATCCCTCTTTACTGCCAAAAAGCTCTTTTCAGGCTTAACACTTTCCAACCTACACAGGAGGACTCATCCCAGGTATAAAAAGCTGAGGGAAAAGAAAAGGAGGAAGGAAGAAAAGGGAACAATTGAAGAACATCTTACATCAGACACTATCCTAGGCTGTCATGCCAGAGACCACTACTTTTTCCTAATACCTATTTCCTCCTTCCTCCTTAGGAATAGAACCACCAATTAGCAACTGGGTGAATGGCAGTCCCAGAATAAAGATGGTATTTCTCAGCACTCCCAAAGGGCAGATGAGGCCATATGACTAACGGTTGGCCAAGGAGATACTAACATCAGTCTTAAGATCAACTTTGAGGTGTGCTGAGAATCGTGAAACAAGAAGACAGAAGGAGCATGGGTCCCTGATGAACAAGAAGCCAACAAAATGGCCCCAAACTAAACTACCTGTGGACCTTGTTTAGGTGAGATAGAAATAAACTTCTAACCTATTTAAGGCACTGTAGTTTGGGGTTTTCTGTCACTTGTAGCTGAATTTAGGATATAGCAAACTTATTTATTACATGTAATATTTCTATTAGGTAGATATTATCATTACCATTTTGCACAATAAAAAACTGAAGAATATTTTTGCTAGGTCCCTCATAAACAAAAGAATCCCATACATGAAAAGAAAACATAGTAGCATAAGAAGCAAGCAGCACATCTTGGTGCAAAAGATAGATAACAGCAGTAACTATATTGCCAAAGAATTTTTTTTACATAAAATATATATGATGGTATCCAAATATTACCTTGGCCTAAAAGTCTCAAATACCCTCAAATATTTTCAAAGACCCACAAATTATTAGGGGTCCTTAGTGTTTTGGTTTAATCATCTCAATAAATAACCTTCACCCCAATGATCCCACCCTCTGTCTTCTTTATTCACTATATTCTTTTTTATCTCCCCAGGACCCTTAGCACAGTAGTAGGTATAACCAAAGGCATCAAAAAAAAAAAAAAAAAAGCCATGTGAAGGAACTGTATAATATGCAAAAACCACCACCTCAAATTTTATTTCAAAACACTTTCAATGTCTTTATACCCCTTTCCTTCCATCCTGATTCAGTATGGACAGTGGTCTTTCATACACAACATTATAGAGGTATTAGCTTTGCTCGACTGAAATTTAACTTTTGAGAGAAACGTTCATTTCTCCAAACCAAAATATATTAATTATGGTCTTAATGAGGAATGTGGTCTGGGGCACCTGGGTGACTCAGGCAGTTGAGCAGCCGACTTCAGGTCAGGTCATAATTTTGCAGTTTGTGGGTTCAAGCCCCGCATCAGGCTCTCTGCTGTCAGCATGGAGCCTGCTTCGGATTCATTCATATTCATTCATTCATTCATTCATTCATTCATTCATTCTCTCTCTCTCTCTCTCCCTCCCTCCCTCCCCTCCCCTCCCCAGCTTGTGTGCATGCATTCTCTCTCTCTCTCAAAAATAAATAAACATTAAACATTTTTTAAAAGAATGTAGTCTTATAATCACTTTTGTCAACATGGTTTTGAAGGTCAAATTCCTATTAATAATGTGTTGATTTTGAATCTATATAAAGAAGTGACAGCATGATTTTCAAGAACTTCAGAAAATGTACCAAATACTAGATCTAGATAATTAAGTTGTGACAGTCAAACACTTAAGCTGAAAATTCATTTCCATTTGTCTGGCATAGCTATTTAACTGTGCTGCATTCCAATAATTGCATTAGGATGTTCAGAGGATGTAAATGAAGTTTTCCTTCAGATCTTACTTGGACACCTAGTAGTAAACAATTGCACAACAATTAAGTCAAAGTGTTTGCCCTCACTCGTTGGCTAAAACGCAGGAATGGATTGTCATCTAGTGGCAAGGTCAGAAAGTAAGAAATTTGGAGAAGAGAGGTTTGGGGTCTCTGGAATGATTGTTTGACTTGGTGCAATAAAGCAGAGCAGTAGAAATCAATATAACTTATCACCAAGATCAATGCAGTTCCAACCACATGGCATTTTTTAAAAAGAAAAAGATGAAAAGAGCCAGTTGATTTTATTGATATACTTCCTATGAATGAGTTTGTTACCATAGTTCCCATAATTTCTGGCCCAACTCAGAATATTTTTTGTTACCCTAATAATTTTCTATATAATTAAAAATTTGCAGGAGTCATTTTCTCCCAGCATGCCAGAATAGCAGAAAGAATGGTAAACAAATAATCACTCACCTCTTTCCAACATTAGTTTCATCACCACCAAGAAGAATTTGTGAAGCATTTCTTTACTTCTTTCCCCAGCACTAGGTTGAGCCCTAAGTGTGCTCTTTTCTTTTGAGAACATAAACTGTTAAGTACATGCCAGATCGTCTTATTTTAGGCATAAGAACCCTGGGCCCACTTTAAACCAAGGAAAAAACCTCAAAGAAGTACTTGCTTTGGGTAAAATAGTGTTTCATTGAAGCTAAGACGTTCATTGAAACCTGGTTCATTGAAACCAGGTCTGTCTGCTCTGAAGTCTTTTCTCTTAACCACTGTACTGACTGTTTCATCTCACTTCCAATGGGACATGTGCTTTGAGGCTGTTGCCCCACAGGTGACAGACTGGAATCTCTCTTGCTGGGTCCCCCATGTGACTAATAACAACCTGCAGAGTAGCTAGTTGGGGTTAGACAATGTTGAAACAGGAAGAGGCCAAACACAATGGTTCTTCTATGGGCCAAGCCCCTAACTCTAATCAACAAAACTACCAGGGCTCAGGGAAACAGCTGACAACCTCAGGTGACAGTACTCAATATGGAATGCAGACAGCCAAGGAAGGAATCACAAATGAATATATAAACAGGGCTGACACAAAAGCAAATATTGACACTGCCTACAGAGCAAAGGTTATGAATACTTAATAAGAACACAGAAGTTTCCTGTTACAAAGAATGGGACTAGGAAAACTGCCCCCTCACTTGTGATTACACATAGCCTCTCAGAGGAGAATTTCAGGTGCAGTCAGAATAAGGAAGTGGCTTGTGACCTTTGCAATAAAGGGCGATGATGCTGGACCTGAGTCAAAGGACAAAATCAGCAAAAGGAGAGGGTTCTAAGGCAACCCATTGCTACAGGAACATGAGATGTGTGGTAATGATGAAGCAATACAGAAGCACTTATTTTCTTCAACAAACAAAAAAGTTTTATCAGTGCTTACTGTGCCAGGCTCTGAGGGAACAAAGACGAATTAGTCAGTGTACATTCCCCAGAGAGAGGTAAGAGCAAACACAGATTTAACCAACACATGTTAATTACGAAGCTGGAAGTGAGTACAAAGGGCTGAGGGGACACAGAGGAGGTGCTCCTAAGTCAGAATGGAGCTTTGAGGAGAGTTTTTGGAAACAAGGCTGTTTAGATGTTTAACCAGGTAATTGACAGCACAAGATCTACAGTCAGACTGTAAAGGTTCTACCACTCACTGCTCTGTAAATAAGGCAGACTACTTAACCCTTCTGGGCCTCAATTTCTTCATCTGTAAAATGGAAATAAGAATAGTGTCTACTTCATGAGGATGTCCTAAAGATCAAAATTTAGAAAAGAGTCTGGCACATGCAGTAAACAACAAAAGTTACCTAGCTGAATTGCTGAATAAAATAATGAACATTCATTCAACAAATAAATGAATGGATTCAACTATTCAGGGGTGAAGGGAATCACGAGGAAGCCTTTCCTGAATGTCAAATGTCTACAATGCCCATGGGACACACAAGTAAAGATTTCTAGTAGTATATGCAAGTCTAGAGATAGGTCTGGTGCTGGAGATAAAAATTTGAGAATCATCAGGTGGTTGAAGTAATGAGAAAGGATGAGATCATTTAAGAAGAGAGAGAGGACCAAGAGGAAGATTATAACCAAGCACTGAATAGATGAAACACTTAGAAATCAGTAAAGGAAGAGGAGCCAGCAAAGGGAAATAGGGAAGAGGAAAAGTATGTGTGTGGTAATCAGATGAATGAAAGGCAAAGGGACCAGCATCAGCTAAGGCACAGGAACGTGAAATGGCAATGTGTGTATATGCAAGGTTGGGAGAGGGGTGCAGATTACTATGTTCAATTCTACCTACTGAACTACCTACTATGTTCAGTACTACCTAAGCATAAACCAAGAGACAATGGGAAGATGGAAGATTGAGATAAAAGTAAAGCCAGAAGGTGACAAACCTTATATGTGAAGTCAAGGACTTTGGATGATTAAGAGACTTCAAAAGGCTTTAGCCAGGAGAGGTGTCTGGCCAGGTGTGCATACTAGATAGCTTATTCTGGTAGCTGTGTGGATAACATCTATGGGAGGCAGAATAATAGACCCCCCCCAAAGATGTCTGTCCTAATCCCTAAAATCTGTGAATGTTTGTTTACATGGCAAAGGGGCATCAAGGTTGCAGGTGGAATTAAGGTTGCTAATCAGATGACCTTAAAATAGGGAAATTACCCCCCATTTGCAGATGAGTCCAATATAAGCACAAGGGTCCTTAAAAGTAAAAGAGAGAATCAGATGAGAAAAACATATAAATGGTAGCATGAGAAAAACTCAATCCACTGTTGTTAGCTTTGAAGATGAGGAAAGGAGCCACAAACTACGGAATGTGGGCAGCCTCTGGAACCTGGAAAAGGCGCACACACACACACACACACACACACACACACACACACACACACACAAATCTCCCCCTAGGCCCCCAGAAAAAAAACTTAGTCCTACTGAAACCTTGATTTTATCCCAGTGACATGCATTTCAGACTTCTAAACCATGGAACTGAATGACAAATTTGTGTACTTTTAAGCCACTAAGTTTATGGTAATTTGTTAAAACAGCAATAAGAAATTAATGCAAATGTCCTTAAGAGGTAAAAACACTGAAATCTGAAAAACCAACTGGGAGGCTGTTGCATATGTGCTGAGGAGAGAAGATGAAAGTCTGTCTTAGGAAAAAGGGAACAGGGTAGGAAAGAGAATGGTGCTTCTCTGAACATCTATTGTTTACCTCTTGTGATTATCAACACATCTCTGTCAGATGAATAGGTAGGTCTCTTCATGGAACATGTGTACCATGTCAAAATTAAGATATATCCCTACTGAAGAAAAACTTACCTAACAAACTGAATTGGAAACAAAGGAAGTTTAAAATAGGGATCACCCATAGTCATGCTGAACCTTTAAGACCACACTCCAGGATCTGTCTTTTCTTCTATGAATCCTCCCATATGTTGTGATTTTATAACACTTCCAAAAGTTAGAAAAATGTTTTTTATAATTTTTTATTCTCTCCTTTACATTCCTCTGACACTTAAAAATTCCTTGCCTACATGCTTGCAATACTAGTAATTTTCTCTCCCAGGAGCTACCTTCTGCTTCTCTTTTTTATGCAAGTAATTCATATTCATTTTAGAAAAATTAGAACACAAGCAAAAGAAAAAAGGTAAATTATTCTAATCCCACCCCCTTGAGATAACCATTTTTTTTGCATTTCCAGAGGTATCTTTGAGAATGTTTTAGTATTTGTACATATTTGTGTATTTTGTAAAAGAATCTTTTTTAAAGAAAAAGTACTCTTTTAAAATGTCACGGTTCCACAATTGTATGGTCAATTAATCTTCAACAAAGGAGACAAGAATATGCAATAGGAAAAAGACAGTCTCTTCACCAAATGGTGCTGGGAAAACTAGTCAGCTACATGCAAAAGAATGAAGCTGAACCACTTTCTTACACCATACACAAAAATAAACTCAAAAGGATTAAAGACCTAAATTTGAGACCTGAAACCATAAAATCCTTGAAGAGAACACAGACAATAACTTCTGACATCAGTTGTAGCAACATTTTTCTAGATATATCTTCTGAGGCAAGGGAAACAAAAGCAAAAATAAACTATTGGGACTACATCAAAATAAAAAGCCTCTGCAGAGCAAAAGAAACAATCAACAAAACTAAAAGACAACCTAATAAACGGAAGAAAGTATTTGCAAATGATATGTCTGATAAAGGATTAGTATCCAAAACATATAAAGATCTTATACAACTCAAAACCAAAAAACCCCAAATAATTGAATTAATAAGTGGGCAGAAGGGCAAACATTTCTCAAAAAAAAACACAAAACATACAGATAGCCAACAAATACATAAAGAGATGCTCAACATCACTCATCATCAGGAAAATACAAATCAAAACCAAAATGAGATATCACCTCACATATCTCAGAATGGTTAAAATAAAAATACAAGGTACATGTGTTGACATGGATGTGGAGAAAAAGAAAACTTCAAGCACTGTTAGTGGGAATGCAAACTGGTGCAGCCATTGTGGAAAACAGTATGGAGATTTCTCAAAAAATTAAAAATTACATTACCATATTATCCAATAATTCTACTGCTGAGTATTTACCCAAAGAATGCAAAAACAGTAATTCAAAAAGATATATGCATCCCTATGTTTACTGCAGCATTTTTTTTTACCACAGCCAAATTATGGAAGCAGCCCAATTGTCCATTGATAGATTATGAACAAAGAAGATGTGGTGTGTGTGTGTATATATATATATATATATATATAGAGAGAGAGAGAGAGAGAGAGAGAGAGAAATATTACTCAGCCATAAAAAAAGAAATTTTGCCATTTGCAACAACATGGATAGAGCTATAATTATAGATGGAATAATGCTAAGTGAAAAAATTAGAGCATGACAAATACCATATGGTGTGTCATCTTAGGCAAAATTTAAGAAACAAACAAAGAAAAAGGAGACAAACCAAAGAACAGACTCTTAACTATAGAGAACAAACTGATGGTTACCAGCAGAGGGGTGGATAGGAGGGATGGGTGGAATAGGTGAAGAGAATTAAGAGTACACTTATCATGATGAGCACTGAGTAATGTATAGAATTGTTGAATCACTATATTGTACACCTGAAATTAATATGACACTGTATTTTAACTATATTAGAATTAAAAATGTTTAATAAATTAAAAAAATAAAATTTCTTGCAATATATCACGAATCTTTCAACAAATATAAATAAATATTTGAAATATAATTGTTAAAGGATACTAGGTAGTTCAACATAAGAATATGCCATTATTTTCTCAGTCCCTTTATCACTGGACATTTAGTTTTGTTTTTTCCTTTACACCCCATCTTCTTGTGTACCCCTCCCCCTTTTTTTCATCCAGGTGTTCTCAGACATCACCATTGGTTGCCTTAGGTTAGTCTTGCTGCAGTATAGGGCTCCTACTCCAACAACTGCTCTAGGTAGCTGCCATATCTTCCCCATCTGACTATTCAGATCTCCTGGACCTATCTTAGCAGGATGGTCCTGAGTAATATGGAGGCAAAAGTGTATTTAAAGCAGAACAACAAACTCAACCTTTGTCAACAATGCTAATAATGACCAATGATATATATTAGTCTGAAAACTCTTCAGTGCCAAAGTTTTGGTTACTAAGACTAAAAAATTCCCTACTTTGCTACGCTTATAGTTTATAGTTCCATGTTTGTTTATAATTAGAAAAGCATTACCACATAGTTGTCCTGACTCTTTTTTTCAAGTGGCAAAGGTATCTCAAGTAACTTTAGGCAAAAAAACAAGTTGTTTCATAATTTAACATTAGATAAGATCAGATCTCGATGCTCAGACAGTACCAAGGTCCCTCTTGACCTTCTGTCTCTATTTTCAATTGTGCTGGCCTTTCAATTGTGCTGTGTATATGTTTCCCCCTATAATGACAGCAGCACTTCCAGGTTCCGATCATTATAGCTCTAAGTCCAGTAGAAGATTGCTCCTTCCTCAATATCTCCATATAAATCTTGGAACTGGCTCTGATTCAGCCACTGGACCACTAGGGTTATTTACTTATCCCTGTGGCCCAGAGGATGGTTAGGTTCATTGACTTAATTAGAGTTGGGTCATAGGCCTCCCATATGGTCAAAGACATCAGGTACAGTTACCAGAAGGAGAAAAATGGATGCTGTGTGAGCAATACCATAGACTTTCATGCAAGAATGAAACTCTCTAGAACAGTGACCTTAACTTTTGGGGGTCACAAACCCCTCTGAGAACCTAAGCTCTCTGTGGTAGAAAATGAACAAAAGCACACACAAACACACGTTGGCATATGATGCACTTGTGGACTGGATATTTATTTCCTTCACTTAGGTTAGAATATACAAGCAGGCTTACAAAGAGTTATGTTTCTCATTTCCATGCAAAAATTAATGGGTATTTACTGAGCAATATTGAAATAAATCCAAATTTTGTCCCCCCGCCAAAAAAAAATCTGCTTAAAGGGGCACTGAGTGGCTCAGTTAAGTGGCCAACTCTTGATTTGGGCTCAGGTCATGATCTCATGGTTCATGAGACAGAGCCCCACATGGGGCTCTGCACTAAGAGTGCAGAGCCTGCTTGGGATCCTCTCTCTCCCTCTCTGTCTGTCCCTTCCTCCCTCCCTCCCCCTCTCTCTTTTTCTCTCTCTCTCAAAAATAAATAAATAAACTTTTTAAAGATCTGTTCAAAGGTAAATTTAAACATGAAGATGGAAATTGACTTAAATAAGAAGGTGAAATTATGAAATGGTTTTGAAATAGAATTTGAGCCATCTTAAGCAACTTTTCATTTTGATAGCAACTAGTCCTAAAAAAATAATGACACACAGCAGCCAAGAATCAAAGCACCCATCTTTCACCTTAACAGACAGACAGGCTTGTATCAAGGAAGAATGCTTCAAGATTTGGATGAATTCATGTTGTGCCATTTCCTTTGTCCTCAAATCCATGAGATCATCTTTGGCAAAGACTGTATCATTGATGCACTGATGTCAGCATGGAAAGGATTAATAATCCATGCTTCAATATAAAGGTCTTCCAAGTAGAAGAAACCTTTAAGCTAATTCTGCAGTATTCCCAGAGGTCTGTACATTTCTGCTTGTAGGAAGATCAACTAACAGGGCATAGTCACACTGGACTTCATCACACAGGAGCAATTTTCCAGCAATGGAATTCATATAGGTATCTACTTCCTTTACAGTGGCAATCGGATCAAAAACAAACATCCATCATGGTGAGCTGGGAAATAAAAATATATATCTAATCATTATATGTATGTGTGTGTATACGTACACACACACACACACACACACACACACACACACATTTACAAAAGAAGCCAATAAAGACTTAACTCCTCCTTGACAAATGGTTACAAGTGGGCTTTTTTTATTTCTCTTAAAATACATTAGTTTAAATCTGTACCTATAATTCAGTCAGGTGCTTCAGAAATTTGATGTTAAGAAATTCAAAGAACTTCTGGCAGTAAGTAATTTCATACTGTGGTCCTATTTCATACATATATAAAACATAGATATATATAAAACACATATACACAT
The DNA here is from genome assembly GCF_014898765.1 of Herpailurus yagouaroundi. NCBI lineage: Eukaryota > Metazoa > Chordata > Mammalia > Carnivora > Felidae > Herpailurus > Herpailurus yagouaroundi. The sequence continues at coordinate 37,717,131 of NW_024412396.1, read as the reverse complement.
GTAAACATATATATTATATATGTTAGATAATGCTTTTAAACTTAAAAAACTATCATCTTAGAATATAAGTTCCATGAAAACAGAGTCTGTTTTCTTTACTGCTATATACCTCTTAGCCAAATATCTAAAGCCATGTTCCGACATCAGTTTTCTCATGAAGAAGGCTGATATTTTGTCCAGCCATTTTACTGTCTGTTGTGCCCTATTTATAAAATTCAGAACATGACAAGAAGGGGTGTTATTTAATATGTCCCACAAACCATAAATCTATGAAGAAAAAATAAGGTTTAGGCACAGAGAATGATGAGGTTTTCTTCCTCATCACTTCCTGACTAAATGATCAGGAACACAGTAAGAACAGAAGGAAGAAATGAGGTTAGGTCAGATCATGTATGACCCTCTATGCAATGGTAAGAATTTGGATCTGATTTCTAGATATGATGAAAGCCATCAGAGGGTTTGAGCCAGAGTGTAAACAAAGCCAGATTTACAGTTTAACAGGTTTATTTTACTGCTGCATGGAGAACAGGCTAGAAGGGGCAAAGGTAGATGAAGGGAGATTAGTTAGGAGGCTCTCTCAGTAGTTCAACAGAGGAATAATGGTGACTTGTACCTGAGTGACAACAGTGGAGATAGATATATTTTTAAAAACAGACCAAAGCAAAAATATATGGCTGATAGGTTGGATACAGGATGTGAAGAAAATGGAAGAGTCAAATATGTCTCCAAGTTCTTGGCCTCAGCAACCAGACGGTGTCATTTATACAACCTGGGAAAGCTTTTGGAGGAACAAGTGGTAAGAAGGAATCAAGAGGCTGTCTCAGACACGTTCAATCAGAGAGGCTTACTAGACACCCAAGTGGGGATGTCACTTGGATAAATGAGTCTGGACGTCAAGGCAAGACTAGAGATAAAAATGGGGAGTCTTAAGAGAGTACTAAAATAGTATGTATGGGACTGAATGAGATGTCTTCATAAAGACAGGGTGATTCAGCAACAATACAACACATAGAGTTTTTGTTTCACCAAAACAAAAAACAGGTATGTTTCATCTGTCTTCATCTGGGTTCAGAAGCCAAGCTTTTCCTTACAATTGGAGTTTTGCCTGGCAAAGGAACTTTGCTTGGCCCTAAGCTTAATGCTCTCTCAAACTGAACCAAACTTCCTTTACCATCTCAGATAGGAATAGCTTTTAAATTTTCCAAAAAAGATGCCCAAAATAGGAAAAACAGGAGAGGTTATCCCAAGAGATCTGAGTAATTTCATCCATTTGCGTGCTAAAGAGAGGTGACCTAACTGATTTTTCCAACGGCTGCTTCAAAATGTTAGACTTGCCAGTAAATCTGGAACTTCTTCAATTGTGTGTAGCTTCCTTTCCTTGCCTTCCTTCTTTTTGTTTCCTTGCAATAGGCAAGTTTGTAAACAAAGCTATTATGTTAGACAAATTCAAGTTTTACCCTCTTTTCATGAAGAAAATCCATTTTGCCTTTGTATGCTTTCTGTTAATTGAAGTATAGTTGATGATGTTACATCAGTTTCAGGTGTACAACTTAGTGAATCAACAACTCTATATGTTGTGCTATGCTCACTACAAGTGCAGCTACCATCTCTCACCATACAACGCTATTACAATACCACTATGCTGTGCCTTTTATCCTTGTGACTTATTCATTCCATAATTGGAAGTCTGAATCTCTCACTATCATTCACCCATTTTGCCCATCCTTCTACTCCCTTCCCCCGTGTCAACCATTAGTTTGTTCTCTGTATTTATAGATTTGTTTCTGGGGTTTTTCCCTGTATATTTTCAACATGTGCAGATATAAGATCATCCCTTCAGCTCTATTGTCTGCAAGATTTCTTCACCCCCCAAAAAATGTGCCACCCAAAAACGATAATCTGATTTTTTTCTCTTTGTCATCTTCAGTTGAGGCTAAACCAAGTGTAAATCAAGTCCAGTGTCCATAATCATAACAGGAATGTATATTTTTTTAACTTGCAACACCAGGAAACTATTTGATTTCAAGACATGAAAATGGCAGTAGTTGCATAACACCTAATAGTATATATCAGCATGCCATTCCCCTCTACTCTTAACTATATGACATTACTTTTTTTCTTAATGACAATCTTATAAGGTGTAATAAGAAGATTTTTGCCAGCCCATCAATCTCCTCAAGGCCACTGACTACATCTTTGGACTAAAGTTTAAAATATTGAAGTAAGTCCTTTCCATGGTGGCAAATTGTATTCCAAGAATCTATCACTCAGTCATTCACTAAACCCTTTCAACAAATACGTGGTGAAAATATACTATGTGCTGGGCACTAAGGCTCTGGAGATACAGCAGCAAGCCAGACAACATCCTTTTACTCAACAGCTCACAGCCTAGGGATAGTAATAGACAAAGAATCCAATTGGTGTATGTCATATCATCAAGTAATGTCAAGTACTAAGAAGAAAAATATAATGAGATAAGGAGAGACAGATTTGAGCTATCTGCAGGGTAGGGATGGGGACAGCAAGAGGATATTAAAAAGGTATCCCATTTGAGCAAGACCTGGATGAAATGAGGAAGCACCAACACTCCAGATTCCCCAGTAGAATTCATCACTTCCTATTTCTTGTTTCTATTGCACTTTGTATCTCCACTCATCTGATAACTATTTCTTGAGAGCCTACCACATCCCAGGTACTACTCCTGGAGCTCTATTGCAGCTTTAGCTGATCCTGTTTCTATCTGTACCTACCAACACATTACAATGATGAGAACTAGGTCTTTGTAGCTCCTTGAGTGCTTTGTACTTTGGAGTATGAAGCTTCTAGATGGATAAATGAATGACTAGCCCAAAACTCAAGCACTTCCAATTGCCAAAACTGTTATTTCCCTTGTTGTTTCTTCAGTCAATGCTCATCTTCCCTCAGAAGAAAGTCAAAATTACACACACTCCTCCTAGAGAACTCAGCATAATAAATCAGGTTAGGCCTGCGGGGAAATAAGGGATTCGAGTAAAAGGAAATCTTTGATTAAAAATGTAGTTCATTATTCAACACTCTTTGCTAGACAGCAAATATAAAGGCCATAAACCTTATCTTAACTCAATAATTCAAACAGCTCCCCAAGCACAGGGTAACGCAAACTGACTCTTGAAATTGAACCCAACAAGTGACTCACTCACTGGTCATAAGTATACTCAATGTCACACTTGTGTGAAGCTGTCAGTGCAACAAAAGTAGTAAGATGTCAAAAGCAAAATGAGGGGCGCCTGGGTGGCGCAGTCGGTTAAGCGTCCGACTTCAGCCAGGTCACGATCTCACGGTCCGTGAGTTCGAGCCCCGCGTCAGGCTCTGGGCTGATGGCTCAGAGCCTGGAGCCTGTTTCCGATTCTGTGTCTCCCTCTCTCTCTGCCCCTCCCCCGTTCATGCTCTGTCTCTCTCTGTCCCAAAAATAAATAAACGTTGAAAAAAAAAATTAAAAAAAAAAAAAGCAAAATGAAAAATGTGTTTAGTAATCCTATCCAAGCCCCCAATTTTAAAAGAATCCACATATTCCCTTCTTTTCATATGTAACTCTCTGTTTCTTAGTGCTTAGAGAAACCTTTTCAAATTGGAGGCAAGGTTTGATCAGTCAGTCTCCCAGGATGGATCATGTACCCAGATCAGTACCCAGAAAAATAACACCAAATATCATCTAGTTGAGCAAGATTAGTTATAAAATAGCATGAAGCCTGAAGACACACTACCCCCATCATCATACTGAAAATATTCATGACATTAGTGAATCTGCAGTTGAATTTTTGCCAGCATCCCTTGTAAGGTACATACCAAACAACTATGCAACAGTTTGCTGCCTCTATAATTATTTGGTAAATTGCAGCAATAACACATTTGTTTCCCCATAACTGCACTTTTTGGGCAATGCAGATAATATTTGTCATGTAAACCCCTGTTTCTGTTGTTTTAAAGATCAAAAATCCTTTCACCTGAGAAGCACAGAGGGGCTGGTTTCCCTGGCAACATAATTTGCTTCCAGTTCAATGGAACATCGAGTTCTTTTTCATGGGTTCACTGCACTGAGCAGCCAATCCTAGCTCAGAGAGCCCCACTTCCTTTGCAAAGCACTATAACAAAGTCTGTTGCTAAGGTGTTTTTGTTATGGTTAAATGAACCTCTTAAATATTGATTTTAATGCTTTCAATTTTTTAAGCTGCTCTGCTTTCAGCTTTTTCTTAAACACGTAGGACACAGCTCCTCCAAGCCTCTTATTCATCTGCCCTGGCTCTTTCATTTCAATGATGCAAATCAGCTGGCATCTTCTTTTGTAGATTTTTCAACTGAAAACAACAATCATTTGACTGAATGAGGATGGGCTTGGGAGAGCACCTGCTTTTCCAACTCGGATGTGATACAATCCAGAACCCTAACAAAGTGAATGCCCTTCTAAATTGGCCAAACTTGGACTTCTACACCTAAAATACTTAAAGGTACCCATACGGTTGATTTTCTGTTTGAACTAACACCCTTGAACCATTCTGACAAATGTCAAACAGATCTTCAAACCTAATTAGGTTCTAGACTATGTCCAGTCCTTCAAAATTCAACCTTCACAACGATTTCAAGGATATCCAGTTACCCAGTTGGAATGCCTATGAAATATTTGTCCATCAGGATAAAAGAAATCTGTATGAGGAAATACTGTACAAGTTTTACCCAAAAAAAGTTCAGGTGGGTAAATTCAAGGCGCTTCCTACATAGTTAGTAAATAGACAATAAACCATTCCGTAGGAAAATCCCAGTGAAACAGTATGCTGTTGCCAAAAGATAAGCAGCAGCTCAGGGTAACATATGAAAATAACATACAGAAAACAAACACAGGAAAGCAGCTTCTTGAAAAATAGTAGAAAGCCATTCAGTAGTCTACATGGAGGTTTATTACCTCCTCTCACCAAAGCAAGTTTCAAGTTCTAGAACACATGTAATAACAGTGGACATTTCACAGAAATTATTAAGAAAATATGCTATATTTGAAAAAATAGTATAGAACTGGAATGCCTATATTTAATGCAGATTCGAAAGCAAGTAGAACAGAAATAGCTATGGTAACGCGAAAACAGTTGTCAAGTTTCAGGCATAAATTTCCTATTCTTTAAGGCTGAACTTTAAGTGAAAGCAAACAGAAACTGAAGACTTAATTGTATGTTAGTCAGTGTCAAAAAGCAACAAAGCCAGTGTGATACATAGTTCAGCATGGAGTGTAGAAATGGACAAGGCACACCAGAGAGTTATTCAGAGGCATCTTAGAAGAAAAAAGAACATAGCTATGGACAAGACAAAGGACATGGCTAAATGCTACCTTAGCCATTCATGTTTAAAGCCTGCATAGATATTCTGATAAAGAAAAATTGATAGTTAACTCCAGATAGTATAAGTTATTTTATATATAGTTTACTTTCAGTTCTACAGTAAAGAAGTACAGTAGGTTGAACGGTGGCTCCCAAAAAGATATGTCCATATCTTAACCCCAAAATCTGTGAATATGATCTTACTTATTTAAAAAAAAGTCTTTGCAGATATAATTAAGGATCTCAAAATAAAATCATTCTGATTCTCCAGGTGAGCCCTAAATCTAATGACAAGTGTCCTTCTAAGAGACACAGAGGAGGGACACACAAGAAGAAGGGAAGGCACATAAAGACAGAAATGGGAGTTATGTAGCCATAAGCTAGGAAACATCTAGACCCATCCAAAGCTGGAAGAGGCAAGGAAAGATTTTCCTGTAGAGCCTTCAGTGGGAGCACAGCCTTGTCAACACCTTGATTTTGGACTTCTGGCCCCCATAACGTAAGAGAATAAATTTCTGTTGTTCTAAGGTGATATTATGGTGGCTACAGGAAACTAAACAAGATATACATGGTATATACCATGTATACAATGCAGTAATCTCTTATGGGGATTTAAAGTTATCATACCAAGCAAAAATTGCATCGTCTAAATTATCTTGAAAATTCTTTGTATTACTCTGAAAGTATGCTCGTAAGTACCCAATATAGCTCATTTTGATTTCAGTGTTTGAAATGGATTGCTGCCTCTTGGTCTAGCACCAGATGCAGAAGCTGGCTTGAGTTTCAGATATATAGATATAGATATAGATATAGATATAGATATAGATATAGATATATCAGATATAGATATATCAGATATAGATATATATATATTATCCATCAATATAAAAGAAATATATATATATATTAAAAATCCTGTATCTCTAAGCACTATATTTTCCTATATTTTCAATCAGGGAGAGATGCTCACAGCCAGAAGGCACTACAGAGCCCAGACTACCAAGACAGCATCACCCAACCAGTTCTAAGTAGTTTTGCCATAAACTTCTTTGCCATAGACATCTTTGCTGCACACACTTTGCCACATAACTAATCAGCCATAAGAGTTAAAATAACTGGTTGATAGTTTGGTTTCATTTCTCCATTGATTAATCAACCATCTTCAGCAGAGTTCATGAATCGAAGCTACTTGTCAGTTTGGTTTCATCTCTCCATTGATAAAGTTCTCATTTTTATATCAGATGAATCTTAGCCCTCATAACTCTCTATATACATCTAAGCTAGCCCTCATAATAGTCCACATGGTGACAAGTAAACACAGTGGTCTTAAAATAGTGGATGATACAAGGGATATAGGTATGCTGTTTCTAAGGGGCACATGCACCCCCATGTTTATAGCAGCACTATCAACAATAGCCAAAGTATGGAAAGAGCCCAAATGCCCATCAATGGATGAATGGATGAATGGATAAAGAAGATGTGGTGTATACACACACACACACACACACACACACACACACACACACACACACACAATGGAGTATTACTCGGCAATCAAAAAGAATGACATCTTGCCATTGGCAACTACGTGGATAGAGCTAGAAGGTATTATGCTAAGTGAAATTAGCCAGTCAGAGAAAGACAAATATATGACTTCACTCATATGAGGACTTTAAGATACAAAAAAGATTAACATAAAGGAAGGGAAGCAAAAATAATATAAAAACAGGGAGGGGGACAAAACATGAGACTCTTAAATATGGAGAACAAACAGAGGGTTACTGGAGGGGTTGTGGAAGTGGGAATGGGCTAAATGGGTAAGGGGAATTAAGGAATCTACTCCTAAAATCATTGTTGCACCGTATGCTAACTTGGATGTAAATTTAAAAAATAAATAAAAAACAAAATAAAATAGTAGATGATAATAATGACATATGTTGACTTTATACAAAATACAGTGATAAACCTCACTGAAAGTGTGAAATAAGAGTGTAAAGTTAGATTTCATACTATATTATACTAAAGTATAAAATGATAACACATCAGTTACGATGATAACAAAACTCAGCTATAAATGCATTACAGTGTCAGCGTTTCTTCCACATTTTCCCACAGAACTTTGGAACAACTATCAATGGACATGTGACAATATGCCAAAAACAGTGTAGAAGGCTTTTTCAACACAATACAAAGCACCTTTAAAAATACGCAACCTTGGGGCGTCTGGGTGGCTTGGTCGATTAAGCGTCTGACTTCGGTTCAGGTCATGATCTCACGGCCTGTGAGTTCGAGCCCCGCGTCGGGCTCTGTGCTTACTGCTCAGAGCCTGCAGCCTGTTTCAGATTCTGTGTCTCCCTCTCTCTCTGCCCCTTCCCTGTTCATGCTCTGTCTCTCTCTGGCTCAAAAACAAATAAACGTTGAAAAAAAAATTAAAAAAAAAAAATACGCAGCCTTGGGGCGCCTGGGTGGCTCAGTCGGTTAAGCGTCCGACTTCGGCTCAGGTCATGATCTCACGGTCCGTGAGTTCGAGCCCCGCCTCGGGCTCTGTGCTGACAGTTCAGAGCCTGGAGCCTGCTTCAGATTCTGTGTCTCCCTCTCTCTCTGACCCTCCCCCGTTCATGCTCTGTCTCTCTCTTTCTCAAAAATAAATAAACATTAAAAAAATATATATGCATCCTAGTATTTGCAAACTGGTAACTTCTCTTCATGAAGGAAGAAATTAAAAAAAAAAAAGTGTAAGGCCAATAGGAACAAATGAAGCACACACACACAAAATGTATACTACTATGAACAAAGGACTTTGAAAATAAATGCTTAGGTATAATACCCAAAATAAAATCACTTACTTATACAGTATTGCCATGAATCTACACTATACATTTTTAATGTATTCAAATATTTTATATTTTGCAATGAAGTCTTTTTAATTTTGCTATTCATTTTTCATGTTCACTGTGTCCTTTTTATGAATATCCCTGTTTTATATTTCATGATTTTATCTTTTACAGTAAAGTTACAGCCAATTAGTTATATGGCAAAAATGTTTGAAGCAAAAAGGCTTGCAGGAAAGAAGCTTAAGTGAAAATACCAGACACATACCCCTCCCTGCTCTCACACTGGAGCAAATCCTCATCAAGAGAAATAAGGAAGCTAAATTGCCTGTTTATTAAATTGTTCTCTTTCTCTATTTTATTTCAAATTTCCCAAACACTTCTATTTGAAACCCAAGTTAAATGCCCACTTGACTGTCCCCATTGTGATCTATCTCAGTGTTTTTTAACCTTTGGGAGATAAAAATTATCTAAAATTTTTTTAATGTTTATATATTTTTGAGAGAGAGCACATGTGCAATCCAGGGGGAGGCAGAGAAAGAGGGAGACAGAAGATCTGAAACAGGCTCAGGGCTGACCCCAGAGAGCCCCATGCAGCTTTAACTCACCATTAGAACCATTAGACCATGACCTGAGCCAAAGTCCAATGCTTAACCAACTGAGCCACCCAGGTGCCCCCTGAAGTGCCTTTTTTAAAAACACTGGCTTCTCATCATAATCCCTAATTTTAAACTACATTATAAAAATAATAATAACAAATAAAAATAAACTATATTACAAGGCTACCCTAAGGAAAACAGTATGATATTGCTGTTAAAATGATACATAGATGAATGAAACAAAATAGCCCAGAAATAAACCCACACATATATAGTCAATTTATGACAAAGAAGAGAAAAAACTGGAGAAAAAACAGTGTTTTTCACCACTGGAGAAAAAACAGTGGTGTTAAGAAAACTTGACAGCCACATGCAAAAAATGAAACTCAACTACTATCTTATACCATACACAAAAACTAACTCAAAATGGATGAAAAACTTGACTGTAAAAGCTGAAACCACAAAATTCCCAGAAGAAAACATGGCCTAAGATCCTTGATACTGATCTTGGTGATAATATTTTTAAATCTGACACCAAAAGAAAAAATCAACAAGTAGGATCTATGTCAAACTAAAAAGCTTCTGCACAGCAAAGGAAACCATCAGCAAGATAAAAAAGGCAACCTACTGAATGGGAAAATATTTGAAATCATATACAATAAGGGGTTAATATCTAAAATATATAAAGACCTTCTACAACTCAATAGCAAAAAAACAAAAAATTCTATTTCAAAAATTGGTAGAGAATCTTCTTTTCCATAGAAGACAAACAGAAGGTCAACAGGAACATGAAAAAGATACTCATTACTAATCATTAGGGGAATGCAAATCAAAACAACAATGAGATATCACCTCACACCTGTAAGAATGGCTATCATCAAAAAGACAAGAAATAAGAATGTTGGTGAGGATGTGGAGAAAGGGAACCCTTGTGTCCTGCTGGTGAAAATGTAATTTGGTATCACCACTATGGAAAATGGCATGAAGAATCCCCCAAAATTAAAAACAGAACTACCATATGATCCAGCATTCCCACTTCTGGGTGTTTGTCCAAAGAGAAAGAAAATACTAACTCAAAAACATATATGCAGTTTTATGTTCACTGCAGCATTATTTACAATAGCCAAGATATGGAAATGACCTAAGTTGATAGACATATCAACATATAGATGGATAAAGGTTTGTATAAATATGCAATAGAACATGATTCGACCATAAAAAAGAAGAAATTTTGCCACGTGTGACAACATGGATGAAACTTGAGAGCATTATGCTAAGTGAAATAAGTCAGAAAAAAACAAATACTATATGATCTCACTTATATGTGGTATCTTTATTAAAAAAAAAAAAAAAGCCTCATAGATACAGAGAATAGATTGATGGTTGCCAGAGGTGGGAGTAGGGGGTGGGTGAAATGGATGAAGGGAGTCAAAAGGCACAAACTTCCAGTTATAAAATACACAAGTCATGAGAACATAATGTACAGCATGATTACTCAGTAACAGTATATTACATATTTGAAAGTTGTTAAGAGAGTAAATCTTAAAAGTTCTCAAAGAATTTAACTATCCGTGATGAAGAATATTAACTAGATTTATTGTGGCGATCATTTCACAATACACACAAATAGAAAATCATTATGTTGTATTTGAAACTAATATAATGTATGTAAATTATACCTCCATAAAGCAATAAATGAATGCAAAATTTTTTTAAATAAAATGCAAACACACAAGCTTCTCCTCAGAAGATCCTGATTAGTAGGTCTGGAGCAAGCTGAAAATCTCTATTGCTAATAAGTGGCAAGTAATTCTTATGATCAGACAAGTGTGTAAATCACTGATACAGTCCATGCCATATGCTTGATCCTCCTCAGCTTAGTCTTGCTGTCTTTCTAAAGTTTAAAATTAAAGGAACACCTTACAATTTCATTAAGCAGCTAAACCTGACACACCCAGATAAACTCTGCAGTCAGTATTCTGGTGGAGAAACTGGGAAGAAAGGAAAGACAGGTAAGCAAAAGTCTTTAAAGATTAAAGGCTAGTCTTATCCTACAGCAGTGTCCCACAACCTTACTCAAGTGAGGATGGATTGTGAAACAAGGGGACCCACATTAAAGGAGCAACAAGGTCTTCAATTCACAATGTATTTGAAAAAGGGGTGGCCTACAAAATCAAAACTGTATGACTATGCAATACCTCTACCCAAACACAAAAGAAGTCTCTCATACTCTATGTCTTTTTTACATGGTCCCAAAAGCCCTAAGATGGTCTGAATCTTTGTAGGAATATGGCTATACGTTACTTTATTAAAGTGGTATTTCTCACAGTAAAAAGATACATAAAGAAAGGGCATTATAGCAGCCAACCAGCCTTCAAGATGGCCCCCATGATCTCCACTTCCTGGTAATCAGGCCTTTCTACAGCCTCTCCCCACACTGTATCAGTTATCCATATGACAAGTAGAATATAGAAAAGGTGATGGTATGTCACTTCTGAGCTAGGTCATAAGGTTTATTGTGGTCTTTCTCTTTCTTCTGGATTGCACACTGTGGGGAAAAGGAGCACCATTTTCATGAGCACCCCTATGGAAAGAGAAGAAACTGTGGCCTCTGACCAAAAACCTCATTAAGTGAGCCTGCTTGGAAGTAGATCTTCCAATTCCAGTCAAGCCTTCAGATGACTGGAGCCCCTGCTGATATTCTAGCTTCAGTTTCATGAGGGACCCTGAGCCAGAACCACAAAGTTAACCCACTCCTGTGATCCTGACATCAGAAACTGTGAAATAATACATGTTTGCCTTTTTAAGCTTCCAGCTTATAGAGTAACTTATTACATGCCAAGAGATAATTAATGCAGATTTCAATTAAAAATGAGGTAAATTTTCATTGACAATAATCACTCATAAGAGCATCACGTCTATTTAATGTAAAGGTCTCACTCAGGTAGCACAGCACAAATAGGTATTTTACTGAAAATACTCAAAACAGCTATAACCAAGAATAAAATAGTCAGATATTTAGCAGACATTTGTACAATGGAGTTGGATTCAAGTTTCCACACACCAAATGGCTAATGAGGGAACAGACACTCTGTTCAGCTCACCTCACCCATAGTGCACCTCTGTTCATTATAAAGACAAAGGGGGTGGTCAGGCCCATCTTTGCCTCAACCAGGCTTTTAGAGCAGAAATTCTATATACTAATATCTACCACAACTTCTAACATGCGGTATAGATTACAGGCATTGAAAATACTAATTCACTTCTAAAACAATTCCTAATTGCTAGAATGTGAGCTCTATGAGACAAGAGGTGCTGAGTGTCTCATTTATCACAGCATCCTCAGAGTCCTGCAAAGCTCCTGGCACACATAGGTGGTGAGTACAAGGGCTGGCTGTCTGGCTGGGAGGGACGCAGGCAGGCAGGCAGTCAGGCAGCAAAATCCTATGTTAATTTGGTACAAGTGATTATTTATATAAGCTTAAAATGTTGACATAGGATCCAGGGGTGAGGGGAAACTAAAACACTTGTGCTCTAATGCTTAGGACTGTTAGGAGATGATTTACAAATATCTGCTCTAGGCTACAAAAATAAGAGAAGGAAAACATGATACCAAGAATATTGATAAGTGGGAGAAGAATCCTAAATGTTAATTCAGTGAGAAATCCCTTTTAACCAACATGCTACAAGCAGTACACTGTTCACTATTTGACTACCTCAAATTATCTATCAAATGTACTTTTAAGAAAGTGTTTTATCACTTTATTAGGGTAGCACTAAATGTGGTAATGGATAAATCCCAATTCTCAGTGGCTTAACACAATAGAAGTTCAAGGTAGGGGCAGAGGGGAGCTTTTCCACATGGTTATTTAGAGTTCTAGACTGATGAAGACCCTGCTATCATCAACTCTTGGATTTCCTGGGTGTGGACAATCAGGGAACAGGTATAGAAAGGGGGCAAGTAAGTAATTACAGAGAAGGTTGTCACAGGCTAAGTCTGGAAATAGTTTACATCACTTCCATCCACACTCTACTGGCTAAAACTGTCATATGTTCCCAGAGAGATGCGAGAAGGGCTAGAAAATATAGTTCCTGCCCAGAGAGCCATTTCTCTGTAACAATTCTACACTAGGAAGTTTGAGTATGAATCTTTGGAGGATAGCAACATCCCTACTCACAGAACTCCTTCATACAAAGATATTATATTAATACTTGATAACAACTTAAAGCTTACCAAAGAAGATTCGTTAGCAGCAATCAAGACTTTAAGCTAAAGAGATGGTATAGATAGAATTTCAGGCATCTGAGAATAGTGTTGGCTTCCACTCACCTTTATGGCCCTTAGGCATAAATCAGTGCAGGTAGCTTCCTCTATATTAGGTCATTGAAGGAACAAAGAAGAATGTAAAGAGAAGATTTTCAAAGTGGGTGATATATTAATACATGATACTCTACCTTGACCCCAACCATAACAGAAGCAATTAGATGGCATCCCAGGTCTTAGGCTACATTAAAAAACTGTGTTCACAATTATTCCTTCATCTCCTGTAAGTGAATTTTAATAATCTCCCTCTTTCAATAATTGCTATGTTTCTAACTTCCCAGTGGTCCTGCATATTCAAATGAATTATGATGAGGAGCTGCTAATTATAGTAATGAGATTTAGGAAAGGGAAAAATTCATAAATATAATACCTGTGACAAAAGTGGGCCAGAGTCTCAGTCAGTCCTCCTTCAGAGGCCCAGTGAGAAGAATGTAATATGTCAATGAGCATTCCCCAAACCTTGGCCTGTTCCACCTGTTCATGCACCAGCACTCAAAGGGCTTTCTCTTTCCCCACTAGCTCCTCTGTATCTGAAATCATTACAAGTGTGGGCTCATGGTGGCCAGTGAATGATTCAAATAATCACACAGCAAATTGAGAAGAGTATGTTTTAGTGATAGAGACAAATTCCAACCATGCCATCTGAGAGGAGGCAAGGTGGCTGCTTTTGTTCTTAATCTTGAGATAAAAAGTAGCTCCATATACTACATTTCCAAGACTCATGACTCAAACCTGAGAAAGCCGGCACTCAAGGCTCTTCATAATAGTTTGACCTAAATATGAAGTGATTGTTAACAAACACAAACTTCATAACATCATGGAAACTCAAAATCAACTCTCCATTGCCTCTGAGGTACAGGAAATCCCAGATTTACATTTCATATTATACTAAGCTGTTACCCAAGAAGCCTTAAGAGGAAGCTGGCATCTGCCTTCTGAAATATGCTGTGGGGAAGCTGATCATACCCCTAGAGAAAATGTAGGAAAGCAGGGAAGGGAAGGAAACAAGGCAAATTTTCACCTCCTCAGAGTTGATAGTTCTAAATCAAGTGCCAAATGTGGTACAATTGAGGGCATCCACAGTACAAAACCATGGAAGTGGGAGATCTTGGGAAAAGCCAGCGATGCGTGGTTCCAGAGAGATGAGGCAATTGTCAGTTAATGCCAGTTAGTGGACAGGGATTGAGCTAAATATCCAGTTGGGGCAGTACACATGAGCAAAAATGTATTTCATTGTCCTATGATTGGGAGTTTTCAGGAAGAGATAGAAAAGCAGACTCCGTTTCTCTCAGGAATTATACTAGGAAAACTTCCCTCACTGTGATACCCCTGAAGGACATGAGGAAGCCCACAAAGTCTCCAGGAGGAGGCTGATCTATAGGTAAAAGGCAAATTCCAATGCCTTCAGCATCTCAGCAGTGGTTATCTTTATATCAGGCTTCTACCCTCTGGCAGTCAGCTAGCAAGGGTCAGCTTTACTTGCTTGAGCTTGTGAATTCATCTTAACTACAGCAGAGACCTAGCCAGGGCAAAGACAAACCAAGTGTTTCTAAAATTATTAATAACTTACTTCCTATAATCTTAACCCACTCATTCAATAGTTTCTATCCAAGTAAATAAATATGAATATTTAATAAATATTTGTTTAGCACCTACTCTATGCCAGGCATCTCCTAAGCACTGATATGTTACTCAACCAAATAGGCAGAGTCACTCCTCTGGTAGAATTTACATGACAGAAATCCTAATCCACCTTCCACTGTATTCATAACCTACTGAAGAAAACACAAGTCCTCTCTTTCCTTCACACGGTTTTCCATCTCATGGAAGGAGCTAAACACCATACATTTAACAAGGGCCCATGATGGGACAGAGCAAGTGGCACAAAGATGAACAAGGTGTAATCCACAGTCTAGTGGGAGAGCCCACACATTTATAAAAGTTTACAATATAGGCAGATGTTATGGGTTTAATTGCACCACTGACCCACCCCCCAAAAATGACATGCTGACATTGCACCTCTTAGTATCTCAAAATGTGAGCTTATTTGGAAATAGGGTCATTGCAAACAGAAGTAGTTAAGATGAAATCATACTGGAGTAGGAGACCCCTAGGCCAGATTGGTCCTTATAAGAAAAGAGCCATGTGAAGATGGAAATACCCAGCAGGGAGATCACCACAAACCTACAAAGGCAGAGGCTGGAATCATGCAACGGTGGGCCAAGGGATACCAAAAATCTCCAGCTAACCACCAGGGGGCGCCTCAGTGGCTCAGTTGGTTAAGTGTCTGACTCTTGATTTCTCCTCAGGCCATGATCTCATGGTTTGTGAGTTCAAGCCCTACATTGGGCTCTGTGCTGACAGTGCGGAGCCTTCTTGACATTCTCTTTCTCCCTCTCTCTCTGTCCCTCCCCCGCTCACTCTCTCTCTCAAAAATAAGTAAGTAAACTTAAAAAAAAAAAAAAAACAGAAGCTAGGTTTCAGAGGGATCATGGCCCTATAACACCTTAATTTTAGACTTCTACCCTCAAGAACTGTGAGACAATAAATTTCTGTTGCTTGAAGCCACCCGGTTTGTGGTAATTTGTTTCAGGGGGCCCTAGGAGAGTAATATACCAGGTGAGTGATATAACATAGCTATGGAAACAGAGGAAGAAACAACTATACCTGTGATGGATGGGGAAGGCTTCCCACAGGAGATGCTATTTACACAGGGCTTTGGAATATAAACAAGACCCTTTGCCAGACACATGGGGAAGTCAAAACACAAAGGTCCTTTTAGACTGTGCCAGGGATGAAAACACAGATGTTGAGATAATGACAAGTAATTTGGTGGAGATCCCAAATTATAAAGCGCTCAGGATGTCCTAGGCTTTCTCTTAAGTGATACGCAGAAGATGCGTGGAAGTAGAGGACTATGGGCAAAGGGCTAAGAGATAGTGCAACTGGAAAGGAAAGTTAGATCCAAATTATGCTGGCACAGTAGATAATGGGAAATCTTTAAGTAATTAGGGGCAGGTGAACAATAAAATCATGTTGAATTTTTTGGTAAAATATCTTTGGCAACAGGATGCTAAGTACACTTGAAGAAGGAGTAGTGTGCTAAGTGGTCTCCAAACAGATCAAGAAGCACTCAATTACAGCATGGCTGATACTGTGATATAACAAGACATATATATTTGATGGTCCCAGTTCCAAGTACAAAGCTTCTAAAACACTTGGAATTTCCTGGGTGACCGATGTGGGGGGAGCATCTTTTGTTATGCATTGTAAGCCCCTTTCAACCATACCATAAGTTTATGCTAATGAGGGAACACTTGGAGGATGGGGGCTGGTAGCATGGCAGTGGGAATACAGAGTTGAAAAACAATTAAGTTAAGAGGTAGAACAGATTAGTAATGTGTATAGAGGCAAGAGACATGAAACAGTCAACACCAGTCAAGGGCACTGCTGCCAGAATGCAAAGTTCAAATTCAGTTCCAGCCATTTACAGCGGTTTGACCTTGGACAAATTATTCAACTTCCCTTGCCAGTGTCCTCAGCTGTGAAACAGAGATACTAGCAACACAGGGTAGTTAAGGAGGATTAAATGAGTTAATACACAGATGGTGCTTTGGAAAGGCCTGGGTCATATTAAGTGCTTTGTCCTCATTTGCTATGGCAGCAGCAATATGTATGGAGGAAATTCTTGGGCTGGGAAAAATGAGGATTATAAGAACATTTACGAAATCAAAAAGTTTGATGAGAGTACACAAGAGGAAGAGATTAGCACCTGGTGAACAGCTGATGGAGCAAAGACACACAGTCAGAAAGGGAAAGTCAGACTGGGGAAAACTGAAGGTGTGTGAAGGCAGTAGGGTCACAAAGGGGAGCTATCACAGGCATGTCCAGAGAGAAGGTAGAGCAAGGTCACACAAGCCTGTCAAGACCACCCCCAAGAAACCTACACTGCAGTGAACAAAGCTTCAGGAAACTGAGCCCTTCCAACAAAGGTGCTCATGTGGCTACCTGGCATCCATTTGACCTTTTTTTGGTAACCCTCCACCTGTTTCCTGGAGGAATTATCTCTTCTTCATTGGATTAGTCTCTGGAACCTAAATCAAGAGGTTTTGCCTTCCCTTAGCCAGGAGGTGGGTACCCAGTCCAAGCCAAGCCAAAGAGAACTCCCCTCACTGGAATGGAATTGAGAGGAACGTGAGGGAAATAGTGGAATTAACTGACACCACCCCCAGTGCCAAGATCAAAATGTGGAGCACTTCCTGCCTTAAGACCTTCAGGGCTACCCAGTTCTACCCTTTCTGGGCCGCTGCTTCTATCCTGTGGGATCCTCTATATTACTTCAGGAAACTCCCTTTTGATTTTAATTAACCAGAGTCAATGTCTGTTGATAACCACCAAAGACCCCTTACACCCTAATATAGCTTCAACAAATAGGCCTTCCTGGCCATTTGCTTTCAGAATAGATGTACCAATAAGAAAACAGCAGAAAGATGGAAGACTATGCTCACTGCCTGGCAACCAAAATCACTACCCATGGTCTGCCAGAGGCATGATACTAGAACTAGTTCTCTCCTCTTTCCCCTAGAGAAAGCTGAAGCCTAGTTATATTTCCTGTCTTCCACATTGCACAGATTGTGGTAGAAGTTATAATATGACCTAGATTTCCTACCTACATCAATCATTGTATTAATTGCTTTAGTTTTTGTGGACACCAAGAAAGGGGTGTCCACAAATGAGTTCTTTCCAGAAATGAGTTGTCCCTTCTACCCTGGGAGATCCACTGACTCTTGACTTCCCTCATCAGTATCTCATTGATGTTGAGAGTTAAGGAATCTTCACAGATCAGATCAGACTCTCTCAGCTCTTAGCCCAATTGTTCCCTAGGGCTTTGTTAGCTAGGATTAGGTTTTTAACCAATGGGCCTCTAGCATTGCCTAAGGCAAAGACCATGCTAAAGTCAAATCTGTATTTCTACCTGAATCAGTGTTCTGATTCTTTCATGTTCTCTTTCTTTGAGCAAATATTCTTGATGCTTCATTTGAAATGAGGCATTCTTTTCCTGATGTTCTATATTTTTCAAATACATTCACTCAACCAATCCATACCGAGTTCTTTCCACGTGTTAGAGACAAATGTAGGCTGGTTGTTACATACCTGGAGGGAAGGAATGCTATTCATTTTGTATCCCATGTCTACCAGCGCATCTGGCACATGAAAAGAGGCCCAGAAAGATTTCCTTGTCAAAGGAAAGTTTGCTTTCCTAACAGCTATGTGTAAAGCAGATTTCAATGGCCTATCATAGGGTCCTAGCTGACCCTCAAATATTAGGGCATATAGAGCAGATGGAATTCCAGAGTCATACTACCTGGTCCCAAATCCTAGCTCCACTCCTTCTGACTATGTGACCCTAGTCTAGTTAATGCACCTTTGAAAGACTTAGTTTTCTCTGTAGAATAGGATTGGTAATATCCGCCTCATGAAGTCTTTGAAGAAATTAAATGAGAAAACGCACAAAAATTATTTTAGTACCATACATGGCACATAGTGTTTAACAAATGTGACTATCTATTACTGATTTTATCATTACAAATTCTGGTGCACAATAAACATAACTATTTTCTATAACTCAACTTAATTTTTGACTTTCAGCCCTTATTCCACCCAATATGAAAAACAGAACTCAGTTAAACAGAAAAATTGCCTCTTGTCCCTCTCCTCCTCGAAGTTACTCCTAAGTTCCAGATGAGGCCACCTTGGTGGTGGTGGGAATGGGGGATTATGGCCTCCTTCTAAGAATATAACTCATCTCACCCAGTCTTTGACATAGGCAATGGGCCATGTTTTCTTTAATTGCTTCCTGGAGATAGTGATCCACTGAAATGCTATGGCACACTATGGGCACAGTCCATCATATCTTTCCTGCACACATCCCCTTGTGCTATCTGAAAGACTCTTTCAGGTCTCAAATGTACACTCTCATTTGTTGTCTGTGCCCCAGTGAAGAAAACCATAGGAACTTTGGATGTCCTGGAGTATCAGTGAGTATCTGCAGAGATCTCCAAAAATTTCTCCAGCCTAGGCATACGTAACAGCTGGTTCTACTACACAACAGTACTATGATGGTAACAGAAATTCCTCCATAAGATGGGTCATTTCCTGAATATCTTTCAGGATGCCAGACATGGATCCTCTCTGCTCTTACATCCCTAATCAAAGTGTGTGTGTGTGTGTGTGTGTGTGTGTGTGTGTGTGTGTGTGTGTGGTAATTGTGTCTCCCTTGTGGGGAGCAAGAAAAACAGAAAAAGGCACAAACACTGGGGAGGGAGAGGAGAAAGGACAAAGAGAAAAGGAGGAAAAGAGAAAGGAAGACCAAAGAGGGAAGAGAGCAGAGAAAAGAAAGACAGGAAAGGAGAGAGGAAAAGAGGTCTCTCTTGCTTCTTCTCTACTTCTCCCCTTTCTCCTTTCCTGGTGAGAAGGTCTTTACTCAAGGAGAAAAAGTGGTAGGGGATGAGAGAGGAGGAATATCAGGAAGAAACTCAGAGAGAATTGTTCCGACTCATCACATTTACTTCCCCAATCCTTGTTTCACTCTTGTATTTTGCAGTTTGAAGCTAGGAATTGCCACATTTTCCACAGTGTGCTTCTGAGGGGTAAATGGTGGCTAGTGATGATTAGGGAAAGGAAGAAGAGAAGAATAAGGTTAATAAGACCTTTACTTAAGACCAAAGCACCATAAAAATGGGAGTGGGGTCCAGATGCAGAAACACTCTTTGAGCATCTACAGGAAAGTACCCTGTACAGCAGGTGCCCCCCCCCCCACCAGAGGAGGAGTTCCATGACTGTTAAGAAAGCCCACTGGGCTCTAGGAGGAAAGAAGATCTGAGAGCTCCAGGGGACAGGGCATTCAGGATGAGGAGACAATCTCTGACCTGTCCCTGATCCAAAGATGCCAATGGCTCTCAAATGGCTTTTATTTTCCCTTTATCTTCCATTTGGTTCCTGTCTGCTTCCCTTATCTTGTCAATCCTGAAATCTCTTTAGAAGCTTCTTGACTTGGGGAGCAAGTCAGCTGTTTGACTCTTACTGTGTGCTAGCTCCTTCAATCACACATTCCAGGACTGTTGGCGGCTATTTATTCTCCATCTACAGATGGCTTCATAAAAGCCATTCTCCTTATTCTGAAAAAAGTCCAAGTGGTAGATGGATATTCATTTAAGATGCAAATCAGGTTATGCAGGTGGCATAAAATCACAGCAGGCTCTGAGAGTCACGGAGGAGGGTGGAACTGACTCAAACACCTCGGCGGCTTGAGGAAAGCACAGCTTCTCCCATCTGCTCTCCTTAAGAGCAACGCCTCCACAGTGGGGCTGCAGTTTGTGGACCTCTGACCTAGATCATCACAGTCTAATAGGATAAAGTTCAATTTTAATGAACAACTCATTCTGGCCCCAAGTAACGGATGCAAGGAAACTTTAGTCATCCGTCGCTTTTTGAGTAGATGATTAAGATGGGGGGGGGCTGGAGTTCATTTATTTATAAATAACACAAAGCCATAAGATGAGCATAAACTGCATAAAATAAACTATTTTCAAGCACAAAGTCTGTAAGTGGAAACTTACTCTCATTTACTCATTACAAGTGTTGCAGTGTCCTTATTTGGTAATATTTTACCGGCCTATGTTGAATGGGCCTGTATTTAGTCAGAAATTGTATTTGCTTGTATAGTCTATAATCCAGAGTTTTCCTTTTTTCATTCTAGCCTTATTACCACCACCTATTTTCAGTTTGAATTGGTAACTTGTCCATATCCAGGAATTTTGTTCCAGAAAAACTGTCAAGGCACATGTTGCTCACGGTGCAACACAATATACTTCTTGAGCCTTCATTGGTCACCTCCATGCCATGACTTGAGAGGCGCTGCTCAAGGACTTAGCCTCCTTTCAATGCAAGTTTCCCTGCTCCACACTTGAATGTCCTCTATTAATGATGAGTTTTGATTTGAGAAGTTAGAAAATAATAAAATTTAGAGGGCACTATACATGTGTTGGCAGGGAGGGGTGGGTGGGGAGGAATACAAAGGTTAAGCAGGAAATTATGGAACATTCCTTAAGGTTGGGGACCTGAGGACAAGGAAGGTTTGTGCCTCAGTTCCTGGGGTATAGCACAGAGAGCTTGTAGGCCTTGCAAGAAGACCCCTAACCTAGCTTGGTATGAGGCCTGAGAATATCTGAAAACTTCCAATTAGTGTCTGTCCATCCCATCCCCCACCCCCACCTGGCCCCAAAATGGCTCAGAGGAGACCAGCCCAGACTTCAGAGGTGTATACAGACAGAGGCCAAAGGACAAACTGCTGTAAAGACAAGGTCTCCCTGTGCAGATGGAGGATAATTATGGGCCACACAGCCCTGCCTCCCCTGCAGGGTTGAATGTAAACCTCAGATGGTTAGCTCTTCCTCTGAGGAGAAGTGGTGTAAAGTAGGGTTTTCCAAATGAGCTATTTGCCTAAAAATTCAGAAGATAATAAATTTACCTTAAATTGAGGAGATCATATATTTTCTGTAATTCAGAGAAATCAAGGATCAAAAATCCATATTACGTGAACTCACAGAATGGATAAAGAAGATGTGGTATATACATACAATAGAATATTACTAAGCAATCAAAAAGAATGAAATATCGCCATTTGCAATAACATGGATAGAACTAAAGGGTATTACGCTAAGCAAAATAAGTCAATCAGAGAAAGATAAATATATGATTTCACTCATATGTAGAATTTAGAAAACACAACAGATGAACATAGGGGAAGTTAAAAAAATAAGATAAAAACAGGGAGGCAAACCATAAGACTCTTAAATTCAAAGAACACACTGAGGGTTACTGGAGGAGTGCTGGGTTGGGGAATGGGCTGAATGATTATGGGCATTGAGGAGGGCACTTGTTGGGATGCACACTGGGTGTTATATGTAAGTTGTGAATCACTGGGTTCTACTCCTGAAACTGTTTTTACACTATATGTTAACTAACTCGGATTTAAATAAAAATTTTTTTAAAGTCAGGAGGAGTAGCCAAGATAGCGGAACAGCATGGGAGTTTTTTTGGTGTCTTGCATCTATGAAATACAGCCAGATCAACACTAAACCATCCTGCACCTAAAAACCACCTAGAAAACTGATTTGAGGATTAACACAAGAATTTGCACAACCTGAACCACAGAACTTAGCAGGTACATGGCACAGAGAGGTGGACTGGGGGAGAGAGAAGCTGCAGATGGCAGGGAGCTGTTTTTGCTTGCAGAGAGAGGACGGAGACAGGGGGTGGGGGGATAGTTTGGGAAAAGCACCCCTTCCCAAAAGCAGCTGGAGAGAAAGTGGAAACAGCCACAGGGGCTGAACTAAAAAGGGAGAAAGGAGAAAGGAGAAGATTTAAATTCCATTAAGACTCTATAAACATGGGGAGTGCAGAGTCTGAAACTCTGCAGCTCAATACCTGGTGGAGTTCTGGTGGTAAGGGCGAATCCCCAGGAGCAGAGTGGGGTCCAGGAGGTTCTCGGGCCACACAGGGAGAAGTGGTTCCACTGCTGGAAGGACATTTGGCAGAGGCTGTGTGGCCACCCGGTCCCAGCAGACCCCAGAGAACAGCCACAGTTCTTGGTGCTGGAACAAGGACATTAAGGCTGAAGCCTGGTGCCAGATGTGTGTTTTGATTTTCCATAATCCCTGAAACGCTGCTGCTACACAATTGTGTGAACTTTTTCTGGGGTGGACTGGCACCCAGCTACAGTCTCTAGGGATCGGAAGCAGCATGGTCCCATGAACATTCCTGGGTGTGGCCGGCATCTGGCCATTGCTTGGTGATATCCTCTCACAGAGGGTCAGAATGTCCAAAGCCACAGTCCCTTAGAAGCGAGGGGTTGGGAAACAGCCACATTTGAGATAAAACTCAGGAGGGAGGTGCCACCTGTCAATTGACGGCTTGGTCACAGACAGTGTATAAGTGGGGAATGCATGGAAGCCAGAGACAAAGCATGGGTGCGTGATTGCTCGTTGGCGAGAGCACAGAGTTTTGATATTAGAGACTGGGTAACTGGGTGACACCATTTTCACCCCTCCCACACATGCCCACACACACCTACAAGTGCCACAACAATCCACCCCAGTAAGATCAGCAGCGCCATCTAGTGGACAATGGAGCTGTTACACTAAGCCCCATCCAACAGTGCCAACCTCACTCTTCAGGAACACCACAAATCTCTCCACCTGCTTAGTTTCTAGACTATAAAGTGCTTCATAGTTTGACTTCTAGGGGAAACTGATGTAACTTCAATTGTATTTCAGTCTGTTTGCTGGTCCAGCTATTCAATTTTCTTTTTTTTTCCTTTTTCATTTCTTTTCTTTTTCTTGAATACAGAAAGAGAAAAAAATTATTTTTATTTTCAATTTTTATTAAAAATATTTTTCTTTATTTTTTCTACTATATTTTTTAATTTTTGGAAATTTTTCAGATGCTATTTTACTTCCATCATTTCATTTTATTCTATACCACTGTATTCATTTTCTCAAATTTTAAAACATTTTCCTTTTTCCCCCTTTTTTCTCTATCAAGTTCCTTCCAATAACTAGAAGAAAACACACCTAGAATCTAGCATAATTTATTTGATTTGTGTGTGTATGTTGTTTTTAATTTTTTAATTTTAATTTTTTTTACCTTTTCAATTCCTTTTCTCCCTTCAAAATGATGAAACAAAGGAATTCACAAAAGAAAGAGCAAGAAGAAACGACAGCTAGGGACTTAAACAACACAGATACAAGCAAGATGTCTGAACCAGAATTTAGAATCACCATAATAAGAATACCAGCTGGGGTTTAAAATAGATTAGAATCCCTCTCTATGGAGATCAAAGAAGTAAAAACTAGTCAGGATGATATAAAAAATGCCACACCTGAGCTGCAATCTCGAATGGATGCCATAGTGTCAAGGATGCATGAGGCAGAACAGTGAATCAGCGATATAGAGGACAAACTTCTGGAGAATAATGAAGCAGAAAAAAAGAGGGAAACTAAGGGAAAAGTGCATGATATAAGAATTAGAGAAATCAGTGACTCATTAAAAAGGAACAAGATCAGAATCATAGGGGTCCCAGAAGATGAAGAGAGAGAAAAGGGGGTAGAAGGGTTATGTGAGCAAATCATAGCAGAAAACTTTCCTAACCTGGACAAAGACATCAAAATCCAGGAAGCACAGAGGACTCCCATTAGATTCAATAAAAACCAACCATCAAGAAGGCATATCACAGTCAAATTCACAAAATACTCAGGAAAGGAAAGAATCATGAGAGCAGCAAGGGAAAAAAGTCCTTAACCTACAAGGGAAGACAGATCGGGTTTGCAGCAGACCTATCTACAGAAACTTGGCAGGCCAGAAAGGAGTGGCAGAATATATTCAACATGCTGAATCACAAAAATATGCAGCCAAGAATTCTTTGTCCAGCAAGGCTGTCATTCAAGATACAAAGAGAGATTAAAAATTCCCCAGACAAACAAAATTAAAGGAGGTTGTGAACACTAAACTAGCCCTGCAAGAAATTTTAAGGAATGGGGACTCCCTGAGGGGAGAAAAGATGAAACAAAACAAAAAAGACCAAAAGCAACAAAGACTAGAAAGGACCAGAGAACACCACCAGAAACTCCCAACTCCACAAGAAATATAATGGCAACAAATTCATATCTTTCAGTACTCTAAACGTCAATGGACTAAGTGCTCCAATCAAAAGACACAGGGTAACAGAATGGATAAGAAAACAAGATCCATCTACATGGATATCCATCTATATGGGTCTAAGAGACCCACTTTAGACCTAAAGACACCTATATAATGAAATGACACCTATACACCTATACAATGAAAACTATAGAAAGCTTATGAAAGAAATCAAAGAAGACAAAAAAAATGGAAAAAAATTCCATGTTCATGGATTGGAAGAACAAATATTGTTAAAATGTCGATATAACCCAAAGAAATCTAAATATTCAATGCAATCTCTATCAAAAGAATACCAGCATACTTTACAGAGCTAGAACACACAATCCTAAAATTTGTATAGAACCAGAAAAGACCCCAAATAGCCAAAGCAATCCCAAAAAAGAAAACCAAAGCTAGAGGCATCACAATTCCGGACTTCAAGATGTATTACAAAGCCGTAATCATCAAGACAGTGTGGAAACGACACAAAAACAGACACTTAGATCAATGGAACAGAATAGAGAATCCAGAAATGGACCCACAAATGTGTGGCCAACTCATCTTTGACAAAGCAAGAAAGACTATCCAATAGAATAAAGATAGTCTCTTCAGCAAATGGTACTGGGAAAACTGGACAACGACATGCAGAAGAATGAACCTGGACCACTTTCTTACCCCATACACAAAAATAAACTCAAAATGGATGAGAGACCCAAAAGTAAGACAGGAAGCCATCAAAATCCTCAAGGAGAAAGCAGCAAAACCTCTTTGATCTTGGCCGCAGCAACTTCTTACTCAACACGTCTCCAAAGGCAAGGGAAACAAAGGCAAAAATGAACTATCGGGACCTCATCAAGTTAAAAAGCTTCTGCACATTGAAGGAAACAATCAGCAAAACTAAAAGGCAACCAATGGCATGGGAGATGATATTTGCAAAGGACATATCAGATAAAGGATTAGTATCCAAAATCTATAAAGAACTTATCAAACTCAACATCCAAAAAACAAATAATTCAGTGAAGAAATGGGAAAAAGACATGAATAGACACTTTTCCAAAGAAGACATCCAGATGGTTAACAGACACATGAAAAACTGCTCAACATCACTCATCATCAGGGAAATACAAATCAAAACCACAATGAATACCACCTCACACCTATCAGAATGGCTAACATTAACTCTGGCAACAATAGATGTTGGTGAGGATGAGGAGAAAGGGGATATCTTCTGCACTGCTGGTGGGAATGCAAACTGGTACAGCCACTCTGGAAAATAGTGTGGAGGTTCCTCAAAAAATTAGCAATAGAACTACCCTACGACCCAGCAATTGCACTACTAGGCATTTATCCAAGGGATACAGGTGTGCCGTTTCAAAGGGGCACATGCACCTCATTGTTTATTATCAGGACTATCAACAATAACCAAAGTATGAAAAGAGTCCAAATGTTCATCGATGGATGAATAAAGAAGTGGTATATATACATACAATGGAGTATTACTCAGCAATCAAAAAGAATGAAATCTTGCCATTTGCAACTACGTGGATGGAACTAGAGGGTATTATGCTAAGCAAAATTAGTCAGAGAAAGACAAATATATATGACTTTACTCATATGAGGACTTTAAAATACAAAACAGATGAGCATAAGGGAAGGGAAGCAAAAATAATCTAAAAACAGGGAGGGGGACCAAAACATAAGAGACTCTTAAATATGGAGAACAAACAGAGGTTGCTGGAGGTGTTGTGGGAGGGGAGATGGGCTAAATGGGTAATGGGCATTAGGAATCTACTCCTGAAATCATTGTTGCACTATATGCTAACTAACTTGAATGTAAATTAAAAAAATTAAATAAAATTTTTTTAAAGTCACATGGTAGTAGTAATAATAGTAGTAATACAGTAGTAGCAGTAGTAGTAAGTAAGAACACAGTAGTTGTCATCATAGTAACAGTAACACAGTAGTATAGCAGCAGTAATAATACAGGAGTAGGTAGTGGTGTTGGTAGTAGCAGGAAGCAGAGGCTAGCATTTATTGAGAATTTTCTATTTGCCATGCCTTATTTAAGTATTTTACATAAAAGTGCTCAATTAATCCTTATAACAATCCTATGAGATGGGTATTTATTCCCATTTTACAGATGAGAAAACAGACATAAGAAAAAGATAAAAGTATGAACAAAGAAAGACTCATTGAATATTTGCTGAGTGAATGAATGGGTTCATTCGTGAAATCATACATAAACAGGAAGTGATTCCCACACAAAATCAGGTGTGGGTATCTCATAGTCACTAACAGAGCTTTTTAGTGCTCTGTATTTAGAAACCAAATACAGGGCAAGAACTTTTAATAATAAGATGAAAACAGAAATAAGGATAGGGAACCATCACTGGCTAACTTATGACTTACCTCTTCATCTTATACTTTCCTCCATCCCTTCACATCAGTCCACAATGGATCCCTTTACCCTTCCTCTAACATAATGTTATAACCTATATCAACTTCCAAAATGAGATTTATAGAGCCAGTGTTTTCTCTGCTCTTCTGCACGACAAGCAGTAGGCAAGGCTGAGGAGGAAGGCAGCCAGCAGGGAAAAAATGCCATTAGGACCACACGGGCCAATGATTTGTGACATTTTTGGAGCCCAAAGCTATTCCTGGTCCAGAAACTGCCCTATTCCCCAAGCCATGGCCCCAACTCTTTAGTGATAAAATACCCCATCATTTGATTGAATTTTTCCCAGGCAGAAGTCCTTAGTGGTATATATTTACTTTGCAACTAAAGGGATTTTAAGTTTTTTTGTTTTGTTTTTTTTAATGGCAATTTCCTACTCAGCCACAAGGAAGGTTTTCAGTCCCAATTAGGATATGAACTGAAGTGATTCTTCAGTGTGTACAGAATCCAGGCCTCCCTTTCCACAAAAAAGACAAACACTGGACCCTGGCTGGTCATGCCACCTAGTGGCATACTCCATCTTCTGTGAGCCTCCCTCAGTCTGAAATGAGGGTGCCCAGCCATCAGTTAAATTATTCCATCTCACAGCCTATGAATTTCAATAAATATACCATCTGTTCACCTTCTGTGTGGGAGTTCAATCATCTTCTTGGCAGCGGTATTATTCTACAGCAATTACCTATGTCTTTATCACCCCTCAATGAGCTGCAGCAGCGTCTCTGTAAAACTGACAAGTTTTAAACCACAGTTTCTGTAGATAGGACAGTCTGTATGGTTAGAACACACAAAAAAATAATCCACGTTTAAGTGTGGGGGACCCTCAACCTAATGAAATGATCAGGCTTCCCTTTGAACTGCACCATAGAACCGTGGGGACTTTGTTTCTGGCTCGGTGAGGTAACAAGACTGGAGAAAGGAAAGGCCACACTGAGAGAGGTGCCTCATGCTAACACATGTGCAATCAGATGAGAGATCTACTCCAGCTCTGCCACCAGCCTGCCGTGTGCCTGCACGCATGGGCAAATATCCTCTCGGGGCCTCAGTTTCCTCTTCTGGAAAACGGAATGAGTGACCGATGAACTTCTCTTTAGCTATGAAACTGGAAGACTCTAGTGGATAGAGAATGGGAGCCGACAGTGCAGCCCACGCCCAGATGTACCACTGACTTGCTGAGCCTCACTGAGTTGCTAAGTAAAATCACAGCTATAAAAAGAAAAAGGCACAACCACCAAAGTGATTTGAATGCTTTTAAAATTTGGATTATTATTAATGATATTTTCTTGCACAGTATATGAGAGAGGAAACAAGGACTCAGGCTAATTTGCTCAATACTACCCCTAGAATATGGGGAAGCTGGGCTTTAACGCATGACTGGTTCCAAAGTCCAAGCTCTTAAATACAGTGCCATATTGGAAGGCTTCGCGAAAAAAGGAGAATTTCAGGATAAGGCTTAGATTTAAAGAAAGTATGGAAGGCATTTCAGAAGAAAGCATATATACCTACCTCATACATGCCCAACATTAGCTTTCTATTGTTTCAGTTCTGGCTACTGGTCCTCCAGTCATGTATCCAGACAAGCTATGACCTTAACAGTGCATGTGTTCCCCAGATCCTGTTCATTTTCTTTCTGGGCACATAAAAGCATTAAATTCTTAGCATCCCTTATAGGTAGAGTGGGAACAGCGGACTGGGTTCTGGCCAGTGGGATGTGGGCCAAAATTCTGTATACTATCCAAGTGTGGCCATAAAACCTTTCCCTTCCACTCACACAGCTGGAAGTGAAAGACTCTGGCACAGCAGTGCCCTAATAAGAATCACAATCCCTGAGTTGTCACATTGAGGGAAGCCTTATGGAAGGCCACCCTCTCTGCACTGGACTGTGGTAAACTGGAAAACAAATCTTTATTTTGCATCCTCCTAAGATTTTTAGGTTGCTTGTTATAGCTTTTTAAATTTAGATCATAACAGGGGCACCTCTATGGCTCAGTCAGTTAAGCTTAGGTCATGATCTCACAATTTGTGGGTTCGAGCCCTGCATCAGGCTCTGTGCTGACAGCTCAGAGCCTGGAGCCTATTTCAGATTCTGTGTCTCCATCTCTCTTTGCCCCTCCTCTGCTCATGTTCTGTCTGTCTGTCTGTCTCTCTCTCTCTCTCAAAAATAAAATTATCTTTTAAAAAATTTAATTTGTATCATAATGTTAAGGATATTTTCAGTACACTACTCCTAGTCAGTAGACTGACCAGTAGTAATAGCAGTGGCACATTATTTTTTGCCTGTCCAGGATCCAATACCCTTTCTTCTTTCTTCTGAATCCAATTTCCAACACTCCTTCTCTAGCACCTTGATCTTCCTGAACTTCAGTCTTCATGGTTCTAAAAGGGGTATCAGCACCCGTCCTCAGCTCTGAGGCCTGTCTGCATATTCTAGCCCCACAGAGCCAAATAAGAGGCAAATCCTGGGACTTCTTTTCTAAAACTTGTGAAAAAGAAACTCTTTTTCCCCTGGGAAGGCTAAGCTGGATAATGTTAAGTCTGAAGCAGTCACAAGTTCATTATAAAGAAGAGCATGCCCTAGAGTAAAGTTAGCATATAGGACACCAGAACTATAAGAGGGGTGGACAGTGGCAGTAAGAGGACTGGAAAGGAAAGAAAGGGGGTGGGTGGCAAAGCAAGAGAGAGAATAGAGGCAGGGAGACAAAGGGTGGCCAGGGGAGCAGGAGGTAGCAAAGGCTGGGCAAAGAGAGAAAGGTGTGTGAAGAAACATGAAGGCAGGGGAGGTGACATGTGTGTGTGAAGGTGTGTGAAGGACATGAGGCAGGGGAGGTGACAAGTCAAAGCTGAGGGGCAGGGGCAGTAGGAATGAATGCAGCAGAGGGAGTAGAATCAGAGAGCAAAATGAGTAGGGACACAGAGAGAGACATTGACAGAAAGAGAGAGGGGAGAAGAGGTGAGGGATGGGGTAGGGGAGCGAAGAATGGGGGTAGAGTCAGAGGGAGAGAAAGCCAAGGGAAAAGTAGAGGAGAGAATTAATGGTTAAGGGATGGGGAGGGATGCAGAAAGAGAGACAGAGGAAAGGAGAAAGGGAGAGCAGGGGAAGAGAGAAGAGAAGGAGGGAGGGAAATAGGTGAGATCATATTTGAGTCCCTGGGTCCTGCTAAAATAGCCTCACCCCTGGAGTCAAATTCTCTTTCCCATTTATCCAATTTAATCAGGGTCTTGTCACTCACCACAGGAATTTTTTTTTCTTCATATTTTCCAAAACCTTAGAAGTAGATGAAAGAGGGATGCCTGGGTGGCTCAGTTGGTTAAGCGTCCAACTTCAGCTCAGGTCATGATCTCACGGTTTGCAAGTTCAAGCCCCGCGTTGGGCTCTGCCCTGACAGCTCAGGGCCTGGAGCCTGCTTCAAATTCTGTGTCTGGCTCTCTCTTTGCCCCTCCACCACTCGTGTTCTGTCTCTCTGTCTCTCAAAAAATAAGTAAACATTTAAAAAAGTACCTGAAAGCAATGTGTAATTGTCAAAACATGGACACAAAATTATGTAATAAAGTCAACAAAAACAAATTAACTGCTTTTTCACAAAATGAGAATTTTCAATATCCAAAACATCTCTATCAACTTATCCTTTTGGTATGTCCCCATTGACTTCTTCAATCCTCTCCTAGCCTGTGACTACATTCTATCATGGTTTCTGGCCAATTCTTTCCTCCCTTTTCATCTTGTTCCCTATTCTAATAGGTTGTTCTGTCTTTATCACCTTTTCCTGATGCAAAGTGCCTTGTTTCTGTCTTTCACATAATCATTTAGTATTCTGCAATGTCCCAGGTGTCCACCCCTACAGCCCTGAAATAGCTCTCAACATTGTAGTAGCAGCTACTAAGGCACATGAACCTGATCCCACAGGATTCCAGCTCCAACAGCTGCCACTCAAATCACCCAATGTGAGTCAACAGAGAGCTGAGGTTCCTTGTTCTGAATCCTGATAACATCATATCCTCAAAAGTAGAAGCAAGAAACAATTGGCTTAAAATGAAAGTCAACGTTCAAATTTCCAAGGGGGATAAAAAGATGAAAATGTGCTTGTCATAAAGAACACATGAAAGAGACACAGAGACACAGAAAGATAGAGAGATTACATGTATGAACATGTGGGTATATATTCTAGAAGGAGGGGTTAGAAGGTAAATCAAAGGATCCACTTGCCAAATACATATCAGGGAATAAAACACTGGCTTTCTCTAGAGCCAGAAGAAAAATTAAGCAATCAGTAGAATTTTAAGAGGCAAAAGAAAGAATGTACTTTAATGAAAGCCAATGGAGCAGTTTCACAGCTGGGAGGCAAATGTCACCCCCCTCTTAGTGAAAGCACCTGAGGTAGAGTCACCAACAGGGAGTCCCTGCACTCTAGGGACCTACATTTATTTTGTCAGTGTATTTCATATCCATTCAAGCAAAATGATATGTATGACATTTGGGCACAAGGTCTTTTTCAAAGAGAAAAATCAACCCCGCCAAGTTAGTTTTTTTCATTCACCAGCCACCACCCACACACTGTCAGCTCTCTACCATTCACTCACAGAACCACAGCCAGGAAACTGTTCCATGCAACCCCAGAGGCTTGGTTTTTTTTTTTCTGCTACTCTTATGCATAATTTACTAATATATAAAATTCCTGTCAACAGTGCCCTTAGTTTTTCATGTATCAATGAATTTTAAGGCTTTATAAAAATCAGGATCCAGATAAAAGGATTGTAGACAAAGAGCTCAGGTTTTTTTCTAAAAAGTGAAAATTGTAATTTCTTTTTTTTTTATGTTTATTTATTTTCAAGAGAAAAACAGACATAGCATGAGCAGGAAGGGGCAGAGAGAGAGGAAGACACAGAATCCGAAGCAGGCTCCAGGCTCTGAGCTATCAGCACAGAGCCTCATGTGGGGCTTGAACTCACAGACTACAAGATCATGACCTGAGCTTAAGTCAAACACTCAATGAACTGAGCCACCAAGGCACTCCAAAAATTGTATTTTTTTATTTTTTTATTTTTTTATTAATTAGTTTTTTGAACTTTAAAGATCAGATTTATTTGAAGAAAACAAACAAAAAAAACCCCACAACCCAAGGGATGCGATATTACATCTCAAGACATCTCCAAGGTATTCAAAAATTGTATTTTCTATAGAAGGTTGAGTGCTTTCATTTTGTTTGTTTTGTTTTGTTGTTTTGTTTTGTTTTGTTTGAGGGGGAAGGAAATGTCATTAAGAAAGAATTCCTGATGAGATTTAAAATGACCCAACTCCTTCCTTCATCTGAAACTCCACACTCAGGGGACCCAAGGGACCAATGTAGCCCCTCCACTTTGGACAAGGTAGTGAACCTTAATTCTTGTCTCTCTTATTAACCTATGAAATGCAAGAGGCATTGAAAAAAAAAAACCCAATACCCCTTCTCTCTTATTCCCATGCCCTGCTCCATACCCACAGCTCCAGAACTCACCCTGGCCCCTCCTTTTATTTAAGGCAACAATCCTCCCTCAAATCCACCAACCCAAACTACCCAAGGTGACAAGGTCCTCGACCATTCCCACCTTCTACACTTCTACCAAAGATACCCATCCACTCTTCCAACATCTGAAATTAAAGGTAGAAGGAGACAGAAGGTATGCTCATGTTCCTCCTAACCCAAAACAGAACAATGTCCTTCATCTTCTTGATCTTTCTCTACTGAAAACGGTTACAGTCATGTAAATATGATTATCACAAAAATCCTCTGTAGGAGAGACTATCATCTTCCCCCCATTTTACAGAAAAAGAAACTGAGGCAGAGTAGGTATGTTACTCACCCACGATCATACAAACAGGTGAGTCAAAATTTGTATCCATAACTCTGAGTCAAGAGCTCATGAACTTAAGCATTCCATTCCATTACCTCCCTGGGCCCATTTAAATATGGTATTTTGCTACACAACATTAGACACATAATGTATTTCTAATGAAACTTTCTCAAACAATAACCCCTAAGAAGGAAAAAAAAATGCAGGTCATGACCCAACCAAAGAAATCAGTAAAGATTATTTTGTTCAAATCTTTCATGGAATAAATAATTCCATTATGTTTATGGCCCTATGTCAAAAGAGGACAGTTTGACTGTCTCCTGGAGTCCTCTGGTTTTTAGTGGGTCCCAAGTGAGAAATCTGCTGGAGACTTTTCAATGTTGCACAAAGCCGCCAATCACATTTATTGACTTTCTGCCCTACAAACAGTGGGAAGAGTGACTTCATCCCCCAATCAGCATTACAGATCTTGACACTGAATGAGCAAAAGCTTTTTGCACTCCAGAAAAGCAATTATTTTCTGAAGGAAAAAAAATCCAGTCAATTTCTTAGGCATAATGAAGCCACCTATTAATCTTGTCCTGCTACTCTTGCTAATTCTGGAAACAGGAAAGTAGTCACGCCTTGTTGCTCTCGAATTTAAAAACTATGCACGTCATCAAAAACAACAGACTTTTCAACTTGGTCCTTCAATTGGTCAAGCTTTTCTGCAAGCAACTACTTAGGTACCAACCAGTAGAGAAGAGAAGCTATTTAATTACCATTTTTTTAAATTTATATATGAAATTTATTGTCAAATTGGTTTCCATACAACACCCAGTGCTCATCCCAAAAGGTGCCCTCCTCAATACCCATCACCCACCCTCTCCTCCCTCCCACCCCCCTAATTACCATTTTAAATCTAGGTCGTGGTTTTGTTGTAGGCTATCTAAATATCACTGGCTGAAGCACAGGGCATTTAGTAATACAAAATTCACTTCCTTGGATCACAAAAACAATCTTTAATATTAACATGGGTAGCTTGAGGAATTCTCTTTGTAATGTTTTTACAAGAATTCTTGTTGATAACTGAATTGCCAAGTTGTGCATCAACCCCAGATAACTGATTCTGCTATTACATTCCTTTCCAGTGATTAATACAAATCTTCCCTCTGTTACTCAGAGTCTACAGGCTTCAATGTGAAGAAAAGATAAGTTCAGAAATAGAGAGTACCTGATGGGTCAATATTTGTAGAAGATATACTAGTTATAGAGAAATCCAGGGGGGAGGGGCCAAGATGGCAGAGCAGCATGGAAATTCTCTGCTTCTTTCATCCTTGAAATGCAGCTAGATCAGCATCAAACCATTTTGCACACCTAGAAAATTGATCTGAGGACTAACACAATAATCTGCATAACTTAAGCCACAGAACTCAGCAGGAATTCACCCCAAAAGAAAGAACAGGAAGAAATGGCAGCCAGGGACTTAATCACACAGACATAAGCAAGAGGTCTGAGCCAGAATTTAGAGTCACAATAATAAGAATACCAGGTGGGGTTGAAAAAAACATAGAATCCCTTTCTGCAGATATAAAAGAAGTAAAATCTAGTCAGGACAAAATTAAAAATGCAATAACAGAGATGCAATCTCAAATGCATGTTGTGACGGCAAGAATTGATGAAGTAGAGCAGTGAATCAGTGATAGAGAAGACAAACTTATGGGGAATAAAGCAGAAAAAAAGAGGGAAACTAAAGCAAAAGAGCACGATATAAGAATTATAGAAATCAGTGACTCATTAAAAAGGAACAACATCAGAATTGTAGGGGTCCGAGAAACTGAAGACAGAGAAAAAGGGGTAGAAGGGTTGTGTGAGAAAGTCACAGCAGAAAACTTTCCTAATCTGGGGGAAGACAGACATCAAAATCCAGGAAGCACAGAGAACTCCCACTAGATTCCACAAATACCAAAACCATCAACAAGGCATATCATAGCCAAATTCACAAAATATACAGACAAGGAAAGAATTATAAAAGCAGCAAGGAAAAAGAAGTCCTTAACCTACAAGGGAAGACAGATCAGATTTACAGCAGACCTATCTACAGAAACTTGACAAGTCAGAAAGGAGTGGCAGGATATATTCAACATGTTGAACGACAAAAATATGCAGCCAAGAATTCTTTATCCAGCAAGCCTGTCATTCAAAATAGAAGGAGAGATAAAGAGTTTCCCGGACAAACAAAAACTAAAGGAGTTCATAACCACTAAACCAGCCCTGCAAGAAATTTTAAGGGGGACTCTATGAGGGGAGAAAAGAAGAAACAAAAAGAGACCAAAAGCAACAAAGACTAGAAAGGAACAGAGAACACCACCAGAAACTACCAACTCTACAGGCAACACAATGGCAATAAGCTCATATCTTTCAGTACTCACTCTAAAAGTTAATTTGACAGCTCAGTCAAAATACATAGGGTAACAGAATGGATAAGAAAACAAGATCCATCTATTTGTTGTTTACAAGAGACCCACTTTAGACCTAAAGACACCTTCAGATTGAAAGGGGATGGAGAAACATCTATTATGCCAACAGTCACCAAAAGAAAGCGGGAGTAGCCATACTTGTATCAGACAATCTAGATTTTAAAATAAAGACTGTAACAAGAGACAAAGAAGGGCACTGTATCATAATTAAGGGGTTTATCTACCAAGAAGACCTAACAATTGTAAATATTTATGCCCCCAATGTGAAACACACAAATGTTTAAATTATTTACAAGCATAAAGAAACTAATTGACAATAATACCATAATCATAGGGGACTTCAGCACCCCACTTACAACAATGAACAGATCATCTAAGCAGAAAATCAACAAGGAAACAATGGCTTTAAATGACACACTGGAACAGATGAACTTTACAAATATATTCAGAATATTTCATCCTAAACCAGCAGAATACACATTCTTCTCCAGGGCACATGGAACATTCTTCAGAATGGGTCACCTACTGGGACACAAATCAGCCCTCAACAAGTACAAAAGGATTGAGATCATACTGTGCATATTTTCAGACCACAGCACTGTGAAACTTGAAATCAACCACAAGAAAAAACTTGGAAAGATAGCAAATACTTGGAGACTAAAGAACATCATACTAAAGAATGAATGGGTTGACCAAGAAGTTAAAGAGAAAATTAAAAAGTGCATGGAAGCCAATGAAAATGATAATACCACAGCCCAAAACTTCTGGGATGCAGCAAAGGCAGTCATAAGAAGGGAAATTTATAGAAATACAGACCTTCCTAAAGAAGGAAGAAAGGTCACAGATATACAACTTTACCTTACAACTTAAAAAGCTGGAAAAAGAATAGCAAATAAAATCCAAAACCAGAAAAAGATGGGAAATAATAAAAATTAGAGTGGAAGTCAATGCTATCAAAAAAAAAAAAAGCCAGAACTAATCAATGAAACCAGGAGCTGGTTCTTTGAAAGAATTAACAAAATTGAAACCCCTATCCAGCTAGGCCAAAAAGAGAAAGGAAAGGACCCAAATAAATAAAATCAAGAATGAAGAGGAGAGATCACAAACAATACTGCAGAAATACAAACAATATTAAAAGAATATTATGAGCACCTGTATGCCAATAAATTGGGTAACCTGGGAGAAATGGACAAATTCCTAGAAACATATAAAATACCAATACTGAAAAAGGAAGAAATAAAAAATTTGAACAAACCCATAACCAGTAAAGAATTTGAATTAGTAATCAAAAATCTCCGAAAAACCAAGAGTCCAGGGCTAGATGGCTTTCCAGGGGAATTCTACCAAACATTTAAAGAAGAGATGGGCACCTGGATGGCTCAGTCGGTTAAGCATCTGACTTCCGCTCAGGTCATGATCTTGCAGTTTGGGAGTTCGAGCCCTGTGTCGGGCTCTGTGGTGACAGCTCAGAGCCTGGAGCCTGCTTCCAATTCTGTGTCTCCCTCTCTCTCTGCCCCTCCCCTGTTCACGCTCTGTCTCTCAATAATAAATAAATGTTTAAAATATTTTTAAATAAAAAAAAATAAAGAAGAGATGGGGTGCCTGGGTGGCTCAGTTGGTTAAGTGTTCGACTTCCGCTCAAGTTATGATCTCACAGTTCATGAGTTCAAGTGCCACGTTCATCTCTGTGATGACAGCTCTAAGCCTGGAGTCTGCTTCAGATTCTGTGTCTCCCCCTCTCTCTGTCCTTCCCCTGCTCACACTGTCCCTGTTTCTCAAAGAAGGAATAAATGTTAAAAAAAAAAAAAAAGAAGAGTTAACACCTATTCTCTTGAAGCTGTTCCAAAAAAAAATAGAAATGGAAGGAAAACTTCCGAACTCATTCTATGAAGCCAGCATTACCTTGATTCCAAAACCGGACAGAGACCTCACTAAAAAGGAAAACTACAGACCAATCTCCCTGATGAACATGGATGCAAAAACCCTCAACAAGATACTAGCCAACCAGATCCAACAATATATTAAAAGTGGGATTTATACCTGGGATGAAAGTTTGGTTCAATATCTGCAAATAAATCGATGTGATACATCGCATTAATAAAAGATAGGACAGGACCACATGATCTTCTCAATTATGCAGAGAAAGCATTCAACAAAATACACAAAGCTTTCTTGATAATAACTCTCAAGAAAGTACAGATAGAAGGATCATACCTCAAGATCATAAAAGCCATATATGAGTGACCCACCAGTAATATCATCCTTAATGGGGAAAAACTGACAGCTTTCCCCCTAAGGTCAGGAACAAGACAGGGATGTCCACTCTCGCCACTGTTATTAAACACAGTATTGGAAGTCCTAGCCTCAGCAATCAGACAACACAAAGGAATAAAAGGCATCCAAATCAGTAAGAAGGAAGTCAAACTTTCACCCTTCTCAAACAACTTGATACTCTATATGGAAAACCTAAAAGATGCCACCGAAAACATGCTAGAACTGATCCATGAATTCAACAGTCACAGGATCTAAAATCAATGCACAGAAATTGGTTGCATGTCTATATACCAATAATGAGCAACATAAAGAGAAATCAAGGAATCGATCCCATTTACAATGTCACCAAAAACCACAAAATACCTAATAAACCTAACCAAAGAGGTGAAAATCTATACAATGAAAACTGTAGAAAGCTTATGAAAGAAATCAAAGAAGACCAAAAAAAGTGGAAAAACATTCCATGTTCACGGATTGGAAGAACAAATATTGTTAAAATGTCGATATAACCCAAAGAAATCTAAATATTCAATGCAATCTCTATCAAAAGAATACCAGCATACTTTACGGAGCTAGAACACACAATCCTAAAATTTGTATAGAACCAGAAAAGACCCCAAATAGCCAAAGCAATCCCAAAAAAGAAAACCAAAGCTAGAGGCATCACAATTCCGGACTTCAAGATGTATTACAAAGCCGTAATCATCAAGACAGTGTGGAAACAACACAAAAACAGACACTTAGATCAATGGAACAGAATAGAGAATCCAGAAATGGACCCACAAATGTGTGGCCAACTCATCTTTGACAAAGCAAGAAAGACTATCCAATAGAATAAAGATAGTCTCTTCAGCAAATGGTACTGGGAAAACTGGACAACGACATGCAGAAGAATGAACCTGGACCACTTTCTTACACCATACACAAAAATAAACTCAAAATGGATGAGAGACCCAAAAGTAAGACAGGAAGCCATCAAAATCCTCAAGGAGAAAGCAGCAAAACCTCTTTGATCTTGGCCGCAGCAACTTCTTACTCAACACGTCTCCAAAGGCAAGGGAAACAAAGGCAAAAATGAACTATTGAGACCTCATCAAGTTAAAAAGCTTCTGCACATTGAAGGAAACAATCAGCAAAACTAAAAGGCAACCAATGGCATGGGAGATGATATTTGCAAAGGACATATCAGATAAAGGATTAGTATCCAAAATCTATAAAGAACTTACCAAACTCAATATCCAAAAAACAAAAAATCCAGTGAAGAAATGGGCAAAAGACATGAATAGACACTTTTCCAAAGAAGACATCCAGATGGTTAACAGACACATGAAAAACTGCTCAACATCACTCATCATCAGGGAAATACAAATCAAAACCACAATGAGATACCACCTCACACCTGTCAGAATGGCTCACATTAACAACTCAGACAACAACAGATGTTGGCCAGGATGTGGAGAAAGGGGAATTCTTTTGCACTGCTGGTAGGAATGAAAATTGGTGAAGTCACTCTGGAAAACAGTGTGGAGGTTCCTCAAAAAATTAAAAATAGAATTACCCTATGACCCAGCAATTGCACTACTAGGTATTTATCCATAGGATATAGGTATGCTGTTTCGAAGGGACACATGCACCCCAATGTTTATAGCAGCACTATCAACAATAGCCAAATTATGAAAAGAGCCAAAATTTCCATCAACAGATGAATGGATAAAGAAGATTTGGCTATTGTTGTGTGTGTGTGTGTGTGTGTGTGTGTGTGTGTGTGTGTGTGTGTGTGT
>NW_024412396.1:37642495-37677488 GCF_014898765.1 Herpailurus yagouaroundi | reverse complement strand
TGTGTGTGTGTGTGTGTGTGTGTGTGTGTGTGTGTGTGTGTGTGTGTAGTGAAGTTAGGCAGTCAGAGAAAGACAAATATTATATGACTTCATTCATATGTGGAATTTAAGATACAAAACAGATGAATATAGGGGAACGGAAGCAAAAATAATATAAAAACAGGGAGGTGGACAGACATAAGGACTCTTAAATATAAAGAACAAACTGAGGGTTGCTGGAGAGGTTGCAGGTGGGGGTATGGACTAAACGGTCAAGGGGCATTGAGGAAGACACTTGTTTGGATGAGCACTAGGTGTTATACATAGGAGATGAATCACTGGATTCTACTCCTGAAGTCATTATTGCACTACATGCTAATTAACTTGGGTGTAAATTTAAAAATATAAATAAATAATTTAAAAAAGCAGTTGTAGAGAATCCAAAGGATGTTCTAACGATTTGGGAAAAGAGTGATACAAAAATTAAATACAAATATTACATGATACTTTGTATTTGATAGCGCAGACCTGCACTATCTTGCTTACCCTATATGTTAATTCTATTTTTATATTTTGGAGGCTAGTATATTGTATAACGCTTGCTATAGGAGGGTGATTTGATTATATTTGTATTTTTAAAAGTGCCACCTTTGGCTGCCGTGTAGAGAACCATTTGGAGGGGAGCAATGTCAGAGTTTAGAACGACTCAGAACAGGAGTTTGGAAGCTGTTACAGTAACATTCAACATGGTCAGAAGGAGGAGAATTGGGATGGTAGATGGTTTTAAAGAGGTACTTAGGCAGTGGTGTGGTCAGGTACTCATGATGGATTGGATGCAGGGATGAGGAAGAGGAAGGAGGTAAGGTTTCTGGATTAATGGATGGTAGACATGCACAGAGAGAGAAGACACACTAGTGGAGGAGAGTGTGTGCAGAATATGATAACAAAACATTTAGGACCTTGTGAATGTGAGGTACCTGTAAGACATCCAAGTAGACATGAGACAAAAGTGGCTGAATATGCAATGCTATCCCAAAGGCCCGGGTAACAAATATCTGTCAATCTACTACCTACCAGACACTGGACTAGACACTGGGGATAGAGCAGTGAAAAAGTTCTCTCTCACCCTTGCCCTTGCAGAACTTGGAGTCTAGGTAGAGAAAGGGGCATTAGTCAAGCAATTACCCAAATGAATAAATGGAAACCATGAAAAGGAAGTATTTCAAGATGAGAAAGGACCAATTACATCAAATGATGCTAAGAGATGGAGAAGGATACAGACAGAGCCTTCTATTGGATTTGGTGTCATGAAGGTCACTGGAATCTTGACAGGAGATGTTTCAGTAGAATGCCAAAGACAAAAGCCAGATTCAAACCATAAAATCAGAAAAGTGAGGAATTAGAGACAGTGACTATGAACATTTGTGCGAAAAGTTTTGCTGAAGGGGAGTAGTAAAATGGAGCCATGGCTAGAAAGAGGCATAGAAGAGCTATTTAAGAAGGATGGTTTGAAAGCATGTTTGTATATTCCAGCAGAAAGGGAGAGAGTTATACACTGGGGAGAGGGTGCTGTGAGTGAGCCAAGTCAGTAAGACCAGACAATTATTAGAAGTACAGGGTTATTCTTTGGAGAGATGGTGATGGAAGGGAGTGTTAGGGAGCTTCTAAGGTACAAATAATGTTCTGTTTTCTGATCTAGGTACTAGCTAAATAAGTATGTTCATTTTGTGAAAATGTATCAAGAGGTAAATTTGCGTGAACTCTTTCATATGTATATACTAGATGTCAATAAAAAGTAGGGTCTTTTTTTATTTTTTAAAATTTACATCCAAATTACTTATCATATAGTGCAACAATGATTTCAGGAGTAGATTCCTTAATGCCCCTTACCCATTTAGCCCATCCCCCCTCCCACAACCCCTCCAGTAACCCTCAGTTTGTTCTCCATATTTATGAGTCTCTTCTGTTTTGTCCCCCTCCCTGTTTTTAGATTATTTTCGTTTCCCTTCCCTTATGTTCATCTGTTTTGTCTCTTAAAGTCCTCATATGAGTGAAGTCATATGATTTTTGTCTTTCAAAAAGTGGCATCTTCTAAACAGAAGGATTGGAAAAGAAGAAACAAAACCATCATTTTTTTTTCAAGTGATATGATTATCTATATAGAAAATCCTAACAAATTTATGAACTATTATAAGTAAAAGGAAAATTTAGCAAGCTGGTTGCATATAAGACAATATACAAGTCAAGTGCACCAGAACAAAAACAAAATAAGACATATTTTTAATACACCATTTAAAATAGAAATGAAAACTATAAAAATACTTATTAAGAAATTTTTAAAAATATATGCTTAAGCTAGATACGGAAAATTGTGACATTTTAAAAAAAGATATTAAGGGAAAACTAATAGAGCAATGCATGTGCTAATGAATAGGAAGATTTGATTTTGTAATGATGTCAATTCTCCCCAAATTGATCGAGAGACTCAGTGTGCCAATCAAAACCACAACTAGATTCTGTGGAAATGTGCAAAATTTGATTCTAAAATGCACAAATAGTCAAGGGCTAAGAAGAGCCAATACACCTGTAAGAAAAGAAGGGAGCGTTTGCTCCACCTGTACCAGGATTTATTACAAAGCTAGGTAACTAGATAACCTGTGAAGTAACTAAAGTAGGTCAGTGCAATATTGGCATAGAGATGATCTGAACACATTTGGAACTTTGTTATATGAGTAAGGGTCCTGTATAATTTATTGTCCAAACTGGGTCACGATAAGGGAACTGTTTATCCATAATTATGTCAGGCCAACAAATACAACCATATTAAACTAGGCAAATGAGAATATATCCTCAGTATATCAGTGACAAAATTAGAAGAGAACAAGTAGAAACAGCCTTTGATGAAAACAAAGGCATTTCACCTGCAGATACAGGTAGGAAATGGAAGACAGATAAAGACGTGAGAGGGCTGTTAGATTTGATGATAGGTATTTGGCTTGCCTTACTACTTCTATTTTCTCAATAGATTTTGAGGCAAGGGCATCAGCTGAGGGTAAATCTGAAAGGAGTCTAGGGAGCTAGGGGCAAGAGAAGACAGTGTGAGTGCTCTGCAATGTAGAATAAATGTACTAAGAAAGTGTGAGTAGAATTGCCAGGCAGCGTCAAGGGTAAATTTTAGATTTATGTCATGAATTTATAGATCAATGATCACTATGTGTTTTTCTCCTGCAACATTTAGCTGCTTAAATAACTACTGGGAGATTGTGAAATCTAAACTAGGTTTAAAAAAAAAAGTAGGGGCATCTTGGTGGCTCAGTCAGACAGTTAAGAAACAACTCTTGATTTCAGCTCAGGTCATGATCTCACAGTTCGTAGACTCGAGCCCCAGATCAGGCTCTGTGCTGACAGTATAGAGCCTACCTGAGATTCTCTCTCTCCTTCTCTCCCTGCCCCTCCTCCAATCATGTATGCATTCTCTTTTCTCTCAAAATAACTAAGTAAGTTTAAAAAAAAAAAAAAGGAAAGGGGCGCCTGGGTGGCTCAATCGGTTGAGCGACCGACTTTGGCTCAGGTCATGATCTCATGGTTTGTGAGTCTGAGCCCCACGTTGGGCTCTGTGCTAACAGCTTAGAGCCTGGAGCCTGCTTCTGATTCTGTGTCTCCCTCTCTCTCTGCCCCTCCCCCACTCATGCTCTGTCTCTCTCTGTCTCAGAAGTAAAAAACATTAAAAAATAAGGAAAGTAAGGAAAAAAGGGGTATTGTGAATAATGACAATGTGGTAGGGCAATGGATGAGACGTCTGCTGGGGTGACAGGACTGGAAAGGGTAGGCTGGGAGAATGGAATGGGTACCAGAGAGCAGGCTCCCTTAAATGAAAATGCTGGTGGCAGTGCCATTTTTTTTGGCAATGAGAAGTCATGGGACCATGGGAATGGGGCATCTGGGAATATTTGTGTCACAAAGTCATGCATCACAAAATGTTAAAGCTGAGATCCAGAGAGGTAAAGTAATGTGTCCAATGTGATAAGTGAGAACATGTACTGAGCTCTTACTATTTGCACAGAGGTAAAGGTGTGATAAGCACTCCTGGGGCACTACTGAAAAGGGATCCTAACTTCTTGGAAGTTCCAATCTCTCTGTCACTCATTTTACTAACTTGGAGGCCAAATAGGAGAGGAAAGAAGAAGCACATTTCTCCTACTTTTTAAAAATCATTATGGGAGCCATCTAGGAAATTAATAAAATACTATTAATTAATAATAAAGTCACGAAGTGTTTGCTATGTGTAAACACAGTGGTAGATGCTTTGATGATATTCTGGGATGCGATATGGCTGACACTCTCCTTAGAAACACATTAAGTCTATTGTGACAAAGGGACTCACACAAAGAAACCAAATTAATAGCAGGAAATTGTGAGGAAGAGGGGCCCAATTCTGCATACAAGAGACTGTTAGTAACTAAGAATGGTAGCAAGAAGGGTATTGGGGGGTTTGAGGGAACTGTCATTATCCTAAATAAACATTATAAAGTAAATGTGCTTTCCTCACAAACATAGCTTCTAGCAAATCCTCCCAGCTCCCAGACTGCCACTCCAAGCCCCTCCCAGTTGGCATCTTTACACCTCCCACTACAAATTAGCTAAACACTT
This sequence comes from Herpailurus yagouaroundi, assembly GCF_014898765.1. NCBI lineage: Eukaryota > Metazoa > Chordata > Mammalia > Carnivora > Felidae > Herpailurus > Herpailurus yagouaroundi. The sequence continues at coordinate 37,672,859 of NW_024412396.1, read as the reverse complement.
TCTAATGTTCTCTGATTTGTCCTAACCCACATCACCAGAAGGGGGAGAGCTTCAAGTTCATTTTAGAATCTGTGCTGATATAAAAAAAAGTGGGGTGGGAGGGGAGAAAGCAGCAAGTGGGGGCAGAAAAAAATAATCACTAATTCAAATTGTTCAAAACCCAAGTTTTGCTGTGAATCTGGTTGAACTTTTTCTCCTTTTTCAAATCAAAGTCCTAAGGACTTGGCAAGCCAGTGTGAGAAAAGTGAGTTTGTTTCAAGTGTGACCATGTAGCCAGTGAGATTGATTTCCAGGCCAGGTATACCTAAAAATCAGACCCATTATGCCGAGGTAGTATGCCAGCATTTGGGAATCATGCACATGATCCCCAGTGGAATTTCCTTTCATGCGCATGACAGCTGAACTACATCTCAGCTCTCTTTAAAATGAGATTTCTGGATCAACTCTGTTGTTTCCACAAATGGACGTTTACATAACTGAGGAAAAAAACAGCCAAGAAATACCTGCCTGTGGCTTGTGGCTTTCTAGAAGAAGTATTCAGCTTTTTTTTTTCATCATTATACCAAGAATGTTTTAAAGGTTGTATAATCACCTTCGCTTTCGATGTAATAAAAATCACTGACTTTCATTCTTTCTAAAAAGATAATAAACAAGGTAAATAGGAACTACATGTCATTCACTTCTTAAATTATTTGCTGCTTCGTACTACAATACTCTTATTTAAGCTATATGGATTTCCTAGGACCCCTAGAGAATGGTGAGTGGACTTAAGAGGCATTCACATACCTGCAGGGCAGATATATTTACAATGTGTGCCTATGTGCCTAGAATGTTCTGCTCTTATGACTCTTCCTGGTCAGAAACACCCAGGGATTAGGGCTCTACTAATCAGTTTCCCACAGCCTAGTTCCCTCCTAAATATTTGTACTATGTTTCTACCCAACCACAAGCCTCAATTCTCCTTCTGAGTGCTCCTGAGAGAGTAAATATTCCCAAACTATGAAGACCAAGGAACACATCTTTGTGGGAACCATGTGACCATCAGCACACAGAACTTTCTAGGGAGAAGGACAAAGGGCAAGCACTCAGCTCTGGACAGGAAAGAGGAAGCCCAAGAACTTAGCGCCCAGGACTTTTTGTCCCCAGACTGGTTCAGGGGCCTGATTCTCTTAAGCCACAGATGAGTGAGGAGAAAATGGGACTGACTTTAAAGTTCTAATTACCTGGAAAACTTTTAAACCCATGGGGTCATAGGCTACACCAAAGATCCAATGAATCAGATTTTAGAGAGTAGTTCTCCTGAATATATATTTTGTAAAGAGATTCATATATACAGGTAAAGTTGCAAAACTTTGTCCTACCTTCTTAGTACCCAGAAGTGGGCCCTCAGCATTCCCAAAAGATCAGTGTTTCTGCCCCCCTCCTTGACTCTAAACCTAAGGGAGGGAGTGTGTGTATGATAAGCTTCCCTCCTTGAGGTGCAGGTGAGAGTGCCAACAAGATATCAAACATCACATGCCATTCAGATGAAAGGCTGAATGCTATGCTCCACTCACAAGGGGCTCCATTGGCTTTCTAATACATAAAAGAACCAAGGGCCAGCTCCTGAAGAAAATCTGTTTCTACCCTCAGATAATACAGATTTCTGATCTGCACAGTTTTGAGACAATGCATTAGGAGCATGGGAGCAGTTTGCTGAGTAGAAGCAAGCTAGGAGTATCCAATGAGAACAGCCCCTCAAAAGGCCAAGAAGAAAAGAAGGCTCATTGCAGGTCTGTTTGAATAACTGATGGGTGAACTCTGAACGTAAATGACCTGGTTCCTCCAGCTGTAGCAGAGGCACAAGATATTTCTGTTCCTAGGCAACAGACAGATGCCTTTATTTCCCATCATTGCTCAGGCTGGAATAATTCAATTCCCTGTTTCCCTTAGAGCCCAACCTCTGCTTTGCACCTACCCGTAGAACAGAGCCTGAAATGATGCCCTGCCCCCTCCCTGATGCTCTCTCATACACAGACAATAATTTTCTGAAAGACTCAGTCCTGTTCTTTTTGGGCACAAGGAAAGGAACATAATCTAGAACGCCATCTGCCACCCTGAAATAGCCCATAGTGGCACTATTTTTACCCAGCAATTATCAAACAAATGGAGTCATTTGAAAGAGTCACAGCTGTTCCTCGGTGTTATCTCAGTACAAATATGACACAGTGCGTGCTGATTTTGTTTTCTGCCTTGTGTCTCATGTACACAGAGGCAGTGATAATTTCTCAACCTCCCATCAGAACACAAGTCAAAGTGTGTACTCTACAACCGAGTCACACTCAGGCAAATTAAAAATCTCTCATTATCTTGATTACACGGTCAGGGTTTCGCTAAATGTGATCCTCATTTAGAAAGTGAATGTGATGAACTCTGTATTTCAGAGTCAGTGCTAGGAAGCTCTTTAATCCCACAGAAAACATCAAGTTTTGTCCTGGTTAAATGCAATCTAAATGAATATTTGGTATTATATATATTTGATATTTATATTAGCACTTTCAACAAAGAAGCACAATTCTGAAAAATAGATCCTATTTTTCCATTAACAACCTTCATCATAAAATCAGAAAGATGTCCAGCTGAAATAAAAATCTCCAGTAAACTGAACACACACACACACACACACACACACACACACACACACACACACAAGCAATCCTATCAAACATTTCTCACTCTTTTTGTCCACCTGCATCTCAACCCTGTTTCTATGTATAAGGAATTCCCCAACCTAATGAGGCAGTGTTCACCTCCCATAGTGACAGTGAAAATGCCAAAAACTTGCTTTCCCAGCTTCCCTTGAAGTTGGGACAAAGGTACATGATCTAAGACTACCAATCAGATGAACCCACCCACGAATACAGAAATCACCCAGAACTCCCTCTGGGAACAGAGATGCTACAAACAGTACAGAGCTCCTGCTGCAGCAGGGCAGGTATTGGCATGTAGGGCTCAGTACCAACAGTGCCCAGGGTGCAAGCCACAGCCTCTACTACTCAGCCATAACAGGAGTGTCCATCAGACCCACTCTGTAGGCTGATTTGGGCTCCATCCCTGGCTTCATAGCCACAACTTGACTCTCCAGCCCTCCCAGAGACCCTGATCAACTGACACTCGTTGATTGCTACAACCAAGAACCCTGAGTCAACAAGTACTTTTTAAATGTCTTAACCATGTAAAGATCAAAAATAAGCTTGGAGTTTCTTTTCTCCTTCAAAATTTTCTTGCTCTCTCCCAATTCCTAAGTCTCCTATCTTACTTTATGTATACACAATCCACAGAAATATGTCTAATTCCCAAAAACTGTCTGACTTTTCACTTTCAACAAGGAATGTATCCAAAAGTAGAAAGGTAAATTATAGGAGGAAAATTCAGGTTCGCATGGCCATTTTCATATAAGACTATCCCCTGAGGAATCAAGAAGGATTATGTATCCACATGCAAAAGCCACAGCACTGACATCAGGCAATGCATAGCCAGATCTCATCATTTTCAAGCAGCGCCCCTAAAACTTTAATGTGCTTATGAATCTCCTGGGGATTGTGTTAAAATGCAGACTCTGGGGGCACCTGTGTGGTTCAGTTGATTAAGCAACCAACTTTGGCTCTTGTCATGACCTCGTGGTTCGTGAGTTTGAGTCCCACATCAGGCTCGCTGCTGTCAGCCTGTCAGCACAAAGCCCACCTCAGATCCTCTGTCCCCCTGTCTCTTCCCCTCTCCACTTGCACTCTCTCAAAAATAAATAAATATTTTTAAAAATGCAGACTCTGACTCAGTAGGTCTGAGAGTCTACAGCTCTACCAAGCTCCTAGATGTGCATGTTTATTCGTCCACGACTGTACTTTGTGAGACAAGGTGCTCAAGCACTTGGAAACTACTCCTAAATCACAGAAATGAAACTGTCCCAGCTCCCCCCCACCCCCCAAAAAAAAACATCTGTGTGTTCTCTCTCCATTTCTGGAGTTCATCTCCTCTAGTTCTTTTAATTTTATATTTAGAATAACTAGACTCTAAAGTGGCAATACATTCATCATTTGGCACACGACTCACATCAAATGGAAAATTTCTATGTGCAAAGTGTTAGAACATATCAAACAAATTAGATCTTGTTTCACTAGTTTTAAAAAATCTTAACTTCTATAAAGCTAGCCTATTTAATACAAAGGCCACTTTTAGATCCTACAGATTAAACAGTATTAGGGACCTCTACTATTTTATGATTGCCAAGATTTTCACTTAGATGGCCTTTAATTTTTTTTTCAAACATAAATTAAAAGTATAAAGGCTGGGGGACACCTGAGTGGCTCAGTCAGTTGGGTGTCCAACTCTTGATCTCAATTCAGGTCTTGATCTCATGGTCATGAGTTCAGGCTCCCCACTGGGCTCCACACTGGGTATAAAGCCTACTCTAAAAAAAAAAAAGTATAAAGGCTGATCTTTGAAGCACAGTAACCCCTGAACACAAAGGTGTGGGGGCACAAAGAAGAAATATCCTCTGTACCTCACCGTGATGTAAAATTAAATTTTGTATTTATCTTCTTGTCTCACTTTCCTCTCATGAACTTGGAGTTTTCCACAGCAATGTCTTAGAAGGAGAAGATCTATTTCTCTTCAATATCAACAATATTATCTTGCAAAGTTTTGTCCAACTAGAGTTCATGTGTACCATCCTCTATAGAGCTCATATCCAATTTCAGAAGTAAGCTTTTATCCCCACAATTGGCCAGTATATTTGTCTGAGCATTAATCAGTGTAATTTCTGAAGGCAGAACATATTCTGCTTTACTAGTATCACTGATAACTGTTCATTAAATATGTCCAAAACCTCACAACACATAAGAAAATTAAGAGGGGGTCATAAGTTCTTTTTTCATACCTCTAGAAACAAGTCATTCTACAGCTTCCTAGAAGGCCACAGGGTAGGTATGAATATCATCTTACTTTTAACTATCCTAACATGAAATTCTATCTTTTCTATATTATGATTGATAGCTGGGATTAACAGTCAAAAATGGGAAATAATTCATAATTTAAAGCTACTTTATCACTTCTATTATGAATATTAATCCCTCATGTGTTAAAAGGAGGTTCTCTGCCCTCTTTGTCCTGTTTGTATCATCCCTATTCAGGTAAGGAAAGAGTTTTAGAATAAAAAAATATATATCAAAGTTATGCTATGAATAAATGTTATTCCCAAAAGAGATTTGTTTTCTGGTAGATATTCTAAAAATATCACAATCCATGGCCAACATCTGCAGAAAAAGTACAAAGAAGGGAAGGCAAGTAGCACGCAGAGTCCTGGTGAAAAGAAGATAACAAACATTAAAGCACATCTGAGATCACATACTCACATTTCACAGGTTTTTACAATTCACATGCTCTCTTCTCCCAGCATCTATCTACAGTCAATATTTTAGACTCAGTAAAACACTGAGCCATCCTTAACAAATAATTGCCTTTCACAAGAAACCTAACAAATAAAGCTAATTAATTTGCTAATATCACCCCTTATCTATGAATATATAATGTTTTACTATAATTCTCTTTTGTAGTCAACTCAAAAACAGATTATTTAAAGTTAATTGCTTGACAGAAAGGAATAATGAAGTATTTTTAACAAAATGTAAGCAAATTGTGCAAAATTTAACTCGGTTTTTAGAATTGAGTTACACATTCAAACAGACAAGAGCTAACTCCTCTCCCTGAAGAAGACAAGGATAAGGGCAGTTAAACCAAGTTAGTACCTTCCCAAATCTCAGGACAAGCAGCACAGTTCAGAGTGAGATGTGCCCTGGTTTCAACAGATAACTCCTTACTACTCAGCCCTCTCCTCAGCTACCGTAGACAATAGTGAGGAAGAATTTTTCTCTCCTTGGGAAGAGATAGAAAGGGGCCAGGAAGGCACAGTAAGGAGTCGGGGCTGCTGAGATCCAGTCAATTTCAGGTGAGCCAATGCAGGGAGATCTTTTACACAGGTTTCAAACCAAGACTGGGCTTCCAATTGGCCATATTAAGAATTTTTAAATTTACTTAAGATTGCTACAGGTATGAAGATCTATTATGTTCATAGAGAAAACTATAAATAATCCAGACATGCTTTCTGTCTATAACCCAGGGAAGAGTTTATGATTATGCATTTGGTAATTCATTATGCATCAATGAATGCTGTAAAACAATGCATCAAATGTTTATAATTGGATTTAAAATCAAGCAGGATATGGAGCCATTTACATAGCATGATTACAACTATTAATAACAACTATTATGTATTGCATACTATTCATAATTTATTTCCAACCCATGTCACAATATTGTAAAGGAGGTACAATTATCCATGCATTTTACAGATTTAAAAAATGAAGCTAAAGAGGTCAAGTAACTTTCCTAAGATAAATAGAAACATAATTCTCATTTAATCCAAAAAAAGTAGGAAACAAAAAAGAACAAGGAACAGATAAGACAAATTGAACTAAATAGTAAGATAGATTTAAATCCAACATTAATAATAATTACCTTAAATAGAAATGGCCTAAACTCACCAGCTAAAAAACAGATTGTAATATTGGATTAAAAAGTAAGATTTTATTATGTGCACTATCTATAAGAAACTTACTTAAATAAAAAGATATAGAAAGGTACAAGTAAAATAAATAAATAGATAGAAAAAGATGAACCACACTAACACTACACAAAGAAAGCTGAATGGCTATACTAAGATCAAAGTAGATTTCAGAATATAAAATATTACCAGAATAAAAGGATCATTTCATAATGATAAAGGGATCAATTCATCAGGAGTACATAACAATTATGAATGTTTATTTAAATGAAAAGGCTTCAAAAATGTATGAAAAAAAGGCAAAGGACCTATATAGAAAGTGTTCAAAACAACTAATCATAAGGAAAAAAGCTACCTTATAGCTGCTATGATGACTATTATTTAAAAAAGAAAAGAAAAAAAAAAGAAAAGAGTTGGTAAGAATGTGTACAAAAGGGAATGGTTGGTGGGAATGTAAATTGTATATGGCTGGTGGAAAAGTAAATTGGTGTAGCCACTATGGAAAAAATTGGAGTTTCCTCAAAAAATTAAACATAGAGTTATCATTTGATCTAGCGATCCCACTTCTGGTTATATATCCAAAGGAATTGTAATGGAGGTCTCAAAGACATATCTGCACTCCCATGTTCATTGCAGCATTATTTACAATTGGCAAGATATGGAAATAACTTAAATGTCTATCAATGGATGAATGGATAAAGAAAATGTGGTATAAACATAAAATGGAATATTATTCAGACTTAAAAAATAAATCCTGCCATTTACAACAATATTGATGGACATGGAGAATATTATGCTAAGTGAAATAAGCCAAACACAGAAAGACAAATACTACATGATCTCACTTATATGTGGCACCTACAATAGTCAAACACATAGAAGCAGAGAGTGGAATGGTGGTTACCAACGAGAGGTGTTGGTCAAAGGTTACAAAGTTTCAGTTATGAAAAATAAGTAAGTTCTGGAGATCTAAGAAATTGAATTTATAGTTTTTTTAATGTTTATTTATTTATATTTACAGAGATAGAGAGCATGCGAGGAGGAGAGGGAGATAGACAATCTTAAGCAGGCTCCACACCCAGCATGGAGCCCAACATGGGGCTCAGTCTCACAACCATGAGATCATGACCTGAGATGAAATCAAGAGTCAGATGCTTAACTGACTGAAGCACTCAGGTACCCTGAATTTATAATTTTAAATAAAAATCTCCAGAACCAGAAGTCTTCAATAGGAACTTCTATTGAACATTTAAGGAAGAAATAATACCAATCTTGCACAAATGCTTTAAGAAAAAAAGGAGATAAAAAAGCATCTCCCAACTCATTTTATGAGACCATGATTCTCTTGATACCAAAACTGGGCAAAAACATTAAGAAAACTTAGGCCAATATTTTTTATGAACAAGAACCTAAACACAAAATTTCTTAAAATTTTATCCAAAAAAGTCCAACAATACATAATAAAGGATAATACATAAGACCAAGTAGCAAAAATGGGTCAACATTCAAAATCAATGTAATTCAACCTAGTAACACTCAAGAAGAAAAACTAAGTAATCTCCTCAATAGATACAGAAAAAGGAGTTGACAAACTTTAACATCCATTCTTGATCAAAATGCTCAGCAAGCTAGGAATAGAAGGCAACTGCCATAACCTGATAAAGGGCAACTAACACAAACCTACAGGTAGCATCAGACTTAATAATAAAAGATTGAACATTTTCTTCCTAAGTCTGGGAGCAAGGTCATTCTCTTCAACACTAAATACTTCTTTACATTGTTCCCTAAGTATTCCATATTTTTAATGCTAGTGTACATAATATTGTTTTTTTTATTATAGATATTATTTTTGCCAGTGATATAGAAAAAAATGGTTTTTGTATATTTTATCTTGCATTCTGTGAAACTGCTAGACTCACTCACTAGTTCTAGCAGCTTTTCGGTAGATTCCAACTCACAGCTCAGGGCATATGGGTCTTTAAGTTACTGAGCATAGGGGCAACCCTCACTGAAGACAAACTAGCAAAATTCTCATAAGCCATATGAGGAAATGAGTCACCATGAGATGAAACTGCAAATAAAGAGAGTTTTATTTCTTCCTTTTCAATTTGTACGCCTTTTATTTCTTTTTCTTGCCATATTACATTGTATAACAAAGAAAAAATCCAGGGAGGACTTATTCGTAGAAACTGACATGCTAATTCTAAAATTTATATGGAAATACAAATGACCTCAAATACCTAAAACAGTGTTTAAAAAAAAGAACAAAGTGGGAAAACTTACACTACCTGACAGCAATACACACATATACATGCATACATTCATACATACATATATACAGTAACCAAGGCAGTGTGGTCCTGATGTAAAGACAGACAAAAAGATCACTGAAAGAGAACGGATTCCAGAAATAAACCCACATATATGGTCAATTAATTTCCAACAAAGTGCCAAGGCTGTTCAATGGGGAAAGGATAATCTTTTTCAACAGTGATACTAAAACAATCAGATGTCCATATGCAAAAAACAATGAACCTGAACCTTTAGCTCACAACATAAACAAAAATATTAAATGGATATTAAGTATAATATCTAAAACTTTAAAACTTCCAGGAAAAAAAATGGGAGAAAATACTTGTAACTTTGGGCTAGGCACTATCTCTTAAAGGAGAACAATAAGCAGAAAATATAAAGTTAAAAAATGAAAAATTAGATTTTACTCAAATTAAAAACTTTTGCTTTTCAGAATATACTGTTTGGAAGATGAAAAGGCAAGTGACAAACTACAAGAAAATATTTGCAAAACGTATATCTTACAAGGAACTTGTAAACAGAATACATAGAGAACTGACATAACAATAAAAAGATAAAAACAATTTTATTTTTTTAATGTTTATTTTTGAGACAGAGGGAGAGACAGAGTGTGCATGAGGGCAAGGCAGAGAAAGTGAAGGAGATACAGAATCTGAAGCAGGCTCTAGGCTCTGAACTGTCACCACAGAGCCCAATATGGGGCTTGAACCCACAAACTGTGAGATCATGACCTGAGTCGAAGTGGGATGTTTAACCAACTGAGCCACCCAGGCACCCCACAAAAACAATTTTAAATGAAAAAAAGATTAGAACACACTTCAACAAAGGATATATATAGATGGCAAATAAGCACATGAGAAGATGTTCAACATCATTAGTCATTAGGAAAATGCAAAAACCACCATGAGATATCTCCTCATACCCACAAGAATGGCTAAAATAAATTGACAATATCAATTGCTACAGAGGATATAAAGTAACTGGAGATCTCATATATTGCTGGTGAGAACACAAAATGTATGGCCCAGCCACTTTGGAAAACATTTTGATAATTTCGAACAGAGTCAAACATACATATGCCTACCATATGACCCAGCAACCAACTCCTGGGTATTTACTGAAGAGAAATAAAAATACATGTCCAAACACTTACCTGTGAGCATTCATAACAGTTTTATTCATAATAGTCCAAAACGTAAAATAACCTCAAGTGCACCAACTGGTGAATATACATCCATACAACAGAGTATCCCTCCATGTTATAAAAGAACAAACCACTGATACATTCAAGAACAATGATGAATCTCTAAAGTATTACGTTAAGAAAGAAGTCAGTCACAAAAGACAACATACTATATGATTTCATTGTTAAAAAGAAAACCCCAGGCTCAAAATGGCATCACCTAGATTAAGGCCCCAAGTCAGTAAATCAAAACTTTATACCTAACTCAACTGTAGTTTCAGTCTACAGAAATGTAACCTTCAGCCAGTCAACATAGAATTTCCCAGTCAATACTAGGAAATTTATGGATATATCCCTTCTACTCCTCTTAGGAGAGTAACCTTGCCTAACTGATGCATTTCTTGATAATAAATTCCTTTCTTCATTCTTTCATGTCCTCTACCTTTAAAAAGATTTCTTTCAGGAAAAAACAAACAAACAAACAATCTTTTGTTTAGCTGAGTGGAGCTCGCTCTACTTGTTAGACAGGATGCTGCCCTATTCATGAATTGTTAAATAAGGCCAATCAGATCTTCACATTTACTCAGTTGAATTTTGTTTTTTAACAACATCTATATGATATTTTAGAAAACGTAAAACCATAGTGATAGAAGCTACATGACTAGTTGTCAGGGGACAGGAAGGGAGGTAGTGAATTGTCTGCACAGGGGCACAAGCAAAATTTCGGGGATGAGGAAAATGTTCTATATTATAAATGTAGGTACAGTTGGAAAACTGTATATTTTTCAATACTTACAGAAAGATGAACTTCAAAATTGGTGAATTTTAGTACATGTAAATACTTCAATAAAGTTATAAGAATATAAGCAAATAGCAATAAAGTATGAAAATAGTATCAAACAGAAAGTAAAGGCACCTGAAAGTCAACCATCCAGACTCTACCATGGTTAAGACTTCTGTTCATCAAAACGTTTGTATTTTTACCATTAAAAATGACCTTTGTAGGGGTGCCTGGGTGGCTCAGTTGGTTGGGTGTCCGACTTCAGCTCAGGTCATGATCTCACGGCCCGTGGGTTCGAGCCCCGCGTCGGGCTCTGTGCTGACAGCTCAGAGCCTGGAGCCTGCTTCGGATTCTGTGTCGCCCTCTCTCTCTGCCCCTCCCCTGCTCATGCTCTGTCTCTCTCTGTCTCAAAAATAAATTAAAACATTAAAAAATTTTAAAAAAAAATGACCTTTGTACTCCCAACAAACAAGAGTCCTGGACGAGATGGCTTCCCAGGGGAATTCTATCAGACATTTAAAGAACAGTTAAGACCTATTGTTCTCAAACTGTTCCAAAAAATAGAAATGGAAGGAAGGCATCCAAATTAATTCTATGAAGCCAGCATTACCTTGATTCCAAAACAGACAAAGATTCCACTAACAAGGAGAATTACAGGACAATATCTCTGATGAAACTGGATGCAATAAATTCTCAACAAGATACTAGCAAATCGAAATCAACAGTACATTAAAAGAATTATTCACCATGATCAAGTGGGATTAATTCCTGGGCTGTAAGCCTGGTTCAATCAATGTGACACATCACATTAATAGAAGAAAGGATAAGAACCATATGATCCTGTCAATTGATGCAGAAAAAGCATTTGACAAAAATAGCATCCTTTTTTAATAAAAACCCTCAAGAAAGTTGGGATAGAAGGACCATACCTTAACATCATAAAAGCCACATATTAAAGGCCCACAGCTAATATCATCCTCAATGGGGAAAATGAGAGCTCTCCCCCTAAGGTCAGAAACAGGACAGAGATGTCCACTCTCACCACTGTTGTTTAACATAATGTTGAAAATACTAGCCTCAGAATCAGACAACAAAACTAAATAAAAAGCATCCAAATTGGCAAGGAAGAAGTCAACACAGACAATATGATACTCTACGTGGAAAACCCAAAAGACTCCACCAAAAAACTGCTAGAACTGATATGTGAATTCAGCAAAGTTGCAGGCTATAAAATCAACACATGGAAGTTGGTTGCATTTCTATATACCAATAGTGAAGCAGCAGAAAGAGATATCAAGTAATTGATCTCGTTGATAATTGCACCAAAAACCATAAGATACCTAGGAATAAACCTAACCAAAGAGGTGAAAGATCTGTACTCTGAAAACTGTAGAACATTTATGAAAGAAATTGAAGAAGACACAAAGAAATGGAAAAACATTCCATGCTCATGGATTGGAAGAACAAATATTGTCAAAATGTCTATGCTACCCAAAGCAATCTACACATTCCATGCAATCCCCATCAAAATAACACCAACATCCCTCACAGAGCTAGAACAAACAATCCTAAAATTTGTATGGAACCAGAAAAGGCCCCAAATAGCCAAAGTAATTTTGAAAAAGAAAAACAAAGCTGGAGGCATCACAATTATGGACTTCAAGTTGTATTACAAAGTTGTAATCATCAAGACAGTATGGTACTGGCACAAAAACAGACACATAGACCAATGGAATAGAATAGAGAACCCAGAAATGGACACACAAATGTATGGCCAATTAATCTTTGACAGAGCAGGAAAGAGTATCCAATGGAAAAAAGTCAGTCTCTTCAGCAAATGGCACTGGGAAAACTGGAAAGCAACATGCAGAAGAATGAAACTAGACCGCTTTTTTATATCATTCACAAAAATAAATTCAAAATGGATGAAAGACCTAAATGTGAGACAGGAAACCATCAAAATCTTAGAGAAGAAAACAGGCAGCAACGTCCTTGACCTCAGCTGCAGCAACTTCTTATTACACATGTCTCCAGAGGCAAGGAAAATAAATGAAAAACTGCGACCAAGATAAAAATGGGAGCAAGATAAAAAGCTTCTGTACAGCAAAGGAAACAATCAACAAAACTAAAAGGCAACTGATGGAATGGGAGAAGATATTTGCAAATGACATATCAGATAAAGGGTTAGCATCCAAAATCTATAAAGAACTTAGAAGATTCCACATCCAGGGGTGACTGGGTGGCTCAGTCGGTTGAGCATCCAACTTCAGCTCAGGTCATGATCTCACTGTGGGTTCAAGCCCCGTGTCGGGCTCTGTGCTGACAGCTCGGAGCCCGGAGCCTGCTTCGGATTCTGTGTCTCCCTCTCTCTCTGCTCCTCCCCTGCTCACATGCTGTCTCTTTCTAAGATATAAATAAAGACTTAAACAAATTTTTTTTTAAAAATTCAACACTCAAAAACCAAAAAATCCAGTGAAGAAATAAGCAGAAAACATGAATAGACACTTTTCCAAAGAAGACATCCAGATGGCTCACAGACACATGAAAAGATTCTCAACATCACTCATCACCACAGAAATACAAATCAAAACCACAATGAGATACCACTTCACATCAGTCAAAATGGCTAAAATTAACAACTCAGGAAACCACAGATGTTGGTGAGGATGCGGAGAAAGGGCAACCCTTTTGTACTGTTGGTGGGAATCTAAACTTGTGCAGCCACTCTAGGAAAAAGCCTGGAGGTTACTCAAAAAATTGAAAGTAGAATTACCCTATGACCCAGAAATTGCACTACTATTTATCCAAAGGATACAAAAATGCTGATTCAAAGGGGCACATGCACCCCAATGTTTATAGCAGCACTATCCACAATAGTCAAATTATGGAAAGAAACCAAATGTCCATTGACATGGACATAGAATGGATAGACAAAGAGATGTGGTATAGATAAATAGATATAGATATGTAGATTAGATAGATATAGATATAGATATATAATGGAATATTATTTGGCAATCAAAAAGAATGAAATTTTGCATTTGCAACAACGTGGATGGAACTAGAGTGTATTATGCTAAGTGAAATAAGTCAGAGAAAATATGATTTCACTCATATGCAGAATTTAGAAAATACAACAGATGAACAGAGGAAGGGAAGAAAAACCAAGATAAAAAGAGAGAGGAGGCAATCCATAAGGACTCTTAAATACAGAGAACAAACTGTGGGTTGCTGGAGGGGAGGTGGATAGGGGGATGGGCTAAATGGGTGATGGGCATTAAGGAGGTCACTTGTCGGGATGAGCACTAGGTGTTATATGTAAGTGATGAATCAATGTATTCTACTCCTGAAACCAATACTATGCTATGTCAACTAACTTAAATTTAAATATTTTTAAATGATCTTTGTAAATTTTCTAGCTTGATTTTGTAAATTATTTTGTAATCTACTTTTTACTTCACCTTACATATAATGAGCATTTCTGGGTCCATAAAGAAATAGTACAACAACATGACTTCTAGTGTCTTCAAAACTGTCCACTGTATCCATGCAAAACCACATGTTCAGGTTTATTCTGTGTTTGTTTTGTGAGCTCCATCATGATGAATCCCATTACCAAGAACCCAGCTCTCTGATCACCATGTCCTATATTTCTAGGTCACTCCTCTTAGAGTTCCCATGCTAAATAAACCTCAATTCTCCCAAGATTCACATTCCCTGGATCCCACTCCCTTTTCAGTCCTCCTGATTTGCTTCCTTCCTTCCCCAGCTTACAGCTGTGCCTACTGCTTACAGGGCACATTCCATAACTCACTTGCATCTTCCCATTGCCTCAGACCCACTTAGCAAAACTGCACCCTGGTAAAAGTCAGGGTGCTGACTCTCCAAACCCTGCGACTTCCTGTCTCAACACAGCTGAGCAAGGCCGGAGAAAACACTGGGTGAGCTGAAGTAGCCCCACATTATACCCCTGGCCACAAGACTTAGGGGGATTCTCACTATCTGAGGCAACCTTTCTCCATTTCCCCAGTCCATCCCCTCCCACTCTCTTAGCCCTTGCCTCACAAAGGGTCTGTTGGGAGGGGCCAGATGTTCTCATTTACAATCCAACACAGACCAATACTTCTGTAGAATACTAATATCTCAGCAATGTCAACTGCTGCCCAAGTTTCTAAATGCTTTCTCTCCGTTCCTGTACTTACCTCCTGGAAGGTCAGTAAGCAGGAGCTCACAGATGGGCTCCTTCCCATACTGCAGGCCCAAAGAACCCTCACTCTTTTGCCCCAAACTGCCAGCACGCCCCACCCCTCTTCACTCTCTGTGGATAATCTTGTTTCCTCTTTAACAGGCAAGGAACGAAAAACCAGAAAAGGACCAACCTTCTAGGTACTCTTTCTCTCTCTTTACTACAATTAAAGTGTCTACATTCCCATCTAAGGCCAATGCTACATATATGCACTAGTCACACCCACTCAAGGGCACTGTTCCATGAGTTCCGATTTTTCTCATCACATGTAGTGTCCTCTCTACCCAATCACTCCTATCAGTAGAAATGCTGTGATTTCTCCCACCTTAAATAAATAAATCTTTCTGAACCCACTTTCCCTGCAGTCTTTTAATGCACTCTCCTCTTATGCTATTACAATTTGTCCAGTCCCTCTTCTCCTTTCCTTAACCCACTCCAATCAGGCTCACCCCACCACTCCATCAAAAGCTTTCTCAAGGTCAAAGTCACCTACTTTGTACAATCTGACAGTCAGCAGTCAGCCTTTGAAGCAGATGCTTGTGATGGTCTACCTCGCATTCCCTGGTCCCACCTCTGATCTCAACCACAGCTGTGATAGAAAGTTCTATTCTCACTGACAACATTCCTTATCAAGCACCCACTTCACTTCTCTCTGTTTTTCTGCCTCAAGGCCTTCTCCCATGGGAGACTGCCAAGCACAGTAGTTAACACAAGAGGGAGTTAACACAAGAAAACCCTCAACCAATCAATCTCCTAGCTCCCCATTGTTTGAACAGATTTTCTGGTGGCACTCTGTACCCTTCTCAGATGTCTCATTGAAGCTGACCACCATAATGAACAGCAGTCACCTCAATAACACAGCCTTTATTGGCATTCCTCCTCCACAGTCTCACCTCCCCCATTCTGTTGCTCCTAATCCCAGCATCACCTTGCAAATTAATATCTGTACCTAGAACCTTGTCTGCAGGTTCTGCTTTTAAAGGAACCCCCACAAAGGTAATCCTTATCTAACCGATCACATTTGATATGGATGATCATTCTCTCTTCCTTGAAACAGATGTTTACTTGGCTTCTACAATATTAACTCTCCTGTTTTTCCTCTCCTACATCACTGATTGCTTCTTCTTAGTCTTTGCTAATCCTCTTCCCTGACTCTGGGTGCTTGCCCACCTCTTTCTGTGCTTATGCTTGCTTACTCCTTTGGGGATGTGAGCTGGTATCATGGCTTTAAATATCACCTAAATGCTGATGACTCTCAAATTTTTAAACTGAGACCAGCTCTTTCCCCTGAACTCCAAACTCAGACATCCAAATGCCTAGTCAATATCTCAACGAGGATGTTTAAAAGACACCTCAGACTCCATGTTTCCAAAACTAGACTCCTGATGCCCTCCTCCAACCCCCACCTGCCCAAACCTACTTTTTCCAATCTTCCCTCCAAGTTCATGACAGCGCCATCCTTCCATTTGCTCACATCAAAAGCCTTAGAGGATTCTTGCTATCTCTCTTTCTCTCATGCCCCAAATTCAGTCTATCAGTCATTCCTATCAGTCCTATTCTCATAATAATAATATATCATATTGGAGATGGGCGGGAGAGGATGAGGTACAAATGTGTGTGTGTCTTTCTCCAAAATCTGCTAGCTCTCACCACTTCCACTCCTACCCACTGAAACAAGCTACATTATGCCTAACTGGGTGTCACCCTTCATCCATCTTTAATCAATTCTCAAAAAAGAACTCAGAGCAATACTGTTAAGATGTATATTAGATCATATTACTTCTGTTATCAAAATCCTTTATAGCTTTGGTTCTCAAAGTAAAATCCAAAGTCTTCCCACTAGCTCTCACCTGTCCATCTGGCCCTCCATCATCTAGGCTCCCCTCCTCCCACCTTCCTCTTTGCTCACCCTACTCCAGGTACACTGGCCTCTTTACTGTTCTTCAACCATACCAGACACATTCCTGGCTCTTTCTTTTCACATTACTTTGAGGATTTGGGGGATAGTATTTGAGTAGAAAGATATGAAGTTCATGTGTTAATTTGATATGTTAGTTGTGACAGTCTTTTTTTCAGCTGTGTCAGTTTTAGACTTACTCAAACCACTGAAGTTTATTGAAGGGGAAAAAAAAAAACCAAAAAAAAAAAAACTAGATCTCCTCCATGGGATCTATTGGATTCTGCTCCAAAAACATTAAGAGTTAGAAAAACCTTGCCTGGATATAATGATTGATAAATAAATAAATAATTACCACTCTACTCTTATGGTAAACTATTTGGCATAATAGTTTTTAATAGCTTGATAATTATCCTATTGTATATACATATACATCTGTAGTTCTACACAAAATTATAGTTTAATTAATCCACCAAGGGGCATAAGATAAGCTTGTTCCTTTAACTCTCCTAAGGAAATTAACTTGGATTCAGATAGCATTGAAAAGAGTCTGGCAGTGCAACGTGCCCTCTACCTCTGTTGCCTCTTAACTTGGAAGGACTTTGTTTGTTATTTGTAGTTAATGAATTTTAAAAAGAGACAAGCTTTGTGGACACAAAGCTAGCAATCAATAAATTTATCTGGGTCCTTTCAGAAGAATATTTATTCAATAAAGCACTCATAGTTCATATAACCTTGCTTATTGTTTCCTATAACAGCAAGTGTGATGAGAGAAAAATCCAAGGAAGAGTTGTAAGAACCAAGGTGCTAGAATTATCACTACTAGGAGACAAAGAACAGTAAGATTCCCAAAGTCCTTTCTATATACAAGTGAGGTGGGAGTGGGGAGGTATTTACGGTATGTGTCACAGCTATGCAAGCAGAAACAAATAACCCACAGTATTTATACATTCTAGGTAAACCCCTATGGAGCTCATTTGTTCTCTAAGTTTGAATTTTCTATTTGCAAAATGTAGGCTTCCCACTGCAAACTAAAACCTGACTGAATATAGCAGTGGAGACAAAGATATCCAGCCTGTAAAGGGCCCAGTAATTCAAGAGCCCAAAATGATTTCCATTCTTCTGGCTTTAAAGCTGTGTTTGTTTGGGACAAGTAAATAACAGTAAAAAGTCAAACTCTTGCACATTAAAACATCAGTAATTCAACAGCAATAGAACTCTGTTTATAGTATCAACTTGACTCAAAACAAACAAACAAAAAAAGGATCCTAATTAACTTTCTTTCAAATAAAAAATGTCTTGAATTCTCAAATGATCCCTCCAAGCAACTGTCATTTTCATAACAGCCAGTTTTGCCACTTAACTCTGTCACAGAGTCAAAAAGACATGATGTTGGCCTTAAGAGTAATCAGAAGAACATTCAGTTTAATTAATTATCACCAATACATACAAGAGCAAACAGAAGAAATAGAGGCATTTCTCATCCAAACCAAAGCAATAGATTTTTGTCAAATGAACCTGATGTAGAGGACACAAAAGAGATAAACATAAGAACCCCTTTCTTCAAAGTGTTTGCCGTCTAGTTACTGGGTTGACATAAAAAAAAATTAGAGCGATTTTTTTAGTTTTAAAGATAATCACTTAAAATTCAAATTAACAAGACTCAGATTTCCAAAGGACTTAATAAAAACTGTTAATCTGGGAATTCTCCATCACTCCTAATAACATGGTATTGAATATGAAAGCAATGACACAGAATCGAGTCATTCCTTTTTCCTATAACCAAAATAGGTTAGCTGGGGAGCTCCCAAGCATTCTCTGTGACATAAAACAAAAGCCTGGAATGCAGCTGTAAGTGTGTCCCCAGCACAGTGACTGCTGAGTGATGCCCTGTGATTTTTTTAACTTGAATTACAGATGGCTCCCTCCAAAAGGATCCCGAGAGTCTGGGAGGCCAAACTGTTGTCTCCAGATAAGCCTAGGAGACCTTCTGTTACTTCCTACACATGCTATCATTCAGCCCAGGGAGATCCCAAGAGATTTCTGCCCCATTTCAGTAGATTCTCAAGCCAGATTGGCCCTTAGTCCCCAAAACTAGTTCCAAATTGCAGGGAACCACAAGGCTAACCTAACCCGATGACTTCCTCTCAGTTGGGTGACTGTACCATTAATTATTCTTTGTTTCTCACATCCTCAGTCTTTCCCACTCCACTGACTTTTTCCCCCAAGCCTATGAACATACTCAAGCCTATGAACATATCCCGTTTAACAAGAGATACTAAGCTGCCCTCTCATCTCCTTACCTTCTTGTATGAATTCCTTGACAGAACGGCCTGTATTCCCTGGCTCTACCTCTCAGCTCCCTCTATCCCTTAATTACTCTAGTCCATCTGCTTCAGCTCCTTTTATACCACTCAGCTAGAACTAATCCACAAGTAACCAGCCACCTTGTCACAGCCGTTTTGAAGACCTTTGCTCATTATCTTGACCTCCAAATGTGTTTCTTCTCTTACCTTCTGTATCAGTGAGATTTTCATCCAACCATCTGTCTAATCTTGAAAGCTGTATAATCTTTCATTTCTCCTTCACCCTATATATCAAATCTCAGACCTATAAGCCCTGGATTCTGTCTGCACATTGTCTCTTTCATCCATATGTTCCCCACACATCACATGGCCTAAGCTCAGTCTCTGAACACCTCTTGTGTGGCCTGCTCCAACAACTGATAACTCACCTCTCCCTCTCCCTCCCCTCCTCCGTGTCCTCTCTCCTCCCACTATGTTCCACAAGGCTCCCTCCCAGCTTAATTACAGTTTCTTGAACAGGAGAGAAAAAAGCAGAAGCACAGTTAGCCCTGAGGGACTGGCACATTTCCCTAAGTAAACCCATAGGAACCAAATGCAACAGCAAATGTACTGTGACTGGCTGGCCCAAAAGATAAATTAAAATTTTCTTAGTACTGGGGCGCCTGGGTGGCGCAGTCGGTTAGGCAACCGACTTCAGCCAGGTCACGATCTCGCGGTCCGTGAGTTCCAGCCCCGCGTCGGGCTCTGGGCTGATGGCTCAGAGCCTGGAGCCTGTTTCCGATTCTGTGTCTCCCTCTCTCTCTGCCCCTCCCCCGTTCATGCTCTGTCTCTCTCTGTCCCAAAAATAAATAAAAAACGTTGAAAAAAAATTAAAAAAAGAAATTTTCTTAGTACTGCAAACGAAGTCCTCTGGGATGAGGCTCCAATCCAGCTCACTTGTTCTCACTGTGCCCCCACCTCCAGATGACTCAGATGTGTGCACTCCCCACGATCCACCCCCACCCCCATAACTCATAAGTGCACACTCCCTGTGATCAACTCCCCCCTTCCCCCAACACACCAGACAACTCGCGTGAGCATGAGCACTCCTGCGATCAACTCAGCACTTCCAGTGCTCCAGTCGGTGCCACCTGTGCTCTAGCCAGTACCACTGCCTCTGGGTGCTGAGGTGCCTCACTTCTTTCCCACCATGCAGACACTTCCTGTGGTGTTTCCAGGCCCCATTCAAATGTCATCTCCTGTGACATTTTTGACATTTTGACAACTTTTGCTGCTCCATCAACGGAGCTATCATTTCCTTCAGCACTTCTGCACAACTCAGGATGCACACCCTCCTAGCACATAGTGCCCATTTGCATCATGTACTTGTGACTGTGAGGTCTCCCTTGCAAGAACCGAATATAGTGCTCAGCCTGTGCTCAATAAACAAACACCTTTCAATGGTTAGGGCCGACCCAAGTAAAGAGAGATGCTTTTGCCCTGCAGAGGCCTTACGCCTGTTGCCTACACTAAACACAATGGAGCAGTAGGATTTATTGAGATGTCAATCTGTACTTTCTTCCTGCTGCTAACGCCATCAGCATTTTTCCTTCTCCCTCCCACGAAGGTAAACAACTGTATGTGTGGAGTTCTGGACTCCTTGGCCAAATCTCATGGAGATTTTTAATGGTCTTGAGTACGGCAGGGTCTTAAATGGAAGTTGCAAGGTATCCGTGAAAGTTTCCATTTAGACAGTGGTTTGTAGAAGAAAGCCAATGTCAAAAAGGAATAGAAATGGATATTCTTGAAGTCCAAGAAAAGACTGAGTGTAGGGGATTGTACTCTCAGAAACCCACACCTCATTCCCTCTGTGCCAGCATAAGTGGTGGGAGGGACCACTCCAGAAAGCCTACAGTGAATGGACACTATGCACCAGAGTGGCCAGTGGTGTAAGCAGCTGGGAGTGTCATCTGACTTGGCCTTGATGCTGTTCTAGTCTTAAGCCACAACATATCAGACTGTGCAAGTGTCATGATGGAGCCGACTATGGACAGCAGACTGGGCGCTATACCAAATTTGTGACACTGCATTAGCCTGGGATTCTTACATGAGCCCATGGAATGGACAAAGTTACCCTAGTAATGATTGAGATTGAATTTTCCCTCCAGCTAGGCAACTAACTCAATGTAATTTAGAGAAATACAGGAATGTGACCTAAAACAATGATAATATTGCAATCTAAAATTAATACCTACTACACAGCATTCATTCAAATCCCCAGGAAAATTACAAGAACACTCAGAACGTCCTCAAAACAGCTTCGGAACAAAACATTGGTTCATTCTTTTTATTTATTTTGAGAGGCACCTGGGTGGCTCAATCGGTTAAGTGTCTGACTTCAGTTCAGGTCATGATCCCACAGTCCGTGGGTTTGAGCCCCACATTGGGCTCTGTGCTGACAGATCAGAGCCTGGAGCCTTCTTCCGATTCTCTGTCTCCCTCTCCCTCTGTCCCTCCCTTGCTTTTGCTCTGTCTCTCTCTCCCCCAAAAATAAATAAACAAAAAAAATTTTATTTAAAGTTTACTTATTTTGAGAGAGAGTGAGAGCATGCGTGTGAGAACAGGGGAGGGTCACAGAGAGGGGGAAAGAGAGAATCCCAAGCAGGCTCCACGTTGCCATGGTATTGAATATGCCATGGTATTGAAGCTAGTCGGATGGGTCTTGGGGCTTTATCCCATGAACTGTAAGATCATGACCTGAGTCATTTTGTTGTTGTTGTTATTTTTCATTGGCCCTTCTTACTTACCAGGATGCTATTACACAGGCAATAAAATTTTCTTGCACATATATGTTTAAAACTGCTAGAAACTCTTCTTTTGATATGTGCTATGACAGGCATCTTCAAATCATACTGGCCCACAAAGGCAAAGGCAGAAACAAGCCAGGGGGACCAGTAATTCCAGTTTTGCAAGGTACAAGGAAGTAAGGAAAAAGCAGACATCTGGGAAAGCACAGTTCTCAAGCCTAACCACAAGGTGGCAGAGTGACCCTGTACACCAGAAGTATGCTGTCAAAGTCCATGTATACCAGTTTGGAAACCTAGGATGTTGGAGAATCAGGGAGATAGTTAATATAAGATAGTTTGAAAGCCTGATCCTAGAGAACCTTCCTGAAAAGATATTTATCTTCATATTATGAGTATTCCCATTCTTTAAGTGTATTTATTTATTTTAAGAGAGAAGAGCATGAGCAGCAGAGGGGCAGAAACAGAAGGAGAGAATACCAAACAGGCTCAGCACTGTCAGTGCAGAACCCGATGCTGGGCTCAAACTCATGAACTGTGAGATCATGACCTGAGCCGAAATCAAGAATCAGTCACGGAGCTGACTGAACCACCCAGGCACCCCTAATATTCCCATTTTATAGAGGCAGACCCTCCATGAGCCTTACAATGAGGCCTGAGTATCTTTCAGATGTAGGGCCCCCTGGCTCAGGATCAGCGTGCCATGTTCAATGGAGGATCAACACCTGTAAAGAGGTCTGGCCTTGCTTGCTAGCAAAAAGTTACAACTGAACAGGGTCTAATCGGAAACCCTCTGAATCCCAAGGCTCTGACAGAGCCTCTGAAAAGGAAAAGAGGCAAAACAAGCTCAATGTCAAACATTTCATCAAAGGCAGGATCAATGGCCTCAGTATTGGGCATGACTGAGGGGAACCTTTCAACTGCACATGACCCCATGCCTTCAAACCTCTTCCCTCCCTCGTGTCAGCATGGGTGAGTGCACCTCCTGCAAGGGGAGACTGGAAAATCAACAGACAAGAAAATTGCCATGAATATATGAGATAAAATAAACATTTAATTGGATATTGATTTGACAGTACAAAAAAAAAGTCTTCAAATAAATTTAGAAAATCCTAATGAAAGAAATAAGGACAGACATAAATAAATGAGGATATATGTTACCTGTGACTGAGTGGCTAAAAATAATCTTATTTCCCTGGCACCCTCACATAATTCTGAAAGCTTTCATATACTCTGTAGTAAAATCCCTTTTTTCTCAAAGTAGGTGAGAAGATTCTATTGCCTGCAATAAAAACCCTGGTTATTACAGGAGACAAGGAAACAAATGGGATTTCTTACTCTATTGCAAAAAATGAAGAAAGAAAGAAAGAAAGAAAGAAAGAAAGAAAGAAAGAAAGAACGAACAACCAACAGGAGGAAGAGGAAAAAATGAGAGGGTGCAGAAGGAAAGGCAAAAGGGTTTTAACATGGGCATATCTAACATTCCATTTTAAGCTTGTTTGTGTTCCTGGGATACAGACGACTTCATTGCCCCCAAACAACCACCAACCTGCAGTTTTTACACATCCAAATGTCTTTCAAGTGAATGGATTATACGTGTCTGCATTAATTATGAAAAATGGATTCAGTTCCTCATCTGGGTCAGTGCAATATAGACACAAGAGCCCTCCATCAGCTGTCAAACCGCACTACCAAGAGATACTGAGAAGCAGGGATGAAAAGCTGGAAGAAACTGTGGTAAGTCAAGGCTCAGGAATTCAATTTCTTTGACCTGAATGAAGAAGGATGTGGGAGTCAAGAACTGGAGCTGGCCTCTGAGTTACATAAGAAGTGGCTTCTAGCCCAGTGGTTCTCAAACTTGGCCTGTGTCAGAACCACCTGTAAGTGATTAAGGCAGATCGCTGAGCTCCACACGCTCCCCAGTCAAAAGGTCTGGAGGGAAACCTAACCACACATTTTTAGCAAGTTCCAGGGAATGCTAATGCTCTGGTCCAGTGACCAGAGTTTGCAAAACAGTGTTTTAGACCCCCAAAAGTAGATCTCACTAACCTGGGGAGGATGATAAATTGGGAGAGATAGAATGCATGTCTGTGAGTCAGGCTGAGAAAATTTTTGTCAGATTATCTACAGTTTGAAATTTATTTTTGTAGAAAAGTTTTGCTAGATTTTGTCATCAATGCACTGCCAGTGCACAAGTTGGTACAATCTTTTTGGAGGAAAGTTTGGCAACATCAAATTATCAAATGAGCACATCCTTTGATTCAGCAGTTCCACACCTGGGAGTAAATAATGAGACAGTATTAAATGATAAATTCAGTTATATTCATGGCACTATTTTTCTAATTACAGTAAACCTTGGACTGACAGTAACTTGTTCTGTGAGTGTTCTGCAAGATGAGCAAACATTCCTAATAAATTTTAACTTGATAAACGAGGGATGCCTTGCGATACGAGTGGTACATGACACCAAATGTCACATGATCACAACTGAGCCAATAGTTCTCTCCCTCTCTGTTTCTCTCTTGCTGAGGGATTGTGGGTGTTTGTCTCCCATGCTCAGATGCTCGATCTCAGGCTGCAGTGTTTGGCAAAGATCACTGATTTTTCAGAACGTTGGAAGGTGCCCACAACTGGCACTAGTGTATTTTTGTCACTTCAAAGCACCTATGGACAGTCCTTTGCTTTTCCACCCAAAAGTAAGCTTAGGAATGCTTTGCTTCATTCTAGGTCAGGCTGCCTGCAGATACAGACCCTTTCCTCTGCTGCCTTATTGCCAGTTACATTAAATACAGTATATGACACAGTTTATTAATACTGTAGTCAACATCCGTACGAGCATATACAATGGCCCCCATGCAGAAAAAGGCTCCATTGAGCCAACAGATAGCAATGATTCCATTAGTGATATTGAAAGTCATCCTACACAATAACCCTCCTCTTTCTTGTTTCCTTCACACCAGCCACAAAGGTTTTCAAAGGTAAGTGCATGTTACTTGTTTATTTTTCTTTATAATTTGTATTTTGTTATTTTATATTATATTACAGTATTATAATCATTTTTATATGAATGTTTTGGGGTTGTGGAACAAATCATCTGAGTTTCCATCATTTTTTACAAGGAAATTCACTTTGCTATACAAGTGCTTTGGATTATAAGCATGTTTCTGGAATGAATTATGCTCACAAACCAAGGTTTTACTGTATTAAAAACCACTAATGTCCACTAAAAGGTGATTGTTGGGGCACCTGGTTAAGCTCAGTCGGTTAAGCATCTGACTTTATTTCAGGTCATGATCTCACAGTTCATGAATTCAAGCCCCGCATCAGGCTCTGTGCTGACAACTCAGAGCCTGAAGCCTGTTTCAGATTGTGTCTCCCTGTCTCTCTCCCCCCCCCCCCCCACTCATAATCTGTCTCTCTCTCTCAAAAATAAATAAAACATTTAAAAAAAAAAGGTGATTGTTAAATTATAAAATAATCATCTTCCATGAGACAACATTCACTATGTACTATAAAGTGAAAAGCTGGGTCCGTGTTGTATTTATTACTGTACTTACTCAGTCCTATTCAAAGTGCCAATCCATTAACTGATTTTTAACACCAGTGAAGATATAAATCACACTTCCTCCTTCACTAAAAATCATTTCTGATAGCAAATAACGTAACAACTTCTCTTAATCTCAGTATCTTCATATGCTAAATGGAGATAAGAATCAGGATTTATTAAAGGTAGGTTTCTTTAAGGCCTTCAAGAAACAAAAGCAAATGCTTTGAAAATAGAAAGACATCACCAAACACATGCCCAGTTTTACAGAGATGCTAGGATATATGCTATCATATTAATACAGCAAATACCACAGAGCAAATACTGCTTTTTCAAATAATAGGTAATTTCAATATAGCAATGTGTTTAATAAATCATTTCAAAGGAAAAAAGCGAGCACCAAAGAGTATTTATATGCCAATACAACTGGATGTATGGATGAGTGATCTACCTCAAATGTGAATTCAGGACTCTGGCCACAGTATACAGAACTGATATGGATGTGCCCTTCTGACTACAAGCACACAGAATTCCAGAAAAAATTACAACTGAAAAACTAAAGGTAATTACATAGGTGAGCTCCAAAATGCAAATGTTCCATAGATTCCAAACACCAAAGAAAATCAAAGCAAGAGCCTCAGCAATGCACTTGGCTTTAATCTCAGATTTAGGGGCAGTGAGTCTATACAAGGAAGAACTGGTATTGAAGCTCCATCCACACCTCCCTGGCCAGAGTGAAGTCCAACACATTAAGGAACTCTTGGAAGTGAAAAATAAGACTGTACAAAGCCTGCTTACTCGCCGAAAGAAAGAGCAAAGATGTTTGATTAGTGCCCTAGACCTTGAGTCTTAAAAAACCAAATCACCCATGAGAACTAGAAATCCTAAGCTTACACAAAGCAGAGGGTGTAAGTTTTCTTCTACATTCACAGCTTAAGAACCTCAGATGAATAGTTAATATAAAAAGTGATGCAAGACCACTAAAATCCCTAGGGGTTTAGTAAACTTGACATGAAAATCTCTGTCCTCAGATACTCTTTTTCATCTCAGGGTTTATGGGAAACTCTCACCAAAGATGACTTAGCAAAATTAATATCAAAGACCACATAAATAAATAAATCACCATCAGGGTTAATCAGCAGACACCAAAATGGACACTTCAAGAAGTGGAAACTATAGATGAATATAATAGACTAGAAGATAATAATGTTTTAAGATAACTTAGATAACATATTGCAGGAATAAGATACTATGGGAAAAGAGAATTTTTTCAAGTAACCAAATGTTCATGAAAATTACCATCACTGGAATGAAAAACCCTTGATAGGTTAAATAGCAGAGTAGACATTGCTGAAGTGGAGAATAAATCTGAAGGAATTACAAAAGAGGGAGAGAGAGAGAGAGAAAGAATATGGGTATGACTGGATGGGTAGTTGACAGGCATGAAACACATAAAGCTTCAATGTGTATCAGTCTAACAAGGTTTAAGAAAGAAAGAAGAGAGGGATTGAGAAAGAACTTAATACTCAAAGATAATAACAAAGAACTTTCCAGAATTAGAGACATGAGCATTAAGATTAAAATGTCTTGAACAAAATAAAAATAAATTACCCAAAAATACTTTAAATTTGGGTATAAATCCAACAAAATATGTACAAGATCTATGTGAGAAAAACTACAAAATTCTGATGAATTAACAAATGCAGACATACTCTACGTTCATGGATAAGAAGACTCAATAATGTCAAGATACCAGGTCTTCCCAACATGATCTGTAGATTCAGTGCAATTTTAACAACAATCCCAGCAAGTTGGGGTGCCTGAGTGGCTCAGTCGGTTAAGAGTCTGACTTTGTCTCAGGTCATGATCTCTCAGTTTGTGAGTTCTAGTCCTGTGTCAGGCTCTGTGCTGACAGCTCAGAGCCTGGAGCCTGCTTCAGATTCTGTGTCTCCCTCTCTCTCTGCATCGCCCCCACTCGCGCGCTCTCTCTCTCTCTCTCTCTCTCTCTCTCTCTCTCTGAAAAATAAACATTAAATTTTTTTTTCAAAAAAGATCTGAGCAAGTTAAATAACTTAATGATGTTGACAAATGATTGTAAAGTTTATATGGAGAGGCCAAAGACCCAGATTAGCCAACACAATATTGAAGAAGAACAAAGTTGGAGACTTTAAGACTTACTGTAAAGCTACAGTAATCTAACAGTGTGGTATCAGTGAGAGAGGAGATAAAGACATCAATTGAACAGAATAAAGAGCCCAGAAATAGACACCCTTAAGTAGAGTCAATTGATCTTTCATGAAGGAGCAAAGGCAACACAATGGAGCAAAGACTGTCTCTTCAACAAACGGTGCTGTAACAACTAGACGTTCACATGCAAAAAAAAAAAAAAAAAAAAGTAGACACAGACCTTATACCCTTCACAAAAATTAACTCAAAATGGATCACAGACCAAAACATAAAATTCAAAACACTAAAACTCCTAGAAGATAGCATAGGAGAAAACTTACATGACCTTGGGTATGATGATTTCATTTTAGATACAATGGCAAAGACAGGATTTGTGATATAATTGATAATCTAGACTTCATTAAAATTAAAAATGTCTGCTCTGTGAAAAACAAGATCAAGAGAATTGAAAGACAAGGAAAAGACTAGGAGAAAAAAATATTTGCAAGAAACACATTTATAAAGATAAAGGACTATTGTCCAAAGTATAAAAGAGCTCTTAAAACTCAAAAACAAGAAAACAAACCCAATTTTAAAATATCCAGATAGCAAATAAGCATGAAAAGATGCATATCTTTATAGCATAGCATATCTCATCAGGGAAATGTAAATTAAAACAATGAGATACCACTACACAGCTCTGAGAATGACCAAAATCTGGAATACTGACAATATCAAGGCAAAGATGTGGAGCAGGAGGAACTCTCATTCATTGCTCGTGGGAATGTAAAATGGTACGACCACTCTGGAAGACAGTGTGGTGGTTTCTTACTGTACTAAACACACTCTTATCATACAATCCAGCAATTGTGCTTCTTGATATTTACTCATATAAGTTGAAAAGTTATGTCCACACAAAAATGTGTATAGCAGCTTTATGCATAACTGCCAAAACTTGGAAGCAACCAAATTGTATTTACTAGTGAATGGATAAATCAACTGTGATACATCCAAATAATGGAATATTATTCAGCACTAAAAAGAAATGTTATCAAGTCATGAAAAGACACGCAGGAAACTTAAATACATATTTCTAAGTGAGTGAAGCCAATCTGAAAAGACCACACACTGTATGATTCCAACTACATGACATTCTGGAAAAGCAAAATTGCAAAAACATCAGTGGTTGCTGGGGGTTGGGGATGAATAGGCAGAACACAGAGAATTTGAGGGGCAGTGAAAATGCTCTGTATGAAGTAACGGTGGGTACATGTCATTATAAATTTGTCCAAACCCACAGAATGTGTAGCACCAAGAGTGAATTCTAATGTAAACTATGGACTTTGGATGATTATGATGTATCTTTGTTAAAAAAAAAAAAAAGTACCATCCTGGTAGATAATGTTGGTAATGGGGGAGACTATGTATATATGGGGGCAGAGAGTACACAGGAAATCCTTCTACCTCTCAATTTTGTTGTGAATCTAAAAAAAAAGGCTAAAAATAATTGACATGTATTCATATAATGAAATTGAAACTGAAAAGAACTCTTTTTTTTTTTTTTAATTTTTTTTTTCAACGTTTATTTATTTTTGGGACAGAGAGAGACAGAGCATGAACGGGCGAGGGGCAGAGAGAGAGGGAGACACAGAATCGGAAACAGGCTCCAGGCTCGGAGCCATCAGCCCAGAGCCCGACACGGGGCTCGAACTCACGGACCGCGAGATCGTGACCTGGCTGAAGTCGGACGCTTAACCGACTGCGCCACCCAGGCGCCCCTGAAAAGAACTCTTAAAATCAATCAAACGGGAAAGATAATGTATCTAAAAGTAAATTATTTTTTATAGTAATTTTTTAAGGTTTATTTATTTTTGAGAGAGAGAGCATGCACACAAGTGGGGGAGGGGCAGAGAGAGAGGGAGACACTGAATCTGAAGCAGGCTCCAGGGTCTGAGCTGTCAGCACAGAGCCTGATGTGGGGCTTAAACTCACAAACCATCAGATCATGACCTGAGCTGAGGCTGGATGCTTAACCGCCTGAGCCACCCAGGCGCCCCTAAAAAAGTAAATTATAAATTACATTTCTCATCAATAATAGATGCCAACAAACTAAAACATAATATATTAAAATGTTGAGGAGACTTCCATTTGGGGGCAAGATGAAATAAATGTAAAAAAAAAAAAAAAAAAAAAAAAGCTGTAAGAAAAGTCCAGTCTCTGTAGATCACGAGTTCTCAACCTTGGCATTATTGATATTTCGGACTAGACAATACCTTTTTGTTCATGGCGGTGGTAGGGTGCTCTATGTACCGTAGCATATTTAGCAGTAACTCTGACCTCTACCCACTAGATACCAGTAACAACTTCCCACTTGTGACAGCAAAAAAATGTCTTCAGATACTGTCAAAAGTCACCTGTAGGGCCAACCATCCCCAACTGAAATCTGTTCTCTCTAGCCAAAGGACTTGGAAGAAGATAGCCCTAAAGGACAGAACCTCTTTTGTTTTCTTTTCCTTTTCTTGAGAGAGAGGGGGAGAGCACAAGCAA
>NW_024412396.1:37629712-37642095 GCF_014898765.1 Herpailurus yagouaroundi | reverse complement strand
AGAGAGAGAGAGGGAAGGAGGGGAGAGAGAGGGAGAGAGGGAGGGAGGGAAGGAGAGGAGAGGGAGGGAGGGGGGAGTGGGAGGGAGGGGGAGATAGAGAGAGACAGGGAGGGAAGGAGAGAGGGAGAGAGAAAATATTAAGCAGGCTCCACACCGAGCATGGAGTCCAACCCTGGGCTTGACCCCATGACCCTGAGGATCATGACTTGAGCCAAAATCAAGAGTCGGACACTCAGATGACTAAGCCACCCACAGAACCTCCTTTAATATACTTAGTCTGCTCTAAGCAAACACCATGAAAGAGCCAGCTCCCTCTGCCTCCTCACCCAGCACTGTGGAGACCGAGGGGAGGAGCCCTGCTGCCCATCCCCACCCCACACTAACAAAGCACAGGCCGCACTCCTCCTCCTCCTCCCAGGGTGTGCTGCACACGGGGTGGGTGGAGTCTCATTGACCATCCCTGCTCTGCACTAAGTAACCTCCGGAAAGAGGCAGCGGCCCTCCCTCCCTTCACTGGCACAGTGACCACAGAGGCCACAGACCATGAAAGAGAGCACTATCAACCACCACACTGTAGCAAGGGAAGGATAGCAAAGCGACAGCACCCTACCTCATCTCAGCCGGGGAAGGGGGGGGCAAAGATTACAGAGAAGAGGGAACTAGACAGAGTAAACCCTGAAATCTGTGTAGGAAGTCCTGAGCACACCCCTGAATGCTCCATGCACAAAATCAGCCTTGACACAGGAAAGTTTGGACAACTGAACTACGACAATGAGCAACAGAATACACAGACACAACATTCATTGGCCACAGGGTGAAGAGGTCACTGCTCCTTATGTACCCTCTGCCAATTCTGATGAGCAGTCAAGAAAAGGAAAATGAAAAGACAAATACAGTATTAGCATTATTGTGAAAGTAGTTTTGACCTCACCGACCCTCTGAAGACTCAGGGACCTCCCCCACCTTGGCTGCTAGGTCCACACTTTGAGAACTACTGAAGCAAAGAAGGGAATCCAAGAAAAAGAAGTCTCGCAGTAGAGAAACAGAATTTGGCAACCATGTGAGTGGTCACTCTATGTAAGGCACCATGTTTATTCAGTAGAGTGACAAAATTGAAGAAATATACCTAAAAGTAGATCTGTCCCTCAAAGAACATATAGACTAGCAAGAGGTGGAAAAAAAAGGGGGGGGGGGGAACCTTAAGAGGTAGAGATAAAATGAGCAACAGATCCTGTTGAGAATCTATTGGACAGTTGCATCTATTGGAGAGTCTGTAAATACTCCAAAGACAAAACAGCCTGTGATTTGGGCCACAATGTGGGAGAAATCCCTTTTAAGAAAATAATTTCAGACTCCTCCCTTTTATTCATTTTATATAGGCTCATTTTAGCAGATAAAAATGTAAATGTTTGTCTCCAGGATCCAACTCAATTTATTAAAAGTAGGATAGTCTTATTTTGATTACAAGTAATGGCCATGATTACATCTCTTTTATGATAGAATAGCTTTCAGGCAGTAAGTAGCAACCAAAAAATCAAGATGCCGAGAGTTTCAAGAAAGGGACATGCAACAAAAATCAACATTTGCCACTGAAAAAAACCTCTGCAGGGTCGTCCCATACTCTATACTCAGAGTCAATTTTAAAGCAAGAATTTAGCTTGCAGTTTGTTGTTGCACACAGCAATATTATCAGCAGTCAGGATCCGTCCAGTGTCTGGGTATCTGCCCTCCTCTAAGTCAAAAACAGTAGTTGGAGATGGATAAAATCATTTACAAGAATGCAACACAGATAGACACTTAAACCTTAAATAACCTCCTACCCCCTTAGAATGCTTCCCACATTAACAAGGCACCTTAATAAAATCCATTTACCCCCATGACAAAACAGCGTCTCTTTGATAGTGTTCTCGTCCCCCTTAGTTTTCTCACTCTGGGACCTTCACCGACTTTCAACCCTAATTTCATAGCTCTGTCCTTTACTTCCTTCGTTTGTTAACTTTTCCAAAAATGAGACATTTTGAGCATTTCAATTTTTAAAATTTTAAGTTTTCATAAAATTAATTCACACAGCATACAGTCTTCTGCTCCCCTCAGCAGCATCCCATTCAGACACAACCTCCTCAGTAACTCCACTCCAAGACCAAATAGTACCCTTCCTCACTCTACCATCATTCCTCCAGCACAAAACGTCTCTGGTAGGAGGGAGGAAAACAATTTCTTTTCTGAGAGGGGCAATTATCATTTCAGGCTTTACCACCCCAATGTTATCTAAAGTTTTAAAGAGGATGGTGCGCCTGGGTGGCTCAGTCAGTTAAGTGTCCAATTTCGGCTCAGGTCATGATCTCTCAGTTTGTGAGTTTGAACCCCGCATTGGGCTCTATGCTGGCCGCTCAGAGCCTGGAGCCTGCTTCGGATTCTGTGTCTCCCTCTCTCTGTGCCCCTCCCCTGCTCACATACATACACACACACACACACACACACTCTCACTCTCTCTCTCTCTCTCTCTCTCTCAAAAATAAACATTAAAAAAATAATAATGAAATGAAAAGGGATGTGATACTCCAAGCAAAAAGCTAATTGAAGTAGATGCTAAAAGTTTCACAGGGAATATGGCAGATGGAGTCTCAGATGGTCTCCAACTGTCCCCCCTCCTGGTACTCACACCCCTGAGTGCAGGCAGAATCTGTAAGTTGCTTCTAACCAATAAAATGTGTCAATGGTGATGAGATGTCACTTACATGATTCTATCACTTAAGATTTTAATACCTGTCTTGCTAGAAGACTCCCTCCCTTGCTAGCTGTGATAAAGCAAGTGGACATACTAAGGAGGTTCGTGTATTAAAGACCTAAGAGTGGCCTCCAGCTGATGAGAAATGGAGATCCTTAGTCCATGAGCCTGCAAGGGTCTGAGTCCTGCCAACACATGATTCAGGAATAGTATGCCAATGTAAGGCTGGAAGTAGATCCTTCCCTAATCAAGCCTCAGGCTTTCAGATGAGAACCTAGCCCTGCCTGACACCTTAAATGCAGCCTTGCAGACTCCCAACTCCCAGAAGCCCCACCCAGACTCCTGATTTAAAAGAGCTGTGAGACGGATGTATTGTTTTAAGGCAGTAAGTTTGTGGTAATTTGTTATACAGCAATAGATAACAAATAAAGGGGGAGCACAATGAAAAACAATATATAACTATAATTGTATTGTAATTATCATCACTAAAATCTAACAATTGATTTTATGCTAATAGACCAGTCAAGGAGGACATTATAATGTGCCTCTAAAAAGTCTGAGGATAGGATTGTAGAGTCTGAGAGGTGAAGGACTATCCTCTAGTTTCGGACAATGGAGAAGCAGGGGAAGGCTGTTAAAGGCAGCCTAGCTGCGGAGGCCTCTACAAACCTAAGGTTGACAGACCCAGTGTGGTTCAGCCAAAGTTCAAAGGAAAATGAAAGGGAAGGAAAAAAAAAAAAAAAAAAAAAACAGATTGGCTCATAGGGAGAGTTAGAGCATGGGCTGCAATGCAAGAGAAACAGGGAATATCAAGATGGACAGTGGGCGGGTCCCCCAGGGTAGAAGTATGAGACAGAGAAAGGCTACTCTTAGAACCTGGATGTCCAAGATCAGGAGCAGCAGAGACATCAGGCGGATGAGGTCATTATGGACCTTATTAGAAGATT
Source organism: Herpailurus yagouaroundi (assembly GCF_014898765.1). Taxonomy (NCBI): domain Eukaryota; kingdom Metazoa; phylum Chordata; class Mammalia; order Carnivora; family Felidae; genus Herpailurus; species Herpailurus yagouaroundi. The sequence continues at coordinate 37,638,420 of NW_024412396.1, read as the reverse complement.
ACACCCTTTTAAAGCTCGATAATGGGAAAACCGAAATTTCCTCAGGCTTATCGACATCATTGGACAGGCTTTTATAAGACTCCAGAGCCAGCAGGTATCAAACCCTGGGGAGACACCCTGAAACAGCATCCACTCAGTGTGACAGCCACCTATCAGCCATGCCCAAGTGAGGGGCAAAACTACAAAGCCCAAAGGGGTCACCAGAGGCAAGTCAGCAGAGAGGACCCCAGAGCCCTCTTGGATCTCCCATACAAGAGATAGCTGTTGTGGCACCTGTGAGAGCCCATCACTGAACTCTCCTGAGGTTATTAAAAAGTGTATGTGTGGGGCGCCTGGGTGATGCAGTCGGTTAGGCGTCCGACTTCAGCCAGGTCACGATCTCGCGGTCCGTGAGTTCGAGCCCCGCGTCGGGCTCTGGGCTGATGGCTCCGAGCCTGGAGCCTGTTTCCGATTCTGTGTCTCCCTCTCTCTCTGCCCCTCCCCCATTCATGCTCTGTCTCTCTCTGTCCCAAAAATAAACGTTGAAAAAAAAAATTAAAAAAAAAAGTGTATGTGTGCACATGTACCACATGCCCACATGCTCCCAAAAATGCTGCAAGCACACTTGTGCAAAATGATAAGCCTTGGGAAAGAAAACACCATGATTGAATACTTTATTTTAAATCTGAGCTCTCTACCTTTGGGTGATTTCTCCTAGACTCTCTTCTGTAGAGTCTTACATTTCTAAAGGTAATTTAGTTTTCATTTTTTATTTGTCACAAAGAAAAATGGAATCAGTGACCAGGGACTCCATTTCTAAAGGACAGATTATTCCTGTAACATGAGGCACATGCTATGGGAATCTTGTAGAGGATAAGGAGACATTTAATGCCTACTATGTTCACCATCTCATTTAATTTTTGCAACTTCTCAAAGTGGAGTAAGACAAAGCTCTGGGAAGTTAAACAGTTTACCTAAGGTTGCCCAGGCAGTGAGTGTTAGGTCCATAGGTCAGAACTTGGGCTCTTCTGAAACTAAGCCTGTACCTTCTTCCACCACCACGCTGAGTTCATCAACGTTTTCAATTATCTATTGAGCTAAGTCAATTGAAAATCTAATTTTGAGTGGTTAATAGATTATAATTAAAATAGTACATAGGGCACCTGGGTGGTTCAGTCGGTTAAGCGTCCGACTTCAGCTCAGGTCATGATCTCACGGCTCGTGAGTTCGAGCCCCAAGTCGGGCTCTGTGCTAACAGCTCAGAGCCTGAAGCCTGCCTCGGATTCTGTCTCCCTCTCTCTCTCTCCCCCTCCCCCACTCATGCTCTGTCTCTCTCTGTCTCAAAAATAAATAAACACTACAAAAGTTAAAAAAATAAAATGAAATAGTACATAAATATATTAGTACGTAAGCCAGGGTAATTTTCACATAGGGTGGATAAAATCATTTTATGTCACTTAGCCTTCATTTCACTGTAAATCAAACTATAAAATGTGGCCTATTGCATTCCTAAAATTAGAACTCTCAGGAATACTATACTCTTATTTTCTAAGAAAATCTATTGTAAATGGTATGTATGGATAAACTTAAACTGCCTAAAATCCGATGTGCATAATCTGTAACTGGGAGTATAATATCTGTGTATAAGAATTTTATTTGCAATATATACTTTAGATATCTCCTTAGTTTATTAGAAAGAACTGTCAGTGAGTTTCACCATCATTTTAATATATACATAATCACTGTTAAATGGCATAATGGGCATCTTTTTATAAACCCATAAGAGTTAAATAATAGTTTATAACTAAATAACATCCTAGTGACCTAAAAGAACAAATGTCATCCAAATCTACCATATGCAGAAAGAGGCTTATTCCTCCCAAGAGATCTAGCCCATTTCTATACAAAACATTAGACTCAGTTCAGCAAGAAAAGGCTTCTCTGGGCTTACCAAATCAAAGTTGCCATACTGAACTTAAAACATGGAATTCTCGGGGCGCCTGGGTGGTGCAGTCGGTTAAGCGTCCGACTTCAGCCAGGTCACGATCTCGCGGTCCGTGAGTTTGAGCCCCGCGTCGGGCTCTGTGCTGACAGCTCAGAACCTGGAGCCTGTTTCAGATTCTGTGTCTCCCTCTCTCTCTGGCCCTCCCCCGTTCATGCTCTGTCTCTCTCTGTCTCAAAAATAAATAAAACGTTAAAAAAAAAAAAAACATGGAATTCTCCTCATTCAGTATGACGTTAGCCATTCTGACTTTCAGAATGTTTCAATAGGGTAACATCAAATAGGTAAATCAGTCTAGAATAGGGTCTTCATGCCTATCTTCATGTTTTCTTCAAGTTTAATTCTTGGTTTAAAAACAGGAGGATGAGGAAGGGGGCCTGGGTGCTCAGTCAGTTAAGTGTCCAACTTCAGCTCAGGTCATGATCTAGCAGTTCATGGGTTGGAGCCCCGTGTTGGGCTCTGTGCTGACAGCTTGAAGCCTGGAGCCTGCTTCAGATTCTGTCTGTCTGTCTGTCTGTCTGTCTGTCTCTCTCTCTCTCCCTCCACTGCTCTCTCTCTCTCTCTCTCAAAAATAAATAAACATTTTAAAAAATTAAGAAACAAAAACAAAATCAGGAGGAGGAGTTTGGAAAACACAAGAACAACCAGCTTCTCAGATCCTTTTTTCTACACCATTTATAATTACCAGGTTTAGTAAGCTTTTCAAACTTAAAACAAGTGTACAACCCATATATGTCAAACTGATACATTTCTCAGAACTCTGGTTACTATTCTGTAACAATAACAATATCCAAATGTTATCCTTTCTTACTGCAGAATTGTTACTTTTCCTAAGTGCACTAGCAGCGTGGGCCTTATGGGAGGGGAAAAGTGTACACAGAGGCACACTGAGGCATCAGTGGTTAAAGTGACATGATTTCTTGAGTTTTAAGTTTTTGTTTATTTGAGATAGCACGTGCAAGCCGGAGAGGGGCAGAGAGAGAGAATCTCAACATAGTGCTTGATCCCATGAACCTTGAGATCATGTCCTGAGCCAAAATGAAGAGTAGTCTCTCAACCAACTAAGCCACCCAGGTACCCCTTGAATTTGCTTTTAAAATACCTCCTCCCAAAAAAGTAGTGGGGAGACAGATGCAACAAATTGCCAAAAAAAATGAGTGCATGCGGGTTTATTACACCATTCTCTCTTCTTTTTCATGTATATAAATTTTCTATAATAAACAGTCTTGTTAAGGTTATGATCTAAAACCAAAATTAGGAGTTCAGAATTCAGTCTTTCAACACGATTTATTCAAAAAGTAAACTCAATGGTACTAGACCATACTGCCTAGAACTAGCATTGCCATTTGTAAGTTGTTGGGGGTTTTTTCTCTCTTTTTTTAACAGAAGATTTGCAAGAATAGTACAAAGCACTCCTAGATTTCCCAAATGTTAAAAATTTGTCATGTGCCCTTTACCTTTTTTGTATAACACACATATACATATAAATGCACACACATGTACATATTTTTCTCCTAGACCTTTTGAGATTTGGTTGCAGACATTATGTCCCCTTACCAGTAAATACTTCAGTTTCCCCTAAGAATGAGCTCATTCCCTTCCAAACTACAATAAAAATAGCATATTTAAGGAAGTTAACTTTGCTATAAGACTATTATTCAATATACAAACTGTATTAAAATTTCACCAATTATCACAATATTGTCCTTTGTAACATTTTTTCCTAGTTTAGGATCTGATCCAAGATCATCCATAGCATTTGTCTCTTTCGTCTCCTTCAATCTGGAATAGTGTCTCAGCCATTTTTCATGCTATAGACTTCTGTGAAATGTTTCTGGATTTGGGTTTGTCTGATATTTCCTCTTGCTTAGAACCAGATTATACATTTTTGGCACAAGTACTCTCAGTGCTTCATACCAGGAAGCACAGGATGTCAGTTTGCCCCGTTACCAGTGATATTTACTTTGATTATTTGGATAGGGTGGTGAACCCCCAGGTTTCTCTACTATAAAATTACCATCTTCTCTTTGCAATTAATAAGTCCCCTGTGGGGAAATTCTCCAAGAATGTAAATATTCTGGTCTTCGAGTTTTCACACAATAGTTTGGCATCCATGGATGATTCTTGCAGGAATCAATTGTTACTGTGATGGTTGCAAAGGAGTAATTTTCCAACTTTTAGTTGGTCTATATTTTTTAATTGCCATTATTTGTAAGTTTTTAAAAATAATCCTTAGAATTGGAAATCATTTTACTCAAGAACAAATCCATTTTCACTCAAAGTCAAGCGATTTTCGTTTAAATCCTAAATAAGCTAAATCCTGAACAGCTCAAGTAACTGTCTCCAGAAGCTCCAGCCTTCACCTGCAAAGGCCCTGCATTTGATTTTTCCTCTCCCTGCTGTCTCTTCCTTCTACCCTGGGCACTGGCACAGAGTGGAAATTGCTGCTGGGGTAGGTAGATGGGGAAAAAAACAAACTACAAGTTACTGACCAAAAGTAGAAGGGAGGGAATGGCCACTGGCCGAGGTCGCCTGTGGGTAGCAACAATCAGCTTGTGAATGGACCAACAAAAATGGCACAAGTTCAACCAGTAAACCAGGAGCAACCAGATGGGGACCAGATGTTTCTCTTATGAAGCCAAATGTTAAATGTCCATCAACAACAGCCACAAAGACCCATCCACTTGAGACTTGCCTGAGATTTCTGGGGTGTAATATAATTACATATTCCCAACAATGCCCCAACATGCCTAGCTGTTCCTCAGAAACTATTCTCATAAACAGATAGCAATGACTTCAATAATAAAGACTCATAAGGAGAAATATCAGTAATGAAACAAATGACATAAATGGAAAAAAAAGAAAAAAAATACTTCACTGGGATTTGGAAACGCAAAATAATCTGGAGCACTTGTTAATGAGGCAATTGAGAAACATCGTTCAAATACCTAAGTACCACCACTTTATATAATAACTGGGCTGTTCATGCTAACAGCATTTTTTTCCTGCTAGTCTCTCCTCCTTTTTTCCTATTACAATTCCTCCCACTTTCTTCAATGTTTTAAAGATCATATAACCTGAATTATACAAATAAAAATATGAATAGCCCAGGGGAATTTAGTTTGAAGATCACAAGTTCCATACCATTTCATGACAACTCACTGAACACAAAGCTGAGGTCCTCTGATTCTCCATTCCTCCTCAAGAATCAGCCCTTAGCATGTTGTCTGGACATAAGGATATTTTCGTTCTATTTGTTACATTCTTTTTTTGTGAAGGTTATAAGTTGCCAGGCAAATATTTTTAAAGTATCTCTGTTTTTTTATATCCATTTACATACCACATTCATAAAGAAGGCCCTTCTGGATTCCTTCCAGAAATTACTGGAGTAGAGCATTGAGATTTTGCCTGGCTTTAGAACCAATATTTCTCTCAAGGGGAAATTTCCTGGGGGAGAAAAATGGGGAGAGCAATCAGCTATAGCCCTAAGGCAGCACTGTGCCCAGGTCTGATATCTTAATGAGGCCATGTCCTCACTGCCCAGTGACAGGACAGGACTGCCTAAGAAGTGACTGTCACTCTATATGCAGACCTGCCTCTCACCTGCAGAGGTAGAGAGAAGGACAGGAAGCACAGGAGCCTCAACATCAACTGGAACTTGTTAGAAATGTCAACTTTCCAGCAGCAGTCCAGAGTTACTATATTGGAAACTTAGGAGTAGAGCCCAGCAATCTGTTTTAAGAAGGCTTCCAGGTCAATAAAATACACATTTAAGTCTGAAACTTACATAGAAAGAAAGAAAGAAAGAAAGAAAGAAAGAAAGAGAAAGAAAGAAAGAAAGAAAGAAAGAAAGAAAGAAAGAAAGAAAGAAAGAAAGGAAAAGAAAGAAAGAAAGAAAGAAAGAAAGAAAGAAAGAAAGAAAGAAAGAAAGAAAGAAAGAAACATAGGAAGAGAGAGGTGCCTGGGTGGATCAGTCGGTTAAATGACCTACTCTTGATTTTGGCTCAGGTCATGATCTCACAGTTCATAGGATCAAGTCACATGTAGGACTCTGTGCTGACAGTGGAGAGCCTACTTGGGATTCTCTATCTCCCTCTCTTTCTGCCCCTTCCCCACTCACACACTCTCTCTCCCTCTCAAAATAAATAAATAAACGTTTTAAAAATGTTAAAAGATAGATGATAGATAGGTACCAGAGGGTTTTTGTTTTTGTTTTTGTTTTTGTTCTTTAAGCTCTTAGGGTAATTCTAATACACAGCCAGGCTGAGAACTCTGTCTGGGAGGAGCCCTGGACTCTAGTTTAGGGACCACTTTCACGCTAACTATAAGAGGACTACGGGACTTGAAGCTGTAAACATAGTCAAGATGTAGGGAGAATTTTTCAAGACACTAGCTGAGAATACCTCCCTTCTCTTCGTTTCCACAGCAGAGACGTGTTGTAAGTCACTCACATCACTTCTGAATAAGAACAAAGACAAACTAATTATCCTCTACACCCTGGAAACTTTTTTCAGATTTCCAGCTCCATCCCAGTTGAGAATAAACAGATTTCAGACTGTGCCTAAAAATCAGCTCATGAGGTAATCTGGTTAAATATTATAATTTTTCCATAAACAAAATCAATGGAATAAAGTTTGATTCTTCAGGGGAGTTGAAAATACCATGTAAGGAAGTAGAAGAAACATTTATCTAAATAAATTGGGACAGAAGCAAGGCCAACTTTTTTCCAGAATACCAAACGTATCTTCTTTGCCCAAAATATAGGAAATGAATAATAGAACACTATCATACTGCATTTGTGTGATGCACAAATGCCTATAGATACATCAAGCTCCTTTGTTTTTCTTAAGAAACACAAGAATAGGGGCGCCTGGGTGGCGCAGTCGGTTAAGCGTCCGACTTCAGCCAGGTCACGATCTCGCGGTCCATGAGTTCGAGCCCCGCGTCGGGCTCTGGGCTGATGGCTCAGAGCCTGGAGCCTGTTTCCGATTCTGTGTCTCCCTCTCTCTCTGCCCCTCCCCCGTTCATGCTCTGCCTCTCTCTGTCCCAAAAATAAATAAACGTTGAAAAAAAAATTAAAAAAAAAAAAAAGAAACACAAGAATAAGGCCAAATGTAATTATCTTTTTCTTTGTTGAGTCTTACTTTGTTAACAAAAGCCTAAATCCATAATTTCTTTCCCTAGACCAAAAAAAAAAAAAGGGGGGGGGGGGAGAAAGAAAAAAAAAAGCTATAAATGAGGAGAGAAAAGGGGAAGCTTGGCCCAGATTAGCTGATTTTATTATAAAAACATGACTAGATTTTTATTTAAAAAAGGAGGAAATGATGTTGGTATCTCCACACATATAACATGATGGTAAAGAGGGCAGGCAACCACCCTTTACTGAGAACCAATTGTGTGCCCATCACTATCCAAAAGATATTTTAGCCTTTATCCTGACTTTAAAGATAAAGAAACGGAGAGGTGCCTGGGTGGCTCAAGTCGGTCAAGCGTCCCACTCTTGATTTTGGCTAAAGTCATGATCTCACAGTTTGTGAGATCAAGCCCCTCATAGGGCCCTGAGCTGACAGTGTGGAGCCAGCTTGGGATTCTCTCTCTCCCCCACTCCCCTCTCAAAATAAATAAATATTAAAAAAAAGAAACCGAGGATATTTGCATGGCTGCACTACTAGTAAATATTGTAAGTTTAAAATACTGTTTGGCTACAAAAACCTACACACTCTGTACTATACCAAAGCTGTATTCTTGGCTGGGATAACAATTTGTTTAAAACAGAAACAGGGGCACCTAGGTGGCCTAGTCGATTAAGCTTAAGCCTGGACTCTTGGCTTGGGGCTCAGGTCATGATCTCCCGGCTGGTGGGATTGAGCCCCCATGTAGGGCCCTCTCTCTCCTCTCTCTCTGCCACTCCCCCACTCACACTCACTCTCTCAAAAAAGATAAACTTAAAAAAAGAAAGAAAGAAAGAAAAAGAATAATTATTGCAGAAATGTGGACCTCCATCTTCCCATCTTTTTCCTGTCTCACACCTCAAAAATGCCTGCCAAAGCTCCTCTCTAACCAATACACCATTCATTCATTCATTCATCCATTGGTTGAAGGGTTCCCTAACATGCGCGGTGTGGTAAGGGCTTCGGAGACAGCACCTCCTACAAGGTAAGTATGGGGCAGGTGTGACTGATGGTTTCACTCTGACCTCCCTTTGAGACTCTATTAATATGCATCCAGTTTCCAATACAGCTTACTTAACCAGCTTTCATAGACGTGATTCCGTTTCCAAAAGCACTGAGCCAAGAAAGCAGTGGTGCCAAGATGCTCAAAGGAGGCCAGCTCAGCGCCTTCCAACACTTCCATTCAGTAGTTTTAACCTACGTCCACGCGCTAACCTCGCTTACTGTCGGTGGTGACCAGATGCGGTCTCTGGCCGTCCCTCAGCTGCCCGCTGGAAACATGGCCCAGGTGGGGGGCCACTGGGCAGCCGACCAGTCGAGCCACCCTGATCCCCAGAAGGCAAGCGCACAAATCCAACCCAAACTCCAGGCGAACCTTGAACTGACAGCGCCAAAAGCCCGCGGCGCCTCAGTGGCAGGGATCTCCCCAGGCTGGGTCTGGGCCTGGGGGCACTGCCCCCAAAGGGCTCGATGACAGGCCCCGCGGCATCGCTGTGTCCCCTCCATATCGGAGCACGCCTTTCGGCCACATCCCTCCCGGGCGGGCTGCCAGAACC
>NW_024412396.1:37517295-37629312 GCF_014898765.1 Herpailurus yagouaroundi | reverse complement strand
CCCCGACTCGCAGCATCAGTCCTCCCTCCCACCTCCTCACCTCTCCCCTCCCCCAAAGACAAGGAAGGCAGCAACCTGGAAACACGCTCTTGGCCACCCACGCCAGGGTCTCCTCGCCAGGCTGCCTCGCCAGGCCGCCTTTCCCGCTACATTCCCTGCTACGTTCTTGTTTTCATGTCACCTTCACAATTTCCACCTCATCTCTGTCCAAGCTTCCTGTCCGGGGCTTGGGACCCAAGAGTCAGTGCTCAACCCCAGCTGGAAAGAGCAAAGCATGAAGAGTTGGGAGTGGGGGGGCAACGCTTAGCCAGGTGCCGGACATCAATCCTCCCGGACAGACGAGAGGACTGCTGGGAAACCTGCTGGTAGGTTCCGGGGGTCCTGTGCCCCTTATGTTACCGTCTGTTTTGTCTCCAGTGTGAAAATTGAGGCTGGCACATAGTAGGCTCTCAGTAACTATCTGTTGGGCGGGTGGATGGACGACTGTATGACTGGAGGCCTGCATGAGGAAATGAATGAATAAATAGCCAACCGATTGGATGCCGACTGGATGAGCAACTGACTGACAGGTGACCACGGGCCAAACCGCAGCCCAGCCAGCTGACTAAGAGTGGACGCTTGGGAAAGTGGATCAGCCAGAATGAGTGAGGCAAGCCCTTTTGTGGCCTCAGGCCATTCATGCATGCTTTGGGAGGGCTCTGAGCTGAAGCTGTCTGTGAGAGTTGTATACATCTTCTTGAAGTTCACAAACCAATTTCTGATGGACTCCTGCTATGTCAGGGACAGTGGTACATGAGAGCCCCAGACCCTTTATGTAAAGAATCAAACAGCTCAAACATGTGTTCTGAAGCACCTGGCAGGCTTCGCATGGCTTAGTCCTTCTAAAGTCCTTCTAAAGTCCTTCTATCAAATATGATATATTTGATGCATTTGGGGATCCACATTGAACCCAATCAGTAGGGATCCCTACAGGGATCATCCCAGCCCTGGGCTAGACGCTGAGAAGACAACAGGATACGTAAGACACCATCAGAAGCCGCTCTCATCTGGCTGGGAATAGCAGAGAACAACACAGAGGAGTCCTTTCTGATCAGTCCGTAGAACACAGATGAGAAAGGCAGTGATAATCTGATCAGGTTCTACATCCAGAGCCAGTACATCTGGAGTGGGACCCAGGGGCATAAGTTTTTGTTGTTGTTTGTTTTTATGTTTTGTGTGTTTAGCACAGGCAGTTCTGAGGCATACTTCTAGTTAACAAGCATGAAGATCTGGCTCATTGGTCTTTCACAGCAACCCTTTGGGGTAGGCCCCAAAGCAAAACGTCTTGAAATGGGTCAGGTGAGGAAAAGAAAAAAAGACTTAAAGATGCCCCTGGAGTTTGGAATCTATTTGAAGCTCACAACAGGAGATTAAGCTGGTGTGAGGGGGAAGGCCGTGGATTGGGTTTGAACTCATTTGAAGGGTCAATAGAACATTCGTGAGGCTCTTTATTCATTAATTGTACCTACATTTCTAAGTCAGAAAGAGTTTGAAAAGTGAGAACTCTAAGTTCAATAAATGTTTTCTGAATGACTGACCTGTTAGATAGCAGGTGTATTAGCCTGGAGCCAGATGAGGGATGGGAAGGGGTTGAGGAGTAAGTGGATGGCAAACAAGTGGAGACCCCAGGTGTAGGTAATTCTCCCCCAAAGTTTAGCCATGCAGGAAATAATGGGTATGGAGTGCTTCAGGGGAGGGTGGGATTGAGGTAAGACTGGGTTTTGTTTTGTTTTTTCTTTTCTAAGGTAGAGGATTTTCAGCAGGATGGATTATTTCAGTCCACACGTTCAAGTATGTAAAAGAAAAAAAAAAATGCTTGCTTTTCTAGAACTAAGTTGACTTTCTGGCTGCTGTCCCCATTCCACCTCTTGTTAGGGAGCTTGATTTTTTTAGTTGGTTCAGGATAAACTCCATTGATTCAGGTTTTTCTCAGGCAGTTCAGTTTCTTCCCCCCACTTTTTCTGGGGGTTGCATCCACATGGGAGGGAAGAGCTGGACGGCATCGGGGATGTTAGGAGGTATCTGGCCCTCGGCACCATCTCCACACTGTAATGGGCACCTTCTGTCTGGACTGCCGAGCCCATCAGACCTCCCCAGCTGGGGACGGCCTCCAGGTGCCAGTTCCTGAGTGTACATTCACTGGTCTGTCTTCTCATCCACACCCAGAGCCTCGCCAGGGCTGACTCCTCCCCTTGAAATTTCCATTGCTGTTGTGGGGAAGTCTGTTTTGCCCATGCCATTCTGGGGTGACAGGGAAATCTATGAAGGAGTCTTGGGCCTTTTTGAATGGGCCACACAACCTCGCCTTTCTTACCATCCCCTTGCCGTGGTGGTGAAGGAGAACTCTGCATGGTTTGTCAACAAAGAAGACATTTAATATGATATGAGGCAAATGTCCCCGTAGATCCCCAACCTATCTGGAAGTTCTTTCATCCCCCTGGGTTCTCGGCAATGGAATTTTTCTCTTAGAAGAGGAGCAGAGGGAATGGGTGTAGGATGTTTGCAACTACACTAACTGCAGAGGGTGGATTAAGCCTAGAAACACCTTATCTCCTAGAACAAGGAATCCAAAGCATCTCAACAATGTCAGTGAAAACTCAGACTCCTTCCCTCTTCCTACCTTGCCATCCTCATCTGTCAGCAGCAGGTCCCCTCATGACAAGAATACAACCACAGCACAAAACCTCACGTTCTCACATGGCATTCCAGAAGTTGGGGGATGGGGCATTCCTTCTCATCTCTTTTAATCAGGGGAGACAGTCTTTGTAAAAAGCCTTTAGAAGCCTCCTCCTTCCATTCTAGCTGCACTGGGACGCTGGGGAAGTGAGTGTCTTATCTTTAGCTTCTATGACATGAGGTGGGTTCTGTCAGCAAAGGAGAATGGGTAGGGAAGTAAGTTTGTTTGTGCTGTTGTCTTCTCATCAGTGTGTGCTGTTGTCTTCTCACACCGCAGTAGGATCTTAGTTCCTTGCTCTCTTTTATGACACTTCCTCTCTCCAAGGCTGAGGAAATCCATCTCCTAAGGGGCTGAAAACTGTTAAAACATCCTTTATTCTTGCAAATCTGTGTGTCTTGTTCATGGACCTTATCCTCTGAAATTCAAAAGCCAAGATCCTGCCTTCTTTGGTTTTCTATACAACCTAAGATGCCCAACTCTAGTTAGACACAGGGAGACCCACATTGTAAGTGAAATTACATAACAGGAATGGAAAAAACCACACAAGTCAATAATAAGCTGGGATACTAGTACAGTGTCAAGGGGGATAAAGAAGGAGTGCTCAAGGAGGAAGGATCTAAAATATAGAGGCAGGACCTCTGGTTGAAAGAGTGCTGTCATTGCCAGTATAGGCGGAGACTTCCACCTTAGAAAGACACATTTGCAGTCTCAGAAACGTAGTTTGCAAAAAGAAGGTGATAACAAAGGGATTTGAGGTTGGAAGAGGGGGGCTGAGGGAGTTCAGGGGTGCTGTATGGTCCCCGAGTTCTCCATCATGTGAGGACGTGTGCTTTGTTACCAAGAAAGAACGAAGCTGAAGGGGGTGGAGGACTTCAAGTGGAAAGGTGGTAAGATGCTTCTGTTGGAAAGGTGAGAGGGAATCCAAGGGATGAGCAGAAGAGGCCTTCCAGCCGGCAGGGAGGGCCCTCCTGGAGCACAGGAGGGAAGGCGGCCACATGTAAGCTTTCTCCACCATGGCTGCACAAGGGCGGAAAATGGAAGAGGACAGGACTTGAAGGCCATAAAAGGGGAGGAATTCTGGGTCACTGTGTCCCTGAAATAACCAGCCCCGGGGCTCAGAGGAGTTGGAGGGAAAAGAGGAGCTACAGAGGGAGTCAGGTGGGACTAGGAGAATATGGAGGAGCTCAGGACTGGGAGACACAGAGGAGGGCAGGTGAGAAGAAGCTCCGGTGGTCTGTGAAAACACCAGCACTTTGGACTGCACCTATATAAAGGGGGTCGGGATGGAGAAAGGACAGGACCCAGCAACTGCTTACAAAGGGTTTCAGCTCAGGTAATCTGTGATTATTGCCGGGCTCTTCTAACTTATTATTTGCCGTAACTGTGAGTCACATATCACCATCCACATTGCTTAAGTTCATTTCCAAAATAAGAAAGGATAAATACCTCTTACACACACTGAGTGGAAATGACCATATAGTCTCTCTGACCCTTGGCCTATGACCACATCCTGTTGACTTCATTAACTCTGGCTATAAACAAGACCTCAGAACAGAGAAAGGTGAGGGGCTGTAGCCACCACGTCGAGTGGGTCTGTGTCACTGTGGAGACTCTTTGGGGTTGAGATAGCTACTGTTTTGTTTCTTTGTTAGAGTGGGTGAAAACAGAAAAATTATTCTATGATTTGTGCATGTAGCCTGTGAGCTAATGGGTATTTTATATGACAAGAGAGGAACTTTTTGTGTTCTGTAAAACTTGCCTTTGATTTTTATTCAGTCTCCGTATCTGTCCTAAGCCTCTGAACTCCCAATACTTCAGAACATTCGATATGACGTGCATTATGCTAATAAACAAATGAAGCCTTTTAAAAAGTAGCCATTGGGTAATAAATAGCATTGTCTTCTGATTCAACTCTTACAAGTCACACAGGAAATGGGCAGAGGTACAACAGGGCTGGTCAGGTGGAAGTCTGGTCTGGGAAGAGGGCAAGGCCTGGGTTCTGGCCTGTGGGTCAGTGATTAAAGTTCCAGCAAACACTGGAGAGACTCACTGGCTTAAAACCAAAAACCACAGCATTAGGGTGTATATCTCACAGCAGGCTGTCTCTTAGCTAATCCATACATGATGTCAGGTTAATATTTAAGGATCTGTAAAGTAGGAATTCAGAAGAGCTTAGGGGAAAATAACCAGTCTGAAAAAAAGTAAGAGATGGTCTGGAGACCAGATAGACAAATAGGTCAGAAGGTTTTGCTGTTCAAGACTCTGTGTGAACACAGCGTTAATGTTTTTTTTTTAAATACATTTTAACAGTCATTCAGGAAAAAAGTTCACAAGTGTCTAGTCACCTCATTTCAGGAAGCAATACACAGTTATAGAATATTAAAGATGTCAAGCAACACATATTCACCCTGGTGTCCAGTGTGCTCGGATGAAGGTGAGGGCAGGGTCCAAGAAATGCATCCTAATGGCTGTTCTCTGCTTTTGCCAAAGGCAAGCCTAGGTCAGCTTTCACCAGCTCTGGGCCTCAGACCACCTGGTCCAGAATCCCATGGAGAACTTGTTAAAAATGCCAATTCTCAGACCCTAACCAGCACTCACTGGAGCAGAAGCTGTAGCAATGGGACCCTAGGAGCTGCAAATTAAATGAGCTCCCCTAGTGTTTCCAATACAGCCTAAAATTAGCAAACCTCTGACCCAAGGAACAGCAGCTAGTTACAGGGTGATACAACTACCCGGAGACCTAGAATGCCAGACCTGGGAGTTTCTGCTCTGGTCTACTCCATCTAACAACAGAGAGTGAAAGTACTGGTAAATTATAAATGCTGAGAATTTAGCCACTAGGAAACAAACTCAGTGTTAACAAACCTTTTCAGTAAGTGGCTCTTACTCAGATCTAGTTAAAGACTTCCATTTATTTATTTTAAGTAGGCTCCACATCCAATGTGAGGCTCAAGCTCACCACCTGGAGACCAAGAGTTGCACGCTTGACTGACTGAGCCAGCCAGGTGCCCCAAGATACCCAGTGAAAAATTAAAGTCAGTTTATTTTTTTTTATTTTTTTTGTAATTTTTTTTAATGTTTATTCATTTTTGAGAGAGAGAGACAGAGCATGAGCGGGGAAGGGGCAGAGAGAGAGGAATACACAGAATCCGAAGCAGGCTCCAGGCTCTGAGCTGTCAGCACAGAGCCCGACACGGGGCTCGAACTCACGAACTATGAGATCGTGACCTAAGCCAAAGTCAGGCACTCAACCGACTGAGCCACCCAGGTGCCCATTAAAGTCCACTTTTTAATCCTTCATAAAGATAGAGAACTGGTCACAATTCTCAGTAATTAATTCCACATATAATAAGAAAAAGCTCCAAGAGTCATAGGGCCATACAGTTTCTTTCTTCTCTCCAGGCTAAGTAACTTTAATTCTTTGTCACTTTGTCAAAGTACTTACTTGTTTTTAGCTAGAAGAATAAGACATGATTTTTCAAAGCTGTGTTTTATTAGAGTAACTCTTGGACAAGGAGAGTTTTATGGCTGTCAGGAAATAAAACATCCACTTGACCTCTGAGCAGTTAATATTTTTTCTATTTGACACAAGAGAATAGAGCTGGATGACTAAAAGGGGAAATGTAAGTAAGGTTTAAAACACTGATTCACAATATTAACATATTTCAAGCTAGAATACAATTTATAGTTTTAAGAAATCATTTATCCTATCATTCTCCTTAGTTCTATTTTCTAAACCCGTAAACACATTGAGCTTTTGATCCTGAGCTTCCTTCGCACTGAACCAGTTTCTCTTCATTCTCATGCAGGCTACTGAAAGAACAATCCATGCTTCCAATCCACAATGCATCACTTCCAATTTAATCCTCAATCCACTACTAAGATTAGCCCCTTGTCTTGATCTCTTAGGGCTGCTATAACCAATGTACCATTAACTGGGTTGTTTGAACATTTATTTCTCATAGTTCTGGAGGCTGGGTAGTTAAAGATGAAGGCACCAGCAGATTGGGTGTCTGGAGAAAGGCCTCTTCCCAGTTCATGAAGGTCCATCTTCTATGTCCTCATATGGTAGAGGGGGCAAGGGAGCTCTCTGAGGTCTCTCCTGTAAGGGCACTAACCACCTTCCTGACCTAATGGTGGGCCAAGGCCCCACCTCCTACAACCATCACATTGGAGATTAGGTTTCAACATAAGAATTTGGGGGGAATACAATATTCCATCTTTAGCACCCTCAGTTATGGCAGTGACCTAATTGCCAAACTTAAAGGATAATTTTCAATATTGTATCATACTGCTGTGTATAATGACACGACTTACCACCTCATCCTTAAAATTCTACTCCCTTGGCTTCTGTGACATTTCATTTTCCTAAATTTCCACCTACATTTCATGTCATTATCAATACTCTTCTCCAGGGTTCCTCTTCCCCCTCAGATTGCCCTTATATTTGGTGCTCTACCCTCAGTTCACTGTCCCATCCTACACACTCCCTTGGTATCCTATCATCTCTCCTCTCAACAACCAATTCTTTGGAATATTTTGTACAATCTCCCCTGAGATTCAGACTCACCTGTGTGGTGGTTAAAAGTGTAGGCTCTGGGGGCATCTGGGTGGCTTAGTCGGCTAAGGATCTGACTACAGCTCAGGTCATGATCTCACAATTTGTGAGTTCGGGCTTGTGAGTTCAAGCCCCACATCAGGCTCTCCATTTTCAGCCCAGAGCCCGCTTCCTGCTTCAGATCCTCTGTTTTCCTCTCTCTCTGCCCCTTCCTCACTCACACACTTACTTTCTCTCTCAAAAATAAGTAAACATTTAAAAAAGAAAGTATAGGCTCTGGAGATAGACCACAGGGGTCCAATGTCTTGATCACTCACCAGCTCTGTGATACTGGGCAAGATACTGATTACTTACCATCATTGTGCCTATGTTTTCTCTTCTGTAAAATGATGATGAATAATACCTCCTGGGACTTCTACTTATGGCATTATGACAAATCAGATACTTTCTTTTTTTTAAAAAAAAATTTTTTTTTCAACATTTATTTATTTTTGGGACAGAGAGAGACAGAGCATGAACGGGGGAGGGGCAGAGAGAGAGGGAGACACAGAATCGGAAACAGGCTCCAGGCTCTGAGCCATCAGCCCAGAGCCTGACGCGGGGCTCGAACTCACGGACCGCGAGATCGTGACCTGGCTGAAGTCGGACGCTCAACCGACTGCGCCACCCAGGCGCCCCTCAGATACTTTCAAAGGGCACCGTCACTCTTCCTGGATAAATTACTATAAAAATAATTTTTAATGCATTCCTGTACTCACTAGAAAGTAAGGAAAATCTCCAAGGGGAAAAAGAAAACAATGATCTGAAACCAGACCAGGAGACAGTATGTTGCAAGCAAATGGAATAGTGACTAGCGAAGCAGAGTTGACCTGATAACTCCTGCATCAACAGACCAAACTTGGAGCTTACCCTGAGACTCCAAAGACATTAGAATTATCAGAACTGGAGTACTCCTGGCTCACAGCAGGCATAAACATAAGTCCTCTGTAAAGGAAAGCATTTCAAATTAGGCACACAGGATTCCCACATGTTAGATTTGAGAAAATATAAGTTCCAAAAACAATGAGGATAAAAACCACCATGAGTGAGAGCAGAAACAACAAATAATAGATTAACTTGTTGAATTTCAGCTACTGAAATTATCAGATACAGAATGTAAAATAATTGTTTGAAATATTTAATGAAATAAAAGTTGAACTTAAAAAAGTCAAAGAGCAAGAGAATATCAAAATTATGTAGGTACATAGAAATAAAAATCTCAAATGAAAAAGCAAAATGGAAATTAAAAACTCAGTGGATGGAGCCATGGCCTGGCTTGGACTTAGCTCCCCTTGGTGCCACAAATTCTAGCCTAAGGAGGCCTACCTGGAAGCCCATGCCTACCTTGTTTTATTTCACCCTGCCGAGTCACCCAGGCTTTACACATTGCTAGAGATACTCTCCTTATTTTATCAAAAATTGGTATCAGGAAAAGTATGTAAATCAGCAGAGGACAAAGAAATTTCTTTTTTTTTTTTTTATGTTTATTTTTGAGAAAGAGAGAGACAGAGAGTGTGAGCCAGGGAAAGGCGAGAGAGAGGGAGACACAGATTCTGAAGCAGGCCCCAAGCTAGGAGCTGTCAGCACAGAGCCCGACGCGGTGCTTGAACTCATGAGCTGTGAGATCATGACCTGAGTTGAAGTCAGGTGCTTAACTGACTGAGCCACCCCGATGCCCCAGGACAAAGAAATTTCTGACTACACAGCCTGAAGGAGACATTGTACATTTTTCGTTTTCTTCTCTGAAGCAGTAAGTACCAGTTATGGAGATACAGAAACATTATAAAGAGATATGATCCTATTTCTGTAGAGTGTAGTTTTGTGAATTAATTATATTTGTAAATACAAGGGATTTTCAGAAAGAAGACTAATAGAGTTATTTACTGGTACAACATATACAGTATATAGGCAGTTTTGCTAGTAATTTGGTACTGTGTTAGGTGTCAGTGGGAACACTAAAGATGATAAGCTATATATTTTTATTGGTTGATTCATCTTTAAATATAGACAGAATGACTTTCCAGACATATGGTCTCTAAATAAAGGATAGGATATTTCATTTTTAAATGCAATGCTAAAGTTGGGGAAATTATCTACTGGGAAAATTTTATAGGCAACTAGTTGAAGTTTACAGAGAGAATATGTTCAGTTAACCAAGTGTATAATAAAATGATGTGTAGAATTAGCAAGAAAGGCAGTATACCAATTATGCTACAAGAAACTAAGAGATAAATCAACAACTTAAAACATGTAACAAAGGCAGAAGAGTTAACAATTTGTGAGACTTGAGCAAAATTCATTTCATTTAAATCACATACACTATAAGATGTTCAACAAATCTTTGGGGGTTGACTTTTCTAAAAAATAGTTAACTTAAGCTAACAGCCCAATTAATTAGGTACTATGGTGACAAGGTATTTGAAATCAGCCTGTAGATAATGTAATTATATGAAGGCTTTCTCTTTTTTAATTTTTGTTATTTATCTTAAATAAAATAAGGTTTTTAAAGCCTCATATTGAAGCACTTGTAAGAAAAGAAGACTGGTGTATATAAAAGTTTTCCTTCATAGCATAATCTTTAATTAGCCTGATGATCAGGCTTTGCAGACTGCAACCAAAAGCAAATTAATAACATAACTTGATTATTCTGTAGTACTTAGAATTTTGGGAAGATTAACTTCCTTGAAAAATCAGGGATTTTTAACATTTTCAGAAGTGCACCAACTTCTTTTAAGCCATTAGGTTAGTATCACACTATATTACGATCAATCGCATGTGGGTGACCTAAATGAGTTAATAAACTCTCCAAAAATACTAAGTGGAACCTTGGTAACCTGGGAGACACTCAGGGCACAAATCTAGTGAAGAAGGTTTAGTAACTTATGGGTGAAATGGAGGCTATCACCTCATTCTTTTCTGTGATAAAAATATAGGGGATGCAATCCTTTTTTTTTTTTTTTTTTTAATGTTTATTTTTGACAGAGAGAGACAGCAAGTGGGGCAGGGGCAGAGAAAGAAGGAGACACAGAATCCAAAGCAGGTTTTGGGCTGTCAGCACACAGCCCAATGCGGGGCTCGAACTCATGAGCTGTGAGATCATGACCTGAGCCAAAGTCAGATGCTTAACCGACTGAGCCACCCAGGTGCCCCCGGGGATGCAATCCTTGAAAGGAGAGAGTCATGTTCATATAACTTCACCCCTGAGTGAACAGGGGTACAGTGGAACAGGTCTTCCTGCCTGAGTCCTACAGACCTGAGGAATCAGGAAGGAAGCCTGGGTTGTCAGAGTGGTTAGAAATCGAGATGGGAAATCCCCCAGGGCAGTGATTATAGAGAGGGCCACCCCCAAAATGTGAGTGTAAAATGCCCTCACAGCTTAGGCTGAAAGCAGGCAATAACTCCAATGATTCCAAGGCAGGTGAACTGCTGAAGAGCTCAAAGTTCAAGCCTTGCCAGGATATAGTGATGTGGCAAACACTCCAGGCTTTCTGGTAAAACTTCATAAGGGCCACGCCTTAGAAATAAGAGCCGTGTACCAGAAATGAGGTATTTTCCCTAAAACTAAGAACAAAACCAAAATAGATCCCCTGTAACAAAGCTTACAGTCAAACCTCTTACAAGTTCAAGATGCTGTCAGTCATTTAACTGCTTCCTAAAACAAAACACTCTTCAGAGGGAAATAATAGAATCCAGAATCTCTGACATGTATCATAATACAATAAAAAATTACTAGACAAGGAAGGAAACAGGAAAATGTGACCCTTAGTAGGAAAAAAAAAAAAATCAGCCAATGAAACACAAACACTGATGAACCAAATGTTGGAACTAGCAAAGACTTGAAAATAACTAGATAAGTATATTAAACAATCTGTAGTAAAAGATGAAAATAGTGGGTAAAGAAATGGAGAATTTCAGTGGAAGTATGAAAACCATGGAAAAGAACCCAGGGACATCCTAAAATTGAAAAATCCAACACCTAAAATTTAAGTTATTGGATAGACTAACTTCAGATTGACTACATTAGAATTAAAGACTCATCAACTCGGAAACAAGTCAAAAGGAACCATCCTGTCTGAAGCACAGGGAGAAAAATTATTGTGGGGACAAAAGCCACGATGACCTGTGGGACCCTATCAAGCAGTCAACACACATGTACTTGGAATCCTAGAGAGGAGTGAGCCCGGTATGGTGTGTAGGACACGGAGAATATAAACCACAGCAGGCATGTCATAAATTGTTGAGAACCAAAAACAAAGACAAAGTCATAAAAGCATCCAAAGACAGCATATCATATACAAGGGAATAACAGCAGGAATGGAAACTAACCTCACGTCAGACACAAGGAAGAAGGCTGAAGGCAATGGACCAATCTTTAAAGCGCCAAAGGAGAAGCTGTTAACCTAGAATTCAAATACCAGCAAAAATACCTTTTAGAAATGAAGCTGAAATAAAGAGATTTCAGACCAACAAAACCTGATAGAATGTGTTTCCAATGCAGCTGAACTACAAGAAATTCATATTAAAAGAAGTTCTTCAGACTGAAGGAAAATTATTCCAAATGCAAGTCTAGATTTGCATGAAGGAAAGAGGAGAGCTGGAAAAGGTTCAGATGTGGGTAAATGTCTACAATTTCTTCTCATTTTTTTGTGTTTACAGCAAGAATTAAAATGTATAATGAGGTTTAGAACATACAGAAGTAAAATATGTAACAATATCACAATGGAGAGGAGGTCTAAATGGAATTATACTGAGTGAATCTACAGGTAGATTTTATGAAGTCACAGGTACACACTGTAACCTCAGGGCAAACCCACTCTGGCCCCTGACCAATTTCTCCTAACCACTGTGCAATGCTCCTGTTGTCAAGTGAACATTTTTGCCACCACTTGATCACTTAGTTGCAATATCGATAATTTATAACATCATTATTTTATTATTTTTTAATAAAATTTTTTAATGTTTATTTTTGACAGAGACAGAGCATGAGCAGGGGAGGGGCAGAGAGAGAGAGGGAGACACAGAATCTGAAGCAGGCTCCAGGCTCCGAGCTGTCAGCACAGAGCCCGACGTGGGGCTCAAACTCACAGACCACGAGATCATGACCTGAGCTGAAGTCAGACGCTTAACCGACTGGGCCACCCAGGCACCCCAATCATTTTAAACCATGAATGGACTGAGAAATTCTTGAGATTCAAAAGGCCTGTGGGCTCACCTCTTCTAAAGAAAGCTGCCAGAGTTGGGTCTTCCCACATAATTTGCTGTGCCCTGTGCCTTGTGACCCTGTTACACTGGCCACAACTGATTGTACCAGAGATCTCTGCCATGGAGGGTAGACATAATGGAGGCCAGAATAACCCAGCAGAATAATCTCTGCCCTATCAGGAAGCTCTCTTTGGGCTTATTCAGATCCTCTTTTGGGAGCAGTAGGAGTAGCAGACAGAGAAATTTACATAGAGAAGCTGGAAAACACATGAATAAGAGTATGCATACTGGGACTACACAGCACCCCTTTCAAAGATGTGGACACAACCCAGCCATCTGAGCTCCTGTGTTCACTACGTGACAAAGAGCTGTTTTTCCGGGTGTCCAAGAAGCTTTGCCTCTCAGATGGTTGCCTCTCATTTTATCCTCTATATTTTAAAATAAGCCTCCAAGGGGCGCCTGGGTGGCGCAGTCGGTTAAGCGTCCGACTTCAGCCAGGTCACAATCTCGCGGTCCGTGAGTTCGAGCCCCGCGTCGGGCTCTGGGCTGATGGCTCAGAGCCTGGAGCCTGTTTCCGATTCTGTGTCTCCCTCTCTCTGCCCCTCTCCCGTTCATGCTCTGTCTCTCTCTGTCCCAAAAATAAATAAACGTTGAAAAAAAAATTTTAAATAAGCCTCCAGCACTTAAGATAATATGAATGTGCCTTTATTTCTTGCAACCAAAAGGAGCCTGTCCAAATTTATCTTAAGAAGAAAAACAAAACAAAACCCAGACCTGCAATATACAGCACATGAAAAACAATTCAGGCATAAAAAAATACTACATTACTACACAAAAAGGCTATACAGTCTGAGGCTTGAGTATTTACTTTAATACAGGGAATTTTTTTAATGTGCAATGAAAATTACTACATAGTTCAGAAGATAAATGAAAATGTGAATAGTTAAGCACCCACCACAGTCTTCTCAATGCCATTTAAAAAGCAAGCATTCTTAGAACTGTAATTCAAGAATCAAGGGGAAGTTAGGAAGGCATTAACAATTCTGCTTATTTTCCTAGGCTCTTTACAAAGGTGAAAGCAAAAGTTAATTTTCAGTTCATAAAGCTCATTTTTAAAGATACTTAAAGATAGCTGATCTCTCTATATATTTGTGAATCTTTTTGTCAAAACCAAAATAGGTTATTAGAAAGAGGATGTATATTGTAGCTAATCCACCTTGACAAAAAGGAAAGCAGGCTCTCCTTGTCTGTTGAGCCGAGAGCCCTGTCTCATGTCAATCTGAAAATCTGTGTAAACACATAAGCTTCCAATTATGGGCCTAAGAAAATCACCTCAAAAATCACATTAAGCACGAATAAATCACTCTGGTTTCCTTGGCATTCAAGTACTTTTTAAAAGCTTACTTTCCAGCTGTTATTGTTTTGAAATTTAGCATTCATATCTTTGCATTTTCAAAGCATTATGCAATTCTAAATATTTTTAACAAGTTAGTAAAATAGTTCTGTATCATCTTGAATTTACAACTGAGAAAAGGATTTAAACAAAAAGGAATTTTTTAAGGATACATAATGAATCCTAGTGGCAGAACTAGGATACAAATATTTGACTCTCTAGTTTCTAGTTCAGAAAATTACAGGTATACAAATCATTTAGATAAATGCATTTTTAAATACATTTCCCTATTGTACCACTGTTCTGGAAATGCCTGTAAGAAAACAAAATCCTTGCCTAAAAGTTGGTTCATGATCTCTCCTTTGGCAGTAAGAAAGAGCTTGCAGATGATACAACCGTGTCCGTTTCAGGGAATAAGCACTTTAACTGGGTATTAAAGAGACTGGGGATGTTTCCCCACATTAAAAATGTCCACTCACAGGGAGCCTTTGAGGCATTAAGGGGTTATAAACCCAGATGGGATCATAGGTGTGCTTACAACATAAATTCAAGAGTATCAGAAAAGAAAACACACAGGGTCACTTTCTTCTGAAGACATAAATTACAATATCTTGTTTTCAAAGTGAAAAATGTTGCCCTAATCAGTATCTACACAAGCTCCATTTCCTGTATGGCTCCACTTCTTTTATTCATGGCTTGTTTTTAAATTCTCCAAGTAAGCCTGGCATATGACATTAAAGCTACTCAAATTCCAAGCCTCTACTTTGAACAGTACTTTCATATATTAAGATTTCTGAAAGTGGAATTTTAATGTTTATTTATTTATTTTTAAGAGAATGAAAGAGCGCGAGAGAGCCTGAAACAGGGGGAGGGGCAGAGAGACTGGGGGAGAGAATCTCAAGCAGGCTCCATGCTGTCAGTGCAGAGCCCAACGTGGGGCTTGATCCCATGAACCATAAGATCATAACCAGAGCAGAAATCAGGAGTCAGAAGCTTAACTGACTGAACACCCAGGTACCCCTGGAATGGTTTTAAAATATATCTTGTGACTATAAACACTGCCACACAACTGCTCTTCCTCATAAAAAATTAGTAAGTATTTAATATTAAAATCATATATTTATGACTTGAAGCAGCATTATAATCAAGTTGACAATACAAAGAACTTAATTTAGCAGGTAGCAAGTATTATGACACCACATTTTAATTCTGAAATCCCACTGTTAAACACAAATATTTTCTATTTGAATTCTATTTAATAAACTTCAATTTCATATTTAAAGCAAATTATCAAGTGATTCACATGCTATCATTATCATATATTCATGAAAAACTTGCTATCAGCTAAAGCATTATACTGTGTCAGATGTGGCCATATAACAACTCGCAACTGTTTAATACAATTTTGTTACTTTTAATGGTCTTTCTACATTTTCTGCTGTTAAGATTCAGGCTATATTCAACTGGCAAAAATTACAGATTGATAGCAAGTGTAACGGAGACGTGGCAAGTCCTTTGTAAATACTGTTAGGAGGAAAGTAAATTGGCAGTCCTTTTGGATTTCAATTTGGCAATAATTGACAAAATTTTACATATATTCACATAGTACAACATGCAAATTCATGTGTAGTTTATCCAACAGAAATCCCAGCCTAAGTGAGCCAAGATATACACATGAAGATCAACACAGCACTGTTTGAAATAGTGAAAAATGAGACGAATCTGTGCACAAAAGAGGCACCCCAGCAGGCCTGAGACTGCAATCCTTAGAAAGGTTGGCTTGCAAGGCTGGTCCCTGGCTGACATCTGGGAACTTGGCTGGTGAACAGTTCCCTACGCAGAAATACAGCTTTCCCTGAGGACCCAAACCTGGCATATGAAGCCATCATGGGACAGACGTACTTGATAACTCAGACCCACCCTACACTGAGACTTAACTGGTTTTAAACTTTCCTTACTGCTTAAGCCACTGTGAAATAGGGTATTATTGCTTACAGTCCAGAGCATTCCTCTGGATTTCCAGTTCTTTTGTCTTATGTAAAATGACACTGAAATTATAGGCAAGAGTCCTGTATTTGTATCCCAGATGCATCACTTACGAACGCTGTGAATGTGGGCCAGGCACTTACCATCTTAAGACAGAGTTTCTTCACTGTATAAGTGAAATGACAACCTCGTATTTTGTAACTACTATTATGCAAAAACAGAGGGCAACTTTAGCTTTACAATGTCTGTAAATGTTAATGATCAGACAAGATCTAGTAAGTAACCTAGTACACAAGAGGCCAATAACAGATCCATACCTCCAAGTGCCCCAACACTAGAATTTTTAAATCCCAGAAGCTCTACCCAATGTCTACATTATGAAAACCACCCCATCTACTACTGGGAATATCTGAAATCAGGGGAAACAATTTTTTTTGATAACAAATGTGATATCATAGATTCTTATAAAAGTTTATTTGGGCTAGTATTAGTATTTTGATTTTAACAGATGACAGATATCACACATTTTCACTCACAGGACATTTGCAAAATTCCTGAATTTACAATGCTAGGAGACAACATGGAGTATACTCAACTGTAAGACAGGCGGAGCCAACTACATGGTCGGAGATGGTCTGCTAATGGCAGCATAATTCAAACAACATAACTTAAGTGATCTCCATTTAAAGGTCTTAAATGAGAAATTAAACAGAGGCACATCCACAAAGCTATAGACATTTTTTTCTGTATGTACGACACATTCTAGAATTCACATTACCACTCTTAAAGGTTTTGTCAGAAATAATTAGTATTTAAATGTATTTAAATAATGTACTGAACTAATCATGTATGTACATATGGACACATGCCTACATGTATCTATATATACACAAACAAACATACATACATTGATAAATGTTAGGCCAAAGGGAGCTTTGAAACAAGCACCAGAGAATATTTAATTGATTGCAGAAGTAGAAACTGAGCTTCCTAAATTATCAATCATTTAAGTTACGGACCACAGAAGTTTCATAGGTTTAAAAATAAAGCAAATAAGGCAAAAATTGTATTGCACTCAACCATACAATATATAGAATAGTTAATACACATCATAAACAAATCCATTACCAGACTATAAATATAATTAACCACTTGCATGTAATAAACATTACTATTTCAAGAACAAGTATTTTAAATAGTTAATATTATCAGAACTGTAGTAATAAAACATCACAAAAAGTTTTCAGAAACAGTAATAATCTGCACATAACAGGATTATTTCTTTTACATTCTAAATCCAAACTTTATTTCCATTTATGCAGACTTCATAAATAGAAATGTTAAAATTAAATTCTGAAGTAAATTTTTATTTCTATTTTTTTTGTTCCTTTAGTAGAGAACTATGTTAAGATATTGTCATTTCAAAGAAATAACCTACAGTTTCCCAGAAGAATTATTTTTAATACTGACAGTCTTCCTGTTCAATATACAAAAAATATAATCTTTTCTTCTTTCAGAAAGGTCAAAATTAAGAACTCTACACCAGGTTCTTTGTTCTGGATTTTCTTTTCCTCTTGGGTGCCGTGAACTCTAAAGACATAAAATTAAGAAGTCTGTCAGGTCTAAAAAATAATACTTTAACTGATAACATACATTTAAACTATATGGCTGCTTAATTGGAATGCCTTCAAACAAAGCTCCAAAAATAAATCCTAAACCAACATACATGATTTTCTTCAAAAGGATATACTGCAGTTGAAAATCTACTAAGGTAGGTCCTAGTCTTCCTAAATCCTATTTAATAATTGGCTACTTTGAAGTTGTTTCATAGGGGTATGCTCTCCCTATAACTAACACGGACCCAGTAAGCCAGATCTGAAAGGTATACAGACCAGTGCAAAGAGAGATAAAGATGTGATTTTCATTTCAATTAAACCTGAAAATGTAACCCAAACCCCTAGTACCATACATCTTTTCGGATATAACAACAGATGCCACAACTAACACTCAACTGAGTGTTTATCTAGGAATAGCTGTGAACCTAAAAATTACAGATCATTAAAACAAAATAACAGAAGATACAAAAACATGAAAATTATGAAAGATGTGAAGAAGTGAAATATTCCCCACCAATGAAAAACAAAAGAGGAGTGACAGGAAAAGGAATGAGAAAAAACAAGGAAGAAACTAAGAAGAAAAAGAGATTCCAGCAATCTTCTAGATTCCTAGAAGAGAGCAATGGCCAGGATGGAGTGCAGCAGACCAAGACAGCAAACTTTCCACAGTAAAGTAGGTTCAGAGGTCAGCAAGAGACTTGTTTAAAAAGATGAAACTGACAAAATGCCTCATGTGTGTGAATGTCCTAAGAGGCGATTTATACAAATGAGGAAAAGTTTGAGGAAAAATCAGTGTTAAGTCTATAGAAAAAATAAATAAGGCAAAAAATAAGGAAAAATAACAAATCTACAGATTAAGGAAGAATCATACTATATTACATGGCTCTATTGCCAGTAATGTTTTGTAAATGCTGAATACTGATATAAGTAAAATAATAATTAAATTGGGAGGCTGGGAACTGGGAAGTATACATGTGTTTGAGGTGGGATGTGAAAAATATATTAAAGAGACTTAAATCCTTGCCTTCCTCAGTGGAAAGTCAAGAGATAATCCACAAAAGAAGTGACAAAATACACCTGTTATTTAAAGACATGGAGGTAATAAACACCAAAACAATAAAGAGTCAAAAGTGATGAAGAAAGAATGAAATAGGAGTCAAAGTCAGAAGACTGTGGCTTCTTATAATGAATATTATAAAATCATTAATTGTTAAATCATGTGCATATGTCATGATTTAACCAAATTTTTAGAAATCACAAACTGAAAGATTTTATTTTTTTTAATGTTTATTTATTTATTTTGAGAGGGGGGAGGGGCAGAGAGAACAAATCCCAAGCAGGCTCTGCGCTAACAGCTCAGTCCCATGAACTGTGAAATCATGATCTAAACTGATATCAAGAGTCGGAGGCTAAACCGACTGAGCCACCCAGGTGCCCCACAAACTGACAAAAATGGGACTTGCCAAACAGCCATAAAAGTGTGTATGTGTGTTTAATTGTTGACTCACAAAATAAAGCTGCCAACCAAGACTAGAAATAAACTATTGTGAAATTCATCACAAGATTGTAAAGAACTATTTTACGCTGCCATAAGCAAAAATCACAGAAGCACTCACATTTCTGAAGGTACAAATATTCCCTTTTAAATGTCTATTCTTTGTCTTCTATATACTTGAATAACACCCTGTTTCTACCATAATGAACTGGGTTGTTTTTCTCCCTAACTGAACTGTAAGGTTCTTGAAGGCACAGACTGATCTGATTCATTCAATAAACATTTACTTAAGTCTACTATGAGCCAGTCACTGCTCAGATCTAACTGTGATCAAAATAAAATGGTTCTTAAATTCTAGTAGTATATGTCTTTGTAGCCCTGTACATAGCTAAGTGTTTGAAACATGATAGGCACTCAATAAATGCTGAATGAATACAGAGCAAAAATGAAACAAGTCCTTACGCATTATTCTTAATCCACATTATATTCATTATTGGATTACCAATTATCAAGCCTAGCCTGCTAAATATAACTTATTCTCTGTAATACTATCATTACCAGAGGTAATATTATTTAAACTGTTGTTTAATAAAACTACAAATTATGAAAACTACAACTACACTAAAAGGTATAGCCATTTTAATTCACATCATGCAATTTACCACTAAATACTTACAATCATCATTTCATAGGTGAAAATTTTTCCTTAGAATTTGAAATAACTATTTTTTAACAATAAAATCTTTTTCTTTTTTTTTTTTAATTTTTTTTTTCAACGTTTATTTATTTTTGGGACAGAGAGAGACAGAGCATGAACGGGGGAGGGGCAGAGAGAGAGGGAGACACAGAATCGGAAACAGGCTCCAGGCTCTGAGCCATCAGCCCAGAGCCCGACGCGGGGCTCGAACTCGCGGACCGCGAGATCGTGACCTGGCTGAAGTCGGACGCTTAACCGACTGCGCCACCCAGGCGCCCCAACAATAAAATCTTTTTAAAGTTTTATCCAAAAATTTGTAACTTGTGAACCTTGCCATTTGTTAGGAGTACTCAAGCAGACATCCTCATGATGAGGTATATTCACTTACTAATAACAGAATGTTACCTTCACTTCTCACCTCAATCGACCACTACCTCTCCTTTCCATTTATTTATTGTCTTAACATTTAAAGTGTCATGATTTATGGTATGATTAATACTAAAATTCCCCAAGTGTCAAAGAAGAAAGTACCACAGGAATATATAGCCAACCATCAAACTCTTTAAGGACTCTAAACCTTGACACTCTAAGACCAAAACCTTCCATCAGGAGCTTAACAAAATTTCATCTGTACCTGTTTCACTAAAACTTTCATTGTCCTCTTCTTCTTCTGTAATTACAGGCATACTCAGCCTTAAAGATTTATCTTCTTTATGTACATTCTGCATGTCATCTGGAAATAGTTGGGAAAATGATTTTATACAAAAGCAAAGAATGTTAGTCTTTGAGGAAATTTTTTACACAAATAATGTCATTATTACAATAACAAAAATTAGATATTTAAACTAAAAGCTAAAATTGTAATGATAAAGAGAAATATGCATTTTAAAACATGTATCTGTCTTTAAGTACTAATACATTTGTATCTATCCTTTGAAAATAACCTAAGTCTTCCATTAAAGAAAATGGAGAAAAAGGGGAAAAATGAAATTAACCAAACATGAGTATCTTACTCAAGCTTTATTCACACACATCACGGGTTATATCTACAGATATCAGGGAATAATCATGTGTGTTATTTCAACTTTATTATAAAGTAATCACAAATGTAATTTTAAAGTTAATGGCCTTGTTTTTAAATGTATACTTTCTTTTCTCACTATATATACTCTACAAGACAGATTTCTCTAGTCATAATTTGCCATTGACTTTCCATTTTCCAAAAGATTTTTCTACATCAACCTTCTGGTGCCTGAAGAAATATCATAATCAAATTTATGAAACACCATTGTCTTATCAGGTCCCATTTAGCACGTAATTTTTAGGTCCCAACATCAACACCCACATCCAGTCATTCTCTATTCCTTACGCTGCCTTATTCTTTTCCCCAATCCTTTTACCACCTGATCCATTATTATATGTGAATTTCTTTCTCTATGGTCTACCTCCTCCCACTAGAATGTAAGTTTCACAAAGATAGATTTTGATTTAAGTTAAGGTACCCCCAGCACTTAGAAAAGTGCCTGGCATATAGTAGAGCCTCAACAAATATTTATTAAATGATTAAATATGGATTTGACTTTTTTATACCACAGTATTTCATTTAGCACATATGCTAATATGTACCTATCAGTGCAAAAGGCAAGAAATTAAATGAAAATAAGTTTAAGCTTTCTACTCTGAACATATGTATGCTTGGGACCTTAATGGAGTATAGACTTTATGCAGTGAATAGACTGCTCTAAGGTAGAGTTGAGTAAATGGTAATACACTTCCATTTAAACACAATTCAAGCTTAATAAAATAATACCAAATTTCAAGTCATTAAAATAGAATTTTACCTTTACTTGCAAATCATAAATATTAATTATAGTAAATTACTACATGATTTTTAAGATGGTAGTTTTAGGAAATCTTTTTGTATATCTAATCACTTTTTTTTAACTTGAACCTATAAAATTTTTCAATTTGCAGAATTATGATCAGTACAATCTACTCAAAGTTACTGATACTGTTCTTCACAATCTTTTAGCAATGTCCATCCATATCCATTATTAATGGTTTTTCCCTAAATTCACATTTACAACTAACAATCTATCCAACAATGTCAAAGGACTGAGTTAAAAACTGACAGCTGAGAAACAAGTTTTCATCTAGTCACATGACAATTAACTACATTTTAGAGATGGATTTCTACATTAAATTTAAAAACTAAAAAGCAACGTTCTCTAAAAGCTCTAAAAACAAATACAGTGCTTTGTATTTGGAAACCAAATACAAACCAAGAAGTATAATACAAATACAAGGAACCAGGAAGTAAGCACACAAAACTTCAGATGTTTATCTCAAAGTCCACACAGTAAATAAAGCTTATGAACTTTAGTCACCAGTATGTTACATTTATTTATCCAGGCCTTCTTTATCCAGAACCTGATTGCATTTATTGTACATAAAAACTGAATTGAATGGCCACCCAATTTCCTAAACCATTACAGTTAAGAAGGAGCAAAAGGGCCAAAATTGCAACAAGCCACAATGAAAGTAGAAATAAGACACCCACCACAATAAATATAACAGAAGAACTTTTTACAAAACAAGACCTAAGAGCTGACAAAGTACTGTATCATGAAGCCATAAGTATAAAGATAAATTTCCCCACACTTAACATATTTTTTTTAATGTTTATTTATTTTTGAGACAGAGAGAGAGAGACAGCGCACGAGTGGTGGAGGGGGCAGAGAGAGGGAGACACAGACTCTGAAGCAGGCTCCAGGCTCTGAGCTGTCAGCACAGAGCCTGACGTGTGGTTTGAACTCATGAACTGTGAGACCATGACCTGAGCCGAAGTTGGACGCTTAACCGACTGAGCCACCCAGGTGCCCCTTAACATATTTCTTGATACAATTATTATAAAATCCAGTAATGTAATATGCTTATGATGATAACTCTGAGTTGTAAAGAGAAAATTTGTGTTTAGGGTACATTGTTCTAGAAAAAAGGAGAGCAGAAAATACATTTTAGTATTTTTCTCATTATAAAAATGATTAAGTGCACATTGTAGAAAACAAGAAATATATAGAGAAGAATGTTTTAGAAATATATTAACCAGAATAAATAAACTTTTAAAAAGTAAATTTTGACATTTAAATCATTAACCTCAGTTATCACAAACACTAACTCCCCAGAGGGTATCAGGTAGATGGTTATACTGTGCTCAAAGCTACCAATGTGGGACACAATTATAACTAAAGACTAATGCTCAATCTCAAAACAAATGGTTACTAGACATGCAGCTAGAATACAATGTACCTAACTGCATGTCTAATTTGAGCTCCAGATCCTTATTTCCAGTTACCTGAGAAACACCAAGTACAGCAATTAAAGATTCAGGCTTGTATTCAGACAGAATGCTATTCAAATCTCAGCTCTATTTATAGCTAGGTGACCTTGGACATGTGAAAAAACTGTGGCAGATCATAAATGTGGCATAAATAATAGCCGCTATCTTCTTCACAACCATATCATTACTATTATTGATGTCCTCCTAGAAATGTGCATGCTATGGTCTAGGAATCGGGAACAGATATAGCTGGAGCTTAAATAATACAAATTTAGGTAAATCCAACCAATACACTGAGCAGTTACTTATGTGCCAGACGGCTATTATAGGAATTGAACCTGAAAAGGCAGATCAGGGCAAATTCTACCCCAAAAGAAATCTTCACCCTGTGATCATTATTCCTGTTAAAGGCACCAATATTCCTTCAGTTGCATTAAGCATCCTTATCTCACCCCTCTCCATCAGCCTCTGTGTTTGGTGACATACCTCTAAATTGGATCTACATTTGGTTATAGACATTGGTTCTCCTATCTGTTCATCTGCTTGTCTAATTCCTACCACCACCTGGCCAGATGCTCATTACTCCTAAACAGCCTTTTACTTAGTGTTCCTATTTTCAGTTTGTCCCCACCTACCCACCATACTACTCCCAGATTGACTTTCTTCAAAGAAAACTGGTCATACCACTTTCTTGCTCAGAAGTCTCAGATGACTCCCCACTGCCTACCAAAGTCTACTGGTTCCACATTTCAGGGCTGGTCACAATAGAATCCTCAACATATTTTTCTACATTAACTCCTCAACCCATCCTTTACACTCCAAGCAAAATGGAGTCACTCTATACTTCCAACTACCCTTCCTTTTTTTCATACCAATCCCTCTACTTGTCTTAAGCCTATGAAATTATTGTTACGTTTATTTTATTAAAAATAAAAAATCTCTGTATTTTCCCAATTACTAAAGTAACATATAGTTATCACGTAAAATTCAAACATTACAGAAATTTATGGACTTGGAAATTCCCCATGATCCCATCCCTGAGAATTAACCACTGTTAAAAAGCTTCTAGATTTCTTCAATGATATATATTGTGTTTATGTCTACATATATTTTTATGAACAGAAATGCAATCATACTCCTCTTTAAAAAGACATTTTTGGGGCACGTGGGTGATTCGGTCAGTTTAGCGTCCAACTCTTGATTTTAGCTCAGGTCAATCTCACAGTTGGCAGGATCAAGCCCTGCACTGGACTCCACACTGACAGTGCGGAGCCTGCTTGGGATTCTCTCTCTCTCTCCCTGTCTCTCTACCCCTCCCATGCTTTCTCGCTCTCTCTCTCAAATAAACTTAAAAAAAAAAAAGTCTTTAAAATTAAAGAAAAATAAAAAAACATTTTCACTAAGCAATGTCTTGATAGATTTTGAACATATTTTCATGTCAGTATACATAGAACTTTAGCTTTTTAATAACTGCAAAATATTCTTTTATATGGGCTGACAAATTTATATACCCAACTTTTTAATGTTATACATTTGAGTTGTTTAGTACTTGCCATTTCAAATAATCCTGGAGTGAATGTCCTATTTTTGTCACTTGTAAAGGATAAATTCCAAGAAATTAAATTGCTACGTTGAAAGACACATACCTTTAAAATTTTGACAGATGATTCCAAACTGCTGTCTGAAAAGGATGTGCCAATTTATACTCCCACTTAAATTCAGATTCTACATCTTCACACATTCACTATCAATGGGTATTCACTTATACTTAACCTTTGCCAATCTAACAAATTATATAAAAATCATATTTTAATTTATATTAATTATTGAGATTAAATATCTCTTCATATGCATGCTGACTGCACTTTGTGAATTGCCTGCTCATCTCCTAAGCCAATTTTTCTACTGAGTGGTGGCCCTTTTGTTACTAATTGGTAAGAGCTCCCTAAAATTAGAAAGGTTAACATTATTATATGTGCTGCAAGTAGTTTTACAAACTCTTTTGCATTTTATAGAATATAAGGTGTCTCTTGGAAAGAGCATGAAATCAAAAATATCCTTTCACATTAGGGAAATGAATTTTTGATTAAAAAGAAACTATGAAGTAAGCAGATGGACCTCAATTAACATACAGACTAACAAACCACCTCTGCTTCAGAGTATTTACAATACCTTCTGAGCCACTTTCTTTCTCACGGGTTAAATCCTCCCTAATACTTCTAAGTAAATTCAGTAACAAATCTTGGATGTGATAAAGAACCAGTTCTTAAAGTTAATTTCAGAGGTGATGAAAATGTTTCAACTACATTAAGTAATAAAATACAGTTAGTGAAGGAAGTGGTATTTCATAAGTTACACCTGCCAAATATTTAAGATGAAAAGAAACTTTCATTGAGACGCCTAGGTGGCTCAGTCAGTTGAGCATCTGACCAGCTCAGGTCATTGACCTCACAGTTCGTAAGATGGAGCCCCGCATCGGCCTCTGTGCTGTCAGTGCTGATCCCGCTTTATATCCTCTGCCCTCCCCCTTTCTCTGCACCTCCCCCTCTCCCTCTCTTAAAAATAAACATTAAAAAAAACCACTTTAATTTCTTTCCCATCTTGTACTTGCTTCTCCTTTGTTCCTCAACTACATTAAACACACACACACACACCCTATTTCACTACCTGTTTGTTTGTTTTTTTTATTTTTTTTTTCAACGTTTATTTATTTTTGGGACAGAGAGAGACAGAGCATGAATGGGGGAGGGGCAGAGAGAGAGGGAGACACAGAATCGGAAACAAGCTCCAGGCTCTGAGCCATCAGCCCAGAGCCCGACGCGGGGCTCGAACTCACGGACTGCGAGATGGTGACCTGGCTGAAGTCGGACGCTTAACCGACTGCGCCAACCAGGCGCCCCTCACTACCTGTTTTTTAGGGGTTTAAGAAAGCAGCCTGGTCAGTTGACTTCTCTCTGCACTTGTGTGAAGGTTGATTACTAATAAAAAATGCTCCTGCAGCTTTTGAAACCTAAGTTCTCTTTGGTACCTTAGAAAAAAAGTCTTAATCTTCCAGAATTTTTACATATAATCAAACTAATCAGTCTTTTCTTTATGTCCTCTCATTTGGTTTTGTTTTGGTTGTTGAAGTATTGTTTACATATAACAAGAGTCACCATTTTCAATTACAGGTTTAGGAGTTTGGACAATGCAGTTGTGTGATTACCATACAGAACACTTCTATCACGTCGAAAATTTCCCTTGTGCCCTTTTGAGTCAACACCTCCCTCCACCCTTAGTTCCTAGCAACCAGTAATGTTTTCTGCCCCTACAGATTTGCCTTTTCCAGAATGTCTTATATGCCTTTTGTATCTGTCTTCCTTCATGTATTTAGCACCGTATTTAGCACAATGCATATGAGTCGCCCATGCTAATACATGTTATCAGTAGTTTCTTTATTCCTGCATAGTATCCACTGGATGCTTACTCCACGGTTGGTTTATCCAATGACCAGTTGAAGATATATAAGCTGTCTACAATCTTTCACAATTATGAATGAAACCATTATAAACTTTTACATACAAATTTTTATGTGAATATATAATTTTTCATTTCTCTTGGGTAAATAAATACCAAGGAGTAGTAGGACTCCTGGGTCATATGGTTAAGTTGTGTGTTTAACTTTATTAGAAACTGCCAGTCTTCTAAAGTGACTATACACCATTCTGAATTCCCACCAGAAATGTACAAAGGTTCAAACTGTTTTGTGTCCTTATCAGCTTTTGTTATTGCCAATTTTTTTGTTTTGTTTTTTGTTTTTTTGTAGCCATTCCAACAGGGAAAATAGAATGTCACTATGCTTTTAATTTGTATTCCTAATAACCATAAGATGTCAAACATCTTTTGATATGTTTATTTGCCATCTATATATTCTTTTCAAAGTGTCTGCTCAAATCTTTTGCCCATTTAATTGGGTTGTTTGTTTATTATTAAGTTTGGACGGTTCTTTATATATTTGGATACAAGACCTCCATCAGGTCTGTATTTTACAAATATTTTCTCCAGTCTGTAGTCTGGTATTTTCGTTTTCTTAACAGTGTCTTCCAAAGAATTTTAATTTGAGGCAAGTCCAATTTGTCAATTTTTTCCCTTTATGGCTTGTATTTATTATGCCATGTATAAAAGTCTTTGCCCAATCTAAGACCACATTTTCTATGTTTTTGTCTATAAGTTTCATAATTTTAGGTTTTATATTTAGGTCTGTGATCATTTTAAATTAATTTCTGTAAATGATGAGAGGTATGAGTTGAGGGTCTGTTTTTTGCATATGAATACAAAATTGAAGTATGGATCTATTTCTAGGATGTCTTATTCTTTTCCATTACCTTGTATGTCTATCATTTTGCAGAGAGCACAGTCTTGATTTCTGAAGCTTTACAGTTATTTCTCAAAACTGTTTTGGCTACTCTGGTTTCTCTTCATTTCCCTATATTCTTAAGAATTAGCTTGTTAATTTATAAAAAAATAACTCTATTGGGATTCCATTTAAGCTACAGAACAATTTGGGATTAGTTGACTCTTAACGTATTGGGTCTTCTAATCCATGAAGTCCATATTATCCCTCTATTTGCTTAATTTTTCTGGTTTCTTTCATCATTTTGTAGTTTTCAGCATGCAGATCCTGAACATATGTTGTTACCTATATACCACGGTATTTTGTGTTTTGGGTGTTATTGGGTGTTTTGGGTGTTATACTTTTTAACATTTTTTTCAATTAACAATTATTCCATTGCTAGTACAGAGAAATACTAACCCTGCACCTTGTGACCTCGTTAAACTCACTTATTAGTTCTGGTAGCTACTGTGTAGATTTTTTGAGAGTTTCTGTGTAAGAAATAATTTCATTTGCAAACAGACATAGTATTATTTCCTCCTTTCCAATCTAATGTCTATTCTTCCTTTTCTTGCCTTAGTTCACTGGCTAGGACCTCCAGTATGATGTGTAAGAGGAGCAACAAGCGGTCATCCCTGCCTTGTTTCCAATTTTAAGGGAAAAGTATGGTCTCACCATTAAGTATGATGTTAGTTACAGTTTTTCACAGAAGTCCTTTATCAGGGTGAGGAAGTTCCCTTCTAACGCTAATTTTCCCAGAGCTTTTTATCATGAGTAGATGCTGGATTTTGTCAAATATTTTGTCTGTATCTATTGAGATGATTATATAGTCCTTATCCTTTATTCTGCTAATTTGGTGAATTATGTTGGTTTATTTCCTAAATAAACCAGCCTGATATTCCTGGGATAAACCTTGGTTTGTCCTACCAAATTGTCCTTTTAATATACTGTTGGATTCAACTTGCTAACAGTTTGTAAGGATTTTTACATTTACTTTCATGAGGGATATTGGTCTTTAGTTGTCTTTTCTTATAGTATCAATAAGCTGGTAAGTGTTCTTTCTTGTTTTTTCAGAAAGAACAGGATTGACAGTATTCCTTTCTTAAGTGTTTGCTAGAATTCCCAGCAAAGCCATCTGGGAATTTAATTTTTTAGTAAACATAGAACTACTCAGATTCTCTATTTCTTCTTGTATTGGTTTTGGAAATGTCTTTTAAAAAATATATCCATTTTATCTAAGCTATCTAACTTATTGGCACAAAAAGTATTCAGGGACACCTGGGTGGCTCAGTCAGTTGAGTGTCCAGCTCTTGATTTTAGCTCAGCTCATGATCTCATGGTTTTGGGGATCAAGCCTCACATCAGTCTCTGCCTCTTTCCCACTCACACATTCTCTATCAAAATAAATAAATATTTTTTTAAAAAGGTATTCCCAATTTTTATTTATTGTCCTCTTAATTTCTGTAAGGTCCACAGTAGTATCCCTTACCTTACTAAATTTTTTGTTACTATTTTCTTTTCAGTGAATTCTCTTTAAGATACTTTTAAACATAAAATCAGTCATTTATAAATCATGGTAATTTTATAACCTTTATAAAAAAGTATATCTCACTTCACTCTCCTGCCTAATTACGCTAATAGGCCTAGCCCTTCAAGATCAATATTAAATACAATTGTGATACTTCTATATATTACCAACAAACATGAGGTGGCCTTTTGACATACACTTTTTAAAACTGAGTTAAAGAAATAACCATCTACTTCTTTTATCTGGAGCAGGGATTGACAAACTATGGACCCAGGCTAAATCTGGCCTACCACCTGTTTTTGTAACACACTTTTTTTGAAACACACTCATTTATTTATATATTGTCTGTAGTTACTTTCACCTTACGATGGCAGAATTGAGTAGATGTGACAGAAATCAGACAGCCCATGAAGCCTAACATATTTACCCTCTGGCCCTTTACAACAGTTTTGCTAACCCCGTAATTTAGAGGATTCTTCTTTTAATCAAGAATGGATGCTAGATTTTATCAAACATCTTCTTGGGTAAGTGTTATAATGAATTTACATTTTCCTCTTTAACCTATTTATATGGCAAATTATATTGAGATTCCTAATTGCACCATCCCTGCATCCTGGAATGAATGCACCAAGGTGTTTTTTTTTCTTTTTTTTTAATGTTTATTTTGAGAGAGAGAGCATGTGTGAGTGGGGCTGGGGGCAGAGACAGAGGGAGAGACAGAATCCCAAACAGGTTGTCTGCACACAGCCCGACACAGGGCTTGATTCTCTAGAACTATGAAATCATGACCTGAGCCAAAATCAAGAGTTGGACACTTAACCCACTGAGTCACCCAGGTACCCCAGTCAAGTTGTTTTATATCTGGGATTCTTCTGATACATGTAACAGGAATTTTTTTTATCAGTAATACTTATAAGTGAGATTGGTCTAACAGTTCTCTTCCCAATATCTGCTAGCCTTGTAAAAAAGAACTAAAGAAATCTGCTTTTGAAGTATTTCCTGATTATCCTTAATAAATACGGTATCTGTTCCTCTGAATGTTCAGTGTTCTTCAAGCAACTATTATTGAACTTAATCATATCTGAACTATGTTAAAGGAATTTAACTTCAATTCCCCTTCTACTGCCTCAGTATAAGAAGGAAAACAATGCTAAAAGGCTGTAACATATTTTCATATACTGCTCTAGAAGCTGGGAGTGTTTTATACTAGACTGAATATTTACTAATGCTTCTAATGCTTTTTTTTTTTTCTCCTGAGTCTGCTATGTGTGTATGTATGGTGAATATGTAATACTTAATGTAATTTCTTAAAAATTAAACTATTAAAATGTAATTTCTTTAGGAATCACATACCAAGGTTAATTTTATAGACACACTATTTTAAAAGAAAAGGTGCATCTTAACTAATGCAGCTAAAGGGAAATACACACACAAAAATTACTAATAAAGTATGCTCTGGATAATTCTAGACTGATTCTACAATTATATAGCTACATGACTTTTGGACAAGTTATTTAATCTGTATGGACCTGAACTGAATCTCATCGCCTATGAAATGATGAATTTGATGACTCCTAGAGTCCCTTTCAGCAGTAAGATTCTAAGAATCTAAGATAACTAATTTATTTTTTATATTAAATCTCACAAGGTTCTCAAACAAGTGTCTAATCCTTTTTAATAAAGAAAAAATAGGTAAGTTTGATATGATGTAATAGCTTTATTAGCCTCATGTTTATCTTTGTAAATTTGTACAGTTTTCATTGGATGTTTTTGTTCTGCAAAATTGTCTAAGGCCATAATTATCACACAACATACATATTTTAAAAGAATAATATAGGTGTGCCTGCGTGGCTCAGTTGGTTAAGTGTCCAACTGTTGATTTCAGCTCAGGTCATGATCTTAGTTTATGAGTTTGAGCCCTGCATTGGGCTCTGTGCTGACAGCATGGAGCCTGCTTAGGATTCTCTCTCTCCCTTTCCCTATGTCACTCTTTCTCTCTCTCTCTCTCTCTCTCTCTCTCTCTCTCTCTCAAAATAAATAAATGAACTTAAACAAATTTTTAAATAAAGAATTTTTAAAAAATTAAAATAGGAATATAACTTAAAAAAAATGATAAGGGGAGGCTTTGAATAAAACCCATTATCCCTTGTTGAGTCTCAAAAAGACTTTAAAAAGTTACCTCTGTTTTTGGAAGACATCTTCCTTCCTGATGATTTCAATGTTTCTTTATTTCTTTTTTTCCTAGTTGCTTTGATCTGTCCTTGACCAGATGCAGAATCAGAGTCAGAAGAGTCAAGTTTGACTTGACGGTGCCTTCTTGACTTGGATGCCTTGAGAGTGAGAAATCCAATTAACCACAATGAATCACAAAATGAATCCAACTGATGGATAATTTAGGGAAAGAAGCATATACAATCAAAGAGGAGGAAAAATAAAAATCATAAAGTACTTTACCATAATGCTGGCTTAACACTTGTTGCATATATATACTCTTTTATCTTTATAATAGGAAAGCCTCCCTGGAGTGTCATCAGCAACTACTCAAACTGGGTGAAAAATGTAGTTGTTGGGTTAAAATGTAGTTGTAGTTGCATGGCTGGGAAACAGGTGTAAAGGATGAGTACTGTTTCTTACTGTCTAATAACCTATTTTTCCTTTCTTCTAATAACATTTATGTTCCCTAGTTACCACCATATGTTTTGAGTGGAACTACTTTATGCCTGGTTCCAGGTATGTGCCGCTGACCTAGTCAAAAGTTTCACATTCCCATGGCCACTGATTTTGGGCATGTGACCTCTATCATGGCCAGAATAACTCCATTTTAGAGTTCTAGTTAACTATCAGGAAGGAAAATTCTCCCTTTCTATTGAACTTAAGCTGGGACCACGGCAAAGCGGGCTGTCAGGAAGAACACTTGAAGACAGTAAAAGCAACACAGCAGGTAAGAAATGGAGGGACGGTGCAAGGACATTTTAGTTTCATCAGTCAATGAATTCCCTTACTTGCTTAAGCAGAGTTCTCACAGGAGTTTTCAGTTAATGCCATGTATGCAGTGCAGGTATTAACAATTGTTTAAAAACTATCATGCATTATATGTTAATTGTGTCTCAATAAAGAAAAAATCTGCAGCTATGCTATGACACTCTATTAACACTTTATGGGAATTATAATTTAATTCTTTAATAACTTTTAAAAAGTATTTCATAATGTCTAAAGATACACATTAAATATCAATTGGCAGTATATTATACGGAAACAGTTCTGGTTTAAAACAATTTGGATTAATTAATTTATTGTTCTTCATTCAACAATATTTTGTACTCAATTTACTGTGAGATACCTATATGTAACACTTAAAAAAATCTACAGTCACTTTTAACTTTTTTTTATTCCTTTTCATTTCTACAACTAGAAAATGATAGTAATTTCCCACAGAATACAGACATTCTTGGATTCATGAAAAAAAAACAGGAAAAAATATGGGATTGAGCACATAAGTTTATCAGTGCTCTCTCCGAAAATGCCACTAACATGAAAGTAAGAAGCTAAAAATGAATAAATTCACAAAACAGAGCTAACAGAAAACAATGCAGCTGCTAAAAAAATTTTAGCAGTAGAAACAGTGAGTGGTAGCTGATTGAAGTGAATGAAGAAATTTGAAATCTAATTGCCTATATTGAGGAAGTTACTAGAAAGCAAGCTGACCCAAGTGGATCAGGAATTAGTCATCAGAAATGGGACAACAAAGGGGCGCCTAGGTGGCTCAGTTGGTTAAGTGTCTGACTTTGGCTCAGGTCATGATCTCACAGTTCATGAGTTGGAGCCCTGCATCAGGCTCTATGCTGACAGCTTAGAGCCTGGAGCCTGCTTTGCATTCTGTGTCTCCCTCTCTTTCTGCCCCTCCCCTACTCACACTTTGTGTCCCTCTCTCTCTCAAAACTAAATAAACATTAAAAAAAAAAAAAAAAAGAAAGAAAGAAATGGGACAACAAAAATGGCAGATAGGCTGAAAATCTACAGAAGTAATTGTGTCCTGTTTCCCAACCTCAAAACTCAACAACTGACCTCCTGCAGAAAACAGGAGGCTTGCACTCTGGAGAGGCTAAGCTGCAAGGTTGAGGAATGGTGTAACAGAAGAAGGGGACAGAGTCTCTCACTGACAACCCAGGAGTGAGGTGAAATCTGCATAAGGAACGGTAAGCCTCTTGAGGGATTCTCTCTGTAGGCTCCCAAAATATTGGCAGCCTGGTTTATTTACCTCTCCTTCCCGCAGACAAGCTGTCTGGTAAAAATGACCAGATCCAAGGAAAAGAAATACTGAGGCTAAAAGTTGTAGCTCTATATGACCACTCTTAAATATGATCTAAGGCTCTTCAAACGTTTCAACAAAGCCACCAAAATGAAAGAGATCTAAATAAACAAAAATAGGAACTCTAGGGAGAAAGGAGGAAACTTCAAAACACTGTAATATCCTCAAAGAGATAAAAGATAAAGATAGTGCCTCCAGAAAAAAAATTTTTTTTAAGTAAGAAAAGATTCAGAGAAGAAAAAAAAAATCTTAGCAATAAAAAAAGGTCAGCAGAAATAAACAATTCAAATAATGGTTCAGAAGACAAAGTTTAGACAGATTTCCTGAAAACAGGGATTGAAAACAGAAAACAAAAATAAGAAAATGAAAATTCAAGAGAAAAAGCAAGAATGCAGCAAAAATACTATCAAAGAAACAATATAAAAAACTCCTCATAACTGAAGGCTATCAGATTGAAAGGATGCCTGCCCTGAAAGCCAAGGGCAGTGATGGAAAAAAAAAGACCCACACCAAGTTACATTATCATGAAATTTCAAAACTCCAGGGATAGAAAGTCCTAAAACCTTCCATGATCAAGAATATCAAAAGCTGGAAGACAATAACAAACAACAGTGTCAAAATTCCAAGTAAACACCAGAAAAGATAACTGAAAGAGAAAAAGTTAAAGATGGATTAGGAATTCCGGGGTGGAAGTCGTGGAGCAGGAGACTGCTGGGTTATATGAGCTCTGTAGTAGTATTAGACTTTTTAAACTACATACTTGTATTGTGGCGCCTGGGTGGCTCAGTTGGTTAAGCATCCGAAGTTGGCTCAGGTCATGATCTCACAGTTCATGAGTTGGAGCCCCACGTAGTGCTCTGTGCTGACAGCTCAGAGCCTGGAGCCTGCTTTGGATTCTGTGTCTCCCTCTCTCTCTGCCTCTTCCCTGCTCGCACTCTGTCTCTCTCTCTCTCTCTCAAAAATAAATGTTAAGGGGTGAGAAGGGAAGATGGTGGCATAGGAGGATGCGGGGCTCACCACGTCATGCTGATCACCCAGATTCCACCTACACCTGCCTAAATAACCCAGAAAACCACCAAAAGACTAGCAGAATGGATTCTCTGGAGCCAAGCCCAGACAAGAGGCCCATGGAAGAAGGTAGGGAGGGCAGAGAGGCGGTGCGCACTACAGGACTGGTGGGAGGGAGCCGGGGCGGAGGGGCGTCCTGCCGGCCAAGCAGAGCCCCTGAGTCTGGCTTGCAAAAGCGGAGGGGCCGGAGGGAGTGTGTTCTGACAGCAAGCGGGACTTAGCATCTGGGAGGTCATAAGTTAACAGCTCTGCTCGGAGAGCGGGAAGGCTGGAGGACAACGGGAGGGAGAGTTGTTGAGCCCCTGACGACAGAGCTCAGCTTGGCGGGGAACAAAGGCGCTCGCCAGCGCCATCTCCCTCACCCATCCCCCAGCCAAAATCCCAAAGGGAACCAGTACTGCCAGGGAACTTGCTCGCACCACGCGAACACCCA
Organism: Herpailurus yagouaroundi; assembly: GCF_014898765.1. Classification (NCBI taxonomy): domain Eukaryota; kingdom Metazoa; phylum Chordata; class Mammalia; order Carnivora; family Felidae; genus Herpailurus; species Herpailurus yagouaroundi. The sequence continues at coordinate 37,594,560 of NW_024412396.1, read as the reverse complement.
ACGCTGTGCTTCTGCGGATCCATCCCTCTGGCGGCGGGTCTGACTCCCTCCTGTTGCCGCAGGGCCCCTCCCAAAGTGGATCACTGAAGGATAAGTGAGCTGAGCCTGCCCCTCCTGCCCCTGTGCACCTTGCCGATCCACCCCAGCTAATACGCCAGATCCCCAGCACTACAAGCCTGGCAGTGTGCAAGTAGCCCAGACGGGCCACCCCACCCCACAGTGAATCCCGCCCCTAGGAGAGGGGAAGAGAAGGCACACACCAGTCTGACTGTGGCCCCAGCGGTGGGCTGGGGGGCAGACATCAGGTCTGACTGCGCCCCGCCCACCAACGCAAGTTATTCAAGACAGCACAGGGGAAGTGCCCCACAGTCCCACACCACTCCAGGGACTATCCAAAATGACGAAATGGAAGAATTCCTCTCAGAAAAATGTCCAGGAAATAACAACAGCTAACGAACTGATCAAGAATGATTTAAACAATATAACAGAAAGTGAACTTAGAATAATAGTCATAAAATTAATCGCTGGGCTTGAAAACAGTATAGAGGAGAGCAGAGAATCTATTGCTACAGAGATCAAAGGACTAAGGAACAGTCAGGAGGAGCTAAAAAATGCTATAAATGAACTGCAAAATAAAATGGAGACAACCACGGCTTGGATTGAAGAGGCAGAGGAGAGAATAGGTGAACTAGAAGATAAAATTGTGGAAAAAGAGGAAGCTGAGAAAAAAGATAAAAAAATCCAGGAGTATGAGGGGGAAATTAGAGAACTAAGTGATGCACTAAAGAGAAATAATATACGCATAATTGGTATTCCAAGGAGGAAGAGAGAGGAAAGGTGCTGAAGGTGTACTTGAAGAAATAATAGCTGAGAACTTCCCTGAAGTGGGGAAGGAAAAAGGCATTGAAATCCAAGAGGCACAGAGAACTCCCTTCAGACGTAACTTGAATCGATCTTCTGCATGACATATCATAGTGAAACTGGCAAAATACAAGGATAAAGAGAAAATTCTGAAAGCAGCTAGGGATAAAAGTGCTCTAACATATAAGGGGAGACTGATAAGACTCGTGACGGATCTCTCTACTGAAACTTGGAAGGCCAGAAAGGAATGGCAGGAGATCTTCAATGTGATGAACAGAAAAAATATGCAGCCGAGAATCCTTTATCCAGCAAGTCTGTCATTTAGAATAGAAGGAGAGATAAAGGTCTTCCCAAACAAACAAAACCTGAAGGAATTCATCACCACTAAACCAGCCCTACAAGAGATCCTAAGGGGGATCCTGTGAGACAAAACACCAGAGACATCGCTACAAGCATGAAACCTACAGACATCACAATGACTCTAAACCCGTATCTTTCTACAATAACACTGAACGTAAATGGACTAAATGTGCCAACCAAAAGACATAGGGTATCAGAATGGATAAAAAAACAAGACCCATCTATTTGCTGTCTACAAGAGACTCATTTTAGACCCGAGAACACCTTCAGATTGAAAGTGAGGGGATGGAGAACTATTTATCATGCTACTGGAAGTCAAAAGAGCTGGAGTAGCCATACTTATATCAGACAAACTAGACTTTAAAGGCTGTAACAAGAGATGAAGAAGAGCATTATATAATAATTACAGGGTCTATCCATCAGGAAGAGCTAACAATTATAAATGTCTATGTGCCAAATACAGGAGTCCCCAAATATATAAAACAACTACTCACAAACATAAGCAACCTTATTGATAAGAATGTGGTAATTGCAGGGGACTTTAACACTTCACTTACAGAAATGGATAGATCATCTAGACACACGGTCAATAAAGAAACAAGGGCCCTGAATGATACATTGGATCAGATGGACTTGACAGACATATTTAGAACTCTGCATCCCAAAGCAACAGAATATACTTTCTTCTCAAGTGCACATGCAACATTCTCCAAGATAGATCACATACTGGGTCACAGAACAGCCCTTCATAAGTATACAAGAATTGAAATTATACCATGCATACTTTCAGACCACAATGCTATGAAGCTTGAAATCAACCACAGGAAAAAGTCTGGAAAACCTCCAAAAGCATGGAGGTTAAAGAACACCCTACTAAAAATGAATGGGTCAACCAGGCAATTAGAGAAGAAATTAAAAACTATATGGGAACAAACAAAAATGAAAAGACAACAATCCAAACGCTTTGGGATGCAGCGAAGGCAGTCCTGAGAGGAAAATACATTGCAATCCAGGCCTATCTCAAGAAACAAGAAAAATCCCAAATACAAAATCTAACAGCACACCTAAAGGAAATAGAAGCAGAACAGCAAAGACAACCTAAACCCAGCAGAAGAAGAGAAATAATAAAGATCAGAGCAGAAATAAACAATATAGAATCTGAAAAAACTGTAGAGCAGATCAACGAAACCAAGAGTTGGTTTTTTGAAAAAATAAACAAAACTGATAAACCTCTAGCCAGGCTTCTCAGAAAGAAAAGGGAGATGACCCAAATAGATAAAATCATGAATGAAAATGGAATTATTACAACCAATCTCTCAGAGATACAAGCAATTATCAGGGAATACTATGAAAAATTATATGCCAACAAACTGGACAACCTGGAAGAAATGGACAAATTCCTAAACACTCACACACTTCCAAAACTCAATCAGGAGGAAATAGAAAGCTTGAACAGACCCATAACCAGTGAAGAAATTGAATCAATTATCAAAAATCTCCCAACAAATAAGAGTCCAGGACCAGATGGCTTCCCAGGGGAGTTCTACCAAACGTTTAAAGCAGAGATAATACCTATCCGTCTCAAGCTATTCCAAAAAATAGAAAGGGAAAGAAAACTTCCAGACTCATTCTATGAAGCCAGTATTACTTTGATTCCTAAACCAGACAAAGACCCAGTAAAAAAAGAGAACTACAGGCCAATATCCCTGATGAATATGGATGCAAAAATTCTCAATAAGATACTAGCAAATCGAATTCAACAGCATATAAAAAGAATTATTCACCATGATCAAGTGGGATTCATTCCTGGGATGCAGGGCTGCTTCAACATTCGCAAATCAATCAATGTGATACATCACATTAATAAAAGAAAAGATAAGAACCATATGATCCTGTCAATCGATGCAGAAAAGGCCTTTGACAAAATTCAGCAACGTTTCTTAATAAAAACCCTCAAGAAAGTCAGGATAGAAGGAACATATTTAAGATCATAAAAGCCATTTATGAAAAGCCCACAGCTAACATCATCCTCAATGGGGAAAAACTGAGAGGTTTTTCCCTGAGATCAGGAACACGACAGGGATGTCCACTCTCACCACTGTTGTTTAACATAGTGTTGGAAGTTCTAGCATCAGCAATCAGACAACAAAAGGAAATCAAAGGCATCCAAATTGGCAAAGATGAAGTCAAGCTTTCGCTTTTTGCAGATGACATGATATTATACATGGAAAATCCAATAGACTCCACCAGAAGTCTGCTAGAACTGATACATGAATTTAGCAAAGTTGCAGGATACAAAATCAATGTACAGAAATCAGTTGCATTCTTATACACTAACAATGAAGCAACAGAAAGACAAATAAAGAAACTGATCCCATTCACAATTGCACCAAGAAGCATAAAATACCTAGGGATAAATCTAACCAAAGATGTAAAAGATCTGTATGCTGAAAACTATAGAAAGCTTATGAAGGAAATTGAAGAAGATATAAAGAAATGGAAAAACATTCTGTGCTCATGGATTGGAAGAATAAATACTGTCAAAATGTCAATACTACCCAAAGCTATCCACACATTCAATGCAATCCCAATCAAAATTGCACCAGCATTCTTCCCGAAGCTAGAACAAGCAATCCTAAAATTCATATGGAACCACAAAAGGCCCCGAATAGCCAAAGTAATTTTGAAGAAGAAGACCAAAGCAGGAGGCATCACAATCCCAGACTTTAGCCTCTACTACAAAGCTGTCATCATCAAGACAGCATGGTATTGGCACAAAAACAGACACATAGACCAATGGAATAGAATAGAAACCCCAGAAGTAGACCTACAAACGTATGGCCAACTAATCTTTGACAAAGCAGGAAAGGACATCCAATGGAAAAAAGACAGTCTCTTTAACAAATGGTGCTGGGAGAACTGGACAGCAACAAGCAGAAGGTTGAAACTAGACAACTTTCTCACACCATTCACAAAAATAAACTCAAAATGGATAAAGGACCTGAATGTGAGACAGGAAACCATCAAAACCCTAGAGGACAAAGCAGGAAAAGACCTCTCTGACCTCAGTCATAGCAATTTCTTACTTGACACATCCCCAAAGACAAGGGAATTAAAAGCAAAAATGAACTACTGGGACCTCATGAAGATAAAAAGCTTCTGCACAACAAAGGATACAACCAACAAAACTAAAAGGCAACCAATGGAATGGGAAAAGATATTTGCAAATGACATATGGGACAAAGGGCTAGTCTCCAAAATCTATAAAGAGCTCACCAAACTCCACACCCGAAAAGCAAATAACCCAGTGAAGAAATGGGCAGAAAACATGAATAGACACTTCTCTAAAGAAGACATCCGGATGGCCAACAGGCACATGAAAAGATGCTCAACGTCACTCCTCATCAGGGAAATACAAACCAAAACCACACTCAGATATCACCTCACGCCAGTCAGAGTGGCCAAAATGAACAAATCAGGAGACTATAGATGCTGGAGAGGATATGGAGAAACGGGAACCCTCTTGCACTGTTGGTGGGAATACAAATTGGTGCAGCCACTCTGGAAAAGAGTGTGGAGGTTCCTCAAAAAATTAAAAATAGACCTACCCTATGACCCAGCCATAGCACTGCTAGGAATTTACCCAAGGGATACAGGAATACTGATGCATAGGGGCACTTGTACCCCAATGTTTATAGCAGCACTCTCAACTATAGCCAAATTATGGAAAGAGCCTAAATGTCCATCAACTGATGAATGGATAAAGAAATTGTGGTTTATATACACAGTGGAGTACTATGTGGCAATGAGAAAGAATGAAATATGGCCTTTTGTAGCAACGTGGATGGAACTGGAGAGTGTGATGCTAAGTGAAATAAGCCATACTGAGAAAGACAGATACCATATGGTTTCACTCTTATGTGGATCCTGAGAAACTTAACAGAAACCCATGGGGGAGGGGAAGGAAAAAAAAAAAAAAGAGGTTAGAGTGGGAGAGAGCCAAAGGATAAGAGACTCTTAAAAACTGAGAACAAACTAAGGGTTGATTTGGGGCCGGCGCCGCGGGGAGCGGGGGGGGGGGGGTGATGGGTATTGAGGAGGGCACCTTTTGGGATGAGCACTGGGTGTTGTATGGAAACCAATTTGACAATAAATTTCATATACTGAAAAATAAAAAATAAAAAAATAAATGTTAAAATTAAAAAAAAAAAAGAAAGAAAGAAAGAACTTACCTGAACAACAACTGAAAAGGCCTTTGATTTTATTCTCGCTAAGGATTCTGCCCTTTCACATCTCTGGATAAGAAATAAACAGGAAGGTGAAAAAGTTAAAATACATAAACATTAAAAGAAATTATGAATACCCAGTTATTTGATATCAGAAATAAGACTGGAGATAGAAGGTACGGTAAAAAGAAATTAACATTTTTTGGACACATATTGACCAAAGACATATAAACACACACAACATTCTCATAGCAGGTCCACAATACCATCTCCATAGCTTCTGACTGTTGAAATTCAGGATTTAAGGAAGATTATATGAATGAAAGCCTTGGTGATCAGGCCACTCCCTCCTCATCTGCCTCCTCTTCTGCCTATGCCCCAAAATGACTCCTGTCTCATCCACGAAGATGGATGAAAACCCTGGAGGCAGGAAGCAATAAACAGTAGCTAGAGCTCCACACTGGCTGAAAGTAGGACAGGAAGAAAAGACATATTTCAAAAACCCTACTCTGCCTGTGTAAGGACTAAGAGCACCTTCCACCATCATTCTCCCCTTTCCCTGCAAAAACTCTTAACATCCTCACTCCCAATTTACACTTGTTGTGGTCTTCCACAAGGTTTCCAGGAAAAAACAGACTAACTTTTCATAGAGCCGATGTTTCAGGATTGTCTGAGATAATTATTTTAATACCAAGGGTCATAATACCTGTACACAGAATCACTTGTATACATAATACTTGTATACAGAACCACACAGAAAATGAAAATAAACTAACCAAACTATTGCCCTGCAAACAATCAGATAGTGAATTTCTCTGACCTCTGATTCTTGTGAATTTCCTTCTCTCTTTTCTTCTCCATCTTTAACTTTTGATTTTAAGGATGGATTCTGGAAGAGCACAAAAGTTATGTATACACATTTACAATTCAGATTAACTAAAAATCAATTGCAAATAATTTCAGAGCAATGAGAATCATTTATTTTTTTAATTACTGCAAAACTAAAAGATCATTTCACCTTATTACTGCACGGCCCACCACCTGACATTAAGTTAAGGTCAAGGTTAGGTTTGAGAATAGTTCTAAAAATCATCAATAAAATGCCTAAATCCTCCTAACTAAGGAAGGAAAACATGCATTTCACATAGTAGTAAGAAAATTGGTTTATTCTCCTTTCCTTCAGGTATTCAGAGGTCTTAGTAATGCTAACTAGAGAGTTTACTCAAAGAGGGTGCTATAAAAAAAAGTAGTATAAAAAAAGGGCAATAAGAGAGTACTCCGATAGATTTTTACATTGATTGCCTAGGTCATTTGTGTAACCCATTTGTAACACTTGAAGTATTCAAACATTCTAAACTGTGCTGTCTCTCATTAAAATAAATGTGGGTAGAGGAAGCAAACTGTTTCCTTCTTCTCAAGACTGTCATCTCATCACTTTCTTTGTTTATCTTTTCTAAAATTAAGTTTTGAGCCAAATCCCTTTATATAATGAAAAGCCAAAAACTGGCAACCAATCTTTCTGAAAGACAATATATAAAATAATAATTCCCATCTAGCACTTATGAAAACACTAATACATTATCAGACACATAATAAGTCATCAGAAATTGCTTATGTTTTACTTTTATTTTTTCCTAAAAGTATTTACTAAAATAAGATGGAGTGGTGATTTCAAAGCTAAATTCAGCAAGGCTGGCCATGAGGTTTCCAGGGTAAAAAGTTTCTCTAGGTGAAAAGGTTACTGTGGAATGTGGGCAGCTCCAGCGTCAGTATCTGGATTAGAAAACTAAACTGAAAATCTGTAAAACTGTGTAAAACTAAACTGTGCTGATGAGATCTGTAAATGGATAAATCGAGGCAGGCAGAGCATGCCCTCTCACAATGGAAGAAGCCACCACTCAGGTCTAGCAGTCTGTTGCCATGCACAAAAGTGGGACCACTATTACAAACCACTGATTTTTAACAGAAGCTAGATGTCTGGAATTTTAACTGAAGTCCACAAATATTTAAGTGCCAGTAATTATTTTGACATTTTAAAACAATTTTAGGATCAACACTGTGTCAAACAAACCACACGTGTGTGTAGGATTTGGCCCAAAGACCGCCAGTGTGCAACCTCTAGAAAATGCTAAATTATAAAGATTGGAATAAATCTATGGTATACCAAGATTACTTATTCCTCTAAAGTTAGATAGATATTATATATAATGTATGTTATTTAATACATATTATAGAATTATTATTAATAATTGTGTAAATATATATATAATGACATACAAAATCTGTTTGTAAGGTTAAATAGCATTACATAGCTGATAACTGGCAAAGCCAGACCTAGAAAAGTAAAGCTCTCGAAATCTTAACTCCAGGAGAATGTAGCCACTCAACTAAACTGCCTCTCAACCTCATCATCCCTGTCTAGCCATTAGTGTAGAATGCAAATACAACAGTGATATATTAAACAAGCAGTCACATACCTTTCTGTCTTTGTGCCACTGCTGATGCTCTAAAACTATGTTCTTAATATTGTCAAAAAAATCATCCTTTATCAAGCTGAGGGCTTTGTCTGGATTGGATTTATCACCTGAAATTATATGTTTCATGTTCTGATAATGATCATGAACATTCAGCATTTCCTAAAAGTGAAAAGATGAATCTTTCAGTTCAATTTTTGAGGAGAAACTTAAAGGCAAAACCAACACAAAATAAAATGACACTCCCAAGTGACTAAGTTGATAAAGCATAATAAGCTACAGTATATTGAAAACAATATAATCATACAACCCAAATAGTACAACTTTATTAATGGTCTCCACAGAGATCCACTAATCTTCACAAACCTCAAAGCCTCTGTGCCTGTCCCCATAAGCTCCATCATTACTTCACTAGTAAGATCCACGATTAAAAGAAATAGAAGGCAATTTTTGACAACATTTGAGGCATCACTTAGACCTTCTTCCCCAGCAACCTCCAGCCAGTTGGGCAGGTCTATGGGGTAAGGGAAAGACAGCACATTACAGGTAGACTTCAGAAATCAGATAAAGCCAGTATTGAGACTTGGCTCAAAGAGCAGCAGAGAACGACTGACACTCCCATCACAGATGACCACTGCAACACCCGAGTCATCCCCAAGTTAGGCTACTCAATTCATTTCCAGTAGGTTTTGATGGCATTGACAGGGATCTGTTCAAACAATCACGAGCTGCTGGGCAGTGCTGAGTGCTCACTCATGCAGGACCTTCAAAGGAGAACACTGTCCAGACATGGGGAGCCCCTAACTTTGTACAGCTTGCAGTGTGCTGAATTCCATTATTTTACTACATGCAATAAAATACAGAGGAAAGACCACTAGCTGGATCCGGTTTTGAGGCTGAGTTCTGTCATTTGCTAGACTGTGACCTTGAGCAAATGCCTCAATCTGAGAATCACATTCCACATTTGTACAAAATTAAGTGATGCCATCTAGCCCACTGTAAACTATATTAAGTGAGCTTATACAAGTGGGAATGTTCTATAAAATGTAAAGCAACATACAAAGCTAAAGGATTAAGAAATAAAAGAAAGTACATGCACTTTGGAGCCTTATAGGCTTGGACATTCAAATCCAGTGTCTGTACCTTACTGTACCCTACTTTATGCAAATTACTTACTTTCTCTGAACCTCAGTTTCCTTGTTTTTGAAATCAGGAAAATACCACCTCCTTTGCAGGGTTACTATGATCATTAGTGGGATAACAGACATAAAACACCCAACAGTTCCTGGCACGTGCTGAACACACAACACATGATAGCCACTACTGTATTATAATTGTAGAAGTAAAGAAACAAAGCAATGACTGGCTTAAGGTCCTATTTAAGTAATAGAGTTATAATTCAAAATCAAAAGTTTCTTTTTCCCCATATGCTTTTTTTTTTAATTCCAGTATAGTAAACAGTGTTATATTAGTTTTAGGTATACAACACCGTGACTCAACAAAAATCAGAAGTTCTGATTCAATATCTTAGTCTCTTCATTTTATTATGCATCCTTAACCACAAAGCTAGAACTAATGAGTAGCTGAATCATGACCCAAATTCAGGTCTGCTGACATGTAGGCTTAATAGCATTTGCAGGCAGGAGAAGCAACGTAGGGAAGTATTAAATGTAAGGATTATTATGAGAACAGGTGAAAGACTGCACAAGGACAGGGTGAACAGAGTCAACAGAGGGAAAAGGCTCTTAAAGCAGGTCTGTGGTAAGTGAAAGACCCTACAAAAAATCACGATGACTTCACATAGAAGCTTCTAGGAATAGGCATTCCATAGCTTGGCCCTTTGGACCCTTCTCCCCGATCACCCTAAAAGGATATGCCTTTGTTCACCCCAGCTCTGTTCTCTAAAATCTGTCAGGGGCACCTGGGTGGCTCAGTCGGTTAAGCATCCAATTCTTGATTTCAGCTCAGGTCATGTTCTCATGGTCATGAGATCGAGCCCCACATCGGGCTCCACGCTGAGTGTGGCACTGGCTTGGGATTCTCTCCTTCCCTCTCTCTCTGCCCTTACCCTGCTCGTTCTCTCTCTCAAAATAAAAATTAACTTAAAAACATAAAATATAAAATCTTCCATACCTGTTTGCTGACACAGACAATATTTTCAAACAAAGGAACCTGTATTTCAACACTTTCAGAACCTTTAATTCTTAAAAGAATGTAAAATCAAAAACCATGTTTAAGAAGGTATGTTGACAAAAAATTAACTTTCTACCACCATATCAGTCCACAACCAAAAATGGGTTTTGTTTCAACCTCAGGGCAGTGCTATTCCATGCATGTAAAATTCTGGGAGTCTCACTACTTATTCATGTGAAAGATGATTTTTCTCAATACTGACAACTCAAATAAAATACCAAAACACATTAGATGGTAAAGCTGCTTTAAGACTATGCCTCTTATCCATAAATCTTGATTTCATATTTTTGTTTTATCAGAACAGCTTTATTGTTTTCAGTGGCTTTTAAAATAAGCATTATAGGGGCGCCTGGGTGGCGCAGTCGGTTAAGCGTCCGACTTCAGCCAGGTCACGATCTCGCGGTCCATGAGTTCGAGCCCCGCATCGGGCTCTGGGCTGATGGTTCAGAGCCTGGAGCCTGTTTCCGATTCTGTGTCTCCCTCTCTCTCTGCCCCTCCCCCGTTCATGCTCTGTCTCTCTCTGTCCCAAAAATAAATAAACGTTAAAAAAAAATTAAAAAAAAAAAATAAAATAAAATAAGCATTATAAAAAGCAACTTAAGAAATAAATACATAGTGTTAAAAAATAAAAATTAAGTCACTTTAAATTCTTGTTTTATGACCTATTTAAAATCAAACATAAACGGTGGCTTCAGTATTTGAATCTAAACATCCCAAGTCCAAGGGCAGTCTTCTATATTTTTTGCTTCTCACAGAGTTTCAAGATTTATTCCATAAATTTTCATATATTTAGAGTGTATTACATCTGATACTTTAGAGAAACAATAAGCATTCTATGATTGGTTAAAATCATTAGAAAAAATTTCAGTATCCCTAGATGAAGGTGTAACTTCTATATATAGTTAACAGTAAAACATTTTTTTTTTAATTTCAAGAGCATAAAAAACAAATTTACCTCTAACACATCAGAAGTGATAAGTTTCATTACACGATCATTTGGGTCCTTAAATTCTTCTGTAACTTCAGCTCGTTGAATTTTCTTCTTCATTCTATATGATAGCTGTGTGATAATGAATGTCTTTTAAAGGACATTTTTTTAGATAATCCATTTTCCAAAGACTATCAGACTTTTAAAATAACCTTTAAGGGGCACCTGGGTGGTTCAGTCGGTTAAGCATCCAACTTCAGCTCAGGTCATGATCTCACAGGTCATGAGTTTGAGCCCCAAACCAGGTGAGCTTGAGCCCCACTTCAGGGGAGCTCGAGCCCAATTTGGCCAGGCTGACAGTATGGAGCCTGTGTGGGATTCTTTCTCTCTCCCTCTCTCTCTGCCCCTCATTCACTTGTGCCCTCTTTGATAGACAGATAGATAGATAGATAGATAAAATAAAGTATTTAAAAAAATAATAAAATAAAATAGCCTTTAAGATGTCATGCCACATGATTATAAATTCAAATGATAGAGAAGTTACATGATTGGCCAGCTGATGTCAGATCCAGAATTAGGACCTGGTGCTCTTCTAATCTAATATCTCAAGTGTCATAAGACTGAAGAAACATATTTTATTAGTGGACATTTCAGTTCTTCACCAAATGACTTTAAAATTCCTTGGTCTTCTTTCAGTAACCTCTCTGATCTGAATAAAGGAATAAACAAATGGCAAATGCCAAATCTCATTTCCTATTCTAACAATTTGCTTAACAGATGGCATCTAGAAACATACTGTATTTAAAAGCAGAGACTAAATTTTTGTTTGCAAAACAAAGTAATCAGAAAGCATTTTCTCCTATTTTCTCCTACTGTTCTAATTGTATTGGAAATTATATAATATTCTTTCTACTTTATGGAGACTGAGGTACTTTATGAACAATGAAGTATAATTTCTCATTTTGAAAAACAATCTATTTTAGATAACATACCAATTTGGGCATTGCTGTAAAGTGAAATGCTTTGTCTAGTCGCAGTTTCCTAAAGATATAAGCTGCATCAAAATGTTGTGCATTTATCAAATCTTGCTGAAATTTTAAGACTTCATCCCAATCTTTCAGGGCAACTCTAATCTACAAACAAGAGAGTAAAAAAGTTACTAAAGGTATATCTTTTTCATTAATGTATTTTAATTTTGAAACACTGGCATTCCTGTTTAAATCAGTTTGTTGTAAAAATATTGTACCTGTTTCCTATTTCTGCTGAGGGAAAACAACAAGTATTACCTTTTGTTTTGGTTGACACAGCTGGGTGTTATATAATCCATATAGCAGATACAAAGCACCAACTCTGATCTGGAAGGTGTAGGGCGGTAAAAAATATTGCCAAACCAAAGCTAATGCTTCTTTTGTGAACATGTTCTTTTCTAAATTTCTCATTCTACCACTAGAAAACAAACAGAAAATATATTATGACTCTAAGTAAAACAGTAATGAACACGAATTAGAAGAGGTATATTCTAGCAGCTACTAGAAACTGGATGGGCATTCCACATCTGATCCTTTCACAATTCAAGCACAAAAACTCACTTTTCTGCTGTGCTTCTTACACTGAGGAATAGGCATGCACTCGGTAAACAGGATGCATCTTCCTAAGGCATCAACTTTACTTGCTGAATAGGGGAGCAAAGGGGGAGGGGCTACAAATTATTCCTGGTTAAGAATTCAAAACATTTTTAAAAATTAAAATAACCATGGTTATATTACAGAATAAAATACAAAAGTTATATGCCTTCTAATATACAACGGAGATTTTCCCCAATACTCTCAGGGATATACTCTACACCTCATTAGTCCTTGAGACACCTAGGTGAAAAAGTTAAAGAACCACAATACAACATAACCCACACCCTCCTTCCAATTCTGCAGGACAAAGCTCACCAAAGTAAAGAAGGAGCAGGGTAGAAAAGCAGACTTCACTATACTCCCAAAGCCTGGGATCTTCAAATAATGAATACACTAAAAGAATGCAAAATACTTACTGTAGTATTAGCAACCAAAGCAACTGCTAAAGAAACATCACCACTACTCAAGTAGTGTCTACTTTTTTTCTCATTTTACTTTTTCCTCCTTAGCTAAATATATGGAGGTAACCCCCGCAATATTTTCCAATATCTGCTTTACCACCTACTAGCTGTGTGACCACGGAGATTACTTAACCTCATTAAGCCTCAATTTCCCCTTCCATAAAACAAGGATAATTATGTACCTGCTTTTCAAAGTTGTTCTACAGATTAAATACATTAAGCTATAAATGTATTACATTTAGTAGCCATTAAAAAAATTAGTTCCTTTCATTAACTGTACAACAAATAGCTCTCTATCCTCCATCCCCCGCAATGTACAAACTACACAGGTAATTATTATATTGAAACAAAGAGAACTTTTACTTCTGATTCAGGAAAACACAGTCTTAATCACAAGAATTCATTCAGCCAATCATTTAGCTTTTTCAATATTGTGTGTGTTATGCTAATGAATATCAAACTTATCCAGTCACTGTCCTCACAGAGCTCTGTCTAATGGAAGGAAAACTATAAAGCAATAATAATAATAATAAATGAATATTTACAGGGCAATGAAAGGTACCCTTAACACGTATTAGCTCATTTAACACTCATGACTGCAATAAGAGGTATTTCAGTCTCCATGCTATGGATATGGAAGTTCAGGCAAGTAATTTGCCCCAAGTCAGAGTTACTCTTTGGGCTGTGATTCAAATTCAGGCAGTCCCGCTCTGTAATCTGCTTGCTCTTAACCGCTATACTCCACCACCTTTTGAACTACACGCTGAAAATAACCTGTGCTAAGTCGAGACATAAAAGAAGCATAATGCTCTGGGGGAAAACCCAGTATGAACGCCTGACTTACTCTAGAAGGGCAAAGGAAGGCTTCCCTGAAACACTGTTCATTTGAGATTAATCTGAGTTTAGAAAAAGGTGGTCTGGCAGAAGGAACTGGGGGGAAAGCTCCAGGCCCAGTAAAGCCTGAAGAGGACCACAGGCGGCCTGGAGCAAGACAAACCACTGGAGTGGTAAGCAGGGGAAGGACAGGATCGGACTGGCACTCTAGAAAGACAACTGTGGTTGTATGAAAAACGAATTCAGTCATGCAGCGTTCTGTCTTTGCTTGGGTGTTTGTTTTGTTTTTAAACAAGGGGCTTTAGGAGAACAAGGCTGGAGGAGGGCAAATGGTGGGTGACCTGGGCCAAGGTGAGGCAGAGGAGATGGAGAAGACGGTTTAGAAGGGTGGCCAGGCAGAAATACATACTCGGCGGGAGGCCGCAAAAGGACGCAGACGAAGCCAATGAAACTGCCCAGGAAGAAGGCCCGGGAGAGCTGGGGGCAGCGTGCAGGGGCTGCAGCCTTCCTCCGCCCTTCCCAGGAGCAGCAGCGCTTTGGGGAAGAAAAAAGCTTCCTACTCCGCCTCTGAGCAGGGAGTGATGCAAGGGTAGCGGACTAGAAACACCCACCAGAAGATGGTCCCGAACTTCATGCTCCTCCAGAGCTCCGTGAAGTCCTCGAAGCGCACGCTATCGGTCTCCTGGAAGCGGCTGAGCAGCGCCTCGCAGTCAGTCTGCAGGCCTGCAGGAGTCCCCATGCCTGCAAAAGCCCCTAGACCACGCGCGGACCAGCCGGCGGCTGTCGCCCAGGAAACCGAAGCCGGACGTCCCGCCCCTGTGCATGACGTACTTGCCTTATCCGGCCCCTTTAGCTCCGCCTCTAGCTGGACTGGTGCGAATTGTGGGTTTTGCTTCTTGCGCATGAGTGAATGTGTGCCCGTACCTGCTCTGATCTGCTTAAAGATAGAGGGCTAAGGTCAGTTCTCTCAATTTCATTGAAGAAGTTTCTATCTCAGGAGTCGTGTGAGCCCAAGCAGGATTTTAGGTCTGCATTAGGCTAGCTTATGTAAATTGGCTTTACCCTTACTTTCCTTTAAAGTGACCCTGGGGGCGCCTGGGTGGCTCACTTAAGCCCCTGACTTCGGTTCAGGTCATAATCTCGGGGGTTTGTGAGTTCGAGCCCCTCATCCTGCTCTGTGCTAACAGCTCAGAACCTGGAGCCTGCTTGAGATTCTGTGTCTCCCTCTCTCCCTGCCCTTCTCCCGCTGGCACTTTGTCTTTATATCAAAAATAAACATTAAAGTGATCCTGGAGTCACAGAAGTCAACTTTTATAGTTCGGCAAGAACAAGTCCCATCTTCCACCTAATTCTTCGTGGAAACAGGATCTAAAGAAGACCTTTTACTAGGAAGTGAACTCCACTTGTTCTCTCATAGTTTACAACCACATAGTATAGTGTTCAATGTGTGTCTCTCGTTGTAACCATTGCAGTCTTCTGCAACCACAAATTGAGAAACTTGTGAACATCTCCCCACCGCCGCTCACACCCCTATGTTCATAATAATCTGGCCTAGTACTTGGCAGAAAGTACGTATTTATCGATTATTTGGCTTAATTGGCACTCTGTATATCCTCCACCTCTTACTCCCTGGAGCTAGATATGGAGTAGTATGCTGGACTTCTCACCATTTTCAGATTGCAGGGCATGCTATTTTTATTCTTTAGGAGTGGTATGCCAATATAATGGAAAGCATTAGACCATCTGTAGATGGAGGTTCAACTCACTTAACTTTCCTGATCATTGATCTTTTTTAAAAAATTTATGTAATATTTATGTATACAGAAAACCTTATGTAACATGTCTAAGATAAGCATAACAATGAAGTGAACATTTGTGTACCTTCTACCTGTGGAGGAACAGGAACAGGAACAAGTCTGTCACATTCATCTGTGAACTCCTCCCCTAATTTATTCCCCTGCCTTTACCACTACCATGGTAACAACTACCTTGTTTTGCTTCTCATTCTTTTGCAACCGACTTCAGCTCAGGTCATGATCTCAGTTTGTGGGTTCAAGCCCCTTGTTGGGTTCTGTACTGACAGCTCAGGGCCTGGAGCCTGCTTCAGATTCTGTCTCCTTCTCTCTCTCTCTGCTCCTACCGCACTTGTGCTCTTTCTCAAAAATAAATAAATATTTAAAAGTTATTCCTTGTTTATCTTAAATACAGTTTAACTGTATTTTAAAGGACGTCCTTTATTTTTCTTTGTCAAATATGGCAATTCTACTTACACATTACAGCAGTATATATATATATATATACATATATACATATGTATATATATACATATATACGTATATACACATATACATATATATACATATATGTGTGTATATATATACATATACACACATATATGTATATATACATATATACACATATACACACATGTATATATGTATATATATACATATATATGTAGAAATGTTGGATGATAATGGGTGCAAGTGTAAAACTTTAAAAGATAACGTCAAATTGTTTTTCTAGAGTGGTTGAACGGATTGTCACTTCAATATCCGTGTATGGCAGTTCCAAATTCAGCCATATCATCTCAGAAACTTGATACCTAATTGTGCTGTTAACATTCATTTCTGTGATTATTAATGGTTGTGCATCTTCTTAAATTCTAATCTTCTTCCTGTTCCCTCTACTATGAAATGCCTGTTCATATGTTTTGTCCATGTTTCAATTGGGTTGTTTGCCTTTTTCATACTGATCTGTAGGATCACCTTATATATTCTGGATCTTAAACTGGTGTTTATTATATGTATTATAAATATCTTTCCCCAGTCTGACTTATTTTTGTTTACTATCTTTATGGTGATATTTGATACACAGAAATTCTTATTTTTACTGTAGTCAATTTTTAAATCTTTTCCAATAAGGACTTTTGTCGATACATATGTTCTCTATATTTCATTATAGGGAATACCAATAGTGTAACTTAATAGACCTTAAATGCTCAGTGGCTTAACATAAATGAAATTTATTTTTCTTTCCCATTAAATTCAATTAATGGCAAGTTGGGATGGGAAGGGTTCTGCACCAAGAAGTCATCCAGGGACCCAGACTGATGAAGCCTCTGCTGTCTCCAGTCATTGGTTTTCAAGAGCACGCTGAGCCCTGACATCTAGTCTGTAGACAGGGAAAGAAAGAGGATGTGAAAGACTGCATGAGAGACTTTATGGGCCATGCCTGGAAGTGGTACACCCTCAAAGGTGGTCTGCTGACCTCTGCTGGTCTACAAACTATTACCTCTCCATCACTCTTTAGTACAGAAATTAAGAGTAAGTATTTGCAAATGCTTACTAGCAATCTGGCAAAGTAATTTTATGTCTGTTAAATCTAATAATAAAAAGTAGGACTGCATATGACATGACTTTTTAAATCTCAGTCTTCTGGTAATTTATTTCTTTTTTCCATTTACAAAAGCACTGGTCCACAATTGGAGAGAAATTGTCCATTACCACAGATAGTTTGAGAAGCACTGGGGTACACCATTTCAGTCCATATCCCGTTGGCCAAAAGTTAGTCACATGGGCCCTCCCAGAGGCAAAGAGACCTGAGAAATGTTGTCCCTAACTGGGCAAACTCTTCCTCACAACTCCAATCTGTGGAAGAGGTACTTAATCTTTGTCGAACTGCCAACATTGCTGCCACAATTTTCTATCAAAAGTCTTAAAGTATTGCCTTTCACTGTTAATTCACTGTATCCATCTAAAAATGATTTCTAGGGTGCCTGGGTGGCTCAGTCGGTTAAGCGGCCGACTTCAGCTCAGGTCATGATCTCGCGGTTTGTGAGTTCTAGCCCCGCGTCGGGCTCTGTGCTGACAGCTCATAGCCTGGAGCCTGCTTCAGATTCTGTGTCTCCCTCTCTCTGACCCTCCCCTGTTCATGCTCTGTCTCTTCCTGTCTCAAAAATAGATAAACGTTAAAAAATAAAAATAAAAATGATTTCTATGTATGGTATGGGTTAAGGATCCAATTTCACTTTTTTTTTGCATATATATAAATATATATATATATGCATGTATATGTATTTTCCATATGTGTAATTTCCTAGCACCTCCAACTGAATAATCCATCCTTTCCCTAATGATCTAAAAAGTCACTTCTGTCACATACTAAGTGTGCAGGGCTAACTGAAGCCAATACACAATTGTGTGGCTCTGTACCTGTTGTTACAATGCCAGAATATTTACATTACTGTTAGTATATATAATTTATTGCAGCAATTCTGAATACCTGTTGCTCCCCCTTTCCCATGGGGCTTGCTGTTTTTGTGATTTCTTTCTTTGTTTACTTACCTGATTAGACCATTTTAGTGAAGTCCATTTCCCTCTTAAGGCCACTTAAGAGCCTAAGTAGCTCTTCAGAGGGTACAGCCCTGGCTATGCACACACTTGCCTGGGATCACAGTGGTTTTACCAAGGCTTTCTTTGGCTGTCTCTTTTCCAGAGCTCTCTGTTAAAGAGCCTGACTCTGTTGGTATCACACCCAGCTATTAGGCTACCCCAATTGCCTATTGATTGCTCCACTGTTTTTGAGTGTGCTGGGGCATGAATTGCTCCAGAGTCTAATCCAATCACATTTAGGCTCCTTTAGAGGTAGTCTTTGAGGTTTGTTCTGATCCCAAGAGGGCTCCTCTTAGTTGTCTCTTTCCCTGGATTTCTCTGGTAAACTAGCCTGCAGTTTAACTTGTTGCTGCCATGGAGCTACCAGCCTCCTCTTAATTATTTACCAAAATAATGACCAAAATATCCGTTGTTTTCAAGACACCTTTGAGTTTGAATTTTCTCACACTCTTCCAAATAAAGCCCTTTCTTTTGGGAGAGCTTCTGAGTTCTCCATTCTAATGGATTTTCTCTCCCCCTGGGCAAAATCTCTGAGCCACTGCTGTGGAGCTGAGGATGGGGACAATGGCCCACTTCTCTCAGAATGATACCTCTGCTTTAGGAGGTTTAGGAGCAGGGCTCTGGGAGGAGGCAGTTTCTATTCTTCTCAGGCTGCTTCTGCTGGCATGGAACTTCCCAGTTTACATGTGAGCTGGGGTGAAAGTGATTGGGATCACAGCACTTTTGGACTGCTGCACCTGGGATAGAGCCTCTGTCCAATGAATGGTGCCTGAAAGGAAAGGGGTTCGCAATCTCCCCAATCTCTAGGCCATACTTACCTGAAATTTAGCTTTTGCAACATGATTCTAAAGATGAGAAATGCTAGCAGCCTGGCCCTCCCAGAGAGATGACATAGCCCTTTACTGGGATCTAGCAAAAGAGGGAGCCCCTTAGAGGGAGGTGAGCTTCTGTCATACTGAGCAGGATGGGAGAGGCAGCAGATCCCGTTTCAAGGGTCACTAACTCCTGATGTTCTTAACAAGATTTAGTATATTTTCTTGAATAAAAATTTCTTCATCTGCTGTATTCTCTTCAATTTCAAGAAACTTTAAATGGTATTTAAAAAAAATTCTCGCCAGTTGTACTTTCACTGGAGAGCAAGTCCACAGAGCTCCTATTACTGCCATTTTCCTGGAGATGGATTTAAAGGCATAATTCCCCCATCCAATGACTGATCAGTGTAGGGATGAAAAGGCTCTGGCCCTCTCTGTGACTTGGGACAACTCTCAAGGACTATCCCAGGGCCAGAGCTCCCATATGGCTGCTGAAGATCTTCGTTGGGACTGCATCTCAACTCAGGTTCTTCCTCTACCCCCTTCTGCGTTTTCGTTTCCTTGTGTTGTTCCTTAAAGCACTCCCTAAGACATGACCTGTGATGTCCATCTGAGTCCACTTCCTAGGGAACCCAATGGCAGAGACTTGGGTACCATTATACTACTCTCTTTACTTTTGTACATGTTAAAAGTCTTGCTGGGGCGCCTGGGTGGCGCAGTCGGTTAAGCGTCCGGCTTCAGCCAGGTCACGATCTCACGGTCCGTGAGTTCGAGCCCCGCGTCAGGCTCTGGGCTGATGAATCGGAGCCTGGAGCCTGTTTCCGATTCTGTGTCTCCCTCTCTCTCTGCCCCTCCCCCGTTCATGCTCTGTCTCTGTCTGTCCCATAAATAAATTAAAAAAAAAGTTGAAAAAAAAATTTAAAAGTCTTGTATATGTTCATAGTGAAGATGTAAGGAAAGAAAAGAACTGAATCAGACTGGATGTGGTGGATAAGATTGTAAGTGACAAATGATCTCTGGGGTTCTGGTTTGGGAGACTGTGTGGTGCCATTCACTGAGCAGGGAACACAGGATGGGAGCTATTTGGAGAACATATGATGAACCATTTGGAGCACAGTTAGTTTTTCAGAGGCTGAATTTGAGGTTCTTGTGGGGAGCAGTATAGTCTGGATTCAGATTATCAAGCTACAAACAATTCATGAAAAGGAAAGGTAATGGTGACTTAGAACATCTTAAATGGCCAAAACATTCTGTTTAGCTTCCAGTTGTGTTTTTCCCAATTACAGTTGAATGTGAGTAGCTCATAGAATGGGAATTAACCACGCTCTTGATGGCAGGCACTACATTCTAGAATATTTGAATCACCAACAGGTCTTATAGTAACAATTGTCCAAGTCTGTTCATGCTGCTGTAACAAATACCATAAGCTGGGTAGCTTATAAACAACAAACATCTACTTACTCCTTACAGTTCTGGAGGCTGGCGAGAACCCTGTTCCAGTTGCAGACTGCTGATTTCTCATTGAATCCTCACACAGCCAAAGGGGAAAAAGAGCTCTCTGGAGCCTCTCTTGTAGGAGCATGAATCCCTTTCAGGGTCTACCCTCATGACCTAATCACTGCCCAAAGGCCCTACCTCCTAATACTATCATCTTGGAGGTTAGGTTTCAGCATATGAATTTGAGAGGAAACAAACAGTTGGAACATAGCAAACACCTTGGACTCACTCAGCCCTCGGTTGTTGTTCACTGAATGAATGGATTTCACTGCAAGGACTAGAAAACAGTCTTGTTTTCCCCATTCTGTTTCTCTGATCATAATTCTTCTCTGGTTCCCACATCATAGGAGATCCTCTCCCACCTTTAATCATATGTGAGTTGTCTTTGTGCAAACAGAGTGGAAGTTTTTAAGGAACAAATGATCAATCCGATGGAATCATGCTCCAAAGGAATTAAGAATTTTTGTAGGGGAGATGAGACATGCATGAATGATCAAGGAAGATTAAAAAAAAAAACCAAAAACACATAGAGTACCATGTCATCTGTGAAGAGTGCAAGTTTGACCTCCTCCTAGCCGATTTGGATGCCTTTTATTCCTTTATGTTGTCTGATTGCAGAGGCTAAGACTTCCAATACTATGTTGAATAACACTGGCGAGAGTGAACATCCCTGTCTTGTTCCTGACCTTAGCGGGAAAGCTCTCAGTTTTTCCCCATTGAGGACGATATTAGCGTTGGGTCGTTCATAATTGGCTTTTATGATCTCGAGATCTGATCCTTCTATCCCTACTTTCTTGGGTTTTTATCAAGAAAGGATGCTGTATTTTATCAAATGCTTTCTCTGCATCTATTGAGAGGATCATACGGTTCTTGTCCTTTCTTTTATTGATGTGATGAATCACATTAATTGTTTTGCAGATATTACACCAGCCCTGCATCCCGGGTGTAAATCCCACTTGGTTGTGGTGGATAATTTTTTTAATGTATTGGTGGAGCCGGTTGGCTAATATCTTGTTGAGGATTTTTGCATCCATGTTCATCAGGGAAATTGGTCTATAGTTCACCAAAATACCGCTAGAACTGATTCATGAATTCAGCAAAGTTGCAGGATATAAAATCAATGCACAGAAATCAGTTGCATTCCTACTCACCAACAATGAAGCAACAGAATGAGAAATCAAGGAATTTATCCCATTTACAACTGCACCAAAACCTATAAAATACCTAGGAATAAATCTAACCAAAGAGGTGAAAAATCTATACACTGAAAACTATAGAAAGCTTATGAAAGAAACTGAAGACACAAAAAAAATGGAAAAAGATTCCATGCTCCTGGATAGGAAGAACAAATATTGTTAATATGTCAATACTACCCAAAGCAATCTACATATTCAGTGCAATACCTACCAGAATAACACGAGCATTCTTCACAGAGCTAGAACAAATAATCCTAAAATTTGTATGGAACCAGAAAAGACCCCGAATAGCCAAAGCAATCTTGAAAAAGAAAACCAAAGCAGGAGGCATCACAATCCTGGACTTCAAACTATACTACAAAGCTGTAATCATCAAGACGGTATGGTACTGGCACAAGAACAGACACTGAGATCAATGGAACAGAATAAAGAACCCAGAAATGGACCCACAAACGTATGGCCAACTAATCTTTGACAAAGCAGGAAAGAATATCCAATGGAATAAAGACAGTCTCTTTAGCAAGTGGTGCTGGGAAAACTGGACAGCGGCATGCAGAAAAATGAACCTGGACCACTTTCTTACACCATGCACAAAAATAAACTCAAAATGGGTGAGAGACCTAAATATAAGACAGGAAGCCATCAAAATCCTCAAGGAGAAAGCAGACAAAAATTTCTTTGATCTTGGCCGCAGCAACTTCTTACTCAACACGTCTCCAGAGGCAAGGGAAACAAAAGCAAAAATGAACTACTGGGACCTCATCAAAATAAAAAGCTTCTGCACAGCAAAGGAAACAATCAGCAAAACTAAAAGGCAACCGACAGAATGGGAGAAGATATTTGCAAATGACATATCAGATAAAGGGTTAGGATCCAAAATCAATAAAGAACTTACCAAACTCAACATCCAAAAAACAAATAATCCAGTGAAGAAATGGGCAAAAGACATGAATAGACACTTCTCCAAAGAGGACATCCAGATGGCCAACCGACACATGAAAAAATGCTCAACATCACTCATCATCAGGGAAATACAAATCAAAACCACAATGAGATACCACCTCACACCTGTCAGAATGGCTCACATTAACAACTCAGGCAACAACAGATGTTGGCAAGGATGCAGAGAAAGAGGATCTCTTTTGCATTGTTGGTAGGAATGCAAGCTGGTGCAGCCACTTTGGAACACAGTATGGAGGTTCCTCAAAAAAGTAAAAATAGAACTACCCTACCACCCATCAACTGCACTACTAGGTAGTTATCCAAAGGATACAGGTGTGCTGTTTCGAAGGGACACATGCACCCCAACGTTTACAGCAGCACTATCAACAATAGCCAAAGTATGGAAAGAGTCCAAATGCCCATTGATGGATGAATGGGTAAAGAAGATGTGGTATACACATATACAATGGAGTATTACTCAGCAAACAAGAAGAATGAAATCTTGCCATTTGCAACTATGTGGATGGAACTGGAGGGTATTATGGTAAGCGAAATTAGCCAGTCAGAGAAAGACAAATATCATATGACTTCACTCGTAAGAGGACTTTAAGATACAAAACAGATGAACATAAGGGAAGGGAAACAAAAATAATATAAAAACAGGGAGAGGGACAAAACATAAGAGACTCTTAAATATGGAGAACAAACAGAGGGTTACCGGAGGGGTTGTGGGAGGGGGGATGGGATAAATGGGTAAGGGGCATTAAGGAATCTACTCCTGAAATCATTGTTGCACTAGATGCTAACTAATTTGAATGTAAATTTAAAAAAATAAAATTAAAACAAAAGAAAAAAACCACACATACAACAAGAAGTAAAGTAAGAAAGCTAAAGGTGTAGTGCCATGTAAGTTCACAGGGGTGGCAAATATTTGCAGCTGAATCCGCCTGGGAAGAGGCATAGCACCCACCCAAGCTGTGCTAGCCCCTCTGATTTGTACTGTTAATACTTCACTTTGGTTTTGCTTTCAATATTCTACCAGCAGACTGCAAAATCAGGACACAGCTTATAATGGCTCACCCCACAGCTGTTCAGTGCTCCTAGTAAAGAGTTTGTCATCGCTGTGTATATGACACATAGTTGTGTGTAGAACATTAAAAACAATTTGTTTCAAAGAGCAAAAAATATAAACAAGAAATACTGAAAAGGACCTTAATGTTTTCTTAATGTTTTAATGTTTCAAAGATCTCTAAAAAAACAGATTTGACTTAACAGAGTCCTAGTCTACTTGTGAGGCTAATTATATGATGTTTCTGAACTTTTTAAAATGCATTGCCCTTGGTGAGAAACATTACAGGCAGCCACTTCACCCCCCCTCCCCCAGCCTGCTCCCCTCTGTGGAGAATCACCAGTTTATGGTTATTAAGCATCCATAGGACCAAAAGACTTGAGCACCCTCTTTAAACAGCACCTCTCTAATTAAACACAAACACACAAGATACTAAGGCTACAGATCAGTTTTTATTAGTAAAAAAAACATTTAAAACACCTCCCCCACTTTTTAAAAATGGACTCTTACTTTCTTAAATATTGTTTGAAAAACCATAAACAATGAATTATCCTGAAGGAAACAATTTAAAATAAAATGTAAAATGTTGACAACCCCGGATATGCATGGATGAGGTTATTTTAAACAATACCTTTCTTTGTACTTTACTACAAACTGATCAACCTAAACATAAGAATTACAGGAGATTAAATTCAATGCCCCAAGCCTTCCCATATTCCATAAACTCACCTCCCTTCTGTCCAACAAGATTATCTTCTTCCAAAGGAGTCTTAATATCTGGCATTGGTAGGGTGCTGGCACACAGTATTCAAAAAACAAACAAGCAAAAAGCAAAACAAAAACAAAAAACAAACAAAAAACCACCTGGGGCAGGTAAAGTTTCAATTTACATTATCAGGGATATCTCAAAGCGCTTTATTTAAAACGAACTAAGTCTTTGAGTGCCTCATGGGGAATATAGTTAAACAACCAAAAAAGTCCTCCATTTTTGACCAGATTAGTAGATGATTAATATTTTAAAACCTTTTTATATAGTTAAGCAATCCCATCTGTTAGGACACCTCAGATATGTTTCTATTCCACAAAACACAGTTTCATACCCCAAAACATTTGGGAATTCCGCGGACAGCTCTACAGCGACACATGAGACTCCTTCCCTGAACCTCCTAACAGTCCTATACCCCACCCCACCCCATCCCCCACCAAAAAATCTGGAAAGCGCCAGGCATCAGAATTGGACAAGTCACGGAAGACAAAGAGCAGCGCTGACCCCTCGAGAACCCGCCCCACCCCGCGCCGCAGCAGGCCGGGTGGGGCCGAGCCTCCCACGTGAGATCTTACACGTAGGCCCGGGCTGGGAGCACCCGCCCCACGGAGCGGACCGGGCCTGGGGCGGAGGGCGGGGGCCGGGGCTGCTGTGCTGCGCCCGAGCACGTACCGGGGCGTGGCCTGCAGCGCGGCGGGCGGGGTTTGGGGAAGTTTCTCCCGACGGCTTGTGTTTCGCATCCTCATCATGTAGTACCAGCGGCACCACGGACATTAGGGGTGGTCGGTCCCCTCCGCATCCTTGTTATTTTCCCCGCTGAGGGGGCTGTCTGATCACTGCTGCTCTCAGGCACCTGTCTTTCCTCTCCGTCCCGGGATGGATCCGAGACAAGGGAATAAAGGAAATTAAATAGTACGAGGAGATCGGGTGTCTGGGCAGCGTCTTGGATAAAACCGCCCACTACAGGTAAGAAAATTATGTCCAAACCTCTGAAAGGTGTGAACACAAAAAAGCTCCAGAAGGTATTGATAGGAGGGTTTGTGGTAAGACGTAGCTTAATATTACAGGGAGACTATTTTGTATCAAATTCTACAGATCAAACAACGATCTGTAAAACGATCTGGGACAACAGGTTCAGCGCTATTTTAAGGGATGAAATACGAGTAAAGTGGTTAGCGGCAGACCTAAAAAACACCTGAGTAAGATTTTTTTTCTTTACACTGTTGTTGGTTTCAGTTGGCAACATGTTTGCAAAGGTTTTATTTAACCAAAAGCCCATTGTTAAAAAAAAAGATTACATATTCTTTGCAACTTATTTTTGACGTTGCTACATTAGAAATCTGAACTTCTAGAATCTAAATGTTTAAATTTCTGCACAGCCAGTAACTTTAAGGGCACTTCTCTGTTTTAAAGGTTGTAGGGGAAAATTGCTATTTGGAAAGGTAGTTGCAAAGTTATACAAACTTAAAATAAACGTGTATAATGCCATTAAGTCAGACAGCTCTAGGAGGACCATGCCATACACTGATGTAATCTTTTATAGTTCATTAACGGGCTTTCCATACATCATCTCATTTACCTGTTAATATCTCCATCACCAGACACCTGAATCTCTAGTTCAAACTCAAAATTCTCGATAGCACTTTAGAACACCACTTAACTCATTTCCGTTGGTCTTGCCATTCCTCTTAGCACATCCCCTGTGATTTCATTACCTTCACCCCATTGCTTTCTCTTGTTTGCTGTTTAAACAGTTAATAGGGTAAAGGGCATGCTCTACTGCTACCCAACTGGCTAGTACCCCCCTGGTGTTTAGCACCATGAGCTATGGAGTCACTGATGGCCACCTCAAATGCTCTGATCCTTAGGCTAGGTCTCAAGAATGTTTTCGTATCTACAAAATGATATAAATATTAATTCAGAAGTGTTTTTTGAAGACTGTGAGATAACATCCTAGCACAAAGTCTAGCATATAGGACCTAATAGATGTTTAGATTCATTTTAACTCATCTAAAAGCCATTGTACTTAGTTGTGGTAAGCTCTCTGTAGAACCCTTTTTAGTTCCAAAGTTAATGGTGAGCACAAAAGAACAAAATACACCAAACTCCTTTGCCATACTTTCTTCAGGTAAGTAAAATAATACTGTGGTCATTCATTCACAGCAGCACCAGAAAAGTGGCAAGTATAGGCATCCATCGGGAGGAGAGAAGAGCTATTATAGAATTCTAGTTGCTAGGGTAGGGTTATACTTCAGAGAAAGGCATTATAAGGAAGTAAGTGACAGTCTGAGAGAGAGGGCACAAAGCTGGGAAGGAAGGGCTGGTTCTTCTATTTCCAGCAGCTTCAAGCACTCCATGGGGGTTGTTTCCTGAATGACCAAGAGGTGGGTACTTACTTTCTTCCAGTTCTACTGTCTGTTAAAGTGGCTTTCTCTTCTAAATCACTGCTTTTACAAGTCATTTTCTGACTCCCGGTCATTACATAACCGGACCATTTATTAATATTTGAAAACTACACATAAACTTCTAGCTTTCGACTAAAGCTAATTCTGCTACCAAAATAAGCATAATTTTGGGGTGTTTTTGACCTGAAAATACTAAGCAACTATTTTATTCTAAAATACCACCTCTATACTATCTGTAATGAAATGCAAAACTACTTTGGGTCATAGTATTTACAGTGAAGTATGCATGTGCCCCCAAAAACTTGGGAGTCTTCGAATTATAAATTTTTGTTCCCAAATTTTCATGCCGCTGTAATAACATTTTGTTCAGTCTAAGATAAGATCTGGACTTAGTTCATTTTGTTCAAGATATTTTGGTTCTTGTAACCTCAGGCTACAGGACCTAAGGCTCTGGCCACTGCCTTTGTAATTTGTCCATAAAAATAATTTGCTGTTACTTCTAGGTGCAGAGGCTCATGGTGATTTTTCATCTTTTTGTGCAAATTTTTTTTTTTACAGCGAGAATATTACTTTTATAATCAGGAAGAAATATAGCAATTCCATAAAAACATACAGAAAAAAATGAATTAAGTTATTTAAAAAATATAAAATATACAGTTCTGATTTAAAAAACATGCAAGGTTTGTTCTAGTTTCATACTAAGAGAAAACCTAAGTGTAAATCTTTGGTGTACCATTTATTACCTTGAAGACTTGGACAAATCGACTATCATTTGAGGTCTACATTTCTTCATCTGTGAAATGGAAATAGATTAGAAATCTTTAGAGGTACTTCTCATCCTTACAACATTATGTAACTATAATATTTGGGATTTGCTTTACTCATCCCATTCATATTAAAGCATTAAAATTTGCTTTAATAGGTTCATAAATTTATAAATGACAAGTTTCTTTTCTAAAAGTATTTTTTACAGTGGAACATTATAGTTTGCTTTTACTTAATAGGACATTTACGGACACAGTATACATTTAAGTGATGGCAATAAAATAAATGTAGAAACAATCACTGGCAATTTAATTTTCATAAGATAACTGCTAGTAATCAATTTTATGAGTTGGAGGCATTGAAACAAAATTTTTAATATAAAAGCTGACCAAAGGGGGCCTGGTCCACAGAAGATGTTTATTTGATGTAACAAAACAATACAGTTAGTGTTAGATCCAACCACAAAAAGCAAAAGGAATGAAAAATTTGTACAATGCACATAGAAAAACAAGATGTTTACTGACAACTATATATTTCTAAAATAATGCTTCTAAAATTACTCAATTATTGAAATCTATATGAAAACAGAAGGATGTTAATAGCGACAAAGTGCATAAAACCAAACATCAAATTTTGAGCAAATTAACATACTAGGCAATTTTGCTAACAAAGCATGATTTTTTTTTCTTGTTCACAATCTGCTCAAAATATCTTTATACCAACAGGGTGGGCAGAACATTTAGGTTTAATATCATTTACACAATATTAGCATAAACTTCCACAACTACAGATAGGGTATTGTTTTCTTTTGAGCTGGCAAAGTGACTACAGAAACATCAGATCATTTCTCTGAATTGAGAATTTTATCCAAATAAATGTCACATACCTTCCAGATATATGCATATCTTTCTTTATCATGTAAATGGCTTTACCCATTTAAATAATAAACCATACAAGCATTTAAGAATCATTATTATATGATTAACAATGTCATGTTCCAGGTTTAACAATTTCATAGGCCAAAAAAAATTTCTTCTTAAAAACTAGTTTTATAAATGCAGAATATATTGCATGAGTAACTGCTGGTATTTTTTTAAGAAAATATA
Organism: Herpailurus yagouaroundi; assembly: GCF_014898765.1. Taxonomy (NCBI): domain Eukaryota; kingdom Metazoa; phylum Chordata; class Mammalia; order Carnivora; family Felidae; genus Herpailurus; species Herpailurus yagouaroundi. Next base: position 37,565,646 of record NW_024412396.1, on the reverse strand, counting down.
TTGTGCAATTGTGGCTACCATGTACTGCTGGCAAATCATTATTGTGTATGTAAAATGTGAAAAAACGGAGTAAGAATTTTTCAAACTGATCATGATGAAAGGTTACTGCCTTCTTACAAAAATTATATTGGCATCTTATTAAAAATAATTCGATAAGGGACAAACTCCCTAGCCCAAAATAAATAAATAAAAAGGTGCATTTTAAAAATGACGCTACTGCAATGTAATGGTTTAAATACCAAGGAACTGTGAAGACGTGCTGTCTGTGATCTGGCATTAAAGAACGTACTAAAAAAGAGCATTAATGTAAATGAAGTAGAAAGGGGATCAAGATTGAACTAACCAAGTTTGTGCAGTATTGTAGCCAGGCTTCTAAAATTAGATATAGAAAATATAAATAGACTGCTTTAGGTAATGAGCCACCAAGTGTCCAAAAAAAGGAATGAGATTATGAAAAAGCTCAGTTAACTTGATCCAAAGCTCTGAGTAATTCTTCACCCTGCAGTAGGTTTCTGCTGCCTTGTACAGGAGCATTAACTTCACAATCATAACTGGTCAGTTGTGGTAATCCACTCTCATCCATTGATTGCCCCAGCAGTCTACATGCTAAATCTGAAAAACAAAGACATACCTAAGTATTCATTCACCTAGTCAATAAATATTACTGAACACTCACTGTGCTATAGGTATTGCAGAAAACTAAAGCAAATAAGCTCTGGGTTTCTAGTCTACAGGGCAAAACCACAACTATGTGAAAAAGCAAGTGGAATAAAGTGTTACTAGTGCTATGTCAGAAGTGTTTAAAGGATACAATGATGGCACAAAGAAGTGATAAATCAATTCTGAAAAAATCTCATACAAATTTACAAGTTTTAGCTTCTACTGAATATTGATGGCACACAAAGATAAATTAAAAGTTCCATCTTGAATAGCTATTCCTGTATTTACCACCAGTGGATAAAATGCTACCTTAGTTTTTAATGATGCTAAAGAATGAAAATCACTTTGAAAGTAAAGCTTCTAAATAAAAAACTTTCATACATTTTAATTCTCTGTGGGATGTTCAAGGGTAGAAAGAATAAACTAACCAGAGGGTATTAAAATAATTGTCTTTTGCTCCATTCCATTCTGCTCACTAGATTTGCATCCTTTTACGCGTTTCCAAGAAAGTGATGTAGTAGTTGCACGATCATCTGGCTGCTGTAATAATGTTCCCTAAAAACAGCACAGTTATTTCAATTTTACTATGTTGAAATTTTGTAAAAGCAGAAATTTACTTTGTAAAAGCAGATTAATAACTGTACAAAGGCAAATTTCTTAAATATGGTTCTAAATTATTTTTAATTCTTTCTCTTAATACTACTATGATAAAGTCATTTGCCACTCATTATGGCAACTGTTTCTGTAAATGCTTTCCAGTAAATATAGTCTGAAAATATCAGTATGAATTATACCAGCACTAACTTAACTTTAACTACTGTTTTTTTGGAGGTAAGAAGGAAAAGTAACTGAAAGAGAAGAGAACAAGACTGGTGGTGACACTGAGGTTAGAATGAGGGGAGAAATTCACTTTTTACTTAAAATACATCTGCTTTGTTTGGAATTTTTACAATGAGAATGTATTCATTAAATGTATTTTTTTTAATGTTTCATTTTTGAGAGAGAGAGAGAGAGAAAGAGAGAGAGATGGGGAGGCGCTGAGAGAGAGGGAGACAGAGGATCCAAAGCAGGCTCTGTGCTGATAGCAAAGAGCCTGCGGGGCTTGGAACTCAACAAACTGTGAATCATGACCTGTGCTGAAGTCTGATGCTTAACCAACTGAGCCACCCAGATACCCTCATTTAAATGTATTTTTATGAAATAGTCTTTTCTACCAAGTGAAAGAAACAATGTTTAACCTCTGAATATATAACTTTCGTATATGGAAGAAATGAGAAATCACCTATATATTGACTCACATTGTATACAGCACATTAGCTTCTATACAACAGAAAAAGAAACATTCTCACACTTACAATTCCTACTGCTTGAAAAAGTGAACCGTCATGTTCTATTTTTCGCTTTCTCTGAGCATTCTGCAAAGCTAGTATCTTTGGATTTAGTTCTTCTTCAGGAATGGTAGTTCTGGAAAAAAAAAAAAAACAACACATAGTTGCTTTACTATTTTTAAAATACCCAACTAACTTTTTTTGAGCAAAATAAATGATGCCTGTTTTCCAACATTAAGGAATATAATGTTAATATGTAAGAGAATTTTTCTGATTACTAAAGTTTATCATCTGAAGTCAAAGCTCAGTTTTTAAAAGAAAATTTCTTAAAATATGCATTTACCTATTTATAAAATAAATCTGAACAGAACTAAGTTGACATTTTTGTAGGTTAAAGTTAAATACTGGCTTTTCCATTCCAGCCAGTATAATATTCAAATATTCCTGGGACTATTATAAGAGTAACTTCACATTTCTATGGCTTTTTTAGTTTATAAAACATTGCATGTTCATTAGTTCATTTTAGTCTCACACCAATCTCCAAGAGATATAAAACACCCATTTTATAAATGAGAAACCTGAGGCTTGTTAGCAATGGGACTTGGAGCAAATTACCTGGTTAGCTGCAGATATGGAAGTGCCTTCTAGATCTCCTGATACCCATTCCCCTCCCAGTAATCTTCCACTAAGCCACTTTGCCCTCAGTATTGATCTGGTTGTCAAACCTGAACTATCTCCATTTAAAATTAATATTAAGTAGTAAATAACTGTTTTATGTATCAGGCACATGAATTCTCTTATCTATTTTGTCTTTTCAAGAACTCCTCCCCCCAGCCCATACACAATCACAACAGCTTCTTGCTCTGTTCCATATAGTTGAAAATGCCGTATGAGTGACACATTATTCAAACTGCTCTCCTACATGCAGTTTTGTTTTGTATTTTAAAAAATTCTGTAAAACCTTCATTATTATAGATAGGCAGGTTTTTAAATTCCTACAGAAATATATTATCTTTATGAAGTACAGTGCAATCTATCATATAAATATCATCTTAGTAGTAGCACTTCTAATGATTTATCAGCACGTGTAAGGGGGGCTAAGGGGAAGAGGGAGAGAGGGAGAATCTGAAGCAGGCTCCACCCCCCCCCACTCAGCATGCAGCTTGACGCAAGGTTCAATCCCATGACCCTGAGATCACAACCCAAGCCAAAATCAAGAGTTGAACACTTAACCAACTGAGCCACCCAGGCACTTCTTAATGGGTTATCTTTAATCTTTGCTCTAAAGCTGTAAGTCATCTGGTTTAGTGCAACATTAGAGAGGTCATAAAGAAAAAGCCTTCGTACAGTTCTGCAAGTATTTAGTGCATACTATTTTGATACTAATGTGAAAAAAAGTGACTAGATGTTAGACTTTGGTTTTGACAAGCACACAGTTGTTCAGAAAACGGAATATCCCATAGTCCTCTGTAGCTAATAGTAAACTGTAAATTATAGGTCATAGCCAATTCTATTACTATAGTCACTCATCTTCTAATAGCCATTTAGTGACCAAATATTAATACAATGAAATGTTTAAGAGACTGTCACCGCCTTAAAGGTCAGAGCCTATAGTCATTTGGTGACATACTAATTTATAAAGTAATATAAACGCTTCCTTGTTAATGTAAAGCCCCAAGATCTTTTCTTAGTTCTGGGAAAAGGTTTCTCCTAGCATTCTAGTTCAAAACAGTGATGAAAGGCAGGAGAAGAAAAGTCATAGACTCTTCTTATGCCAGTGCTTTTTCCTTGCTGTTGTTATCTGGTTCAGTGTAGGCACAAACAGAAATTGTTTCTTTCCTCTACAAACTGCCTCTCTGACTAGCTAAAATGTGTTTCCTTTGATTACAGCCTCAAATTTAAAATGTCAAATCCCGCTACAAATTATATACAGAAATTATATACAGAAATTATAACTTAAAATTTGGGTAGTGTACAGGTATTTGTTCAAACTAACTCCACAAAAGCAATATCATAAATCATGTTCAGATTCCTGTTGTAGCTCTTAAACCTATAGTCTAGCTAATGTTCTATAAAAATGTAATGGAAAAAGAGCACAATTATACATAAATTTTAAAAGGAGGCTTATAAATACCTATGTTGAATACTGAGGATTGAAGATCATCAGGCTCAATGTGAAATGGGGAATTGGAAATACCCTTACGTTGGAAGGTCTTTTATTCAGGTACGCTTTAAAATAGCTCAAAGAGACAGAAACAGTGAGGAGAGTTAACTAGTCTGATTTATTAAACAACTGCAAAAAACTGGGCCAATTTTTGTACATTTACTGAACTTACTGGCTGCATTTAATTTTTAGAAGTACTAGAAGATCCTCCTACCTCCTACATTTAGATAGGTGCTAAGGTTATCTTCAAGAAAACAAATACACAAGTTAATTTGAGTGCTTGTTTTAAGTCCAGAATTTGTATGTCAAAAACATATTACCAGAAAGTTTTCTATGCTTAGAATTAAGTTATTACCACACATACTTTCTCAAAAATAACAAATCAACTATAACTTTAATGTTGTATATAATTACCTTTGACTCAAAGTGACAGACAACACATTAGGGCTTCTTGGATGAGATTTTTCTGTCTGTTCTATGACTCCTTTTCCTGCTCTGTTTGGTGAGGGTGTCCGACTTCCAGTATCACCATACAGTGATGTTGTGGCACCAGTAGTTACTTTGGGTACATGGGTAGGAGATGGAGATGCAATCAGTATTTTAATGTCTTCTATACCATCTTTTGTCACTGTTTTTAATTCATCAGTGGTGGCAGTGGTACTGGTAGTGGTAACAGGAGGTTCCTCCTGCATTTGAGCCGGCTGGAATACTGTAATTGTGCCCACGCTTTGAGGGCTTGTAGAACTGCTTTCCAGTGGCGACAACTGATCAAAGGACCGTAACTGGAAGTCATCATCCATTGGGATGTAAGGAGCTAACATCTCCAAGTCTAAATCAGTGTCCTTTAAAACAAAAAATACATGAGTTTTTCAATGGCCACATCTTATAAAAGAAAAACAAGTTAAACCCAAAGTCACTTCCAACTAACAATTAATAAAGTTTAACAGAAAATATAATAAACAAGTTTATATACCTGGGTGGAAAATGGATTCTTGGCTTCTGTGTCTTCAGCAAAAAGTTTCTCTACCAATTCCAGCTTAAATTCATTGACCATATCACTATCCACATCAAAACAATATTCACTGGGACTGGTAGGCTGTAAAAGGAATTCAATGGGTTTACTTTTCCCTGAGGAAACCTGCACATATTTTGCTAGTTGTTAGAATTCTTAAACCAACAAAGTCCATCTCTTCTATCACATTTTATCTAACTAGAGAGAAGTTAAACTTTTGAACTTACCCTTGTAACTAATTTTGCCAACACATACATTTCTGTGTAACATCATTTATGAAATTAGGACTAAAAGGTATTGATCTGCTTCTAGGAGAATTCATTTAATAATTCAACACCCACATGGTACCTAATTGGCCAATAATTAGATATGATATACTTACTATTCACTGGACTCTACCTTTGTACTGAGAGGCCACGCTACTGTGGTGATCTACCTAAAAATCTCACATCTACCCTGGGATGAAGTAGGGGTAGAGACTTAAGTTGTTTTACTTGCATTCACCTTAACATACGTAGTACGATTTTGGGAGTTCTGAGCAAGGATTATAACCAGAAAACCAAAGCTATATAATTTAAGCATAAACTTTTGCTTCCCTCATTTTAACATTTTTGTTAGATTTACCTTTGTCTGATAAAAAACAAAATGAATCAATAGATTTTTATGCTGGGGAAGGTGAGCCACCAAAGCACAGAGTATATTTTCCCAAAGGCTATGAAATGTCAAATCTCCTCTTAGCCTGCCAGTTTGAATTGATAAATATTTAATGTAAACTTATTCACCATTTATTAAGGCTTATTTGTGCCTCACCAAGTCAGGATATTCAAGTCTGAGTTGTGCTACTCCTGAGCTATCTTCAGATATAGGAAGCTCTACTGAATCAAAATTGAATCATTCTAGATTTAGAAATAGAGCCCCATGTGACATCGTTAGGCTTGACCTCAGCCTAGCCCTTAAAGACTATTTTCTTTGTGTTTATAGAAAAACTATTATCAAGACAGAACTTGAATAAAAAATAGTTACCAAGTATTTGCTCTGTGTAAGACTTGGTATTTTCATGTTAAATTTACCCAGAATTTCAAGTAATGGAAATTGGACAAAATTCAGCAATTAGCTTATGGTCCTTTCCCTTTTTAAGCTTTGCTAAAGTAAGGTTTTTGCTACTTGACAATTCTCCAACACAATGAGTAGTATGTATGGGCTTGGAGCTATTATAGGCACAGACATTATTCTCTATCAATGACTAAATTAAAAACTTTTTTGGTACTCATTTTATAAATACATTCCTGAACATTAAAATATGAAAGTTATGCTCTTCTTTTATTATGACACCTACCTCAGGTGAACTCTGTCTAGTGCTTCCATCAGAAGGACTAGCTGGCTGATCTTGAATCTGGGGCATAGTAAAAGAAAGTTCCAGTGATTCTGGATTTGGCTCTAATTTTAGTACAACTTCTTGATTGAGTGCAGGGTCAGCACTACTTCGAAGTGGCTTTGGAGTTTCAGAAGCAGGTAATGGAGACATTGCCAAATTTATGTTCTGTAATTTTTCATTGGATGAGGGAAGCATTACATCATTATACAATGGAACTTCCTCAAGTTGCTGGTCATCAGTTTCTGTGTCTATAGGTAAAAAATTATTAGTCAATTTAAAGAATAGCTATATTTTAACATATATAGAAATGCAAGCCCCCTTTTACAACACGTCTAATTCACTCAAACAAAAATGTTGCTAAATTTTCCTTCATCAGAAAGTTTACAGATCTTATGGTACAACTCTAAATCTGAATTATCTTTCCAATCTACTATTGACAGCTCCTATTATATTTATAGCATAAAAACCCCCGCAAGGGCACCCGGGTGGCTTAGCTGGTTAAGCTTTCAACTCTTGATTGTGGCTCAGGTCATGACCTCACAGTTCTGTGGCACTGAGCCTGAGTTGGGTGGGCTCCCTGTGGACAGTGCAGAGCCTGCTTGGAGTTCTCACTCTCTTTCTCTCTGCCCCTCCCCCACTTACACGTGCTCTCTCCCTCAAAATAAGTATAAAAAAAAAAAAAAACCAACTCTGCAATTCCAACCCTTTCACACCTTTTATTCATTAAAATTTAACTAACTTTGAAATTACAGTTTTCATTTTCAATGTCTGATATTATGGTATGACTGGTGATTTATCCTTTAGTGAACTATGCCTATTGCAATAGAACTCTGCTCAATTGTGGAGAAAATAGGGCAATGGGAAATACAGAAATAGCAGGGTGGTTGAGAAACATTAAAGTGGGAAGAAGAAATACCTAAGCACCCTTTGAAGCACAATTTCCAATAATATGACAGAAGCAGGAATGCTGAGAAATTACAGAGGCAAAAATACTTAAGCAAATACTTTGAAGACTTTGAAAAACAAATTATATGACTACAACATCCAAATGATTACCCACAAAAAATGTCCAAATTCAGTTAAAATGGGCTTACAGCAATAGACATAGTTTAGGCAATCAACAGAATAACTAAAGACCCACCATTGCTGCCGAAATCTAAAGATATGATTGTGTCTCCAGCAGCTGGTGCCAGCAAAGTTAAAGCATCAGGTTCCTTCTTAAGTTTATCAAACAGACTACTTGTGTCTTCTGATTCAACTTTGGTGAACAGCTGAGTCATTTTCATATCTGAAGATTCAACTGGTTTGAGGACACATTCTGTTTGTTGAAGGGAGAAAATCAAGTCGTGCTGAATAATACCACTGTCAAAAAAGAGAGATTAGTAATTCTTAACTGAGCACTGACACAATGCAGGGGGTCTCTGAAGCAACCTTGTCTCTTAAAATACTGCTTTATGAAAAGGAACATTTTAAGATGCTTTAACCTAATAGTTCATGCATACTTGCTCACATTCAGGGTTTAAAATGCCAATATGAAATAAAGACCCATAAAAATTCATAGTATAAGATAGTTTAAATATTTGACTAAATTAAGAAACTTCAGCTATCCCTTTGGGAAGAGTGATGGTGACAAAGAAATGGAATAGTCAAGTACATGAAGGGCACCAACACATCTAAACAATTTTTGTGAGGATTCACATGTAATGAAACTGGCACAGAAGAACTCTTTGGGACTGATGTATGAGGCATGACCTAAGGATGGCCCTAGAATATAAAGACATATAGATAAATGACCAAGGCCTAAGGCAGGTGCCATATTTTCCTTGGTGGTAAGAAAATGATACGGTGATAACACCTACAGGATAGAGTGGAAGAGGGATGATGAACAACAGATCCATGTGTTTGGCTTAAATGTAAGTTTTTATTGTTTCTTTAATCACAAACATTTAGGTGTTTACTAAGTGAAATAAACCAAGGATACAAAGTTTAAAATACCTAACCCTTGTCCTCAGAAGTGCAATGTAGATGTGCAAACAATTAAAATACAAAATAGTAATTGCTAAAATAGAGAAGGTGTGCTTCACAGCCAACAAGCTGAAACTTCGGCTCAAGTAGGGTTTGTTAGGCAGATGGGACAGGGGCAAAAGAAGGACATTCCAAGTGGGTAATTTAATGGGAAAGTCACAAAAGAACTCTTTGACACTAATATTAAAACATTAAAGGATGGGCGCCTGGGTGGCTCAGTCAGTTGAGCGTCCAACTCTTGATTTCAGCTCGGGTCATGATCTGAGGGTCATAGGATTCTGCCCTGAGTCAGCCTCTGGACTGAGTGTAGAGTCTGCTTAAGATTCTCTCTCTCCCTCTGCCCCTCTCCCCCAATTGCACACTCTAAAATTAAAAATTAAAAAAAAAAAAAAACAAACATTAAAGGATGGTGTCAGAAGTGGCAAAAATTAAAACAAGTGACCAAAGTCTTACCAAGAGAGGTAGTCACAGATTTTAGAAAGAGGGTAGGTGGAATCAACGAAAGCATGAAGAATATAGAAAATGACAAGAAATGATGCTATGTAAGTTAAGCAAGGGTTTATCTCGGGGGTGATAAAGCATCTTTAAAACAATTCTAAGGAAAAGGAGATGCTCAGATATCCATGCAAGAAAACTCAGCATGGTGGTAATGTGGAAGATGGACTAGAAGGGAGTCTGCTGAAGCAGATCAAATGGAAGGCCAGTTTATGATATCCATAATATTCACAAGCCAGTCAACTAAAAGAAGAGTTCTTGAATACACAAGAGCCATGCACTATATTATACAGCCTTTTATGGTAATCTCACATAGATTTCATTTAATCCTCATTTCTGAGGATTAAATATCCTCAGAATATTGAGGAGATAAATATCATCTCTCCTATATGGGTGAAATTCAAAGCAATAAGAACTTCCCAAGGTCATGCAGCTAATAAGTGAAAGAGCTATGACACAAAGCTACCTATTCCAAGGCCAGGGTTCTTCCTACAAAAATAACATAGCTATTTGAGATAGTATATGCTGACAGAAATAGGACTAGAGCAAACTAACCCAATAGGAGATATGGTATTTTTTTAACGTCTTTTTAAAAATGGGAGTGAAAAGAATGTGAATAGATGGGTACTGGTAATAGTACAATCATTGCAGAATAGCAGGCCTGGACACTCAGGTCTAAGTACTGAAAACCGTAATTAGGTGGAAATGTGAAAATAAAATTCAGTTAACATTTTATAATCTTATCTCCCTTTATATAAAAGAACAAAATATCCAAAAAGGTTATTATTTCCTCCCCCAAAATATTTACTTTTCAGGCTCACCTCACAACGTAATTTACACATACAATGCACTGTGGTTGAGAGTTCTTAGTGTTATATATGACGGTCGCTTGAGTTTCAACCCAGACATATCCACCTCTTTTGGCAAGCATCCTGTACTGTCCTGTGGTGACTTGGCCTTTAGTAAACACTAGGAGTGAAAAGGAAAAACAGTCATGCAGAGAAAATAACTTCTAATTTTCAATCAAATAAATGGATGCTGAATGTTGGTTATTTTAGAAAAGAGATGTTTATTTTAATAGAATCAGTTATAATTGTTTAAAGTGACAGAGAAAAAGCCCCAGCATAGCCAAAAATATACACAGTTCATTCTTCTAACTCCTAAAATAAACTCCTTTCCTGCCAATCTTCACTTTAAATAAAATGAAAGCCAGGAATGAGGGACAGCAGTGACTAATTCCTTTAATGACTTATATGTTGAAAGTATCAAAAAGACTAGACAATGAATAATCTTGATTCTACAGAGCACATTTGAGCAAGTGGCACTGCTACATTTCCTTACGTTTCTACTGAGGTTTCCAGAGAATTAGCAATGCTTCAAATAGCTGTGCACGCATATTTGAATCTCAACTGGTATCATGCTGAAATCTTGGCAATTTAGGCAAACTTAATCAATTGCTAATTTGGGAGCAAGTACCAGATAAAAAGTAATGATGACATTATCTTGAGTCTTGGGGTCCTGACTGCTGACTTGGGCTCATTTTGTAGTTCAAGGCTAATTATTCTAACTCAGTGACATTCAGGTATCCCCGATCACATTGGGAAGTCATGTTTAGGTACAGATTAAATAAGCAAGTGAGATTCGAAAGTCTTACTATGGGATCTTCAAATAACATTCACGAGTATTTATCTTATGTCAAGTGTACTTGTTACCACTTGTACATGACATTGATTGCCTTCACATTCACTAAGTCACTCAATAATTATTTTCTAAGTGCCTTCCATGTGCTAACAACTGATCTAAATACTTCAATGTGAATTCTGAAAATGATGCTATAATATTCCATGACATTTTTTAGTCTTTGTATTAAAAATGCCAGGTTAGTTTTATATATTATTAAATGATTCTACTTTAACTAGTATCAGTTACAACAAATACAAAACATAGATTTAATGGTTGACATCCCTTATGAAGAGTTCTATTAAGATATTTGGTCTAGGAAGACTGATTAATTTTAACCAAAAAGTTAGATATATGGCCAAACAGTAAGGAGATTGCAAATTACATAATTAGAAAATCTATATAGTTTTTCCATTGTACTTACTGTCATGATGAGTTTTGGTCAGATGGTCAGAGTCCAAAGCGTGGTAATATTCATATATCGAGCGGCCCAAAAGTTCCTCTGGCTCGTATCCCATCAATTCAGTAATTCTGTTAAGTAAAAAATGTAAGAAGAGAAAGAGAAATTTTGCTTCTTTAAAGTAACTGATATGAATTAATCTCATGGACAAGTGAATTTTCAAAACTAAAGAGCATCCTTCTTTGCTAAGAAGAAGTTTACATCTCACTTTTGGTAACTCTACAGTTACTAAATACGGCACCATGCATGTTCTTTAAATCCTCTGGATTCACATCCTGCTACTTAACCCATTTATCCCTTTCACCCAAACTCATTACATATTGTCATCATGTTTTACTGTACTTACTTTTGGTAATAAGGGGATTCATAAGTAGACAGAAAGTACTGCTAAATAAAATGGTAAAAGTTGTAATGGTAATCACTGACATTTAACTTGAAATATAAGATTAAATCCATAACATTAGTTTACCATAAAACCAGATTCTTTTTGTATTGAGTGTGTACAAACCAGATTCTTTATTTAACAGTGCCCTTAGGCAAGGCTTCAGTCAACATCTACTACACAATTTTAGTATCACCAACCAAAGAATATCTACACTAAATGGAAGTAAAGAGATACACATTATGTTTGTTTTAGAAGATGCTCTTGTAACTTAGTTTTTTAAATAATATAAAATTATAGGAATTCATTTTAGATGAAACAATGATATCAAACTGAAAATGGACTAGAAAGTAATCTAGTCTAACCCCTTTTGGTTTCCCGAAAGTTCTTTTAGGACATAGATTAGATCTTACTACTCTGTGTAACCAGTCAGAAACAGAACCCATTTCATGTGAATGAGAAAGCTGTCTTCTTAACACCACACTTTGCTCTCTTTTTTCTAGGAGCAAAACCTGAGTTAAACTTTTCAATTTCTCAGGACTTCCTGAGTTGTAAGCAAAAGTTACTTAGTGTACTGTGTCCAAAAAAAAAAAAAACAACTATAAAAAACACACAAGAAAGATATCCTTCTAAGAAATGTATAAAAGTAAAATGTATAAATGTATAAAAGAGTTTGTGCTGTCACACTTTAAGGCAAGATCTGCCATACAGTTTATTCCAAAATAATTATAAATAGAAAGAGGTTTGTAAAAAAACACAAAAAACAAAAACTAAACCAAAGCTAAAATCCAGACTTCTTTACAAAGAGGTATCTCTAAACACATCTGCACTAGGTGGCAGCATTACAAAGGAAACTAGTATTTTTAAAAAATGGTCCTATTTCTTTAAATTATGCTTTAAAAATAACTTTAATTCATCTTATATTGGTTACTTTTAAACAAAATTCCCGTGGGATTAAAAAAACTTCCATTATTTAAATCTTTATATGCCTGGGGCACCTCTGTGGCTCAGTGGGTTGAAGCATCAGACTCTTGATTCCAGTCAGGTCAGGTCATGATCTCACGGTTCATGAGTTCAAACCCCACATCGTGCTCTACACTGACAGCACGAAGAATGCTTTGGAGTCTGTCTCTCTCTGTCTACCCCTCCCCTGTTTGTACTCTGTCTCTCAAAATAAATAAATAAGTAAACTTAACAAAAAAATAAATCTTTATATGCTAAGTATGCCTGGCATTGTTCTAGGTGTGAAAATGCAAAGTCAAAACTAAACGTGTAGCTAATCTTCTGGAACACTTACCATACTACTAATGAAATAATGTGGTAAGTGTAATGATGGTAATCTGTTGCAGGAATCAGAGGAACCACCCTTATCAACGAGAAGAAATGGTTGGGTGAGCAGCAAAACCATTTCAGGAAGAAGATATACCAGAAGCAAAGACAGAGAGAAGACAATGCTTGACAGTGTATAAATGAGAAAGACTTTCATGTGGTTAGTAGGGGCAGGTGAGAAGAGATGAGGCTAGAGATGTAAGCAGATTAATGGGGGCCTTTTATTATCATGTTAAGAAGCTCTGATTTAATTAGATGTCAATCAGTGCTTCTCAGAGTTGAGGTCCATCTATCATTAAGGGATGCAAGATGTTAAAATATAAACAGAATGCTTTCCTAGAAAGTCAATTTTATTTAACTTTAGAGAATTATATAGCTTATATTCTGTACCAAAAAGGAGAGTGATCCAGGAAATTTGATCATAATGTGTTTTTTTTTTTTTTTAACATTTATTTATTTTTGAGACAGAGAGAGACAGAGCATGAACGGGGGGAGGGCCAGAGAGAGAGGGAGACACAGAATCTGAAGCAGGCTCCAGGCTCTGAGCCTGATGCGAGGCTTGAACTCACGGACCGTGAGATCGTGACCTGAGTGAAGTCGGACGCTCAACCGACTGAGCCACCCAGGCGCCCCGATCATAATGTGTTTTTAATGGACTAGGAAACCTGTGATCTAAAGCAACAATGCAGTGTATTATTCATTCATTGTAAGTGTCCTGAGACCAAGAACTGTTACTCTTCATTTCTACTTTGCCATGAACATTGTAGATGCTCAAACAAATGTGCGGATTAACTATAAGCAGAAATTAGTACAGTAAATAATAAGCATTTGTGAGATATTTTGAATGCCGTAAGTTTTGGGTAGGTTAGATTTTCTCAAAATTGGGCAAAAATTTTTCTAGATCTCAGTTATTAGGGGTTTTAATGTGAGAAGTTTCTGTAAAGAGCTCTAACCAGAAAATAACAATCTCCCGGTCAAACTTAAAACCTCACTTGGCTGATCTCTAAGTTGGCAGTCTTTACTCCTCTGTCATGATCATTTTGCCAGTTTTCTGATAGGACCTGAGAGAAATGTCACTCCCTTCCTCAATTCTCATTCTAGCTCCACTACTTTCCATTCTCCCTAGCCTATCTCTATACCTTGCTACTGAGTTCAAAAGATAAAAAATAATTCCTCAAAAAGGGATGGGTATCTCTGTTCTATCATATATTCACATGATTGATGGCAATAAACACCATAAAATGCTTGTCACCAGTGGTGAAGCATTTATTACATGTACAAGGCACTCAACAAACTCCTTCAATTCTGACAACAACCTTTTGAAATATTACCCTTATTGTAAGGATAGTAAAATTTGAAAGAGTTAAGTTTTTAAAAAAAAAAAAATTTTTTTTTTAACGTTTATTTATTTTTGAGACAGAGACAGAGCATGAACAGGGGAGGGTCAGAGAGAGGGAGACACAGAATCTGAAACAGGCTCCAGGCTCTGAGCTGTCAGCACAGAGCCCGACGCGGGGCTCGAACTCACGGACCGTGAAATCATGACCTGAGCCGAAGTCGGCCACTTAACCGACTGAGCCACCCAGGCGCCCCTGAAAGAGTTAAGTTTTAATACCAAGACCACACTGTAGTATCAGAGCTGCAAGCCAGGACTGAATCCAGGATTATGTGATTCTAAAGCCAGAGATCTGTCACATTTCCTTGTCCACTATGGTGGGGATTTCTACCTACTTTATATTATGACTAAGTGCTTAAAATTGGTTCCCTCATACAATCTTTAAGATGACCCTACGTTAGGTAGGTGTTACAAAAGATGAAGAAACTGATGCTCAAAAAGAACTAATGGGCCCAAGATCACTTGGATATAGGCAACAGAATCAGGATTTAGTAGTCTGGCTACATAATCTATGCCTTCAGCTATGATGTTATAGTCTTATAGTAAAAAGTGAGACAAGTAAATAATTACAAGTGTAGAAGAAATGTTATGACAGACATATGCACAAGAATAGTATAGTGTCCTGAAGGAACAAGGAAGGCTTCCCAAAGGAGTATCTAGATGGCTCCTGAAAGGTAAATATGTGTTAGGAGTTGAAGAAAACCTCACTGCAGAATGGGAAAATACATGTAAAGGCGCTAAGACAGCAAATGAGCACATGGTGCTCTCTAGCTGTAGGGTGTTGGGGGGGGGGGTCACACCCTCTCTTCCTTATTAATTTAGACAAGTGGGCAGAGGCCAGATCATAAATATCTTTGTTGGCCATGCTAAGCAAAGTTTGGGTTTTATTGTCATGGTCTATTTTTCTTTCAGCTTTTCAAAATGCACATTTTTCTTTTGATAAAGAAAAATCTCCTGCCCTCCTCTAATATTTTTATAAACCAGAGTTTTTTCTGTGTAAAGATCTGATTTTCACATTAGGAAGTCCACTGTTTGGGATCCTGGATGAGAGACTAGAGGGCAAAAATCTGTGGGCAAAGAGACAGTTTAGGAGATTATGGCAACAATTTAAGCCAAAGGTAATGAGCTGAAGAATTCAGTGGCAGGAAAGCAAGGGTGGAAAGGAACAAATGGATCAAAAAATGTATTTAGACAGTAAATCTGTAAGATTTAGAGACCGACTGGGTATACATAATGAAGGTAAAAGAAAAGTTAAGGATGACTCCCAAATATTTGTAGGAGTCGTATGCCTATAGTGATATACTAACCATGCTAGGCATTATAAAAGGAAAAGCAATTTCTGAGGTTGATGTTTTGGGGCAATAGTAGTACAGTTCAGTTACAGAAATATTTTATTAATATAGAAAAATATCCAAATAAAAATATCAAATTGGCAATTAAAAATAGTTATGAACATAAAGGGAAATGGCAATAGAAATCATGGGCAATATGTAGGGTGAGGAGATGATCAAACACTTTCCTTTCTTGTCCATAACCAAAAGTAACCTATTCTTCCTCAAATTATGCATTATATGTCTTTGCTATGGACTAATTAAAACTTTCATGTTATAGTTTGTATATCATTTACCTTTCATCACAATAAGAAAATTTCATATCCAGACTATGACGACTCAGAAAAGTCTTGCTATCTAAAGGAATTTCAATATTTGATGGATGAGGAATGGGTTCACAAATCAGCACCAAGCACGTCATGGGTGGTTTCTTATACCCACACTGAGATTGGTTACTATTGGTATCGTAGACATGAATATGGCCTGTGCAGTGAAGTACCTGTGTACAAAGAAAACAAAGCAATTCTTTAAAAAATATAAAATGCTAGTTAAAAAAAACCACAGAGATAAATAGCTGAAGTGTGACATGGCAAGTAAGCTTTGATAAAATTTACTGTCATTCATGGATTAACCCTATCTTTGAAATCAATAAATGTTTCCCCTGTGACACCACTCAAGACTCAGGCACCATAAATTACTCTTTAAAATACTCTCTTCATACAAATCTGGGCTGATTTTTCATTCATTTAGTCATAGTGGCAGTTTTATTTATTATTTTTATTATTCTTGCTTTGATGATTATTTCAACACCGAGCAAAGAAATGAAACAAAAATGAATAGAAAATTAATTTCTATCAAGATTCAAACACTGGGTGGGTTGGAAAAACCAGCTGATTAAGTTAGATTGGTATACCAGTATCACAATTCACTTAAGTTCATGCCTCAAAATGGCAAATTACTACAATTTGGGATGGTAAATCTGCAAATGCCAATGAACAACTGTACGTTTCCCCTCACAATTCTAATGCTATCTTAAATATTAGCAGTGTTAAGATGTATGAATTTATCTATAAACCAAGTGCATCACCACTTAGAAATCATTTTTACTTACTTTCCACGTTGCTGACTTTATGTTCATGGTTCTCCCTCGGCTAGTTAGGGTACACTTCATTCTGAGAAAAAAGCTTCGCTGTGTATTCTGCTCTTTACCCTTCTTCACAAGGCCTAATAAAAGCAGGAAATAAAATTTAAAAGCATAATTAAATATTTAAATTTGTTTTAGTAAGAGTAGCACCTAGGTACTATTCAATTAAAAGTCTCAGCATAAACAGTGATTCATACTCAAACACATCCAAGGGATTAATATGCTCGAATCAGTAACTGGGGTTCACAGTTCCAGTGATTCCCTGATTGCAAATAACAGTTAACCATTTCACACTGAAGCCAGTAAAGCTGGCAAAATTACAAAGAAATACAAATGTAGGAATCTGCCTTATTAAGTGTACCCATTTAATTGCTGTATCCGTGTAATAAGCACACCCCCCAAAAAAGAACTTCAGTGAACTCCTCCAACCTTTGCTAAATGTGTTAGCTCAATTTATAATAAACACTCCATGTATTTGCAGAACTTTTAAAATATCAACTTTCTTTTCAAAGCAGGTAACATTTTTATATATCTGACGTTTCCTTAAATCTTCCTGTAAAGCAGGCATGATGTTATTTCTACTTTGTTATTAGAGGAAAAAACCAAAATATTGAATGACTTTTCAAAGCAAAATTAGAGTGAAATAAATTTAGGTCTATTTATTCCCATTCCAAACCTTATATAACTAAAACATGGTGAAAAGGAAAATAATGAAAAGCACAGAGGTGGGGAAAAAACACATGTTTGGGGAATAGATAGATGCTAGTAGATAGATCAGGTTGCTGCAATATAAAGTACTTGCAGAAGTGTAATGAGACAGTTAGAAAGGGAAGATTAGGGCTGTAACTGGAGGGCCTTGGATGCCCTAATTAGGAGTTCAGCTTTAAATATACAACATGGAGCTTCTAAAAAATTCTGACATGGGAAGCACAGTCAGGAACTTACGGTACATTAATCTAGAAGCAATATATATGATGTATTAGAATTAAAATACAATGATGGTAATCAGGCTGAACAGTAAAGAGAAGTGAAAAGAAGGGTGACAAATGACATATAAAGAACTAGAAAAAACTTGAAAACTGATAGAAATAAGTGGGGAGGAGGGAAATAAAAAAAAGGATCTGGAGATTTTAAGGCTAGTATATTGAAAAAAAGTGTCAAGTAGAAAAGAAATAAGATAGTTTAAATTTAGGCTTACTTAGGTAGAAACGCCGGACTCTTCTAGAAGAGTTCTAATTCCATGCTAGTGGAATTAGGCAAAGGGGCAGTCTTGGTGCTGATATAAGTTATTTGGGTTTAGTCAAATCAGGATTCAATTTGCCCTCCCTCACAGTGTTTGGGAATGGATTTTAAAAAGATGCCACAAGAACCACACTGGTCTCAGTGGTGGTACAGAGCTGTGTTGTGGTTGTGATGCCAACAGAGATCTACTTGTAAATTCTTTGAGGATTTTCAGTCCTTCGTAATCTAAGCTTGAATTGTACTGACCTTTGGAAACCCAAAGCCTTTGAATTGGGACAGGAAGATTAATTTAAAAACCAAGGTACTATCATTTTCCTAATGGAAAAAAAAAAAACATTTTAAAAGAACTAAATTTTCAGACCTTTAAAAATAAATCATATTTTATAATAATTTAGTGAACTCTAAGTCATCATTTTAGAATTTAAATGAAAAAAATAATAGAACTATGTTGTATAAACACACCACTGGTTCTTAGCATAACATTAATATGTGACGCATTGCAGCAAACCCTTTTTCTAATGCGTATCTGTTTCCCAACAAAACATCAAACATTCATTACATTAGGAATGATTTCAAAAAGTTCATGTGCTTTAAAAAGCCATTTGTTTAAAAAAAAAAAAACATTTGTTCAAAAACATACATTTAAACTATATTATGTGGAATATATTTGATTTAGAATAAAGCATTAGCATCACTGCCCAATCAAAACAAAATTTCCTCATATCCATCCATTCATAGCCCAAGGGAAGAACTGAGCATCCAAACTTCAGTGTCTAAACTTCAAAGTCTAAACACTAGAAGTCCTATACTAAACTAATTGACAGCCCACTTAGGTCCCTGTGTGAAGTGTATTTACTCTTCCTTTATACAGGAACTCTAAAAATCATACTTGTTTTCCCAAGTTCACAGTGAACACCAAGTATTAAATTAAAAAAAACAGAAGGCTCCTACTGAAAGGGTCAAAAGTAGCCACAGAAAGTACTGAGAGTTGTTGAACATGAAAGATCTCCAAAGTACTAATGAGCCCAACTACCTGAGTTTAACCTATACTGTGCCATTTACTAACCAAGTAATCTTGGGTAAGTTTCCAAATAATTGTGCCTTAGTTTCCTCAGTAAAATAGAAATAGTAACTTCACAGGGTGTTGTGAAGAAAAAAGGCATTAAAGCATATAATCTGCAGAGAACAGTGTTCTGGCACAGAGTAATCTCTCAATAGAGGTTAACTATTATCATAAATGAAAGGAGATTAAAAAAACATAAAAAATATTCAAAAAGTGCTATGAACTTGAGGTTGTTTAATACAGAAGCAAACAAACTTATACACTTAAATTAGAGAGCTGCAAAGGACAGCTACAGAGCATAATGACAAATTTTCATTGTGGTGACTATAAATTATCAGTATACTTTGTGCCTTAAGAAGGTACAGGTGGAGAGACTAATTATTAAGCTTTTGTAATTCAAGAGGTATTTTCCAAAAATCTTTGAAGACTTATTTTGAACAATTCAATCCTAGGGGCATATGGTGGCTCAGTCAGTTAAGTATCTGAGTCTTGATTTTGGCTCATGCCATGATCTCAGGGTTCATGAGATCAAGCCCCTCATTGGGCTCTGCACTGACAGCATGAAGCCTGCTTGGAATTCTCCCTCTCCGTCTCTCTCTCTGCCCCTCCCCAGCTTATGCTCTCTCTCAAAATACATAGACATTAAAAAAAAAAAAAAAAAAAACCCTCAAGCCTGAGAGTTAAGAGGTCTTAGTGGGTCTTTTTTGTTGCTGCTAATGTGGGGGCATTCAATAATATAATACTTTATGATCTTACTACATAGTCTCAAATTACTGTGAACATCCTGAAGTCAAATAAACAATTAGGCTTTTAAAAAATCTGGTGAACTTTCTTTTTTCTTTACCCTGGTCCTTGAGAAAGCTTGAACATAAACTGGTACCTCAAGTATAACAACTATCTAAAATCTTATTATTTATTATGACTTCCCCTTGCCTAAAAGTTGTATGTTATAAACTGACCTCTTTGGGTCTTGACTTTTTCATTTTATGTAGTATTATTATCTATATAATTATTTATGGAATTCAGTGAGCTTTAAAAATTAAGGTATTTTTATGAAATTTCTAAAAAATAGAGTAACAAAGATTTAACAAAGAACAGAATAACATTTTATTAAACATGAAATGATGTTTTGAGCCTTAGGTTAGTACAATAGCAGAATTTTTAAATTAGTAACAGTATTTTATTAGGTAAAACCACCTGCCAGATTAAATCAAACAACAGACTTTTCTTCTTACCATTTCTATGTGTAAGCATTTCTCTCATTTCTTCATGGTCACATGGATGAGTAAAATCAAACACACTGTGTCCAGTTAGTTCAAACTGTAGAAACATTAAAAAAAATTAGATCTGTATCATAAAATCAAAAAAAAATTAGAAGTGCTCTTAATATGTGGGTATTTTACCTGAGTTAATCCCATGTACTTGTTCACATTATCAGAAATGTAGATCATGTCACCATCATCTGTGAGAACCATAACAAAACCATCCAAGGCTTTCAAATAAAAGCAATTCATCTGTGCCTTCATTTCATCTTCAATATCTAAATCACCTAAAAAAGGACACAAGAAAAGGAAAATAAATTAAAAGTTATACTTAAATGATAGCAATATTTAGGTAGTTGTATAAAGTTTTCCCCAGATACTTTATTTAAAAACTAAAATTAGACTTGCCAGTTGCTTTTAATGATTATTATTTTTTTTAATGTTTATTTATTTTTGAGACAGAGCATGAACGGGGGAGGGTCAGAGAGAGAGAGGGAGACACAGAATCTGAAACAGGCTCCAGGCTCTGAGCTGTCAGCACAGAGCCCAACTCGGGGCTCGAACTCACGGACCGCGAGATCATGACCTGAGCCAAAGTCGGCCGCTCAACCGACTGAGCCACCCAGGCGCCCCTAATCATTTTTAAAGTAACATGGCAAGCAAACCATTGAAAAGAAGGGTCATGTTATTAAAAGGAAGACTGGTAGCAAGGTGGGGCAAAAGAGAAAGAGGGGGAAAAGGCCAGTATCTTAAAAATTCCTTACTGAAGCTTTAAAAGCAGGTAATAAAAATTACATTAAAGGACAGAGAGTATGACCACCTTCTAATTACTTCTAATTTCTAATTTTTAGGCTCATTACGCCCCTGTAAAACAACTCACCAGCATCCAGAAGTTTCCTCACACGCAAATAGCTGATGGTGAGCCTCATAACAGAAGCCTTATCGAGATGTGAGCTCACATTATGGGGAAGTGGCAACTGATGAGCAAGTTCATAGAAAACTTCAGATTCTTTACTTCGCCGAGATCTCGCTGCATCTCTAGACTTTTCTTTTCGACGTTCAGAACTTATCCTATTGAGCAAAAAAAGGAGGACAGAAAAAGAAAATTTATATAAGTTAGCTTGCCTTTGCTTGGATAAAACTAATTTTACATTTTTCTGCTTTCCATAAAACAATGTGAAGATGCCATGTAATTATACAGAGATTGGTCTACTACATGAACGTGTAAAGTAAGAATGTAGGAGACAGATACACAAATTTCTGGATTACTGAAGACATAGGGAACTCTAACAAAGAAGTCCAAGATGGAACTTTAAACCTGTCTGAAACAGGTATTTCCTTCCTGGCATATCAAATTAGAGAGGACATTTTGTTTTAGCCAAAGTCTTAAAAGTAGCCTGTGTATGTGCACCCTCATAGCCATTCAGAAGTAGTTTCAACATAAAGAAAGCACCATTAAGTCTAAAGAAACTAAAGCTGTACATATTAACTTGAAAACAGGAGTTGTTAAGCTGGCAGAACAGTTACAGCTACAAACTGATTTTTGACTTGTTTCTTTGGACTCTGATATTTTCCCAACTTCTTCTACCCTACCACATGAGCAATACTGACTATAAGCTAAAGAAATCTATATTAGCAGCTATAACAAGTTACCATTTTCAGGTTGCTTATTCCCTTAGCAGCCTCTTTAGCAGCCCTTTTTCTTTACTGGCACAAGTACCAAATAAAGGCAGGAGTATAGAAGAAAAAAAAAAAGATGTGACACAATACTAAGAATTGAAAGAAACAGGTTAATAAACATTAACAAAGGTGTCAAAACAAGGATATATCTTTAGGGAACTTTTCCAAGAATAAAGTCAGAAAGATTTTCCTAAGCAGAGACATTCCCTTCCTTTGCTTGACTGTGTAGAAACATCTATTCCTCCTGACCCAGCTGGAGGAGGTAAACAAGGCTAACCCTGGTTCTGTCCTTAGCTTCTTTAAGAGCTGTTGTTTATTAAAACCTACTATGTGCCAAATGTTACCCCGTACCAGGTGCCTAGTTCTCTCAAAATTTGTAAATAGGGTAAATATTATCCTTTTTACAGATGAGGTTATACAGTAGGCTAAAAACAGCCATTAGCAGACGGGATTTGAACTCACAAGGTGTTTTTTTCACTCCCAAGTCTGTTTGCTCTTCCAGTGTTTTATCTTAAGGAAGAATGCTGCTTCTACCTCAAATACTCAGCATGCTCCTATGACTTTCAACCTAATTCTGTTAAGTCAATTATTTATTAAATGTTGAAAACGGCTGTTACCATTTATTAAGCACTTAGCACTATGCTAAGGACTTTGTCAGCATTCTATCACTTAATCCTCCTTACATCCTATGAATGAAGCACATAATTGTATCTACCTCAAATCTCTCCTCCCTCCAAATTATCTGCAAAACTGCAAGGTTCAATCATAGAAGCAACACTCTCAAAAAAACAGGCAGGGTTCTCAGCACATGCTCCCATTATGTTGAGTAACAGTTGTATTGTGCAACAGTGATAATCTAGTTTTAACACTTAAATTTGTGTGTGTATCTGACTTTTATACATTAATAAGGAATGTGAATATTTGCTGTTGTTAGTAACTGAACTTTGATACAAATTTTTCAACTCAAGCATCTAGATCAATTTTACTTGAGTATTTTGAGATTTAAGGTAAGCTATTAAAAACTATTACTATTTATAACTAGCGATCTATGTGAATCAAGATTTTCTTAATGACATATAATATTTTTAAGTTTATTTATTTTGGGGGGGGGGACAGAGAGACAGGAAGAGAGAGAATCCCAAGCAGGCTCCACACTGTCAAATGTGCAGCCCGACACGGGGCTCGAACTCACAGGCCATGAGATCATGACCTGAACCAAAATCAAGAGTCAGACGCTTAACCAACTGAGCCACCCAGGCGCCCCAATGCTGTATAATTTTTAAAAAACATGAAAATAAATTATGGCTGCCATGAAAATTCAATAATGTCAACAGTCTGCAACTTCATTTTTATGCATTAGAACTGCCTCACTGTTCTCGTTAACTTTTAATGAATGTTTAAATTTGAACTTAGAATAAAATGTAAAATAATAAAAGTTTTCAAAATCTATTTTATACACATACCAGAGTTTCTAGGGGACAGAGATCCAATATGTCCCTATTGGCTCTAGCATCTAACTTTCCTCTCTTTCCCCTCTGAATTGGCAAGTGAGAGGAAGGGATGATAGTGGAAATCAGATTACTATCTGGTTCAAGTAAAGCCAGCAAAAAAAGTGTGATGACCAACTGACCTGAATATTAGTTCAAATGTCACAATTAGTCCAGGTGATCAGAATTTTATCAACAACTTTCATCAAACTTACTAGGCTTCTTTTGTTAATTAACCAAATTAAAGCTACCAACAAATGACTATCCAAATTTTTACTTGGTAAAAAATTTAAATCCTTTTATTACCTGCTATATGCTTTTAAAGGGTATCTGATCTAGCTAACCATGGTGATTACACCTTTAGAAACACTTGTATTGTCCAGAACTCTGAAGATAATATTGTTAAAGATGTGGCAACTAAATTTATAAGACAAATCCATAAGAAATGTGAGCCTGGATAAAACATTTATAGCATAATATACTTAAGCAGTGAAGACTAGGAGAGTAAGAATTTGAGCATGAGCCAGAATTCTGGAAGAAAAATAAGCCTCAATAAAACAAGTAACAGGGTATTTCAAGAGTTGACAAACCTAAATTAGATGAAGGTGATGAAAATCATTGTGTCCTATATTACATAATCTATCTAGACATAAAGCAATCAGGAGACCTATAATAAAGATTTGATATAGGAATTTATATGATGTTCTTCACACATGTGACTATGGGGGCTCTTAAAACATTTCTTAGCTTAAAGCTATAACCAACAAAGTTCTTATGAGTTTCAGCATCAGCACGGCTCAGCTTCTGGTCTCCTCAGAAGGCTCTTTTTATCAGGTCATACCCCACAGAATTAAAGTACTAGCCAAGAAATTATTTCGGGCAAACCATAGCATCTGGGTCCCACAGAGATGAATCCTGTACTACTTATTTACTTACTACTTAGATTGCGAAATAAAAGTTTTTGTAGATCAGAAGAAAATGGGCAGATTTTCTGCACGCAAATAAGGTACTGTATTTCTCTAAATTATCAATTCCATCTTTGTTGTTTTTAATTAAGTACAAATCAAGTAAAGTTCTGCACTGACATGTCTGTATAAAGTGCTATTTCACATCTTAGTAGAAATCAGTTAAGAGTATAGTAAAAAATCTATCTTTTCAATAGTTTGCTTACCCATCTCTATGACTGTTTTAGGACTAACATTTGAGGAAAATAGCAAAATAAGTTGATCTTTGTGGTACTGTAGTTTTCACACACTTACTATTTCATCATTATTTAACATACAGCACTGGACAAGAAGCTAACTAAATTATATCTTGAAATTATTTTGTATAGAAAATACACTTAGGAAAATGAGCCACTGTCACTAACCTTCTTGTATACAACGTTGAATGGCAATAGCCATTTTACAGAGAATGCTTAGTATTCTTTATATTAACAAGAACACAAAATAATTGCAGATATTTTAATTCATCTCTTTTTGTTGTCTAATTATAAAAGAAAAGCCTATTAACATTCCTGATTATAAATACATGTGACTTTAAGACCTGAAGTTAGAGCCAATCATTCAAAACGTTAAGAACTGATTCATCCTTTTTTTTTTTTTTTTTTTACTTTTTTCTTTTTTAACATTTACTTATTTTTTGAGAGACAGAGACAGGGCATGAGCTGGGGAGGGGACCGAGAGGTGGGGCAGTCACAGATTCTGAAGCAGGCTCCAGGCTCCGAGCTGTCAGCACAGAGCTGGATGTGGGGCTCGACCTCATGAGCCACGAGATCATGACCTGAGCTGAAGTCGGACGCTTAACCGACTGAGCCACCTAGGCACCCTGATTCATCCTATTTCTAATAAAGTTAATATATACATTTTTTTAAAAAAGTCTCTCAAATCTATTATTTGCTGCTTTAAAAACTCTTTCTGGGGGCGCCTGGGTGGCGCAGTCGGTTAAGCGTCCGACTTCAGCCAGGTCACGATCTCGCGGTCCGGGAGTTCGAGCCCCGCGTCAGGCTCTGGGCTGATGGCTCGGAGCTTGGAGCCTGTTTCCGATTCTGTGTCTCCCTCTCTCTCTGCCCCTCCCCCGTTCATGCTCTGTCTCTCTCTGTCCCAAAAATAAATAAAAAACGTTGAAAAAAAAAATTAAAAAAAAAAAAACTCTTTCTGGCTTTGAAGGTACAAGTTGTTGTTTTCCACTTCTTATGTTGGTATTTCTACAGGACAGAACTTCTGAAGTGAAATTCCATGATCTAAAGGATGTGGCATTTAAATGTACCTTTCCAAAAAGGTCTGTAACTATTTTTGTCTCTGCAAATTCATGAATATGTTTATCTATTTCTCCACGCACTGTGCTGTAATATATATATTATGGGTCTTTTTTACCTTTTTAATTTTTGTGAAGCTGATAGGTGAAAAATGGTACATCTCACTGTTTTAACTGCCCTGCACTTCTTAAAATCTCAGGCCAGAGGAAATTCCAAGGAAATTTTCATGTTCTTAGTTGGCATTTTGGCCTGCAGCTTTAATCCAAACTCCTATACAAGGTGATTATACTATGTACACAGTGGTACTCTAAACATTTCTCATCAATTAACTTAATTTTTATTATCATCACCATGTTACAAATAAGGAACCTGGTTAAATAACTTACCCAAGTTTATAGAGTTAATAAGTGGCACAGCTTTATTCAAACTCAAGCAGTCTGGCTCTAAAAACTATGCTGTTAACAACAGACTATGCTACCTCTCAGAAATTCAATTCTAATTACTAAGGTAAGTATATATATATCCAGGTATTATAAAGTTCAAAATTTGTCTACACATCTCCCAAGACATAAAGGAGAGGTAGAGGGGTTGGCTCTGGAATTTAGGACTTGACTCTAAGCCATTCAGAAGCACTCATGGGCAGGCTCTTTCCTGGTATCCGCTTATAAATCCAAAATCCTAATTCAAAAGCACCTACAATGGCGATGCTCTGGGCTCCACTGTCCACCAGCTCTTCAAAGCAATACAGCCTTTAGTGGATACTGCCAACCACTAAGGGGAGAGAATCAGAGGACAGTAATTCAATCTACCTCATATAATCCCACCAGACTGTACTCAAAAATCTCAGCTCACTATTGCTGGTGTTTTATTTGCTCCACATCTGGATCCCCAAAGTAAAACCAATCTGCATACTCACTTCAAAGCTGGCTAAGCATAAGCTAAATTGCCAAGATACCTAATCACACAAAGTAACATAAGAGAAAAAAGACGAAGAAAATCTTCCCCTTCTACCATTTATTAATGTGTATCAGGCACTATGTTAAACACTTTCATGTATTAGCTCAGTTCATGAAAGCAACTCTATAGAGAACCAAAACACAAGATGGGAAGTGGACTTCCTGAACCTCAGAATAACTTCTTTCATTCAAGAAGTATCTGTTACATAAATATTGAGCATTTACCATGCACTGTTCAAGTTATAAGGAATATAGTGACAAGCAGGATAGCCTCCCACTTAGCCTACTATAGAAATAGTTACCTAGTGCTATATTTTCAAATGCTGATCTAGGTGCATCATAATTATTTAGGGGCATTCAACATTCCAAACTTCTGGGCTCCACCTTCGTAAATTCTGATTCAGTAGATCTAAAGCAGGGCCCAAAATTCTGGGTTTGTAAAACTCCCAAGATGCATATGATACACAGTTAGATCTGGGAACCATTGACTGAACTATTTCACTATTACTGTGCTTTAATTTCACCCAAATATCTACCCAATTATCATTCCACAGTCAGAAATCTCATATTATGCCCTGCTTAAAATCCCATCAAATGTACACAGGACAAAATCTATTTTCTAAAGAAACCCTCCCTTAGCTAGTTCCCTGTCCATCTCTTCATCTTCATTATTCCCTATTCCTTTGGTCACACTGCAGTTACTCAAAAACATATTTCATTCCTTTCTCGCTCAGTCTCTCTCAGCCTGAGGTAGCCTTCTCAGTATGTGACTTGGCAAATGTATGTGAGAAACTTTTAGATTCAACCCAGCATTATTTTGTCTCTACTCTGTCTTCCAAAACTGTTCTTCTCCCCTAAATTTCACCACTCTGGTTATTTTGCTACATACACATGACCTTTGAACAGCACAGATCTGAAATGTGTAGATCCACTTATATACGGAATTTTTTTTGATAAATGCAATATAGTACTATAAATGTTATTTTTTCTTTATGATTTTCTTAACACCATTTTCTTTTCCCTAATTTGCTTTATTGTAAGAATACAGTATATAAAACATATATAAAATGTGTTAATAGTTATCGGTAAGGCTTCCAGTTAACAGTCAAGTTTTGAGGGGAAGGCAATTAGTCACATTTTTGGGGGAGTCAAAAGTTATATATACGTGGATTTTCAACTGTGCAGGGGGTCAGTGCCCCTAACCACCTGCATTGCTGAAGGGTTAACTGTACTTACCTTCCTCTACAATCCTCAAAGCTTCTTGGAGGCAGGAAACTGCCTCATTCATCTTTACCTTTGTATTCTTAGTAGAGATGTGTGTAAGTTCCACTTGGCTTTAGTATTTAGCCCTAATCTATTTGACTTTGACTTCAGCCCATGGAAGGCT
Source organism: Herpailurus yagouaroundi (assembly GCF_014898765.1). Lineage (NCBI taxonomy): Eukaryota > Metazoa > Chordata > Mammalia > Carnivora > Felidae > Herpailurus > Herpailurus yagouaroundi. The sequence goes on along the minus strand of NW_024412396.1, from coordinate 37,537,531 downwards.
GACTACCCCACCCTTCAAAATTTGTTTTAGGATCCCTGAATATGTGCTTCATCAGTGCTCCCGTAATCCTACAGGTTATGATCATAATTAAACAGAATAATAATGTTAGTACTATGAACAAAGCATACAATTTGGATTTACCCTGATTATGTGGATATGCACTTTCAAGTGTAAGTAAACATTTGGTGGGTATACTAGATGTAAGTTAGAAAAGCTACTGATATAAAAAAAAAAAAAATCACCTAGCAGCATAACAGTGAGTGGCACCAATACTATATCACCAAAGAGAGAGCAAGTGATACTGCCAGAAAAGAGATCTGGAGGCAAAGGGAGAAGGCAGAGAAACTAGAATACCAATTTATTAAAAAGAGGCTGAAGATTTAAGATTATTTCCCTTATCACTCTAATCTATATGTCTTTTACTTTTTATTCCTAAACTGATGTGGTCAGGTAAATGCATGAGTTGTAGTTAATGCTATTAATCAATTAAATCAACACCTTTATAATTATGTCTTCCTGGCACAGCTGGAAACACAAGATTTGACTGTTTTCTAAAATTGTTTTCAAGAAGTGTTGTAATTTTCATAAGACATGAAAATTTTTATTAAGTTGATTTCTAATCTTATTGGCTTTTTTTTCAAGAGGAGGTTACCCCTAGACAAGCATATTTATTACTTCGAGTATTCTTAATGATTAATAAGATTTGTTGTTCTATTTTCTACCTGGTAATTGCTGCAAAACCCTAATACTTCAAACAGATAATGTTTAAAAATATATATCCTTACTTAATGGGAAAAAACCGCAAACAGTGACAGTTAAAATTAAACATGAATTACATTTTCAGGACAGCTAGTTATTATTTATAACTATTTTCTCCAGGAAAATGTCTTCTAACTTCTAATAAACTTAAAAATGAACCTTTAGGATATTCATGTTAAAGAATATTATTCATTTATTCAACAAGTATTTCTTAGTCATCTCCATTGAGCCATATACTGTTCTCAGCAAGACTGATTAACAAAACAGACCATGTTACTTGTCCCATGGAGCTTACATTCTAGGACAAATATACCATTATGTTTCTTGTCTTTATTCAGTAGCAGTTAGTAGGTCAATCCCTAACTGACACATTTGCCCTAGGAAAAATCTTTCCATAAAATCAAATAACAAAAATTTAAGACACAAGAAAAAAGTCTACAAAAATTAATCTGTGCTTATAGAAGATGTTACAGTATAGTATTGTGAAGAGGGTATACAACAAAATTTGAATATGAATCCATTCTTCTCTGTGTATAATACCTGTGTACATATGTAAGTCAGTATGTATACATGTACACATATACATACAGACATGTAACTTACAAATGCTTAGATAAAACCTGAAAAACACAATATACAGTTAGCAAATTCATAGTTTCAAGATGGCAAGATCCCAGAATATTTTGTACTTCAAAATTCATTGGTGAACTAATACTATTATGTACCTGCATTTGTCAGAAAAGTCTGAAAGAAGTAGTCATCTAATGTTTCAATTTGTTTTCCAGAAAGACTAATTAGAAAGGAGTTAAATGTTTTCTTCATTTTGGAAATGAAGCAGGAATGATCATATTTCTTTCAGAGAAACGGAAAGTGGTGACTGAGTAAGCAATATAATTCAATATTTTCAGTCTCTCGTTCTCATCTAATTATTGGCTTTTAAATTTGGCATTTCATAATTAATCTGAAATTATAAAATCAAGTGAAATGGTTTCCAAAGAAAAATACTCAGTATACATATACTTATTTGAGTTTTGAAAGGAACTTAAATTTCTTGGTTTAAGTGTTTACTATCTTACTAGCTTCGCAATATCTTGTAAATATCCACAATTAGGGAAAAGATAGATTATTCTCCTTCCAATAACCTCACAGAAATGCTTAACACTCGATTTTCTAATGCTGCAGTAAAATAAACAGGGAAGAAAGATTTACTGTTTTAAATTCAGGGTACATTCTGAAAAAAAAATCTGTATCACATCTGAGGTAGCATTAATGTGAAAATGTTCTATTTATACATTAAACTTATTAATTAGCTAACAGATTTACATCTGTTGACAATATTATGTATTAAAGTTCTGTCTGTAAAAGGAATATGCTTTTGTTTTTAGATTATTCCTAACTAGTGATTTACATCATCTCTCTCCTGGTTCAGAATTGGTATTGGGCCTCTCAAAAAAGTCTTTGATCCTCTGCTATATATGAAGTACTAGATATATAAAACCAAAAATGTGTATGTGAAGGTATTACTCTAATTTTAGCTTGTATCACAATCAACTGGCAGGATTCTGGAAACAGATTATTGGGCCTTACCCAGGGTTTTTGATCCAGGAGAGCTGGATGGAGCCTGAGAATCTCCATTTGTAACAAGTTAGCAGGTAGGTACCAATGATGCTGCTCTGGAGAATACTTTGAGCCCCTCTACTCTAAGAAAATACTTTATGTGTCTTTCAAAAATTCCCAGAGAAGTAAAAGACTGTTCAACACCCAAAAATGGTTAACTTTTTTTTTTTTTCAATCTGCCCAAATGCTTTACATGTACAGGAAACATATCCAATCTCTCATATATTAGCATTGCCAAATACTTAGGAACTCAAAAACTACAAAATACACTAAGGACTTAGACTAGATTAGACACTGGTTGATCTGTGATATACATCATCATCAGTAATGGAACTTTCTTCCCAGGTATTTGTGCTTAAATCCCAACCCTGGAAATTCAAATGGTAGACCTGGAATGTTGTCTTTCAAAAAACAATCTCTCAGATGATTCTGTTTAGCACTCTGAGCTATTCAAAGTTTGTATTTCATCTATCAGTGCTTGTAAAGTTTAAAAATTCCTGAATCTCATCCCAAAATTATCAAATCCGAATGTCTACAGGTGGGTACCTGGGAATCCTTATGTTAAGTAAACACCCAGGTGATTAAGTCACAGAAATTTGAGAACCACCAGCAGGTCTTATAGCAGAGATTTAACAGGTTAGCCAGCAAATTTTGAAAAATAAGAAAAATTTATTTTTAGCTGCAACTACATATACATACTAGACAACTATGTTTGTCGGGCAGAACACTGCACTCAGTGGGTTGGGCGATGCTGTGTAGAATGAGGCACAATTGCTAGGAATAAGAAGCTAATGAATGGTACAGCTCAGTGACAAGTGAGTAATAAAATACAAGAGCATAATTAGGCTTCAAAGATGACCAATTAAAAAACATAATAACCATAGAATGATTTTTTTCAAACCTTTTAAACAATTTTTAAAATTCACCTTTAAATCTCTTTATGAATGTCACAAACATCAAAGGGGTTGAGAATCACTGTCCCTGAGTAACAGCTATGTGTTAATGGCTTTCCCCAAAGCACATCACCTCCTCTATTACTCTTCTCCCTTTACATTTTAGCCACCTCAGCTTGTAAATGATTTTGTTTTCTTTATATTAATAGAACTGACACTGGAACTTAAAGAAGGTCAATGACACTACGTGTGTGTGTGGATGTATGTATTCAGAAGAATGTGCCCTTAATTACTTGCTTAAATATAACAAAAAATATGTAAGTTACAATAAGTACTTAATAAAAAAATTCACACGTATTGAAATAAAGGTGTAGACATAGAAATCACAAGCTGAAGATTTTTATTTAGTTCTAAACCCTGACCATAATGAAGATCCTGGAAACAATGACAAAGAAAAAGCTCTCCTAAGCAAATGTCTCGGTCCTCCACCTACATTAATCAATCCTATCCAATGTTACCCAATAAATTTTCCCAATGAATCCCCTGATCCTGTTTCCTTTATATAAAGGAAGTAACACTATCAGTAAGTGGCAGGGCTCAGATTCCACCGAAGACTGAAGCTCCCATATTTAATATAGCCTATGCCTTTCCACAAATCAGATGCTCAATAATTTTTAAATGGAAAAATTAAAGAAATTTGGGGATGTTTTTACTTAGGAATAGAAATAACTACCTTCAGGTATTTGAAAAGGATGTCATACAGATTCGGTGATTTTTTTCAAATGCAGAGAGTAATACATGGGAATTAAAAGATGGCAGGCTTTTTGCTCAACAGAGTTAAAACAGTATTGAAGGTAAACTTTATGAATTTTTAAATTGTGTTCCCGTTCTGGTGGCAATGTAAGAAAAAGGGGAAAAAATCATATTCTGGATCATCTAAATAATCTCTACAGAAGTCTATATTGTTGCCACAAACTTTCTATGTTTGAGGTTGCATGTGTTTATGATCAAATTGGTACCAAATGATCACTAAAAGGAATAGTTACATTTTTTTAAAGTGCACACTCAGACGGTACATCTCAAAGGTTCACAGGGATTGCTTTGATCCAAAAGAGATCTAAACATTGGTCAGTGTCAAGAAATACTGGAACAAAATAACTTTCTAACATTTAAAGCTGCCAAAAGTGAATAGACTGTTTTATGAGAGTGCTTCTGTGTATGTCAAAATTCTCAAAGCAGACTGGCCAAATAAGTAAATACAATTATAGAGGATGCTTCCGTGATGATTGGTATTAATAACAAAACTTAAATCCTGGTCTACATTTTGCAAGAACCCCAAACTTGAAATCACTGTACTAAAAAATAAAAGATGGACTACATAACAGATGCATCAAAAACTAATTACTCAACTGTGGCCTGAGCCATCAACAACTCAATGCTCTGCTTGACAAATCAGATGCACAAATATCTGCTAAACAAATGAATATACAATAATCTGTTACAGGTCAAGTGGTTAGGTGCTGGAGCAATGGTCCTGGGTTGAAAAAAATGTTTTGAACCACTGAAATAAATCAACTTGCTCACATTACCCAAGAAAAATAGTATTTCCTCGATTCACAGTGAAGGCTTTGACTACTGGTTTCACATATAACCCATTTAAACATGTTAGCTATGTTATCTGCAAAGGCAAGCAATTTCCAACTCTCCTCTGCAAACGGATTAAAAGACATTTAATGATTTTCTGACACCAAAAGAGTATGGAAAAGTAGGCTTTCTTAATTTGCCATCCTCTAACAGCCAAATAAAGAGCCTTGTGAATATTTTTTTTCCCTCTACCATCATCACTATGAAGAATGATTACTTTAAAACGTTTTTTTGTTTTATTTATTTATTTATTTATTTATTTATTTATTTAGAGAGAACGAGCATGAGCAGGGGAGAGGCAGAAAGAGGGAGAGAGAGAATCCCAAGCAGGCTCCACATTGTCAGCACAGAGCCCAACGTGAGGCTCAAACTAATGAACAGCGAGATCATGACCTGAGCCAAAACCAGGAGTTAGACGCTTAACCAACTGAGCCACCCAAGCACCCCAGAAAAAATACTTTAAAACAGCATATCTACACACACACACAAATATCTTTATTTAACCTGCAAAGGCCAGGCATTCATGGAGAAAAAAAACCAATGTAGAGGAAAAGCATCACCAATATTCTACTACTATTACAGGTTTACTAATGGTGTGGCCCAAAAGATACCATCCGTTCTTAGACTGTCTCAAAGAAGGCTTGAATGGTTCTAAATATGAGACTTCAAAAGAGTGAAACTCTTCTGAAAAAACATAATAATTATAATATGAACCTAATAATAGTTTCTAGTTTATTAAGCCCCTACTTTGTGCCAAGAACTCTTGAGTGTTTCACTTGAGTTAATATCTTTTTTTATCCTCACAATGATCCTAAAAGGCAAATATTCTTATCCTAATTTATAGATGAAGAAAGTGAGATCTACAGAGGTAAAGCAACTTGTACAAGACCACACAGCTAGTAAGTGGCAAAGCAAGCAGCCAACCTCTAGCACCTAAGTTCTTAGCCATTAGTCATTCTACTTCTTTCTTAAGGAACCTGAAATGAAAACCCTGATCCACAGAACAGACTCTAAGCTTCTCAAAGTGCACAGCAAGAACAATTATGGTTGGTATCTGTAGAATACGAATTCAGATGATTTGCAACAAAAACCTATAGCCCATTCATTACAATACCAGCAATGACCAAGAGTCCTAGATAAGGAGATAATTAATAATCTACATCAAGACAATGAAATACTATAAGACATTTGACTCATGTAATCAGGGAACCCCACTGACATGGTTAAAAATGAATAGTCCACGCAGGGCAAACTGGCATTAATCCAGGAGACAGCTATATGGATACTAGAAGAGCCAGTTTCTTTTCATTTTTTAAATCACAAACTCTATGAATGCAGGCATGGGAATGCTAGGTACCATCTTTCATACCATACAGATAGCCAGTCAGTGGCAGAACAAGGCCAACATACATATAGAACAAAGACATATAAACCAAGTAATATTCAAGAGAAAGTCAGAAATTATACTCTGAGGACATCACTTGAGACTCTGGATTTAACTATTCTCTCAACCAAAACTAGACTGTGTAAGCCAATTAACTGCCTAACCCCTTTAAACTAGCTTGAGTTGTATCTTGTCATGTGTAAGCCCATGACTGCCTTACCCCTTGAACTAGCTTGAGTTATGTCTCTTCACTGCAATAGAAAGCATCCCAATACACTTATAAACTTCAAGTATTTCATACTTGAAGCAAACTTTAATGATGACCAAGTACAAGAAACTGGCAGTCTCCAACACTACTGGAGACTATAAACTGGTCCAAACTTTCCGAAAGTTTAGAGCAGACTTAAGAAACATTTGCTAAAGATGAAACAAGGTAAAGACACATTCCATACATTTAACTAGCGAATTTCCTGCAGTCATATACATATGCTTCTTTTGGTAAACTTTTTTTACTCAGTGCTCCAATATAGAATTGGCAAGCACTAAGTTTTAACATACCTTAAAATAGGGTACTGATTTACTTTCAAGGCCAAGTATGTATGATATAGCTGTATTTACTAACAAAATTTTTTTAGCCTGGTTCTAATAGATACTATAAACATTTCTGAAAGAACAAAAAAAATAAATTTCAAGATTCAAGGAAGTTCCAAAGTAACACAAGGCATTTCCAAGCATAAGAAAAATTCCTATGAAAATTAAGACATAGAAGAGAGGACAATAATGACTTCCAAAAAACCTTTTAAAAACCTTAAAATCTTTCTCTGCTTTCTCTTCGTTCATTCAAATATTTATTAATAACTCACTGTATGTATTCTCTTTTACACCACAAGCTTCCAATTATTCCCATTTGTGATCTTGCCCATTGAAATGTTTCAATTTTATAATTGAAAAAAGGAGAGAGGGTCACTTTAGAGAAATCTAGTTAGCATCTTAATTTACAAGATCTCTAAGAAAAGAAATTTATCAGAACTCTTAAAGACTTAAACTTACTGCCTTTAAATCTTATTTTTCAGTTGGCAAAACAGATTCTCACAAACTATTAGGAAAAGAGAAGCAGCACAGGAAATTGTTACAAATGAGTGAAAATTGCAGTATTAAGTGGCAGACACTTAATTTGCCTAAATATATTGTGACTTTCAAAACAAGTAGGTGAAGAACCACCGTAAGTTATGTTCCATCACTAGATTTTTGAACCACTTGCAAAACAATAAATTTTGAAAATCACACTGTGAAATCATCTTTATGTTTAATATTATAAGTAAATTAAATTTTAAAATGAAGAAATACTCCAACAGTTGAGATCACCAGAACTAAATGGTATCATCTTGGAGGTGATTTTCTTATGAAAATAAGTCATTTCAATTATTTTTAAAAATCATTTAAAATAAGTTACCAATTAAGTGTAACTTTATTAACAACAAAACAGTTACAGGCCATTTTAATCAATAAGTATTTCTGAAAATGTACTGGCAGATCAACTCTGAGTCTCTAGAAAAACTTAATTCTCATTTTACAGGAGCTTAACCTCATGTCCGATAAAGCTTCCCCTGGCAACTGTTCTCTGTTAACTTTAAGTTGGTTATTACACACAAACCCTTAAAATACAACCACTTGAACATATCCATTAGAATGGTCATTATCACAAAAACAGAAATTAACAAATGTTGGGGAGGATATAGAGTAATAGGAACCCCTGTGCACTGTTGGTAGAAATATAAAATGGTGCAGCCACTATGGAAAACAGTATGGCAGTTCCTTAAAAACTTAAAAATAGTTACTATATGATCCAGCAACATACTTCTGGGGATATATCCAAAAGAACTGAAAACAAGATCTATAAGAGATATTTGTACACCCGTGTTCGTAACAGTACTATTCACAACAGCCAACACGTGGAAGCAACCTAAGTGTCCACCGAAAGATGAATAGATGAACAAAATGTAGTGTATATTGGCCTTAAAAATAAGGAAATTTTCACACAGGCCTACAACATGGATAAATCTTGACAACACTATGCTAAGTGAAATAAACCAGTCACAAAAAGACAAAAACTTTATGACTCCACATACGTAAGGTATTGAGTAGTCAAATTCATAAAAACAGAGTGGAATGATGGTCATCAAGAACTAGGAGGGGGAAACTAGGAGAAATGCTTAATGCTTTCAGTTTTACAAGGTAAAAAAATTCTAGTTACACAACAACATGAATACACTTACTCTTGAACTGCACACTTAGAAATGCTTAAGATGGGAATTTTTACATTATGTGGGGTTTTTTTTTTTAACCACAATTTAAAAAAAAACCTCACAATCACTTCAAAAGCTATGGAAAAACAAGTCATGAGGAAATGACTTAAATTTTGTTTTTATAAATGTAGATTTTATATATTCCATTTTTCTGAAAGAGTCATGTCTGGCAAATGATATGGGTTTGGTAGTCTTTATTGCAGAAACGTGAATTTTAATCTAAATCTCAATATACATACAAAAGAGTTAATTCTTGATGCTCCAAGAAAGAGAGGTATAAAATTATTTTTAAAATTCCAAGATCTAGTTATTTCAAAAATTCTTGCCAAACTTTTACCAAAAATACTGAGCAATATGATTGACTTAGCTTCAAATTCTTTTTCTAGCTCTGTAGTTAGGCAGAAAACATACACAATACATATACCACAAGTCGCAGAAAGCTGGCTAAAATCCACCACCTGGATAGTTAGTCCCATCATTAAAAAAAAAGAAACAAGATAAAAAGAGAACATTCTTATGAATTAAAATCAATTTCTTAATAGAAAACTATCTAACAACACATTTAATTTTGATTATTTTCTCCTACTTTATAAACAGACTTACGTTAACAATCTTAGATAAAAATACAGTATTTTAAGGGTGCCTGGATGGTTCAGTCAGTTAAGAGTCCCAACTTTGGCTCAAGTCATGATCTCATGGCTCAGGAGTTCAAGCCCCGCATCGAGTTCTGTGCTGACACCTCAGAGCCTAGAGCCTGCTTCAGATTGTGTGTCTCCCTTTCCCTCTCTCAAAATTAGAAAACATTAAAAAAATTTTTTAACAAAGAATATATTATTTTAAGAAGTATCTATATGTTAAAAATTACATTTTAAGAGGCCGTATCTATGAACAAACTCAGTAATCTAATCCAAATCTTTAACATTCATGTATGGTAACAGTTTTTTTTTAATTTCACCAGCAAACATAATCAACTGTTAGGAGTTCTTCAGAAAACATCAGTCAAGACTAATCTTCCTCAGCCTCCTACACATCATTCTTAATATACAACAATAGAATATAACCACAAAATCTTAACTTTGGGCCCACACACCATTAGTGCTGCAGACAATGGAAATCACCAGGTAAAGATTGGACATTCTCCCAATGGCACAAAATGCTTTCCAGTGGACTACAGGAACAAACTACCACAGTTCAGGTAAAAGACTGCACTAATACAGATTTCATACAAATCAAGCCTCAAAAAATCAGCTTGAAGCCTTGCCTTGAGACAGAGGCCAGTAGTCTTACCTGGAGAAATTCATAAGCAAAGGAGTTTTTCTATTGTGTAGGTTCACAGGTTTTACCAGGAGTATTTTATCAACTTACCATGTTTAGCAAAGATAAGTATTTATGCAACTATCTATTCTTAACTGTGGAGTCAAGACAAAAAATGTTTTAAGTTACTGCCACTCCTTGCACATACCTTTAAGTTACTTGCACATACCTTACTGAAATAAACTCTAAGCCTAGTATATTTGTTTACAACTCTCGTCTCTGATGCCCAAAGTAAATACAAGTGGCCTATTTGGGGAGGAAACAGCAGGGTAAGGAATTGTGAAGAAGGGACACGAGAGTAGAGAGAAGAACAGATGCTCAAGAAGAGTAACAATGCTAGCTGCCAACATAACCCAGGGATATACTGTTTTAACTGGAAAAGAACCCCTTTTAAAGCTCTAAATCCAATGTTGGCCTTCATTTTTAGGAGATTTAGAAAAAATCTATGAAGGCGGGGAGAAGAACTAACATAAATATTTGGAAACACTTGCAAAAAAGTTTTTAAGTGTTGTGGAAGTTTAAATAGAACTTTAACAGGTAATGCATATTTCCAAGCATACAGTGTTCCCAAGATTCCTAAACCAGACATACAGTGAACATTATCTCATGTAATGTTGACAATAACCACTGAGATGGTTGCTATTATTATCATTCCAAAAGGAGGAAATATGCTCAACAGCATTCAGTAACTTGCCCAAGCTCACAAAGCTAACAAGCGAAAAAACTGGACTCTTAACTAGAAGTGTCTAGGTCCAGATCCTATACTCTCAACTACCAACCATGCTCTTCTTCAAAAAAGAGGAAAATCAAAGTACAATTATAACGAGAAAAGTTTACTAATAAATGAGAGCTTCTGGACTTTAATGGCCAAAGTTAAAGAAGTTAAGAAATGTCCATTCTCAGAAATTTTACTCTAACGATCCAATAACTGTTATTGGAAACTGAAGGAGTCTGGCCTGACACCTTAAAGAGAACAATGAACCTCTTGACATTACTCTGAAATCTAAAAATCAGTATTAATGTGCTATTAAATGAAGTCCAGGCCCTACCTACCACTAAGAAATCAACATGAAATTCCCTGTTAAATCTATTGTAACTATTCCATCCTGTTGTGATTTCTTCCAATCCTTCAGTTTTTTAGTTTCCTAGAACATCTTTAAGAAGACAAATTTGTCTTCCCAAACTGGACTCTACAGCACATTTAAAATGGAAAAATTGTAAGAAGAAAGTACCTTGCCCCTCAATCTCAGTTACCTTTTCAGAAAGTTTTAAAATTATTAGTTAGAAAAGGATAAAAACCAGATATCTTTAACAAACATCTAAATGTTGTTGGGTAGCTATTTATTAAGTGTTTAACTTAATTTTTCAGTTATAAGAACCTCTATATTAAGAAATATGATGCAATCCGATTCAAGTTTGCTAAATTTTCAAATGAGAGTATTTTGAAAATAACACATGGGACTGAGCAAAATCTAAGAACTAATTTAGAATTGGGGGGTGATGCACAGTAACTAATTAATTCAAATATATTAAAGCTGCTTGTGATAATCTCAACTAACTGCAAAGAATTCACAATTAAAGAGAATTGCATATAAAAAAGAAATGATTGGTATATAACTTGATGCACAGTATTAAGTATGATTCAGCACAGAATAAGAACTGAAAATTGGCACTACACAGGGGTAATCTGCCTCACGTTTATAATATAGCAGCTTCATCATTTCATTAAAAGCATTGTAATCATTTCCGCAAAAATAATTGCAATTAATTCCTGTCAACTCTTGGAATTAAGTCCAGGCCTATTTACTCACTTTTTGAATTTTATAAGGGTTTTCTCTGGTGTACAAAGAGAATTTATCATTCTACGAAATAAGGACCAAAATGGTATCTACGAAATAGCAAGAACATATAAACAAGTTTATCTTCTGCTAATACTGATTAAGGAAGTTAATCTTAATCTCTCCCAGAAGAGTGGAAGGACTTTAAGGAGTAAAGCCAGTCTACCAACCACAACTCTTACTATATAAATCTCCAATTCCTTAAAAACGATTTCCACAAAGGTTAAAATACCAAAAATGTACCAAATTGTGTGAGGGGCTTGGGGGGGGGGGGGGGGCTCAATCCCACTGGATCCATTTATAATTCTTAATCCTATAATGTACCATTTAGACTCAAACTTTAAGGTGTTTTAAAAACTTGCATTAAGTTCTAACAGAATGATTATTTACTTCGGATACATCTCGAAGGTTTTCCTTTAATATGCTTCAATTTCATGAAAATGAGACCGTTCTAAAAATTTCGACATTGAAACTTGCTGCGATCACATACTTTTTCAATCTCACATATTAATTTATAACGTCTGGGCTCCCTTGACAGCTGACATAAACACAAGAATCCAATTGTGATGCCCTCTTTAAAATGTTGCTACTTCGCCAAATTCCCGTTACTCCGACTCCTCAATCTAGACAAGTTTTTCAAGGCGATTAAAACAAAACAAAACCTGCACGTGCAAACTAAAGTTAGCATCTTCAGGCCGTCGCGACAAATCCCTAATGCACAAAGGCAAAGACACCCGCCGCGACTAGACAACCGCACCGTAAGGTCTCATCTGACCACGCGAGCCCCTGGGTGGGAAACCCAGGGCCCCGAGCCCTCTGGGAAGCCAGGACCAGCGCGCAGGGTCCGCCCCGGGGCCGAGTGTTCAATGGAACTGGAGAGAATGGGGGCGGGAAGGAGCGGAAGCTCGGGTGCAAACGGCGGCGACCGAGCTGCGGCTCGTCTCTCTTCCCGGGGTTTTCGGGCCAGGGAAAGTCCACCCGGATGGGGGTATAGGGCAGGCCGGGTGATTTTCAAGGCTAGCAGGAGGGCGGCGCGAGGCCCCGGCGGCCGGGAGGGGAGGGCCAGCGGGGCTCAGCCCCCGGCCCCTGAAAGCACTTTCGAGGCGTCTCCCACCCCCCACGACAAGATGGCGACGTGGGCAGCGGGGGAGCCCGGCCGGCGAGGCTGGGGGGAGAGAGGGGAGGGGAGAAGAGGCAGAAACAAAAAGGCGGCCCCCTCCGGAGCGCTGAGGCTGGCCCCCGAGCCCGTGGCGGCGGGCGGACGGGGGGCGCCGGCGGAGAACGCGACGGACGGAGGAAAGGGGCTTACTTTTTCTTGTCGTTCGCGCCGCCGGCGCCCTCCATGGCGAATCGGTCCCCGCGAAGCCTTCACGGCCGGCCGCCCCCAGGCTCGCTCCGGCCTAAGCGCTGGCTCCCTCCACACGCGAGGAGAGAAGGGGAGGCACGTCCAGAGGTGGGAGGTGCAAGGCGGGAACCCCCTCGTAAACCCGGAGGCAGGAGCAGCAGGCGGCAATCGTAAGGGTCCAGGTCCGGCTCAGAAGAGCCTCCCCTCAGGCAGCTTGTCAGGGCCCCGAGCACCGGACGAAGCGGCGGTGAGGCCGATCCTTGCGTCCCCTCAGACGAGGCGTCTCTGTGCACTGAGGAGCTGAGGCAGCGGCAGGGGGCGGGCAAGGGCGGAGGCGCGCTCGGGGGCGCGCGGGATGGGGCGGGGGGGGAGGAGAGTGTCGGGGGCGCGCCCGCCCGCGGAGCCCGGCTCGCGCTCACGCAAGCCCGCCTCACCTGAGGGGGAGGCGGGTTCCCTGAGAGCCAATGGCGAGCGACGCCGGCGGCCAGTCCCACCCCAGCCCACGTCTGTCTCAGCCAATCAGGAAGCTGTCAGCTGAGGCACAGCTGGGAAGCGCTGCCGGGCTCACGTGCTCGTCTGTGTGCAGCTGCGGAGGAAAGAGAAAGGAGCTGGGGTGCGGCCAACCTGGGTCTGGGGACGCTTTGCCTTCTCCTAGGGAAAGCAGTGGCTGGCTTTGGGAGGCGCTGCTGAGAAGGGATTTGGGTCTCAAGCCTGCATCGCGTTTCCTGCTCCCGGTGCAGCAAGTCTTGCGATGTCTTTCTCCTCTGTGGCTGTGCTGTGCAAGGTTGCTGACAGCTGTGCTGAGCCCCAGTTCAACAAAGCAGACTTTTCACGTCGTGGCAGCTCTCTTTCGACCCTTTGCTTATATGTTACAATGGGGTTTTTCTTGCCAGGTTGTCCAACCACGGGGGCCCTGCCACCGAGCGCCCTTTTTGCCATGGAACGCAAGGGTACTCTCCTTGTCCACTAAGTTTTTCTATGAAGAAGTTTGATTACTGAGTAAATGCAAATAAAAATATAAAGCAAACAAACGCCTCATGCTGTAAACTTCTCAAGGGAAGTAGTTAAGGTAGCAGGGAAATCTTAAAATCTGAAATTAAGCATTTACAAATAGGTGTCAGTGGCTTTAATAAAAGCGTAAACCAGAATTTCAGCGCTATGGGAGGAAAACGGCTTTAGGTAGACTTTCTTGTTGTTTGTAAAAGAGCCCACAATAATCTTAGATGGACTGGGAAAAATGGAAGATGACCCTTAGTTTGAGACTCACCACCTTTAATTCACTGTATAGACTGGAAAGAGGAAGGATTCTTCTAACCCCCTGCCCAGACTTGGGCAGCGGACTGCTGAACCGGAGTTAACTCGACATGGTGGCGGCCAGTATTGTCTGTTTGCTAACATGACTTTGCAAGCTACTGAATAAAAATCACTTTTTGCCTTTGAAAAAATATATTTCAAACCTGTAAATCTTTTAAACGAAAGAAAAATGTATTTTGAGTTCAACAAAAAATCATTGCGCTTTTATCTCCACTTGATGCTGGATTATTTTACTTCTCATATTTGCCATATTATATTGTTACAATCTAGCTTAGAGTGGTATATTAATGTGGATATCTATATTGGATTCAGTTATATTGTTGTGTAAAAACAATAGTCCATCTAACACAGCATTGAACTCTGTTAAAAACCGATTCACTAGACCCATAAAGATATAAAGACTGATCTTAATGTTATTTTCTTTAAGTTTTAGTTCTACATTGCTGAATGATATGTCTTCTTGAAAAATACCATTGGAAAGGCCTGAAAAGAAGAAAGGACCAAAAATATTTACTCATATTTTCTTTCTTAGTTGTGAAAAGAATAGCTCTATAAAACACAAACCTTTTAATTTGACATGCTGAAAACTCAATGTTAAACATACTGATACCAGTCAGGAGTGAGTTTGAAGACAGACTCTGACACTAACAAGTTATTTAATCTCTCAGTGCCTCAATTTACTCATTTATGTCTATGTCACAGAATTATGGCATAATGGAGATAATACATTTAAAGCACTTAGAATAGTTGCTGGAACACAGTAAGCAATCAATAAATGTTAATATGAGTATTGTTGGTGGGCTTTTAAAAATTATTCTTATTATTTTTGCCCCCAAATTTGTGCTTCTGCTGCTAGTAATTACTTGGGCTTCTGTCACAGTTCAGCTAGTTTTAGCTATCCAAGACTGCCTATTATGTTAATATAATCCACAAATATTCTTTCTTTTAAACTTTGGAACTGCCCATGGTGTTACCATCCGTGTATATAAGCATGGTGGCAGAGACCCTCAATCAGTTCCTTTCTCATTATACTGCTAAGAAATTCTCTCTAGCCTGTGATTGTAGCCAAAGTGTATAATGTCTGTTACATTTTTAAAAAATGAGCACTTTGTAATAGCAAATTAAGCCATCTATTAAAAACTGAGCATTTCAAATGTTAAAAGCAGAAGGATAATTCAATCAGCAAAAGACATTTTCAGCCTCCATTAAATTTGCCCCAAAGTTCAATTTTCCTTTCCAAAAATGCGTAGAATATGGTATTTTATGGATGTGTGAAAAGTATGTATGTATATATGCTTATACACACACACATACCATGTATGAGCAGTGAAAGCAGTAATATTCAACCAATTTGTTTTCACGTTATTACCAATGAGACAAGTAGTATTCCATAATCCAATCACTGCTATTTAAGTAACAATTTGAAAAAGCAAGGGTTTCTATAGGATAAAATTTTAAGTTATCCTCTTTACAACCACCTATTAGTAAATATATTTATTTTATTAGAATTTAAATAAACCTTAATGAGCAGTCTTATTTATTCGCTTTCTAATTTGTGTAAGCAGATTTAAATGTAAAACACTCCGAGGAACTTTCTAAGTAGACTGACAGGTGACTTGCAAATGACTTGATTGACCCTTAACCCATATTAGTAGGAAGCAGGAAGTTAGGCAGTGATTGAGGATGAGGCAAGGTAAAACTTGAAATTTGGATCGCTACTAAATAGAGCATTGAAACTTTTAACGAGTGAAACGTCAGATTCAGATAGTTTAGAATGTATCAAACTATATGGGAAGAACTTGTGGTAAGTGATTCTTGGCTTATTATTACCCTTAGTTCCTCCTGCACCTTTGACCTACTCTAGGAACAAGAACCAAAAAAAAAAAAAAAAAAAAAAAGGAAGGAAGAAAGAAAAGCAGATCATCTGGAAGGAAAGTGCCTAGAAGGTAACAGACATTACAGATCTTTTGTCTTTTTCTTTCAAGGATCAAAACAGAAAATAAATACATTGTTTGAGTTTGTGGAAAATAAGAATAGCCTGAAAATTTGCCACTAGCACTTTTTAATTATGATACGGACTTTAAGCATAATTTTACAGAAAAATGCTGAAGGATTTTTAGTTTCTGGTCCAATATGTAAAAAGCTTGGAAGCTTCCATCCTCACAATAAGAAAATAAAGCTGAACAAACTGAAAACCAACAACTCTTTTTAGATCCATCAGAGAATTGAGGTCACTGGGCAAACTGTTGTCCTGAAAACTGAAGAGACAGACAGATGGATATGGAGAATCACAGCTTACCAGAAGATCACAGTTTACCAGGAGCCGAAGCCAGCAGCTGAAGCCAACATGACAGTTGGAGCAAATATCAGTAGGAATACTTTAATTTAATTATAATTGTGGATTGCTGGGGGCTCTATGGGGACCAGCTTTAGCATTTAAAACTCTGAGGCTCACAAAGCATAAGAGACTCTTAAAAACTGAGAACAAACTGAGGGTTGATGGGGGTGGGAGGGAGGGGAGGGTGGGTGATGGGTATTGAGGAGGGCACCTTTTGGGATGAGCACTGGGTGTTGTATGGAAACCAATTTGACAATAAATTTCGTATATTGAAAAAAAATAAAATAAAAAAATAAAACTCTGAGGCTCAGCCTTAGAGGGGTGCCACAACTTTTCTGAGTTTTACGTTCAGGAGCCCTAACAAATTCTCACTGTGATGGTCTGAGAAAACTCTCCTCTTGCTTTCTGTGGGGGAAAGTAACCCTTAAAAATACTCCCAGAGCACTCTGTTCTTTTTAACAAGATCTGCCCTCAAAGGAAACTATTTTGCCAGAGCTCAACTGACCTTGTGGAGGGAAAACACCCAGCTCCAGCCCTAGCTAGCCTTCAACATGGAGGAAGGAAAATACTCAACTCAGACTCACTAAAAGACTGAGAACTAATCAGAGGACTATAGAATGCTTTCCTTCCTCCCACACCTGACCATGCTACCACATCAGTAGGGCTTCTGTGTAATAGTAGGGAACTGCAGCTAAAAGAACAACAAGCCTCAGACCTTATTTAAAGAGTCACTAGGGACATCCAAAGACAACAAGAGAAACAAAAATATGGACACTAGAGGCAATTTTAGCTTCAGACACCACAGCTACAACAAACAATAACACAGCCTAACTCTTAGCCAGATAAACATAAAACTTCATAGTAAAGTTCTGTCTACCTAGCTTTCAACAACATTTGTAAAACATATTAAAAGGCAAAAAAAAAAAAAAAACCAAAAACACCCCACAATCTGAAGCGATAAACCAAACACCAGACACCAGAATAAGACTCCGATATGCCAGAGATTTTGGAATTATCAGACCAGGAATTTAAAATAACTATGATCAATATGCTAAGGGTTGTAATGGAAAAAGCGAACAACATGCAGGAGCAGATGGTGATATAAGCAAAGATATGAAAAAGAAAATGCTAGAAATGAAAAACAATGTAATGGAAATAATGCTTTTGATGGGCCCATCAGTAGACTGGACACAGCTAAGGAAAGAATGAAAATTTGAAAGTATGTCAGTGCAAGCTTCCGAAACTGAAATGCAAAGAAAATGCATTAATGAAAAAGATGGAACAAATTATCCAAGAACTGTGGAACAATGAGAAAAGGTTTAATGGGAATGTCAGAAGGGGAAGAAAGAAAAACGCAAGAAATATTTGAAGAAATAATGACTGAAAAATTTCCAAAATTAATGACAGACAGTAAATCACAAATCCAGGAAGCTCAGAGAATGCCAAACAGGATAAATACTAAAAAATCTACACTTAGACATTGCATATTCAAACTGCAGACAACCAAAGACAAAGTGTTTAAAGAAGCTAGGTAGGAGGTGGGGTGGAAATACCTTACATATAGAGGAGGAAGGAAGAATTACATTGGACTTCTCTTCAGAGATCTTCCAAGCAAGACAGAGGAGTGATTTTTTTTTTTTGAGAGACAGAGAGAGAGAGAGAACTCATGAATACATGAAAGTGAGGAGGGGTGTGGAGGAGAGGGGCAGAGGGAGAGGGAGAATCTCAAACAGGCTTAACACCCAGCACAGAACCCAACATGAGGCTCCATCTCACAACTGTGAGATCATCATCTGGGCCAAAATCAAGAGTCACGCTTAACCAACAGAGCCACCAGATGCCTGTGGAGTGAAATATTTAAAGTGCTGAAGGAAGAAAACACACCATCCTGAATAATGTTCCCAGTGAAATCATCCTTCAATAGTGGAGGAGAGGGGCACCTGGGTAGCTCAGTCAGTTGACTGTTGAGTGTCTGACTTTTGATTTTGGCTCAGGTCCTGATCTCACAGTTCATGAGATCAAGCCCCACATGGGGCTCTGCACTGACAGCATGTGTTCTGCTTGGAATTCTCTCTCTCCCTCTTTTTCTCTGCACCCCCCCTCCTTGCACTCTCTCTCTCTCTCTCTCTCTCTCTCTCTCAAAGTAAAAATAAACATTAAAAGTTTTTTAATTAAAAAAAAGTGAAGGAGAAATAAAATTGAAAAAAAAACTTGTCAGTAGACCTGCCTTGCAAGAAATGTTGTTTTCAGAGACAAAGAAAATAATATAGATTAGAAACTCAAATCTACATAAAAAGAATGTTACAGAAAAAATAAATGAATGTAAATTTTTTTATTTTTCTTAGTTCTAGCAAATAACAGTTTGTTCACAAAAATAATAGTAAAAATGTATTCAATGATTATACCTTTGGATAAGTGAAATGAATGGCAGCAGTGTTAAAATGGACAGAAGGGAGGAACTGGGAAAATTCTCATAAGGTATTTGCATTTCTGATGAAGCAGTATAATGTTATCTGAAAGTGGACTTGGATTAGTCATAAATGTACATTGCAAACTGTAGGGTAACCACTGATTTTTCTTTTTTTTATCCCACCCCTTCCCTGGGCCTATTTTTTTTTTCACTATAATTGATATGCTAAGAGAGGAGAGAAAATGTAATCATATAGAGTAAATCAGAGGGAATGTTTCTTTTTAAAAAAATGTTTATGTATTTATTTTTAGATTGAGAGAGAGAGAGAGAGAGCAAGTGGGGGAGGGACAGAGAGAGAAATGGAGGGAGAGAATCCCAAGCAAAAACCAAGCTGTCAGTGCAAAGCCCTCCGTGGGGCTCAAACTCACAAACCGTGAGATCATGACCCAAGTTGAAATCAAGAGCTGGATGCTCAACCAACCGAGCCACCCAGGTGCCCCAGGAGTGCTTCTTTTTCAAACCAAAGATGCAGAAAAGGAGTGGAAGACAAAAAAGAAATGAAGGACAAGGGCAACAAATAGAATTCTAAAGGTTCAACAAAACAAAACTAAAAACAAAACAAACAAAAACTTCGGGAATGAATAAACAATTATAGTGAGATTGCAGGATACCAGATTAATATAAGAAAGTCTATTGCTTTTCTATATACAGAAATGAGCAATTGGAATTTGAATTAAAAACACAGCACCACTAACTATAGTTAACAATACTGTATTGTATACTTGGAAATTGTTATGAGAGTAGAGTTTAAATGTTCTCACCATAACAAGAACAACAAAATAGCAATTATGTGAGGTAAAGGAGTGTTAACTGATCTTATTGTGGTAAGCACTTTGCAACATATACATGTATCAAATCACCACATTGTACACCTTAAACGTGCACAGTGTTATATATTAATTATACCTCAGTAGAGCTGGAGGGGGGAACACAATGCCATTTACATTAGCACCGAAAAAAGAAAGGAAAGGAAGGAAGGAAGGAAGGAAGGAAGGAAGGAAGGAAGGAAGGAAG
>NW_024412396.1:37515910-37517285 GCF_014898765.1 Herpailurus yagouaroundi | reverse complement strand
AAGGAAGGAAGGAAGGAAGGAAGGAAGGAAGGAAGGAAGGAAGGAAGGAAGAAACTTAGGTATAAATCTAATCTAAAATGCACAAGACCTATGTGGGGAAAACTATAAAAACTCTCAGGAAAAACAACAACAACAACAACAAAGATCTAAATAAACAGAGATTTCATGTTCATGGACAGGAAAACTCAATATTGTTAAGATGTCAATTCTTGCCTCAACTGATCTATAGACTCAATGCAATCTAAAGCCCTGCGAGGTTACTTTTTCATTGTCAACAAACTGATTCTAAAGTTATATGGAGAAGCAAAAGATCAGAATACTAAACACAGTATTGAAGAAGAACAAAGAACTTCAAGATTTAGTATACAGCTGCAATAATCAAGACAGTGTGGTATTCGCAAAAGAATACGTAAATAGAACAATGGAACAGAATAAAGAGCTCCGAAATAAACTCACACAAAAATAGCCAAGTGATCTCTGACAAAGGAGCAAAGAAGGCAATCCAATAGAGAAAAAAATCATTTCAACAAATGGTGCTAGAATAATTGGACATCCACATTTTAAAAAAATGAATTTAAACTCTGACCTCATCATACTTTTCACAAAAATTAAATCAAAATGGATCTTAGACCTAAATGTACAATGTAAAACAGTAAATTTTTTTTGATAACATAGGAGAAATAGCTAGGTGACCTTGGCTTCAACACCAAAAGCATTATCCATGAAAGAAAATGTTAAGTTTTCAGAGACAAAGAAAAAATATAGATTATTATTTCTATAATAATTGGGGTCTAGTAAGTTAAAAACTTTTACTTTGCAAAAGGCACTACTAGGAGAATGAAAAGACAAGCCACATACTGGGAAAAAATACTTACAAAACACATATCTGTTAGAGGACTTGCATATAAAATATACAAAGAACTCTTAAAACTGAACAATAAGATAATTGTTGACAGTAAGTCAAAAATAGATAATCCAATTTAAAAATGTACCAAAAACCTGAACAGATGCTTCACCAGAGAAGATATACAGATGGCAAACAAGCATATGAGAAGATGCTCAACATCGTATGTCATTAGGGAATTGCAAAGTTATTTTATTTTTTAAAAATATTTATTTCTTAAGTTTTATTTACTTTGAGAGAGACAGAACATGAGTGGGGGAGGGCAGAGACAGAGGACAGAGAGAATCCCAAGCAGGCCCTGCACTGTGAGTGCAGAGCCTAATGTGGGGCTCGAACTCACAAACTATGAGATCATGACCTGAGCCAAAACCAAGAGTCAGATGCCTAACCAACTCAGCCACCTGGACACCCTAAAAATATTTATTTATTTATTTATTTATTTATTTATTTATTTATTTATTTATTTATTTA
>NW_024412396.1:37451002-37515900 GCF_014898765.1 Herpailurus yagouaroundi | reverse complement strand
TTATTTATTTATTTATTTATTTATTTATTTATTTATTTATTTATTTAAGTAATCTCTCCACCCAATTTGGGGCTCAAACTCATGACACTGAGGCCAAGAGTCAAGTGCTCTTTCCATGGAGCCAGCAAGGCGACCGTGGAATTGCAGATTTAAATATGAGATACCACTGCACATTTTAAACGGCTAAAATCCAAAGCACTGACACCAGTGTTGGCAGGGATGTGGAGCAATAGAACTCTCATTCATTGCTGGTAGGAATGCAAAATGGCACAGCCACTCTGGAGTATAATTTCTCAGTTGATTACAATGCTAAACAATCTAGCAG
This sequence comes from Herpailurus yagouaroundi, assembly GCF_014898765.1. Taxonomy (NCBI): domain Eukaryota; kingdom Metazoa; phylum Chordata; class Mammalia; order Carnivora; family Felidae; genus Herpailurus; species Herpailurus yagouaroundi. Next base: position 37,515,575 of record NW_024412396.1, on the reverse strand, counting down.
TGATGCTCCTAGATATTTACTAAATGAGGTGAAAACTTACATTCACACTAAAACCTACACATGAATGTTTATAGCAACTTCATCCACAATTGCCAAGAAGTGGAAGCAACTAAAACTCACTACTAGGTAAGTGGATAAACTGTAATACATCCAAACAACGGAATCTTATTCAGGGCTAAAAGGAAATGAGCTATCAAGTCACCAAAAGACATCAAATGCATATTTAAGAAAACTTTAAATGCATATTGCTAAGTGAAAGAAGCCAAGTTGAAAGGGCTTCATAGCATATAATTCTAACTATTGACGTTCTGGAAAAGGCAAAACTACGGAGACTGTAAAAAGATCAGTGGTTGCCAGGAATTAGAGGAAGAGGGGAAGGATGCATAGGTGGAGCACAGGGAATTTTTAAGGCAGTGAAACTATTCTGTATGATACCCTAATGACGCATACATAATATTATACATTAGGCAAAACCCATAGAACTCTATAGCACAAAGTGTGAACCCTAATGTAAACTATGGGCTTTGTTTAATAGTAACGTATCAATATGGCTTCATCAGTTGTAACAAATGAGCCATACCAACACAAGATGTCAATAATAAGGGAATGGTGTGTTTATAGGGGGAGGAAGAAGGAATGCATGGGAACTCTCTGTACTTTCTGTTTAATTTTTCTGTAAACCTAAAACTAAGAAATAGTCTATTAATTATAAGAGGAAAAAAAAGGAATATCCTTCCAAAGTCAAGTTTTCTTATCTTCCTGAATAAAGCAAAAGGCTTAAATTTGTAAGAATCAACCTTGATAAAACATCCCTTTGACTAAAAAGAAAAGTGAAATTTGGATATTTTTCCAGCATCGAAGTAAGCAAGAAGATTCTGAAAAGCCACAGCTCTATAAAAGTTTTTATTTCTAGAAAGTAAAGATATAAAAGAAAAAGGAGAATAGAGTCTTATCTTTGAAAAATAATGGTAATACTACCTCCCGATCCAAATGCTTATAGTTCCACATATTTTTTTCACCTGTACGGAAGTTGGTACATTAATAACTCAAAAAAGGGTATTTATTAAGAATCTGCCTTGCTTGTTTTCTATCCCCATCCCAGACCACACCAATATGTTACATACTTAGAGTATACAATTGTATCATGTTTTTAAATATTTATTCATTTTGGGCAGAGCACAAGTTGGGCAGGGGCAGAGAAGCAGGGTCTGCGCTGACAGGCTGACAGCAGTGAGCCTGGTGCGGGGCTTGAACTCACGAACTGCAAGATCATGACCTGAGTCAAAGTCGGATGCTCAACCAACTGAGCCATTCTATTTTGGGCCAGACATATTTTTTCTTTAATCTGCAGGTTTATGTGCCATTATACAGTATGAGCTCCTTATGAACAGGAATCCTTTATATTGGCAGCCCTAGAACCTGGGATGGTGCCCAGCACATAAGAACAACCATCTCTTAAGCACCTGTCATATTCTAATCACTGGGCTAAGCATTTTATTTTTTTATTTTTTGCATTTTTTTGGAGGGTGGTGGGCTAAGCATTTCTAGATACACTCATTTAAGCACTATTACATCTCTGCGAGGTAGAAATTGTGGTGATCATGTCATGATCAGTGAGTTAATGGTCAAAGAGGTAAAAATACAAAATCACAAAGCTAGGAATTAGTGGAACCAGGATTATAGACCATGCCACTCCTTTATGGCACTTAAACTGTGATACCTGTGTGTCAGAAAATGCTCGAAGCTGTGGAAGGTAGGGTGAGGAGGACAAAAACATAGTTCATCATCTTCCTACAGCATCAATTTTAGAATGAGGAAAAGTTGAGTAATATAACTATGCGTGTGATTGTAGGGTGTGTTGTGCTTTTGGCTAGAAAAAATTCAAATTCAACAAATGAGCAAATACAAAAAGTTCTCCTGACCTCCCTCTCCTCCTCCTTCTCTGTAGAGGAACCCATTGTTACCAGTATTTGTGTGTCTGTCCAGAGATATTAGCATACCAAAAGATCTGTTTTGTGTTCTTTCCTTTCTGTACAGATGATAGATTAGTATTTACTTTGACTACCTACTAAATCTATTTCACATAACAATATCATTTGGAGATTATCTCTCATCAGTTCACATACATCTAATATTTTCAGTATTTACAGTAAACCGATGGATGATGACAAAGACAGCAACTTGGCAAGAATTAAAAAAAAAATCAACGTAATTTTAATATCTATGAACAAGTATCTTTTAATTTTGACCGCAAATAAAATTGGATTTCTCTAGGCAGGTTAACAAAGAGACATTTGACAGCTAGAAAGACAAATTTTTATGTTATAGTTTGCTTTGGAAAAACTTCACCATGTCAATTTCCTTATCTGTTTATGAAAGCTATCAACCTTAAATGAGTTATAAATGGAAAAAATGCCTGTATTTTACCTATTTTGACCATTCTAACTAGTTAAAAATTATTTTTTCTTTCTTTTATCCTTACCATCTTTAGAGCAACTACTCTGAATTTGTGTATCATACATCATCTTTTTAGCTGCAAGAACACAAAACCTCTTGATTGTAAACAACTAATGACTTCAGATCCATTTGAAACCAGGTGAGCTTCATCTGATTTTTTATGAAAGTGATGAGTAAAAAGGACACTGTGAATCTAATAATTCTATAGTAAGAGTTTTAGGAATGCATTTATTAGATTTTGAGCATTTCTGATTGTGATATGAATTAATATTCAATAATTATACTTCAGGGTAAAAATTTAGATTGGCTCACGTATTTCTAGAGGAGAAACATCTTCAAGTTCTATATACTGTCTGCTGAGGTTCTGCCAAAACCCTGTCAAACAATAACCTTTTGCAAGCCTGTAGCCTTCCAGAATCTCTGTGCATCTCCATCCAACTTTGTTTCAATGCTCACAGAAAAAAACTTTTTCAAATTATAATACAGGTAGTCAGATGATAGAGGGTAGGTGAGAGAACCCCAGAATAAATCTTAGGACAGAGTGCTTAACTTTTAGAAACTGTTTGTGTGATATACTCATCCTCTCCAAATCAACTGCAGTTTCTATTAGGAAGAAAACACTACCCAGAACACTCAAAGTACCAGTGACCATGGCATTTAAAAGGTACTTTTCTTCTAGATGTTAATTTCTACTACAAGTTTATCTTTCTATTATCCAGGTATTTTAAAATAACCATTTTTAAGTGAAAAACTGTGATAGAAAAATTATAGCGGAAAGAAAACAAGAATCTTACATTGCTTAATATTTATCCTAGCTTGGTTTTCTTTCCATGTGCACTAAGCCACTGGCAACTCATACTTTCCAAATTTGGGGTGGATAATATTTTCCCTTTGATTTTTTGTGGGTAATGCAGAAACATTAGCTAGTTGGCTCTTATATTGGAAAACTTACAAAGATTCCTTTGGTTAAGTGTGTCAAGACTTGCCTATGAAGAACCAGAGGCAGTCACAAGAAGTTGATTAATTTTATACCTGGACTTGCAAAGACAGGTTAGCTACACTCCTATGTGAGTGTACATTACATGGCAATACCAAGTAAGCCAAAGCTTCCCAGCATTATCTTATTATCAGGACACATGATATTAAACATGCACTATGTATCAACATATGGGGTGGATCTTGGGAATTGCAGACATTGTCTATCACTTCAACCAATACTTCTAGTCCTGACCCTCACCTCCACTCCTCACTTCCTGTCTACTTTTCTAGGATTGTAAGGGACAGAAGGAAACAACTTAATGAGCTGTTAAAACCTTTTGTATTTGGACAGATAAGCATCTGGATTTATAAACTGTTTCCTCCATATTCCCCACATGCCCACGCAGCAGAACATCTCTGATGCTTGCTGCACAAACATTTACCAAGCCTTTTCCAGATCCCATTAACAAGATCTGTGGCAACTAGGTTTGGGGACAAGAATTTATCTCAAGGTGTTATTGCTGCTGGTACTTCATTGATACTTTCTGTTGGAGCAAAGACAAATCCCAGAGTTTAGCAATCCTAGAATCTGCAAGAAGAAATAGCTGAGAAGATTACGTGGAGGGAAAAAGGAGTCCATCCTAAGACCTTATCGTATTGATATGGTGGTGGATATGCAAGTATGTCCATATTTCAAAACACATCAAACTCACATAAAGTTTATTTTCTTGTATGTAAATTTCACTTCAGTAAAATAGATTAGAAATGAGACTCTTACAAAGAGGCTGACCACCTGTTCACTGTGCCTCTTGTCTAATTTCTGACCTTTCTTCGGTATTATCCTCATTAGGATACATTTCAACTATCAATTGGTTGAACACTTGAATGCTGTCTATATCCTAGTCCTTTGTTGTCTTTCATCGTGGCTGTGTCTATGGCTCATTGGATCCTGCTTCCAGTTCCATTTTTCAGAGCTTTACATGCCCTGTTATCACTACTCCAACCAGAAGAATATATATAGCAGCTGACTGTCAGCTGGCATAAAGGAGAAAAATTCAGGAGGGTAAAATAGCTGAATGAATTGCCTCTGCTCCAAAGTGTGAAGGGAAAATGAAATGACCAGACACGGAGGTTAAAAGATGGCTCTTTTCTCATTCCTACTAAGCTAAGGGCTGCTCTGTTTAGGAAATGAATGCCACCAAAGGTAGGTATTAGCAAATTATGAGTGTCATTGCGTACGAGGCAGATGCCTGAAACATACAGATGGTTCTCATAATTGCATGTGGGCCTCCATAGATATATTCTCTTTTCTTATTATAAGTTTATGTATTTATTTTGAGAGCGAGAGAGAGGGAGCACACACACACAGAGGGGAGGGGCAGGGAGAGAGAGAATCCTAAGCAGGCTCTGTGCTGTCGGCGCAGAGCCTGATTCAGACTCCATCTCACGAACTGCAACATCATGACCTGAGCTGAAATCAAGAGTCAGACACGAAACCAAATCAGCCACCCAGGTGCCCCCCATAGATATATTCTTACATGGTTAAAGGACTTGGAAACTATTTCTAGGAAGACTGAAACTTGAATATTAGTACAATATGGAGAAAAATGTTCCAATAGAGACTTCCAACTAAAGAAATACACTGCCAAGGAGAGCATTCACTGTGTGTCCCATAAGCTTAAGACAACAGATTCCTTTTAACATATATATTACTTTATATGTCAGTATTTCAGTAGGATATAAGCTCTGTTATAGCAGTGGTTTGTGTATCTTGTTATGCTGATCTTCAGTGCCTCAGATAGTGCCTGGTACAGAAAAGGAACTCAATAAATACCATTTTGTTCGTCTCCTAAAAACTGGGCTCTATGAGCACTAGTGTTTAAAAGCTCTGGGAATAAGGAATGGTGTGAATGAATATCACATAGCTTATCTGGAGGCCTGGTGAATAGGCATGTTGGACAACTGTTCATACTGAATAATCTCTGAAAAGAAATAATGTACTTGAGGGCATGCTTCTATGACATGACCGTACTATGTATCAATCAGGATCCTGTGTTCCTGACCTTTTACACCATCCACAACTAAGATAATCTATCCTTCTTTGTGACTCAGTTCCCTTATCTGAAATATGAGAGATTTGAGCTATGTAATCCCCAGAGCCCCTACTAACTCTAAAGTTTTATGACAAAGCTCCCTTAAAGTAATTTATCTCATACAGCCTTTAAAGGTATAAGACTGAGAAACACAGAGTTAATGTCATAACTTAGTAGGTGGACAATTAAATTCAAAAGGTAAAGTTTGAAGTAAATATTATAAAAATGAGAATCCTTCACATTTGAACAGTACAGTTAATATTTTCCAAGCACTTTGACATCTATCACCCTGCTTGACAATCAAAGCCATCTTGTGTAACTATTTAATACAGTGTGGTAAGAAATAGGCTCAAGGCATGAGCTCATACAGAAAACTAGAGACAGAGATAAGATTAGAAACCCATTTCCAGGGGCGCTCAATTGGTTGAGTGTCTGACTTAGGCTCAGGTCATGATCTCACAGCTCGTGAGTTCAAGCCCCGTGTCAGGCTCTGTGCTTACTGCTCGGAGCCTGGAGCCTGCTTCAGATTCTGTGCCTCCCTCTCTCTCTGCCCTGACCCACTCGCATTCTGTCTCTGTCTCTCTCGAAAATAAATAACCATTAAAAAAAAAAAAAAAAAGAAACCCGATTTCCAGAAACTGAGCTTTAGGGTTTTTTCCTTCTAAAAATATGTGTTTTTTAAGTTTCACAGTAAAATCCTTTACATTTTCTTTGAGAATGAATTAGGACATCCTAGGTTGACTAAAACTGAGTCCTAATCCAGCTATCGGCAGAGACAGGCAACTTCCTGTCTACCTGTATCTATTCCTTTTTATTCGATTTATACAGACGGTGATAAGCCTTTAGGAAAATAATTGGGATCATGGCAATTATTGATTTCAGGCATACATAGGCACCTGTAAATTGTGAAGAATTCAATGGAAGCAAATTACAGCAAAAGGACAACTAAATCTCAAAGACAACTTATCCTATAGAAAGTCTGTTGTAGACTGGATTTAGCAACATAATCTAAGTGATCTAGTGATTGAAGGAGGCAGTTTTGTTTTGTTGTTGGTGGTGTTTTTTATTTTGTATTTATTTACTTTAATTTTTATTTTTACATATTAGAGTTTGAGAATGTTGCTGTGAGATTGTTACTGGACAGAGGACTGGTTCCGAACTCAGGTTTGGCTCCTGTCCTCCGGAGAGCCAATACTCGAGAGACAAGTATTGGTTGGAAAAGAAAGGTTACTTTATTCAAGAGGTCGGCAACCTGGGAAGGTGGAAGACTAATGTTCCAAAGACCATCCTCCCCATAGAGGTGAAGCCAAGTGTTTTTAAAGAAGAAGGCACAGGAAATGGTGAACGGACTACATATAGGAGAAGCCGGTGCTCAGCAGTTAATCATTTGTCCTTGCAAGGTGTCCAGAGTCCTCCTCTCTGCCCGTAATCAAGGCTCCCAGGTGTCTCTCAGTAAAGGATACCCTTGCAGCCCAACAAGCCAGGCCCTGACAAGGCCATCCACACTCCTCCCCATGTACCCAGGAATCAAGGCTCCCAGGTGTCTCTTATTGAGGATATCATGGTCAGTGGTGGCTGTTTTCAAGTGTGGTCAGGCCTTATCTTCCCAAAAGTCCAGCCCTTCCTTTCTCAAGGCTAGCGGTCTGCAGGATCTTAGGGAAGTGGGTTAGTTCCATTATAAATTATGGGGTTCAGGTCAGCAAGCAAGGAGTGCATAAACTTGAAGTAAGTTAACCCTTAAGACCAGTTGGAGTGCTGTTACAAAACCCTCCAACAGTATAACACAGAGAGGAGAAAAGTCTCCCTCCTCACTTTGCAGTTCACTGCTGCCGTATCATTATATACAGCAAGAGTTGAGCGCACTTGTAGCTGGAGTGATTGGCAAGGGTATGTACCTGGCATAGAACATCAACATGGCAGAAGCAAGTAACAGCATTTAAGCAGATCCCCAGCTGGCACTTACCAAAGCAGAGCCCTGGCACTACAGAGGCCAGCTATAGTAAGGAAATGAAGGACCCGCACTGATCAGTGAAGGTATGTGAGATACTCCTCTGGGGATCTCTGAAAACACTTCGGGGGAATTGGAGTACTTACCTGAACAGGTGGGAACATCTGCTAACAAAGTGTCCTGCAGTGTTATGGCAATGAATTTTTTTTTCTGGATTTGGCTCTTCTTAAGCCATGCTGCTGTAGCTTGCTATCTGGCTGGAAGTTTGACTTCTTAAATTCTCTCAAAAATTCTTAACTGTATTCTCAGTGCCTAATGCATTGATTTCAGTTAAGTCCTGCATTCTATTACATCATTTTCTCATTCAATTGATTGAAAATATTTCCAGATTTTCAGTGAGTGTTGCTAAATTTGCATATTTGTATAATATATAATTTCACCTGAAGTTGAAATGTTACTTTATCAAGTTTTCTGAAAAATTCAAACCATAGTACATAAGCTTTGTGTGTGTGTGTGTGTGTGTGTGTGTGTGTGTGTGTGTGTGTGTTTGCTGATCTCCTTTGCTAAATCTGTCTTCTTTATTTTCTGAAAAATGGATTATATCCAAAAGGCTTACAAATCTTGTTAGTTTCCTTCAGGAAGCCATCTGACTTTTTTTTTTGCAGAAGAAGCCTCACATACTATTCCTTACCAACATTTAGTTTTATGGAAAGGTAATCATATTTTCTATGTGACTTTATTTTATTGATGGTTTTAATTGCAATAGTGAGATAAAGGACTGGACTAACATTTGTTGCGATCAGCTGTTGTCAATGCACAATGCAGTTTACTGGGAGAACTTAAGGACATATTTCCTTTAGGTGGGCTATATATCTTTATGTCTTCCAACCGTTTAATTTGCTTCACCAGAAGCACCATGGGGCACTTAACCCTCCAATGGTACTTGTGTTTCATTGAGCCAAAATTCTACAACAGCAAAAATAGATAGTATAGTTTCTAAAGAATTTATAAACATCCCTCCTAATAATTTATAATCACCCCAGAGATAACAATAGTTGCCATTAGAAGGACTTATCGTCAGTAACTGTATTTCATCATTCTGCATAGAAATTTTTCTTGTTTTTAACGTGCTGATTAGTTGCTTCTTAACTAACAACTCATAGGTAACATCTATGAATCTAATCACCGCTTAATGGCAGTTCTTTTAAAATATTGAATTTTGCTACATCACTATTGAAACTGTAGTCTCCACATTCACACAATACTCTTAGCAACTGTATGAGCACTACCAGGTTTTGTAATGATTTCTGCAATTTTCTAAGGCCCAGTCACTCCATTGTCATTCATTCATGTGTTCTTAACTAAGGAAGTAGTAGTGTTAGATAGCTTAAAATTCTGTTTTAAAGACTTGATATATTACATACATTTGCCTACTTTATCAGGGTGTTTCCTTTTCAAGTGATCAAGTAGTTTCATAAGGTCAGGGGAAAAAAAACTATCGCTATGACACATGGACTGTCTTGAGTTGAATGGGCTTTCAGTAAAACTATAGGCTGATACTCAGTGAGATATTGTCAACATCTTCTAAACGCTTGACATAATTAATGATGGGTTGAAAGACTTTTGTAGAATTAAATTATAAAATAGAAACTATTTTTACTTATTAAGTCCCAATCACGCACAACAGCACTGAGGATCCAATATGGACAACATCTACAAGGTAGTAAATAGTATCTAATAGACACACACACACATACACACAGCCCACTCTCACTGTATCATTGCAAGATAGAGCAATCCATCAAGAGAAAATCTGCCAATCACAGCCATTATTCACCATAGTTTTGTAGCACTCATCTTATATATGTTTTGTGTGCTTTCTATTAAATCAATGTCAATGCTGCTCATGTAATGCCCAAGAAAATCCAGTAAGAGAAATGAAATATTAAGGAATATGATTTTGTCAGGTAGAGTTGAGTTTTGAATAACCACAAACCATTGTAATATCTCAGAGTTTTGTATTTTTTTTACTACCCAAGAATCATTTTTTGCCCTCTTGTGGGTGCTATCACCCTCATTTAAAAATGTGTGTATTAGAAATATTTGTGGTGGGAAAAGACATAATTTGCAGTTCATGGGAAGTTTCAAAGGAAAACCATAATGTACACCTTTGGGATTCTGGCACAAGGCCATGCTTTCTACTGCAAAAGCTATAAACCATTCAAAACAGTACTCAGTGGACTATTGGGTCATGGTAGAGAGAGCATATAACATGAGACATTAAGTAGTCTTCCAGCTCATGCAGCCCATTATGAGCTGGATTCTTTCAGACTCCTGTAGGGACTAACTTTACAACAAAGGGGTGCAGCAGTGGCACATGACCATGGGGTCCATTGTTCCTATCTCATGCTGTATCCCCCAGAAGCCATCAGTCCAGTAGAGCGGTGAAACAGCTTCTGAAAGATGAATCTGAGGCTCCATTCTGAAGAGGATACCTTGTGAGGTTGGCACCATCTTCCAGGATGCTGTATAAATCCTCAATGACAAACATTGTGTGGTATTTCTGTATCCCTGATAGGTAAAATACAAAAGTTTGGAACACAAGGAATGGAATGGGGCTATCCTTTTTCATCATCACTCCCAGTGACACATTTGAGAAATGTGTACTTCTCATCTCTGCTTTGGGCATTGTAGGTCTGGAGGCCCTGTTATCAGAGGACATACTAAGAATCCCATTGCATTTGAAGCTTCAGCTCGCACTTGGTTACTTTGGGCTCCATGTGCCAAGACAGAGGCAAGAAAGGAATCACTACCCAGAAAGGGTAATTGGCCCTAATCATTAAGAGGACAATGTCTTACCCTTAACACTCCTGCTATTTTTTTAAATGTTTATTTATTTTTGAAAGAGAGAGACAGAACATGAGCTGGGGAGGGGCAGAGAGACAAAGGGACAGAGGATCTGAAGCAGGCTCTGTTACTGACAGCAGAGAGCTTGATGCAGGCCTCCAACTCATGAACCGTGAGATCATGACCTGAGCCAAAATCAAGAATCGAATGCTTAACTGACTGAGCCACTCAGGCGCCCTTTCTAATTTTTAAAAAAAAATTATTTTTTTCTTTTTAGAAAGAGAACGTGAGTGGGGTAGAGGGGAAGAGGGAGAGAAAATCTTAAGCAGACTTCCACACTCAGCACTGAGCCTGATGCGGGGTTCAATCCCATGACCCTGGGATCATGACCTGAGCAGAAATCACAAGTCAGATGCTCAACTGACTGAGCCACCCAGGCACCCCTCTGCTACTTTGAAGTTTAAGGCTTACAGCTTTATCATTCATTCTTATAAAATACATTTGCAACTTTCTACCTCCTAGCTATCTGTAATAAAGAAATGAATTTGTGGAAGAGGTTGACCTAAAACCAATCTGACTTCAATTTATATTTTGCGTTGTCTAGGAGAGAGATTACCACATGCACTGCAGTGGATTCTTAGCCCAGGGGAGTTTTATAGCATGCTAAATAAAAGCTGTGTGAATCCAAGAAATTTTTTAAATACCTCTTAAGAAAACATTGTCGAAAACATTGTTTGGACATCAAAGTATCACACATTGCATAGGGCACACTCAAGGCCCTTCACATACACTAACTGTAAGAATTAAGACCCATCTGGTTGTGATTCAAATGCTTTGGTTTACAGATGAGCATTGTGAGGCATAAGGAGATTATTTCTATCCACTGGCACTTCTTCAAGCAGATTGTACTGTAAATATGACTGATAATTAAAAATTACTCTCAGGCAATGGAAAGCTTAAAGATTATATCATGTTATGGATAGTTTGGTGGAGTATTTGCATTCTACCCCACAGTTCTCTAATTCCATGAAAATTGGAAAAAGTGCACAGTATACATGAAAACTATTAAACAGATAGATCCAGTCTATAACCTTGCTGTTTGGATTGTCTCCTCCTCGTCCCTATCAGCAAGTGTCCTGGCCAACATTTCACAACGAAACTAGAGGTGGGTGGACAAGCATTTGCTCTGCTTCTTGTGTCCCTGAACAAATTTGCCTGCATCTATTCCCATCCTTAACTCTTTGTCTCTAGGAAGAGCTATCTCTCCTGCTCCCAGCAGCTAATCTCTGCTCCTGTGTTTGGATTTCATCACCTGCCCTTTCTTCAGGGATCTGGAAACACCGTTTATCTCCTCTCTCACCTCTATCTTCAACCTCTACCCTGACTCTTTTCCCTCAGGGTACAGACAGGCTCAGATGCCTCCCATCTAGAAAGAGACTCTTTCAATAGTCCCCTATAGCTGTCATCTGATATTGCTTTCCCTTAAAAGAGTAGTCTGCACTCATTGTCTCCATTGTTCACTTCCTGATCACTGTTTATCCTGTCTTCTACTCCCAACACTCCACAAAATGGCCTTTACCTAGGTTTTCCACTGCTTAGTTCAATAAGTGAGTCAGAGTTTCTTACCTCACTTTACTGATCTGCAGAAATGGACACTGTTAATTACTTCCTTCTTTTTGAAACACTTCCCTTGATTTCTAGAATTCCACCCCTTGCTGGTTTTCTATCTACCTCTTAAATTGCATTAAATTTTTTTTACTTTACTTTACTTTTATTTTATTTATTTTATTTTATGCAATTCTGTTCTATTTTCCTTTTGCTTTATTCAGCCTGTTCTCACTTTTTCTCCTCAACATTTTATTATGAAAATTTTCAAGTTGAAGAAAAACCAGAAATATTGTGCAGTGAACATCCATATGTCCATTCCTTTCTTACTCCCATAGAAATGCCCATCCCAGCTTAGACCTTTCTAAGTTCAGACTTATGTAGTCCAAATACAAATTTCTACCTTGATGGACAAGAGACACCTCCAACCCAAAATGATAGAATTGAACTCATAATTCTAGATTCACTCTGTCTTTTTTCTTGTCACCAAGTCCTGTCAATTAGTCACCAAGTCTTGTCAATTCTGTTTCTCTAGTATCTCTCCACTCTGCTCATGTTCAGGTCCTAATCATTTCATGTCTAACTGCTCTTCCTCCTGCCAGCCTTGCTTGTCTCTAATTCACTCACTGCACAGTTGCCAGTGGTATTTGTAAGTATAAGTGTGGTCCTCCCAATTCCTCATTTAACATCTTTAAAATTTTTCAGTTTAAGCTCTTAACTCTTGAGCAAGGCCCTTCTTATCCCTAGTTAACCTCGTCTTTCATTGTCTTTCCTCTGACTCTATGAACCAGGCTATTTGAAGGAAGCTACCTAAAGTTCCTGTGTTCACAGCATGCTAACTTTTCTCACTGGTATGCTTTCTTTTGTTTATTAACCTAATTCTTGTTTTTCCAACTGCCAACAAACTTTCCAACCTGTCCTTCAAAATAGAGTTTAGATGCTACCTTTTCTGGGTAAACTTGCCCAGCCTTTCCTTCCCAACATTCTACCACTCCTAGGTCTGGGTCGGATGCCTCTTTATGGCACCTTCCTTATTAGTTACTTGATTGAATTATTTAATAAAGATTTGAAGTTCTTCAATGGGCTGAGCATTGTGTGAGGTGATGGGAATACAATGGTGAATACAATAGCGCTCCTGCTTTCAAGGAATTTACACATTAGTTGAGATTTAGTACAGTAAGGGGACAATTGTGATAAAGTGTGGTTAGCTCATGAATGAATATACACAAGGTGCTCTGGGGATACTCAGAAGGGACACAAGTCCAGCCTTGGGGAATGAGGGACAGCTATTTGGAGGAAGACTCACCTAAGATATGAAGGAAGAATAGGAATAAGTTAGGACATGGGAATGGGTAAAGCAGGGAGCGTCTGGGGAAGAGAAAGGAGAGAGGGAGCATGGTTCCAGGTGCTGGTTAGTAAGAGCCTGGCTCATTCAGAGTAGGAGTGTCTTCAGTACTAGGCCCAGTGCCCAACAAAAAGAGCAGGCACTTCATGAATGAACACTTAGTGATTGAATGCACACAGTCAATGAATGAACAAATGAGGCTGAAGAAAGGGCCAGATTAGAAGGACCTCATATGAAAACGAATTTGGACTTTATTCTGAGGACACCCCATCGGTACTCTACAGAAGGAAGAAAGGCATAAGCAAGAGGTTGATGTATCAGATTTGTGCTTTATAAAGATTACTTTGGGTAAATTGAATTGGAAGGAGAGCAAGAGGCAGGTCTAACAGCAGGAGATCAGTTGGGAGGCTGGTGTGGTCACTGATGTCAGTGATGATGGTAGTCTGAAAAGAGGATGAGCAGTTGGGATGGAGAAGAATGATTGTTTTGACAGATGAAGGAGACAGAGCCAATGGCATTGGTGACTGATTGGCAGGATGAGGATGAGAAAGGAATGAAGGATGATACCCAAATTTTTGGACTGGACGGTTGTTGGCAGCAATCATTAAGGGGCAAAGGAGGATGGAGAGGTTTTGGGGGGTTGGGTTCAGCTGTGAGGGAAATGAAAAGTTCAGTTTTGAACACTTTGAGTTGAGTGTGAGGCGTGTATTGGTACTGGGCATCTGCCCGCATATCATTTTCCTTGCTCTTCCCTGCTCTGTTGTGTATCAACAGGAGCTGACTTGCTGGTTAAGACTCCCAGGCTCCCGTGTTAGCTGGCTGGTAGCTTGGTTTGGGCAATGGGAAGCGCTGGCAAGGGATTAGAAAACAAAAGGAGGGGAAAAACCAAGATATTGTTCCTCTTCCCTTTCTACCTCTGGCAGTGTCTCCAGCAGCAATTGCGTCTGCTCTGTGGCCCAGCTCGTTCTCCTCCAATAACCCACATCTTTTGTTCTAGTGACTCAATCACCCTCTCCGTCCCTCCACTTTAAGGGTGGCACTAGCTTCCTAGAGTTGGCAAACGCAGGGTTTCCTCAGAGTCTCCTGTTCAGGCTCTCCCCTCTTCTCTCCCCTGCATAGCATTAAACTGTCTCTCTTTTATTTTAATTTAACTTAATTTAATTTTTTGAAACAGATTTTTAGAAAAAATATTTTTAATGTTTATTTATTTCTGACAGAGACACGCACAGAGCACGAGTGGGGGAGGGGCAGAGAGAGAGGGAGACAGAATCTGTAGCAGGCTCCAGGCTCGGAGCCATCAGCACAGAGCCCTATGCAGGGCTCAAACTCACTATTTGTGAGATCATGACCGGAGCTGAAGTCAGACACTTAAACAACTGAGCCACCCAGGTGCCCCTGAAACAGACTTTAAAAAATGTTTATTTTATCTTTTTATTTTTGAGGAAGACAGCATGCACTTGTGAATGGGGGAGGAGCAGAGAGAGAGGGAGACAGAGGATCTGAAGCAGGCTCTGTGCTGACAGCAGAGAGCGCGATGGGGGTCTCAAACTCACAAACCATGAGAAACTGCACCAAAGTTGGATGCCTAACTGACTGAGCCACCCAAGTGCTCCGAACTGTCTCTGTTTTATTTTTTTTATTTTTATTTAAAAAAATTTTTTTTAACGTTTATTTATTTTTGAGGCAGAGAGAGACAGAGCATGAACAAGGGAGGGGCAGAAAGAGAGGGAGACACAGAATCGGAAGCAGGCTCCAGGCTCTGAGCCATCAGCCCAGAGCCTGACACGGGGCTCGAACTCACGGACCGCAAAATCATGACCTAGGTCAAAGTCGGACGCTTAACCGACTGAGCCACCCAGGCGCCCCAGAACTGTCTCTGTTTTAAATGCTCAGAGATGCCTGTTTATTCTGAGGAACATCTAAATGAGGATATCCAAAAAACAGCTGAGTATGTGGAAGAGATAACTGGAGTTTCTATCATAGCACTTACTACCCTGGAGAGTAATTGTCTCCTTACCTGTATGTGTCTTGCACCAGGCTTGGAGATCCTTAAGTGCAGAAAGATTATCTTATTTCTGTCCATTTTCCCAGGATCAACTCAACTTCTGGCAAAGAATAGGCACTCAATAATGTTTTCTCACTGAATGAAGAAATGAAGGCATAAACCCTACACATTATTTTTAGGTGACATTTACTTGTGGATACATTTTTATAGTAAAGTTAAACTCATTGGACATGGAGAGTGCCCAACCTGAATTGGTAAGAAATCTGAATCGCTCGCTGTATATTCATTAGCACATCTCTTATTGTTGTCCTCAAGATTGTCATGATACAAATAAATGAACAGGAAAAAGTTGCCCCAATTGTTAAGTAGATAAGAATAAGAATAATTAGAAATCATTGTACTTGCATATACAACTGTGTACAAAAAGGATATTGCTAAACAAATTGAAGATGGCAGGTTTGTTCAAATGGGTTAAACATTCCCCCAAATCTCCTTATTTTGGAAACACAACCAATCTCCCTGGAAATGATTTGCAGAAGGAACCTCAGCAAGGGTCCATATTACCAACTCTGAGCTGTGGCTGAATGAAATAGATGTCATCAACAGGGCATACAAAGTGTGGATATTGACTTTGGCCTTGAGGAAGAGTCAGGTCTGTCTCTCAGACTATCATGGGCTTTGCTTGTCACCAGTTGGAGAGGCCATCCTGGGCTCTAGGGGCTGTACACATATTACATACTGTTGAATTTGTGGTTGGGAGGGAAGGAAAGAGGCCAGTGACAGCTTCAGTTTGTTCTCTGAATTCTGGTAGTTGAGAAACCATGAGAAACATTTCCCCTGATTCCTATATCAAAAAAAAGGAAGAAGCAGTGAGAAACTAGGGAAAGTGACTCTTTGATAACTTACTTTGAGTAAGTGGTGATTAAATTGTATTTCAGAAGCAGTTTAATTTTGTAAAAAACCAGTAAGAAAACTTAAATAGTAACAGTAACTAAAACTAAAAGTTAATTCCATTGTGTAGAGGTAACCTCTTCTGGCTATTTGGAATAAACTCTTCTAAAACCATTGCCACACAAATTGCTATAGACTAAATGTTTGTGTCTTCCGTAAGTCATGTTGAAATCTAATCCCCAATGGGTTGGTAGTTGGAGGTGGGCCCTTGGGAGGTGATTAGGTCACGAGGGTGGAGCCCTCATGATGGGATCAGTGCCCTTATAAAAGGGACCCCAGATTTCTCCCTTGTCCTTTTCTCAGTGTGAGGATACAGCGAGAAGATAGCCATCTATGAACCAGGAAGCAGCTTACCAGACACTGAATCTGCCAGCACCTTGATCTTGGACTTCCCAAACTTCCCAACTGTGAGAAATAAATGTTGTTTACAAGCCCCCAGTCCAATATTGTGTTACAGCAGCTTGAGCAGACTAAGACACAGATATGCATATTTAGAAGTATCTTTCTATTACACATACTGCACTGTAACCCACTTTTTCCATGCAAAATGCATCATGAACAGTCTTCCACACCATGGAAGATTGTATTATTCATAGCTGAATGATATTCCACTTTATACATTCACTATATTTATTTAATGAATCACCCACAGGGAGACATTTGGGTCAGCTCCGATTTTTCATTATTGCATACATAGGATGAGCCATCAGCAACTGATTTTTAAGTTGAATCTTCAAGCATTTGTAACAAGATATTGGAGCAGGCTGGAAAGGACAGAATAAGAATATGAAGGGGCCAAGGAAGGGAAGTATTTATGAACTGATACTGTTCTTGATGTATAAAGGACATCAGTTAACAAGAGTAAGGTGGGGGAGGATGGGGTGAAGTGGGAGAAAGTAAGAAAGGGTGAAATGGCAGGTCTGGAGAGAGAAACACAGTCAGGCTATAGACAGAGAGACAGACAAGGAGAAAGAAAGAATGCCACGAGAACAAACAGGGTCAAATAATTATCAATTCTCCTTAAACACACACACACACACACTTACACACACACACACACACACACACACACACACACACAACTTTTGTGATGATCTCCAAAAGGGACAGTGGCATTTACACCATGCAAATGATATATCACTGAATGAATGAAAAAGGGGGCAAATTGCCCAAAACCTGAAGGGAACTTTGGTTATCAAGGTAGATACAGAGAAACCTTTAAAAAACGCTGAAACAAAGGAAAAATATTAATTAAGAAATACCATTGTACTTCACTTAATTCACCAACTTACACATATGTGCATATCATTTGTTAAACACTGTCTTTAAAAAAATAGCTTTCCTTGGGGCGCCTGGGTGGCGCAGTCGGTTAAGCGTCCGACTTCAGCCAGGTCACGATCTCGCAGTCCGTGAGTTCGAGCCCCGCGTCAGGCTCTGGGCTGATGGCTCGGAGCCTGGAGCCTGTTTCCGATGCTGTGTCTCCCTCTCTCTGCCCCTCCCCCGTTCATGCTCTGTCTCTCTCTGTCCCAAAAATAAATAAACGTTGAAAAAAAAAATTAAAAAAAAAATAGCTTTCCTTAACTCTTGTCTCTGATACTTTTAATCATGTTTTTTCTTGTGGTGATTGTCTGGAGATAAACATTTTTCATCATTGCTTTGCATCACAGACCCAAAGAAAATAAGAGGAAGGAGTTAGCTTCTCCTTTCTCCGTATTATCATGCTTGCTTCCCATTTTAGAAAAATTAAGGTGTGAACAACCACTTTCTCTTAAGCATCATTCTTCCATAGATTTGGGGGGTAGGGTAGAGTATGTATTTGTGGGGACCAGAGGATGGCCTCTATTTGTGGGGACCAGAGGATGGCCTCTATTACAAAACTTCCTCTATACCCTTATAAGGGACAATGAAAATCACTTGTGTCATGAACATCACTTGTATAATATTACAGTGAATTCAAAGTTTTTAAAAAAATCAATTTTTATAAAGAAAACAGTCCTAACATTGCATGGAAGCTATGAGGCACAAATGAAATTATTTATGTGAAAGTGTTTGGCAAGCTGTAAAAGTCTGTACAAGTGTAAGTTCTTTTTTTTTCAATTTTTTTAACATTTTATTTTATTTTTTAAGAGACAGAGAGGGACAGAGCACAAACAGGGGAGGGGCAGAGAGAGAGGGAGACACAGAATCAGAAGCAGGCTCCAGGCTCTAAGCTCTCAGCAGACAGCCCGATGTGGGGCTTGAAAACATGAACTGGGGCTTGAACTCGTGAACTGGGGCTTGAACTCGTGAACTGCGAGATCATGACCTGAGCTGAAGTTGGAGGCTCAACTGACTGAGCCACCCAGGTGCCCCAATCTTTTTAATGATTGGAACTCTATTATACTCTGGCATCAGAAGAATCTTATTAAAGACAGAAATTTCTGCTACTTTCCTACACCTCAGAGTTGGAATGAGGGAATATGTCCACAAATAACCCTGCCCTTTGTTCTTCCCAGTATGATCTTTTGCATGGACAGAAAAATTAGGAAAATGCCTTTTGCACTGTCAAATCTATAAGAAGTGGTCAGGTTTCTCTTATTGTAACTGGAAAAAAAAAAAAAGAAGAAAGTCTTCCCAAGACTGACTCATATTAATCATATCCTGTGTGGGCTCTGTCCTGTGTCGTTGACACACATCAAGCAAAGAGGGGGATGGGTCATTGCTTCCAAATGCTCCTAAGGGCACTTTAATTAAGGCACTAAAGCTACATGCCCAACAAGTTTAGCATGACTCAGCAGGATTAGTCACTTAACACCATCCCACCCCAGGAGTATATAAGCATGTCCAATCACATGACCTTGGAGAACAGGGGCTACCAAACCAGACTGCTTTCGGTTAACCACCTGCTCACGTCAGTCCCGTTACTGAAGAGCGATGGGAGGACCTGGGCAGAGTGAGGGCAGCACAGACCACTGAGGACCCTCTTCACATTTCTCTATCATGTTATCTTGCATCTAGCTGAGCGTGTGCCAGCCACCTCTGCAGAGTGGGTGGAGGCAAACCTCCTCTAACAAAGATTCTGGTTTCTAATTTCCATTTAGAGAGGGCTTGTACTCCGTTCATATTCGTGGCTTGTTGTCCATTAAGGATTGATGCATTGTGCACACGAAGGAGCCTGAAGTATTTTAAGTGAAAAAAAGCTTCTAGCCTCACCTTCATCAACTACACCCTAGCTCATCATTTTTTCATAGTACATAATTTAGTACTTCCTGAGCATTCTGTTCTTTCTGAAAGCCTAAGCACTGTATGTATAATTTGCTTGCCTTGTCATTTCTGCACTCTTTTATGCGTATGGTTCAGGCATCCTGTTTGCTTAGTATGTGCAATGCCAACTTATTTACTGTAAAACATGCACTTCTTTCTTCTTCTGGAAAATAGGAAAATTAAATATAGTGCACACATTTAAGCTGTTCTAGTGTTCACGTGGATGCTGCTGCTGAATACTTTAATGCAATGTCAGGGAATTCCATAATCCTGTTTGCTTTTTGGTTTTATTTTTACATTTTTTTAAAATATTGCATATTGTTTAATGCTACACTACAGTGTAGAAGGATGTTTTTAGTGTCTAAATGGTATACAGTCTCTTCACTCACTTCAGAGTTTAAAATTGGCTGATTCTAGAAGTGGGAGGGTTCAAGAAAATGAACATATGTGCTTAATTGTACTTTTCATGGCTCAGGTTTGTGTTTCAGAGATATTAGGGACTCAAAGACAAACACATCTGTAACTTCTCCAACAATTCCGGTATTTAAAATTTGTGTTGTTTCTGTGTGGGAGCTTCATAACCTGCATGATATTATTCATATGTATTTGTAGGTTTAGCTTTGGATATGGAAAGGATGCTACTTGGTAAACTTGTTTTACTTTTGCTTCTTGGAATTTTTGAATCCAGCTCAAAAATCACTAGTATCTGCTCCCTTGAGCTGTAGGTGTCTGTCGGACTCTGCATTTATAATTCTCCTCTCCCCACCCCCCTTTTTTTGGTAAACTGGATAGGTCTATTGAAACGTCCTCTGCACAAATTTCCTCTTCTATGCAACAGAGAGATTTGCTTTTTTCTACCCCCTTCCACTAGATTTTCCTTAAACAAATAGTCTTGTAGATCATGCTGTGACATGCTTAGGCTCAGAGTAGCCACTGTGATAGATAATACCTGAAATTCTACATATACATTAATTTCTGACCCATTGGAAAATATAGTCCTTGAGAAGTTGAGTTGAAACCCACACAGACTTTCAAATGCTGGATGGTTTCAAATTCAACATCCTTTCCTTTGAAGTAGTTGCTAGGAAATAATTTGAGTAACAAGTCTAGTCATCACCAAGTCCTGATAACCCACCAGGAAGATAAATTACTTCCTGTAAGTTACGACATTTCACCTCCTCCCATGTCAATTCATTATATTACTCAGTTGTAGTAAATGATATCTCTGAAAATAGTTAAAAGGATTCCAGTGTGAAACACACAAATATTCACCTATGTACAAAGTTGTATAGTATTTAAAAATAGATAAGTAGACACAACTTTTTCTCCCTTTAAATGTGTCAGTTACTGAAGATTTCTATGGCATCCTGATCCTAAAAGGAACCTCAAAGAACCATTTAATCCATTCCCAGACATCTGGACAGACTGGCCAGCATTATGCTAGTCTTTCACAAGGTGGCCAAAGTTCCTTGTGCCCTGTTTTGCCTTATTTGTGGCTTTCTTTTTTTTCCCTCTCAGTTGAATATATCTGCTTCAGAGTATTGGGTCAATGACATGTTCTACCTAAAGGAGTAGAAAAGAGTAAATTTGCCAGGACAAACATAATGGGGACAGCCACCATATTTTAATTTGGCAATTGTTTTCAGACCACACAACATAGAAGCAGACGTGACATGCACATTATTATGAAATGATGTAAGTGTGGCTTTAAAAATACCTTCGAAAGGTTCCATAGCTTGGCTGTTGTTTCCTCTCTACCCACTCGGAAACAGAGCTTTCACAACTCTTTTCTAACAGCTATGCCTCAATACCAGTTGAGGAGTAACCCGACGTTTGATCCATGTCAGAATGATCGAGACCATGTACGTGTTATAGGAATGGAACAGACAGGTCATTTAATATATTGGAAATTTGTTTCTTCAATGGTCCCATAAGTTGTGAGGGACTGGGCTATGTCACAACTGTGTTTGCTTCTTATAGTTTCTTTCCCCCTGTTTGAATCCTTCCATAGCTTTTAGTGTCCAGATGTCATTTAGCAATTCCCAACAATTATTCTTTTTGAGGAAGTGTATCTTTTGTTCTTTTTTCTATAATTTAGTTGCCTTGTCATTCAGAAAGATTTTTATCCTGAAATCTTGTTTATTTTGGGCCAATTTTTCACTTTGGTAATATTTGTTGTTGTTGTCATAGAAAGCATGGCATTTTTATCCTAAAGGGAATTTATCTGATCTATTCCTCTCATTTCAGGGTGAAAAAAACTGAGCCCTGAGAAACTAAGTGAGCTCTTCAATGTTAATAGACAATGGGGTAGTTGACAGAGCTGAGACTAGAACCTTCTGATTTCCGGCCTAGGGCTTTTTTTGTGGGGCGGGGGGAGAAGAATTTTCATCAACTTACGTGTTTTATTTCAAAAATTCTACTGATAATTTGAACTAGTGGCTAATTAATTTCTCCCCTGATTATTAAGATATATTAACAGTTTTTTTAAAAATTTTATTTTTGACAGAGGAGAGACAGAGCATGAGCGGGGGAGGGGCAGAGAGAGAGGGAGACACAGAATCTGAAGCAGGCTCCAGGCTGTGAGCTGTCAGCACAGAGCCCAATGCCGGGCTCGAACTCACAGGCCTCGAGATCATGACCTGAGCCGAAGTCGGACACTCCATGGACTGAGCCACCCAGGCGCCCCAACAGTTCTTTAATGATTTAAATTTTAGTGTAAGTGGGGCTTTCTCCCCCTTGAAAGTAAGGACCGAATTAGGAGCCACTAACAAATAAGCAAAAATATTTACACTTAGATGGCTATAGCTTTGTACCACTTCACTTGCTAGTAATCAGTCTAGACCTGTACTTAGAGCAGCCATGTTCGCGTTTATTTTCTCCTTCCAGAGAATGCCAAGAGTACAAAGAACTCCCACCAATCTTGCTTAAATCTCACTAGAAAGAATTTCAGAAAAAAAATTCAAATATAAGAAAAGAATTCAAATACACGGTCTTGGGGAATTCAAAGTGCATCAGCAAAGCAGACAGTTTCTTGAGACGATCAGAAGGATTCAAAGAAAGTTGGAAGAAGGAAACACCTGCCTCTGCAAGATCATGTTCCCCGTGATCATGCTATGCCATGATCCTGGGAGCTTCCCCCTATCTGTTCAGCCAGTGCACAGAGCTCATGCGAACTTCAGCACCTTGTCTCTCTAGATCCTTACAGAGCTCCCTGGCTGCTACTCAAATCTGCTTTATCAGAGAGGTCTCCCTGACTGACGACAGTCAGTAAAATAGTTCCCCACCCATCTAGGCAGTCATCAGTTAGCCTGGGTTTTAACTTCCATTGCTGTCTGTCTTGTTTCCTTCCTTATCTGACTTGGTTCCTCTCTGAATGGTTAGTTCTCTTTAATATACAACCAAACAACAACGACAAAAAATATAATTTCTTCCCCTCTTGTTAGCTAAATAATATTGTTTGGTGTGTATGGTAGGATTAATTTTTGTAAAACAGAGATGTGTATTTGCAAAATATATACAGAAGGATGTACAAAACATCTTAACCATGTAATTTTCAGGCGATGGAAGTTATGGCGATTTTCATTTCCTTTGTTATACTTTCCTTCATGGACTGATTTTATTCCAAGTAAAATCAGTCAGAGATTACAAAACTCTCTGTTTTTGTAATCAGAGAAAACAATAGTGTCGGTTCCATGTGGGAAAATGAGTGCTGTTTAATAGAAGTTTGCAGGACATTAAAGTAAGGAGTCAGAATAAGGGCACAGAATCAAAGCCTCGTTTAGGTGAGTAAATTTAGTTGAGAGAAATTGTAGTCTATAAGGGAGAAAGAAAAAAGAAACACTAGTCTACAAAATGCAGACTTTTTTTTTTTTTTTTTATGTGACTGTGGTCATACGGGGTAACGATAGAAAACAAATCAGGGCTTCTGACCCACTGATGGTAGATTGGGTGTCTTTCTCTCCCGGGAGGAAAGACCATTCTATAATGTCAGTAAGCTTATTAAGCCTTCAGTGATCAGCATTTTCCTCCCACCCTCCCCAAATTCTGCTTGGAGTGTTATAGGGCAGACTAATGAACAAAACAAGATTAAGATCTGTTAAATTAATAAGGTCATTTTCCTAATGAAAAATTTATTTTTCATTTGGAAAATTGACCTATAGCCTTGTGTTTATTTTTTCTTTTTAAATGATTTTAAAAATTTTTATTTATTTATTGTTGAGAGAGAAAGAGAGAGAGCGAGTGCACAAATGGGGGAGGGGCAGAGAGAGAGAGAGAATGGGAGAGGGAGACACAATGCGAAGCAGGTTCCAGGCTCTGAGCTGCCAGTGCACAGCCTGATGAAGGGCTTGAACCCATGAACCCTAAGATCATGACCTGACCCAAAGTTGGACACTTAACCCACTGAGCCACCTAGGTGGCTGAGCACAAGGTGCCCCTACCTTGTGTTTATTTTTAATGCAGGAAAATATTAGTGAAATAAAATTGTCTTCTTAATTTAGGCATATTGGAGCAAGTTTTATTTACACTCAGTGAAATGATAGCGTTGGTAATTTCTCCTTTTCTCAGCCAAGAAACCTTAATCTCCTTTCTGAAAGTGATTCTATTTGGGCAGCAAATCCTACATTAAAAATTGTTCCAGATCTCAAGTTATGTAACTGAACAGATGGCAGTCTCATGGCTTTGACATGTTAGGCTGCAATCATAGGACATGCTGAGGAACCAGCTCTGGAGCCTTCCAGTGGACAAGCAGACAGCTCCCGTGAGCAAGCAGACATGTGTGGCTGTGGGATCAGATGAAGAATTGCACTTTGGCTCAGCTTCCCATGTTCACTACCCAGGAACAAATTCCTCAGGATCCTGAAAGAGGTAAAAACCAGTTATGGAGAAACTAGTGGTAAATTTGATTGAATCATAAAAATAAACAACTCTCTGCTATAAGAGAAAACAAAATCTCTCAGGGAATGCTATACCAGAAGAGTGATTTAGTTTATGGTGCAGTTGAAATGTCAGGGGAGATAGATATTGAACTAAATGCATTTTTTAAGTTTATTTATTTATTTTGAAAGAGAGAAAGAGAGAGAATGCATGGGGGAGGGGCAGAGAGAGAGGGAGAGGGAATTTCAAGCAGGCTCTGTGCTGTCAGCACGGAGCCTGATGGGGGGCTCGATCTGACAAACTGAGACCATGAGATCACAAACTGAACCAAAACCAAGAGTCAAATGCTTAACAGACTGAGCCACTCAGGCATGCCAGAGAATCTTAAGCAGGCTCCATGCTCAGCATGGAGCCTGATGCGGGGCTCTATCTCACCACCCTGGGATCACGACCTGAGCTGAAATCAAGAGTTGGATGCTCAACCAACTGAGCCACCCAGACGCCCTTGAATGCATTGTAATTGTACCTTGGGCTTGGAACACAAGGTGGCACAATGGATAAAAATCCCTGCCTTCACAGAGTTTGCAATTTAGTGAGGGAGAAAGATAATCAATCAATCAATCAATCAATCAATCAACAAATGAGCAAACACATACATATGAGAGTGATAAATGCCAAGAAGAAAAAAATAGCACAGAGAGGTATGTATGAAATTTTACGTAGAGTGGCCATAGAAGTCTTCGTTTAAAAAGATGACATTTGAGGAGCACCTGGGTGGCTCAGTCAGTTAAGCGTCTGACTTTGGCTCAGGTTGTGATCTTGTGGTTTGTGAGCCCCATGTTAGGGTCTGTGCTGACAGTTCAGAACCTGGAGCATGTTTTGGATTCTGTGTCTCCAACCCTCCCCTGTCTGTCTGACCCTCCCCTGTCTGTCTGTCTCTATCTCAAAAATAAATAAAACATTAAAAGATTAATAATAAATAATAAAAAAATAAAAAGATGACATTTGAGGAAAACCTGAAGGAAATGAGGGTGTAAATCTTGTGTATATCGGGGGAAAGTGTTATAGAGAGAGGAAACAGCAAATTCCCAGACTTAGGAGATACCTGGAGTGTACAGGGAACCACAAAAAATCCATTGTGGTTGAAGCAGAGTACACGAGGGGAGGTTGTCCAAGATGACATTTGAGAGATGATGTGAGGTCAGACCAAATAGAGTTTTAAAGGTCATAGTTTGGAGTCTGCCTTTGATTCTGAGTGAGATGGAAACCATTAGGGGGTTTTTCAGCAGACAAAGGGCATGATTGAATTATTATTTATCAGGATAACCCTTTGAAGGAAATAAACTGTAGAACGGTAAGAGCAGATAAGAGGAGGAGGGGAGTGAGGATCAGGGAGGAATCATTTAGGAGACTGCTGAGAGAGAACAAGTTGAGAGATTATGGTGGCTTGAACCAGGCCGTCAGCAATAAAGGTGGTGAGGAGTGGGCAAATTCTAGCTATATTTTGAAAGCAGAACCAACAGTTCTGGTTGATAGATGAGGTGTATTGCCGAAGAAAAAGAGAGGGGTCTGGGATCATTGCAAGGTTTGGTGTCTATGTAACTGAAAGGAAGGAATACATCTGAGAAGCTTAGTGAAAAAGAAGAGAATGTGGAAGGAGTATATTTGAGGGATATCAGGAGTTCAGCTTGGGATATATTGTTAGAGACGTCTATTAGACATCCAAATGGAGATGTCGAGTGAGCAGTGGGATGTATAAGTCCCAAGTGCCAAGGATGGGTTTGGGCTAGAGATATACATTTTGGGGTCATAAGGATATACATGGTATTTGAAGCTATGAGGCTTGATGGATTTACCTAGACAGTGTGACTGAGTATAGGACCAGGTGAGTATGGAGAGAGCGATCATCTATTTGGAATGTTGCCAATGAGTAAAATGAGGCAAATTGAAAACTGGATTTCACCATGTACAAGTTATCATTAATTTTCATAAGAGCAATTATCTGGAGTCTAGTAGAGTCTAGAGCAAAAGCCTGTTGGAGTGAGTTCAGGACAGAATGGAGACATTGGAGACAGTAAATAAAAGCAATTCTTTCAAAAATACTCACTTTAAAGAGGAGAGAAATGACTGATAGCCGGATAGAGAGATAGGATCAAGAAAGAATTCAGAAACATTTCTTAAAGGATAACAGACGTGATAAAAACGCACATTTCTTAGGTGCATAGCTCTGTAATTCACAACCAAACACACGGGCTAGCACCCATTTTCCGTTTACAAGTCCCTACCCACCTCAAGGGCAACAACTATCCTGACTTCTAAAACCGTAGATTCATTTTGCCTGCGTCTGTACTTCAGTAAATGGAATCAGATCATTCACGCTCATTTGTATTTGTATCTGTAGTTACGTTTTAATCATTCTTATTGCTGTGTACTAATCCATCATTGTGAATATATCAAGATTTATTTATCTGTTCTACTGTTGCGCAGCAATTGGGTATTTTCCATTTGTATTCTCTATTTGTAGTTTCTTTTCTATTTGTAGTTTCCCCAGGTGGAATTACTGGGGCATAAAGTATGCATATATCCATTTTTAGTATTCCGAAATGGTTTTACCAGTTTACTGTCTCACCAGCGTGGTAAGAGAGACTTTATCATTAATAGGAGTGATATTATATCTATCTGTCACTCCTTTGTCTTGTATCTCCTTTTGTTGAGAACTAAAGTAGTGGAGAGAGGCGATACTTATTGGGGCCCCTCAAAACCTTAAGGATAAGATTCTACTGCTCACAGGTTCTCCTGATGATTGACCAATTGTAAAGTGCTAGCACCATGCCTAGCACAGGACAGGAATACAGAATGTGTTAGTTGTGGCTCTTATTTTGTAGTCATCTTCTCAGACCTGCCTCCAGGCAGAGGTAAAGTAAAGCAGCGATGACTGCACATGCCTTCTGCTCCAACTCCCGCTTATCCATCCAATCTTGCTTTGTAGGATTGGGAAAAGATGAGGACTCCGAATGTTTCAGTGACTATACTGTAGGGCCACGAACAACACGAGGCTCAAATACCCCTTTCCGTAACTTGCACTGCATCCTTTAACCAGACCAGGCATTTCACCAGGGTGTTGGAGGGGCTGAGGACTGGTAATGCCCTAACTCTGTTAGGTTTCATTGTAAAATAAATCTTCTAATGTACTAGGAAAGATACTCAACCCAGGAAACTCAACTCACTGAAATTTTAATGGCAGAAATCCTGAGGAGGGCTAATTATACAGCTAGATATAATTTTTGCCTTTTGCAATTTTCTGGAAATGGTTATTGTTTATTTAGCCAATAAATTAAATATATTCTGGATGGATACCTGGGTGTCTCAGTCAGTTAAGCATCTGATTCTTGGTTGGATACCTGGGTGTCTCAGTCAGTTAAGCATCTGATTCTTGGTTTCAGCTCAGGTCCTGATCTCATGGATTGTGAGATTGAATCCTGCATTGGGCCCCATTCTCACAGCGTGGAGCCTGCTTGGGATTCTCTCTCCCTCTTTCTCTGCCCCTACCCGGCTCACACGCTCTCTCTTTCTCTCAAAATAAATAAATAAGCTTTAAAAATATACTTCTGGATTAAAAAAAAACATTTTACAATATATGTATAAATCAGAAAGAGTATATATGACTGAAATCATCATTGCATCCGAGGACATAAATTTATTTTTATACTGATTATGTCTGATTATACCTTTTTTCCCCACATTGAAACATAATTTATGGAGTTTTTGAGAAGCAGTATCTTTCAGTGATATGATCTTCTAGGTAAAACAAAACGTTTCCCTATTTAAAAAAAAGTGTACTTCATATTTTGAGCAGTTTTATACTTAAATAAAAATTACAAAGACAGCACAGAGAGTTACCATATACGCCATGCTCAGTTTCTCCTGCAGTTAAGATACTAGTATAGTACCTTTGTTATAATTAAAGAACTGATATCAATTTGTTAACTAAAGTTCATACTTTACTCGATGTCCTTAGTATGTACCTAATGTTCTTTTTCTATCCTAGGATCTCACCCCGGATACCATGTTACATTTAGTTGTTGTGTTTCCTCAGGCTTCTCTTGGCTGTGACATTTTCCAAACTTAATTTGTGTTTGAGGAGTACTGGTCAAGTATTTTGTAGAATGTGCCTTAAGTGGGATTTATCTGATGTTTTTCTCATGATTAGACTGGGAGAGGGTTTTTGGGAGGAAGACCACAAAGATAAGAGCCATTTTCATCACATTGTATCAAGGGTCCATTCTATCAATATGGCCTATTACTATTGATGTTGACCTTGATCACTTGGCTGAGGTAGTGTGTCCTGTTTTTCCACTGTAAAATTATGCTATTTCCATACTGTGTTCTTTGTAAGGAAGTCACTACGCACAGCCCACACTGAAAAAAGTGGGGAGATATGCTTCACCTCCTTGAGAGTAGAGTACCTACATAAATTATTTGGAGTTCTTCTGCAAGGGAGATGGGTCTCCGTGCCCTCATTTATTTATATATTCAACCATTTATTTATAGACCCATAGATGTTTATGTTTATAACTTTGAGTTATAGTCCAATACCACATTATTTATTTTATTGCTCCTCAATTTGTTCCAGGTTTGGCTATTGGGAGCTCTTTGTGTTGGCTCTGTATCCCTTTGACATCCCCCTCTCATTGTGTGTGTGTGTGCGCGTGTGTGCGTGCATGTGTGTGTGTGTGTTTTAATATTTTCTTAGTTTCTGGAACTATAAGATGCTCCAGGACCATCTTGTGTATTTCCTGACCTAGTCCTAGAATCAGCCATTTCTCCAAGGAAAAATTCCTTGGAGATGCCTTGGTTCCTCTTATTGGAGAATGATATTAGAAACTAAGATCTGGGGGCTCCTGGGTGGTCCAGTTTGTTGAGCATCTGACTCTTGATTTCAGTTCAGGCCATGATCTTACAGTTCATGAGATTAAGCCCATCAGGAACCTGCTTGGGATTCTCTCTTTCCCTTTCTCTCTGCCCCTCCCCCATTTGTGCTCATTGCACTTGCTCTCTCTCTCTCTCAAGATAAATAAGCTTAAAAAAAAGAAACTAATTTCTGGGCTCTAAGAGTGCTCTTTGGTATTGGGGTGTCATTGGGGTTCTCAGCTCTGTCAGCTGACAAAATGAGGAAATATACTTGTGTATACTAACTCTTGTACATACACAAACTTATAAATATCTTTATATGTAACCATATGTATCTATGTTAAGCTAAATATGTGCTCATACTGATAGGTCCAAATCTAATCCATTACCACATGGAACATTCTGGCCTCCTAACTTTTTTTATCTCTGAACTCCGACTCCAACAGTGCGAAATCTGGCTCTTTCTAATCCATTTATGTAACTGTTCAATTCCAGTGTATGGCACTATCAAAATTGTTAACCTGAAACTGCATGGGAAACAACTTTCTATTCAACTAGAGTTACAGTTTGATATACATTTTCTCCTGCCTTCAGAGGTTTTTTTTCCTCTTTTTTTTATGAAGTATAATTAACATACAGTATTACATTCATTTTGGGTGTACATATAATTCAATAATTCTATAAATCACTCAGTACTTTTTGAAGTATGCGTACTTTTAAAAAAAGTATTTATTTTGAGAAAGAGAGAGACAAAGAGAGTGAGAAAGAGAACCAGTGGGGGAGGGGCAGAAAGAGAGGGGGGACAGAGCATCCGAAGCAGGCTCTGTGCTGACAGCAGAGAGCCTGATGTAGGCTGAACCGTGAGATCAAGACCTGAGCCAAAGTCAGATGCTCAGCTGGCTGATGAGACACCCAGGCGCCCCAAGGTAAGTGTACTCTTGATCCCCTTTATCTATCTTATGCCTCCTTCCATCTACCTCCCCTCTGGCATCCATCAGTTTGTTTTCTGTATCTAAGAGTCTCATTTTTTGTCTCTCTTTTTTTTCTTTGCTCATTTGCTTTGTTTTTTAAATTCCATACGTGAGTGAAATCGTATGGTATTTGTCTTTCTGTGACTTACTTTACCCACCATTGTACCCTCTAGGTCCATTCATGTTGTTGCAAATGGCAAGATTTCTTCTTCCCTCCCTCCCTGCCTTCCCTCCTTCTTTCCTCCTTTCCTTTCCTTTCTTTTACTCTTTTTTATTTGAGTATAGTTGACACACAATGTTATATTAATTGCAGGTGTACAACATAGTGATTTAACAAGTTCATACATTATTCTATGTTCACTATAAGTATAGCTACCCTCTGTCACCATGCAACACTACTACAATATGATTGACTGTATTCCTTATTCTGTGCCTTTTATTCCTGTGACTTACTTCATAACTGGAAACCTGTATCTCCCACTCCTCTTCACCCATTTCCCCCATCCCCTCACCCCCTCTAGCAGCCATCAGTTTGTTCTCTGTATTTATGGGTCTCTTTCTGTTTTTTGTTTATTTATTTGATTTTTTTAGATTCCACATGAGTGAAATCATATAGTATTTTTCTTTCTCAGTCTGACTTATGTCACTCATCATAATACTCTCCAGGTCCACCCATGCTGTTGCAAATAGCATGATCTCATCCTTTTTATGGCTGCATAATATTCCTCTGTGTGTGTGTGTGTGTGTGTGTGTGTGTGTGTGTGTGTGTGTCCCACATTTATGCATTAGTCTATTGATGGACACTTAGGTTGTTTCTACATCTCGGCTATTGGAAATAATGCTGCAATAAACATAGGGGTGCATTTATCTCATTAGATTAGTGTTTTCATTTTCTTTTTAAAAAATGTTTGTTTATTTTTGAGAGAGAGAGCGGGGGAGGGGCAGAGAGAGACAGAGAGGGAGACAAAGAATCTGAAGCAGGCTCCAGGCTCCAAGCTGTAAGCACAGAATCCAACATGGGGCTCAAACTCACGAATGGCGAGATCACGACCTCAGCCAAAGTTGGACTCTCAACCGACTGAGCCACTCAGGCACCCTAAGGATTAGTGTTTTCATTTTCTTTGGGTAAACACCCAGTAGTGAAATTATTTTTAATATTTTGAGGAACCTCCATACTATTTTCTATAGTGACTGCACCAGTTTGCATTCCCACTAGCAGTGCATGAGGGTTCCTTTTTCTCTACATCCTTGCCAACATTTGTTGTTTCTTGTGTTTTTGATTCTAGCCATTCTGATAGGTGTGAGGTGACATCTCATTATGGGTTTGATTTGCATTTTCGTGATAATTAGTGATGTTGAGCCTCTTTTCATGTGTCTGTTTGTCATCTGTATGTCTTCTTTGGAAAGATGTGTATTCAGGTCCTCAGCCCATTTTTTAACTGGATTATCTGCTCTTTTTGATGTTGAGTCAAGCTCTTTATATATTTTGGATATTAACCCCTTAATGGATATGTTATTTGCAAATATCTTCTCCCATTCACTAGGTTGTCTTTTTGTTTTGTTGATGGTTTCCTTGACTGTGCAGAAGCCTTTTATTTTGATGTGTTCCCAATAGTTTATTTTTGCTTTTGTTTCCTTTGTCTGGGGAGACATATCTAGAAAAATATTTCTACATATGATGTCAAAGAAATTACTGCCTATGTTTTCTTTTAGGAGTTTTATGGCTTCAGGTCTCACATTTATGTCTTTAATCAACACTGAGTTTATTTGTGTGTATGGTATCTAGAAAGTGGTCCAGTTTCATTCTTTTACGTGTTCTTTTGCCTTAGGTCTTACAGACTCCACCCATTTCCAAAATTACTTAGATCAGCACCTTTACCCCTACCTCCTTCAGTGAAGTTGTTTCAAATATTTTTAACATGGTCTGATTGTTCTGTCACTTTCTGCATTCCATTCTAGGATCCCTTGACCTCTGAAATCGTTTTTAAATTTGCATGCATTCAGGTTGACTCTTTGTACTGGAAATGAAATTCTGTGGGTTTTGACACATGTGTAGTGTCACGTACCCACAATTACATACAGAATAGTTTCACCACCCTAAGAAATTGCCTGTGCTTAATGTGTTTAACTCTTCCTCCTCTCTCTCTGAGCCCCTGGAAATCACTGATACCTTTCCTGTCTCTATACTTTTGCCTTTTCCAGAAAGTCATATAAATGGAATCATATGGTATTTAGCCTTTTTAGACTAGCTCTTTTTACTTAGCACTGTGCATTTAAGATTCATCCATGCCTTTGGGGGCTTAAAAGCTCATTTCTTTTTACCCCTGAATAATATTTCCTCGTATGGATTTATACATATATATATACACATACATATATACACATATATATGTGTATACATGTGTATATATACATGCATGTATATACATGTATGTATATGTGTATGTATATATACATATGTATATATATGTATATATACACATACATATATTTATACACATACATATATATACACATACATATATACACATATATATACACATATACATACACAGTTTGTTTATCCATTCACCTATTGAAGGACATTTTGGTTGCTTCCAGTTCTTGGTAGTTGTACATAAAGCTGCTATAAACATTCGTATGCAGGTTTTTGTGTGGACATAAATTCTCAAATCAGTTGGGTAAATACCTAGCTGAGTTACATGGTAAATTGCTGAGTTAAATGGTAAAACTATGTTTAGCTTAGCTGCCCTATTTAGCTGACGTGCCACTGCTCAAAATCAGGTGGTGACCATCCCACAATTGTCGACAGCCATCACTGTCAGTTATCTGTTTCTTTTACCCCATTCAAGTTCTTGCACGTCAATATAGTTCCTGAACTTCTCTCCTATGTCAGAATAATCATTCTATGTACTTTGCAACGTCTTTTCATATACATGATGGCAGTCGCAGTATAGTAACTAACCTGTTCAAGGGAGAATCCTTCCCCTGCCCCTGACCTACAACCTGATACTGGGAATCCTTTCACCTGTGAAAGAGGATACTGGTAGCACCTATATAAACCTACCTCAATGTGTTGTGAAGATTTAGTGAGTGCTTAGAGCAGAGTCCTTCTTTGACCAAGCCTCACTGCTGTCTGAAGGATCTGCCAAGATTAGAATGTGAATTTGTTCATTCCTATTCCTGTGCTTCTTCCACTAGAGATAACACCCCAACTTCATTTTCTTGTTACCCAGCCAATATGTGGACCTCACTGACACCCAAGCGATTGATCTAACCAGTCAATTTAGGAAAGCCTCTGGTAACTTCTGTGTATACGTATGGTAGGCAAGGGATTTGCTTTTAGTTAAATGGGAATGCCTAGTAGCCATTGGCGAAAATAGTCTTCTCTCACCTTTAAATGGAAGGAAAAGGACAACAGACTTTATTTTAAGGTATAGACTTGCAGATCAATGAATGGGCTAAGCACTGAAGTAGTTTAGTGATCCATAGATTAAACTGCCTGAACATGAATTAGTGCATTAAACTCTATGGACACAAAATGGATCTGTTCAGAAACAAGTTTGGGCGGTTCATGTCTGGTACATAGTGTTTTCAGAATAAGGTTTAATTTTTAAAAGAGGTTTTAGAGCTCTGTATCCCAGCCAGAGAATGCTTATCTGCTTTATGCTAGTTTTTACCTGCAGAGTTTTTCTCTTTGTGACATCATTTATTTGCTCCTGTATTTTAAAATGCATTGCACAATGGTGGGAACTCATCTAAGAAAGTTAATCATACCCTGGCAATCCTTGAGCATGCTGGTAGTTACTGAGAAGATTTTAAGAAGGATGTTATATCAATACACTAAGTCTTCTGTATGGTCAGGCTGATTTCCTATGATTGGTTGGTTGAACAGTGAATGTGCAAAAGAATCCTAGAGAACTGACAGGTGGAGATTAATACTGTGTTAGCAAGATCAGCAAACAAAAAAATCCACAAATGCTTTCACACACACATGCTCATATATGTGTGCACACACATACACACAAGCACGCACAAACATACCTTCGTTGATATCTGTTTGGCCTGGACTAGTTGTATGTGTGGGACGTGACTGGTACTATCAAAAAGGATCACCAGGTTTCCAAATCACTTGCAATGACTAATATCAGTTAAAAATGCTTGAATTATTCAATTGATCAGAGTCACAGTCTAGTCTGGAAAACATTTATAGGTAAAATTACATTCTAAACATACTAATAATTTAAATATATGAATATATTTATATATAAAGATATAATTGTTGCCATTAAGTATTTAATACATCATCCCGGGTTCTTTTTACAACTGTAATGTGAAGGATAGCTCTCTACCGGGTGGGTCAAATGTTTACATCGTGAATATTGGTATTAGGACTCAGGTATTTCTTGACCTGCATACTCCTATCAGGAAAAGCACAAGGTGTAGATTTTTTTATTCATGCATTCACTTAGTTTATTCACTGTACAAATATTTAGCACTTACAATATACCTGGCATTGGTCATGTTACTGGGGAACATAATCCAATGGTTGCTTGGGGGAATTGAAACAGTTATAAAGCCAAGTGATTTGATTGACTAAATGTTTTTATTTAAAGTTGAAGTCTCAGGAATATTAAGCAACCAAAACTTTTTGACCGGTTTTACCTGTGCATACCCAATATGCACACACATACCTTCTACCAAATCTCTCTTGGGATCATTACCTGCTTTCCAACCATTGCCTGTTGGCTATAACTCCAACAGGTATATTGGCCATAATTGACAAACTGGATGGCTTATAAATGCAAAAAAATCCTAATCTATTCACTTCATCTACTCTGTAGGTACAAGTACAGCGAGAGTCAAATAAATGTCATGTCATACCAAACAATGAGGTATATGGCTTTAAATTTTCATTTAAACGTATCAAAATGGACCCAGAAATGGTAACAACAGAGGCAGGTGAACATTCCTTACAACCCCTTTCTACGGTCTATTGGCATTGTTTTCAGATGACTATATGGTAAATGTGTTTCATTCCCTGCTAGTAGATTTGCAGAACACATTATTTAATTTTAATGAAGAAGTTTTACATCCAAATAGCTGTAAGACAAGCAGATTTTGCTTTCTTACAATTTTATCAGTAAAAAATGAAGGTATCAATATTGAAAAGTCACAAATGTGAGGTTTTGTTTGTTTTTACCAATATAAAGTTTTTAAAAAAATTTTTTTTAATGTTTATTTCTTTTTGAGAGAGAGAGAGACACACACACAAAGTGTGAGTGAGGGAGGGGTAGAGAGAGAGAGAGGGAGACACAGAATCTGAAGCAGGCTCCAGGCTCTGAGCTGTCAGCACAGAGCCCAACATGGGGCCCGAACACACAGATTGTGAGATCATGACCTGAGCTGAAGTCAGATGCTTAACCGACTGGGCCACCCAGGCACCCCACTACCAATATGAAGTTTTAAGTCAAATATCTGTATTCTCTTAAAGGAGAATATCCTTTCTGAAGCTTGGGAGTTGCTATTAGTGGACAAATTAGTTAAATAGACATTGGCAACGAAAGAAAATTCCCATTAGTTTGGTTAAATATTTTTGTTTGTTTGACTTCAGGTTTATTTCATTACAAAAATAGAAAAAAACCATGTAAGATTATAGAAGAATAAGAAAGAAAATAATTAACTTTGGCTCCCCCATGCAAATGATTCTGATGTGCTTCACTGGACACAAGACGTAGCCTGAGACTCCAAGAAACTGGTTCCTTTCCTCGGCTTGGCAGAGCATCTGTTTCTCACAGAAGCCTGAAAAAATACCCAGCTCTGTGGATTGCTGGGGTTCATTTCTGGTCATTGCACTAGCATGGAACAAAGTGTAACCATGTAATCAGTATGTGGGGGATGGAATGCTGTAGGGGGTTGTGTTAAGTACACTCCAAATTCTATGTATGCTCAGTGCTATGGAATGATTGTTTGGGTCCCCCTCCAATTCATCTGTTGAAGTCCCAATCTCCAATATGATATGTGGAGGTGGAACTTTGGGAGTTAATTAGGTCATGAGGGTAGAGCCTCCTTGAATGGAATTAGTGCCATTAGAAGAAGAGACATGAGAGAGATGATCTTTGTCTCAGTCATGTGAGGACATAGCAAAAAGGTGACCGTGTGTAAATCAGGATATGGTCCATTACAGAACCAAACCATTCTTGCACCCTGGTCTCACATCTCACAGCTTCCAGAACTGCAAGATATAAGTTTCTGGTTTTTTTTCAGTCACCCAGTCCATGGTATTTTGTCACACCAGCCTGAGGAGACTAAGACATTTTTGTACCGAAAAAAAAGAATCACACTGCATTCATTCATGGCCCATGGTTATACAAACAATAAGGAACACCGTGTCTGTTACTGCAAGAAAGCAAGTGTAAGAAAAGAACAATCTCTTCTTTAGGCACAGAAGTAAAAATGCACATATCCAGTACAAAAGAAGGGGTGACTGTTCCTCTTAGTTCTGGTGATTTTATCTTTAATAATTCCAGAGAGGCGCTGACAAGCTGGAAGGTGAGGGCATGACTGTTGTGTTCCCTATTGAATGCACAACCTTGGTGTGGGGCACTCAGTGGACACGCGTAGTTTTTGAGTAAATATGGGAGAGCAACTGGGACTGTGGTGGAGTTCTAAAATAGACCATGTAGTTAAATAAAATGAAGATATCTTCCTCTGGGAAAAACAAGACTCAGGGCACGCAACAGTGCTCTTCAAAGCAGTTGAAAGAAATATGCAGAGGAGACCTCGACTCAATCTATGGAATAAAATAACTGCATAGACAGGAATTTATCATGACAGCTGCCTCCCATGGTAGAGAACCACCGGAATAGCTCTTGATATGTCTTGGCCACTTTAATTCTTAATTAGTTTCCACATCTTCCTTTCACTGGAGTGGCTCATCCATTCAATTATTCATTCGAAATATATACTGAACATCTTCAAAATACCAGGCACCCTATTAGGTGCCAGAGAAACACCAGTGAACCTAACAGACATGACCTCTTCCCTCATTCAGTTTATAAGCTAGTGAGCAATGAGATTGGTTATCATAGTGAATTGTTTGAAAAGAAGCTACATGATCACTTGTTGAGGGTAGCAAAAAGGGAAATTCTGAATCACACATCAGGGCCAGGCAAAATGATCTTGCGAGTTCTTCTAAGTCTGGAGATTCCTGGGATTCTTCGTGTTCTCCCTGGATTCCCGTCTCTTAAGGACCCTATGATGACCTGGGATTCATTATGTTCACCTTCATCCTCCTCACCTCCACTTTCAAGTCACTGCTGAATTTTGACCTTTCTAATTCTAGTTCCCACACTCCTATCACAAGGTCATCCTCATGGTTGCTGACATCTCCTAACTGGGCCCACGTCCCTAGTCCAGCAGAGTGCAAATGACAGAGTGCAGCATTCCAGGAGACCCTAATGCAGCTTTTCTGCAGATCATAGGCTGAAAAATATAATTCTGTAGTGGATTGAATGATGACTCCTGAAAAGATATGTCTATGTCCAAATCCTTGGAACCTGGGAATGTTATCTCATTTGGAAAAAGTCTTTGCAGACATAAGTTAGGGATCTTGAGATGAGATCATTCTGGATTCCCCAGGTGAACCCCAAGTGCAAAGACAAGTGTCGTTATAAGAGACAGAAGAGGAAAAGAGAGAGGAGAAGGTGATGCAAAGACAGAGGCAGAGATTGAAGTGATATGGCCACAAGCCAAGGAAGAGGAGGATTGTTGACAGCCAGCGGGGGCTGCAAGAGGCAAGGAAGGGTCTTTCCAGAGAGCCTCCAGAGAGCCTGCAGCCTTGCTGGCACTGTGATTTTGGACTTCTGGCCTCCAGAACTTAGAGAAAATCATTTTCTGCTTTTTAAAAGCTACCCAGTTTCTTGGGGCGCCTGGGTGGTTCAGTCAGGTAAGCATCTGACTGGCTCAGGTCATGATCTCACAGTTCGTGGGTTTGAGCCCTGTGTTGGGCTCTGTGCTGACAGCTCACAGTCGAGTCAGGAGGCTGCTTTGGATTCTGTGTCTTCCTCACTCTCTTCTCCTCCCCAACTAGCGCTCTGTCTCTCTCAAAAGTAAATAAACTTAAAAAAAATTTTTAAAAAAGCTACCCAGGTTCTGATACTGGTTGCAGCAGCCTGAGGAAACTAACGTATTATGCCTTCTACTATCCAAAACAACCAATTTCTCACGAAGCTGTCAGGTGGCGGTGGGGGGTCTTGCTAAATGCAAATGTGACCGTTTTGCGCCCCTGCTTTAGGCCCTCTGTTGTCTCTATGCAGCCAGTAGAGGCGCTTCCTTTCCTGGCTCTGACTCCAGGAAAGACTGCATTCTCTTGAGTGACACACTCCCTGGGGGTACACAGGTGATGTTCAACTCACAGCACAATGGAATTAATGCCATTTGCCCTCCCACTCAAGAATTAATGTCACAATGGAACTGAGATGACTGATGTGTGATGATGATTATAGGGGATAGACACTCTGATTTAATTAAACATAACAAAATCAGAAAAGAAACCATTTTCAAAGTACCGCGTGCTATTAGATTACTTAAAACTCACCCCTGCTGATCACACTCTGCTGGCCGCCTGCTGTCACCCGGTGTCTGCCTTTCTCTCAAGCTTTTTCTCCCCTGAGCATATTATGCTTTGGCAATGTCAACTTGCTTCTAGTCCCTCAGATGCAACTTGTTCATTCAGGCCTCTTGGCTTTGCACATCCTCTTCCTTTTGTTTGGAATGCCCTTCTACCCTTAGCCACCTTTTAACTCCTTTTCGTTTTTTAAAATGTTAGTTTATTTTTGAGAGACAGAGAGACAGAGCACAAACAGGGTAGGGTAGGGGCCAAGAGAGAGGGAGACACAGAATCCGAAGCAGGCTCCAGGCTCTGAGCTGTCAGCACAGAGCCCGACATGAGGCTTGAACTCACAAACTGTGAGATCATGACCTGAGCTGAAGTTGAACGCGTAACTGACTGAGCCACACAGGGTCACTTTTTTTTTTTTTTTTGAAAGAGAGAGATTGCATGTGTGCACACAGGAGATGAGTGGGGGGCAGAGGGAGAGACAATCCTAAGCCGGCTCCAAGCCCAGCATGCAAGCACAATGAGGGGCTTGATCTCATGATGGTGAAGTCAAGAATCGGATGCTTAACCAACTGAGCAACCCAGGGGCCCCTCCTATTCATTTTTTATTTTTTATTTTTATTTTTATTTATGTTTTTTTTAAATTTTTTTAACGTTTATTTATTTTTGAGACAGAGAGAGAGACAGAGTATGAATGGGGGAGGGTCAGAGAGAGAGGGAGACACAGAATCTGAAACAGGCTCCAGGCTCTGAGCTGTCAGCACAGAGACCGACGCGGGGCTCGAACTCACTGGCCGAGAGATCATGACCTGAGCCGAAGTCAGACGCTCAACCAACTGAGCCACTCAGGCGCCCCCTTATTCATTTTTTAAAGCCAAATTCATATGCCATTTACTTTAGAAAGACTTTTTGCCTCCTTAAGATTTGATCAATTCCTCTCTTATGTAATGAACTTTTTATAAAATATGAAGACTTATTCTACATATTCTACTATACTATAATCCTTTGTGTATTTGTCCATTTCCTTGAAGCCCAGGCCATTTAAAACTCATCTTAGTATTCTGTGTCTAGCACAGAGATGAAACTCAGTATGAGTCTCCTGAATTATATTGATTCAGAATTTACACTCTGGAGTTGGTGATCACGTTTGAGGCTTGTGATACTTCTTTTGCGATGAAAATAGCACAGATATCAATATTTAATTGAATTTTTCATGATTTTAAGGGAGCAGTTGTGAGAGGCTGGTAGAGAGACTGAAGAAAATGTATGTATTTGGGGGGGGCACTCAATTATTAGGTAGCAATACTGGGTTTTGTACAATTACTCTGAGAATGGAGTACATGATGATCTCCTTTTATGAAGACCTGGTGATAAAATAGAAAAAGAGTTACTTCTATTCTCCACAAAAAGAAACAAAAATAGTTTTGAGAGTGAGACAGCGTTTTCTCTTCATGCTTCACATGAAGATTTGTCCTGGACCCTGGTCCTTATAAACTATCACCTGCCTGTGTCCCTGCAGGTAGTTTTCTCAGCCCTACCAGAACAGACCCACTTTTTCCCAGAGATGCAGAAGGACATTGTGGCTCAGGGTTCCTTTGGGAATAGATGTTTGGAATAAAAATAATGCAACAGTACCGTTTCCGTGAGTTCTCTAAATGGCTTGAAAGGACGTCTCTTGGTAAAAGCACCATTTCTATCCCTGTCCTAAAGCTGGGATGCTGCCTGAGCTATTTTTGGTGTTGTTTCCAGTTGCCGCTGGCCAGTGGCAGGATTTCACACTTGGCTGCCAGTTCTCATTACTGCCCACGGCTCCCTTTCTTGGTAAGGCTTCTCCTCCCAGGCTGACGTATGCGGAACTGCCTCTGCCTTGCTGGGCCAGGAAGATGCTTTGTACGGTCTGGTGTGTTTGTGTTTGACTAGGCAGGACCTGCACATCACTTTCCAGATTGATAGTGCTTTCTCCCCTAAGGCTGTAAGTGCAGGAGATTTAGCCACTTTCTTAGGGAGCTGCAGTCAGAAATGTATCCAGGTAAATGCAAATGAGGAGTTCTCTACCCCAGGACACTGAACTCTACGGATAACATCTATAGGTTTCCTTCCACTCTGGCTTCAGGTGGGGCTTGGCCAGTCTGAGGGCCAGGCCAGTAGGATGTTGGAGGCAGGCAAGTGAGATCAGGATACATTTCCCCTGACTTCCTCCCTATGAGGTCGCCTCAGGCTGGCTGTGTTCCTTGACCCAAGTCACTGCTCTTCTCAAGGTGTTTCTCTGCACAGGACTCTCTTTTTCTGAGTTCCAGTAATTGTTGCCTCTTTGTTCTTTCAGCGCAGGTGTGGTAAATGCTTAACAGTCACTAATGTTGGCTTTCTGCGCAATCCCCTGTGTCTCTAAAGCCCACCCCCCACCCCCCGCCCTGCCCTCCACCACCTGACCTTTGAAATCTTCAAGGTGAATGTGCCATCTGTTCACTGTTGAGGTTCTTCTTGATACACTCACCTAAACTGGAGTTACACTAAAAAGCTTAATGAGCAGGGAGTTTTTTGGTTTCATGGGATTATTTGGTTTTAAGGAACAGAGACTCACTGAATGAACAGAGGGTTGACTGAAAGGAGGCAGCAAATAGAAAGACAAATGAAGTACAATAAAGGCAAGCCATCCCCCCTGAGAATTGGAAAGACTCTTATTTCTTGATCTTAACTCTTATAGTTTCATGTCTCTATCACCTGTTCCATTTTCTCTAACAGAACATCTTCCTCTGCTTTCTCCTGCTTCTAATCCCTAAACTTCACCTTGTGCATGATTTTGTCTTATCAAGATAGGGACTTCATTTTTCACCTCTGACCTGGCAGCTGTCTTGTAATTAAGTAGAGATTATTGGATCCCATAAAACAAATTAATAAACTAACAAGATTGTAGTTATCAATGGGGAGATGAAAGCAAACTCAAACCCTTTTTGGGAGAGATAGAGTTTACCCTTTTTGTAAACAATGAATGTTTACAAAAGATGGAAAGTTGAGTTGCTGAAGATATGCACTAATCTACTCCTATAGGATCGTAAATGGTGATATAGGTCTACTATGCACCCGTATTTTTCAGAAATGAGGGTCAAGTCTTCCAGGCAATGGAAGAGAATGTTTTTGTTCTCAGACATGATACATTAGTGCCAACATGGAAGGCCAGAGTTTTCTATACATGGCAAGCTACTGGCTCTGCCTCCTTCAAGCTGGTCTGAATGTCCCTGGAAGTTCAGGATATGTTTGAACCTTAAAATGGTAATAAAATATCCACAGCAGCTTCATAATGGTTGACTTTATTAGACCTCAGAAAGAATTTGACCTTCTTTCTGGTGTGCCCAGACCATAGGTATGAATTAGTGACAAGAATAGAGGGCTCAGACTGCTTCATTTCAGCCAAAACGACATATTGCTGAAAAGATCATTTACCTGAATGTTCTTATTTTACATGAGGAAATTGAAGCTCAGGAAGTTTGAGTGACCTACTCATGGTCTCACAGAGACTTGATGTCTACCACCCCGATTTCCCTACAGTTGATTACCTGTAGTACCAATGATGTCTTTGAATGTAGGATGACAGAATAGAGGCAGCTTTCAGTGTGCATGGAAAACCTTCGAAGAGTGGTTTCCACAGTAGGTTGATAAGATGTGGCAGTAACCATATAATTTATTGTTCCAAATAAGACCATTTTGAAAGGGAAAATGAGTGCTGTCAATAATTGGGCCAGCACATCAGACATAACATCCGAGTGTCTCGGATAAGAGGCCATTGCAGAGAAGTGGTAAAGAGGACACTTTATGCTAATCCATGACTCCAATGAAGCCTGAAGAATAGGTGTTTATATGACCTGGTCCTTGTCGGTGATGTTTACCAAGGTTCTGAGCCTCTGGTTGCTGAAATCTAGAAGAGAAGCTTGGGCTGAGACTCTTCATATAATTGGGGGTTTACTATTCCTTTTGGTGGGAAAGGGGAACCATTTATCTCCCAAATTATAGACCACTAGTTTGTTGGACAGCTCTCAGAAGTACTCTTGTCTCCTCAAATTATGGGGTCAAGTTTTTCAGTCTAGTACCTTGTGTAAGGAACAAAGAGGCTATAGTATCAATTCCACTACTGATTTTCTCTGTTTTATGTTATGAAAAAAGGTAGGTATGCGTAATAGAAATCCTTTCATAGTGCAGATCAATTCCCTCATTTA
This sequence comes from Herpailurus yagouaroundi, assembly GCF_014898765.1. Lineage (NCBI taxonomy): Eukaryota > Metazoa > Chordata > Mammalia > Carnivora > Felidae > Herpailurus > Herpailurus yagouaroundi. The sequence continues at coordinate 37,472,515 of NW_024412396.1, read as the reverse complement.
TCTGACTCCATAAACAGGAGACCAAACTGTGTAATCTGTTTTCAGGTCACTGATCATTACTACTTTTTCTATGTCTGTGTCATGGCACCACTGTCAAAGTTTTGTGTTAATTGAACTACAGCCCTAAATTGTAGAAAATAGCACTGTGTTCTAAGTTCCTTATCTCTTCTTTCCAATATATATTTAACTTAACTTGTTACCATTATGCAAAAGAGTAGGATCTATGCCTTCCATGTGAGCAAAAAGGAAGACACATTCCTGCTGAGGGCTTGATTGCATTATTTCTTTTTTAAATTTTTTTTGACGTTTATTTATTTTTGAGACAGAGAGAGACAGAGCATGAACGGGGGAGGGGCAGAGAGAGAGGGAGACACAGAATTGGAAACAGGCTTCAGGCTCTGAGCTGTCAGCACCGAGCCCGACGCGGGGCTTGAACTCACGGACGTGAGATTGTGACCTGAGCTGAAGTCGGACGCTTAACCGACTGAGCCACCCGGGCGCCCCTTGATTGCATTATTTCAAAACAGAAGCAAATGAACCTACTGGCTAATAATTTACAGGAAGAGCAATATGGCTAAAGAATACCAAAACTAAAGTCTCTCAACCAACAATCTTCCTCAATTAGTTGAAATATGAAACAACTCCATCAAATAGACCATTTATTCATTCATTTGTTCTTTCCTTCCATTCCTAACCCTTCAGTTCCTTTGGTCTGGCCCTGAGCTAGACACTAAGAGCTAGGTTAATTTATCATGTTAATTTTTGGTCTATTTTTCTTTTAATCTGTCCTCCCTAACCTATCAAGAAAACTATTATGGAAACTTAGATGTCTTCCAGAAGACTTACTGAAGTTCTTTCATGATCAAGGCGGTCAGTTGTTAACACCTACGTTTAATATTTTTCATGTCAAAATCATATTTTCCATGTTGGCACAGAACTCTGCAGTATCAACCAAGTACTTGTCTACATACAGGGCTAGATTCAATGCTTTCCTTTTGGTAAAATATTAGCCTAACTGCCAAGCACCCTCCTGGTGTGCGCCAACACTGAAGAGGAATGACTTTCTCTCTGGCCAGTTCTGAAAGACAACTCTTCTTCCCTCATTCCTGCTTTCTGAAGTGCCTGGCTAAATCCCCATGGAGTCAAACATAGTGTCTCCATACTTTCCAGTGACAAAAGATACCCTTCGACATTTTCCAAGGTTTCCATTGCAACAACTGGTATTTGAAAGGGACAATCCAAAGGATGTTACCTGTTCTTCTTCCAGGTGCTCTCCCTGTGTTGAGCTAGGGCATTTTCTCAGCCACGGTGTCCACTCATACCTACATACCTTATGAGAAACTCTCAGGATTATATAGAACGGAAGGCATTCCAAGACCTCATTTTTAATGACCTTATTTAATGAAATGTGCTATATATGGATGAAAATTAATGTTGAAATATGAAAATATATTTATATAGAATTTTATATCCTCTATGTAATAAAAGGAATCATATTTCTGTCATTTACTTTTCTTTTTTTTTTTTCCAACGTTTATTTATTTTTGGGACAGAGAGAGACAGAGCACGAACGGGGGAGGGGCAGAGAGAGAGGGAGACACAGAATCGGAGACAGGCTCCAGGCTCTGAGCCATCAGCCCAGAGCCCGACGCGGGGCTCGAACTCACGGAGCGCGAGATCGTGACCTGGCTGAAGTTGGACGCTTAACCGACTGCGCCACCCAGGCACCCCTGTCATTTACTTTTCTACTTAAGAAAAGAGTATTAGTGCCTCGTAATCCTTCCAAGTCTAACAGAGTCAGGCTGTTTCATATTTGACACCACTAGGAAAATATCAAAAGGAGAAAATCATGGGGAAGACATGGATTTAGATTTTTTAGTGTGTGATACTAGGTAGGTAAATGGTAGCTTCTCTTGTATCATCGTCTCCATTCCTCCTAGTTTTGCGGAAATGGAGGTTATTGCTGGACCATTCTTTGTGCCTTAACCTCTGCAAATTCCAAGTAGAGGATTCTACAAAGCTGTCACCTGTTGTTAACTCTACTGTAAATAGAGGATCAAGTAAAGTTTAAAACAAGACCACAACCAAGGTATGGAGTTTCTTGGAAGGTCATACTTTCTGTTTCCTTTTAGGAGAAAACATAAGCGCTGTACTTGGAAATTAAATTGTCAATATATTTTGAACCTCATTAGTAGATGGTAACTAATTCTATGTAGTACGTGTTCCTCGCTCAAAAATTAAACATTAGGCTCTTTAAACAATCCAATATTTAAGTTGAGAGGGGTCATGGGAATAGAAGAAAGGAAAAGGACCATTTTGAAAAGAGATCATGTTGCAAGTAATTTGATATTAACACTAGTTAGACCACTGAATGTTGCCAATGATTTACCTTCTTTTCTAAATTAGAACAGGATAAAGATTATGCTCATAATACTTTCCTCTTAATTTGCATCCAGCTGTGCTCTCTCGAATGGGAGAGAAAAAGCGACAGGGATGCAGAAGGAATTAATTATCCATAACTGTGTGAGTTTTGTGGCAATATGTTACACTTTTAAACATATATGTACATCTCTTCTGAAGGAGCCACAAAATTAAGTTATCAAAAATAAATTTCTTACACAATTTCACATAATATTTCCAACGAAATGCCTTCACTGAGTTACAATTTATTTTTATATCTTCAGGCTTTATATAGGATCAGTACACGTGAAGGTTCTCTAGAACACTTCCATAATTTTATAAAACTGTCATTGAAGAAATTATGTCTCATTGTTTAAGGACCACACAGCAATTCATCCTTGAATTCAGGTTAAAAAATTTTTAATTTTATGCAAATTATTCTTATTTTCTTTTATTAGACAAAGGGACAATATAGCCCAATATATTCCTAGTTTTCTCAAAGCTACTAAGAAACTCCAAATTAGAATCACTGCCCAGCTTTAGGAGTTCATTTAGTTCAAGTGCCTGGTGACTTTTATTTTCTTACTTTAAAAGCTGGCCATATATTTTTATTTTTATTTTTATTTTTATTTTTTTATTTTTTTCAATATATGAAATTTATTGTCAAATTGGTTTCCATACAACACCCAGTGCTCATCCCAAAAGGTGCCCTCCTCAATACCCATCACCCACCCTCCACTCCCTCCCACCCCCCATCAACCCTCAGTTTGTTCTCAGTTTTTAACAGTCTCCTATGCTTTGGCTCTCTCCCACTCTAACCTCTTTTTTTTTTTTTTTTCTTCCTTCCCCTCCCCCGTGGGTTTCTGTTAAGTTTCTCAGGATCCACATAAGAATGAAAACATATGGTATCTGTCTTTCTCTGTATGGCTTATTTCACTTAGCATCACACTCTCCAGTTCCATCCACGTTGCTACAAAAGGCCATATTTCATTCTTTCTCATTGCCACGTAGTACTCCATTGTGTATATAAACCACAATTTCTTTATCCATTCATCAGTTGATGGACATTTAGGCTCTTTCCATAATTTTGGCCATATATTTTTAAACATGATGATTCATAATAAATGTATTGAAATGAAAAGGTGTAAATATGAAAGAGATTATAGAGTAGGCATTTACATTCCTAAATTCTGTTTGGTTACTTCTTAAAAAAATTCTCATTATCCTAGAATCATGCAGTTTTTGCCAACATGAACATTATTTATAATGTTGAAATATAACTTCACTGATATTGTAAATAAGGATTATTATAAATAGCAAATTAAAAAAAATATACACACACATTTTCTGTCACACCACTATTATTGGAGGTGATCATAAAATTAACTTCTAATCCTTTGGCAAATTGGTCAATGGTCAGGAATAAATATTGGTTGTCTTGTTAATGTATTTATTTTTAAACTTTACCAATATTATCTTCCTGGCTATTGGCCTTAAAAATAATTATGGATACAGATTTTGTTCACCTTGGTAAATGAATACATTCTTTCCTTTACCATGTCTTGATGGAGAAAGGAATATATTTACATGAAGTAAGTAGCAGACAGCCTGGGGAGAGATGAGTTTTAACTGAAAAGATGGAATTAGTTTTATGTGATAGCAGCTGTTCTGCAATATGTGTAGGAAAATCAATGAATTTTGATTCTTGCAGTACATATGCTCACAATTCCTCCTGACTTCCAATAAAATCATGCTTCTAGTTCCTAAGGGTACTCGCTTCAGAATATTACATGTAATAACTATAACTAAAAAAATATATAATGATTTTATGGTTTACAATGTAAATGGATAGGCAGCCCAAAATTTCATCAACTTCTGCATCAGTTAGGATTGCATTTGGCTATACAGACAACAATAATAAAAGAAAATGCGCACACATAAATATAAAAACATTACACTGGCTGAAATAAGTAGAATGGTAATTCTCTTAGCCTCAGAGAAGATCTGAGATAGGCTCTCTGTGATTCATGTAGTGGCTCTACAACATCTTGCTACTCTGCCATCATCATTCTTTCACTTTTTTGCCCATAATAGCTGCCTGCACTCCAGCCTTTGTACCTACATTCCAGTCAGAAGAAAGGAGGAAAAATGAAGAGTCTGCCTCCCTCCCTCCATCTGAACTGAATGCTTTTTTTTTTTAATTCTCAAGTTAGTTAATATACAGTGTAGTCTTGGCTTTAGGAGTGGAATCCAGTGATTCATCACTTACACATAACACCCAGTGCTCATCCCAACAAGTACCCTCCTTAATGCCCATCACCCATTTTCCCCACCCCCATCAACCCTCAGTTTGTTCTCTGTATTTAAGAGTCTCTTATGGTTTGCCTCCCTCTCTGTTTACATATGATTTTTCCTACTCTTTCTCTATAATCATCTGTTAAGTTTCTCAGATTCCACATATGGGTGAAATCATGTGATATCAGTCTTTCTCTGACTGACTTATTTCACTTAGCATAATACCATGAAGGGTCTGCCTCTCTCCATTTTAGGGAAACTCCCCAGAAGTTCCACATTAACAGTTCCACTTATACACATTAGTCAGAATTTAGTCACATGATCACATCTTGCTGCAAAGGAGGCTGGGAACTATTGTCCTTTAACTGAGCACATTGCTTTTCCAAATAAGTTTTCAGTGCCTCTATTTATAAAATGGAGTTGACAGTGGAAGCTAACCCATAGGGTTACTGATTGTAAGAATATAAATGACTTTATATGGTGCCTGACACATAGAAAATTATTGGTGAGAGCTATTAATGTGCTTTTAATGTATATTATCTCATTGATTCTTCAGAACAAGTCTGAAGTACAAACTCTTATCCTCATTTTGCAGATAAAGAAGCTGAAAGCTATAGAGGTTAAAAAAATCTCTCTATGTGCATTCAGTTAGCAAACAGCAGAGACTAGACCACAGCCCAAGTCCCTTGACTCCAAATCCTTCCTCTTCTTACCATGCAGACTGCTTTATTACTATATATTGGTTATGTGGTATCTCAGCAGTAAGAAAGCCCCAGGGTAGAAGGTCATGCATGTATCATGGACGTGAGGCACGGCATTTTCAGGATGTTCCTGTGCAAAACTGAAACCCACACAGAGTTGGTATGACAGAAGTAGCTGGAGCAGAACCGGTGTCTGTAGATCCTGGAGACAGGCGAGGTCAAGAGGATACAGAGAGTGCATAGAAGTTTTGACAAATATGGCTATTGATACTCCCTTAATAAGTCTTTTATAGCTATTAGCCTGCAGCTAAGTCAAATAGGATATTGCTTAGTTCATTGTTTAGTTTATTCTTACCCTTCCAGATTTAATAGCAGTTAAATATAAATAGCAGTAAATACATTTTGACCAAGGTATCATGTAGCTGGGGTTGCCAGGTAAAGCAGAGAATGACCAGTTAAATTTGAATTTCCAACAATGTGTGTGTATGGGTCAAATATCTCATGGGCACCATGTTAAATTTGACTTTTGGGTAAGCAATGAATACCTTTTCTTATTGCAAATAGGTCTTAAATATTGCATAGGACATACCTGTGTTTAAAAAGTTGTTTGTTGTTTATCTGACATTCAAATTTAACTAGGTGCCCTTTCTTTTCTTCTCCTTAAACTTGCAACATTAGTGCTAACTCACATGATTATTTAGGATTCTAGCTAAGCACCCAGAACTGGCTCCACACAAAAGCAGGCATATAACACATATGAATGAAGAAGGTAACAGACCTTTTCTACTTAAAAAATGTTCCCCATAAATTTGCAAGATAGGGGCTGAAATTTCTACCATTTGAATAATTTGCATTATGACATTTTTCGTTATGACAACTCCATAACTTGTTATGTTTTATTTGAGCATTGCAAAATCCTAGAAGTTAAATGAATATATAAGTAGTCCCATTTTACAGATTAGAAATTTACAACTGAAAGATTAGGTGATTTGCCTGAGGTTACAAAACAGGTAAGTGACATAAAAGAGACTGAACATACATTTTGTGACTTGAGATTTCCTGCACTTTCTACATCAGTGGAGCTCAAATTTATTCAAGTGGCAGAGCCCCTAAAGCTTATGGTACTCCTTGTGGAACATCTGCTTCATTCACAAGACTACGTTATGTGTATATAATACAAAAATCAAAATAATAAGCACTTATAACCACATCAAAAATTGGCTGTTAAAATACAAATGAACCATCTACAATTTTTCCGTAAATATTATCAAAGAAATTTACAATAATCCTATGAGACAGGTGCTAATATTACCTTCCTTTTGCAGATGAGAAAACCCAGGAGTGCACTGGTATCTTCGGTGACAAGCTCTTATTGTCAAATATACTTTACAAATAATGCTGTCTGAGGTTATTTCCAAGCCTTAACAAAGAAGCAGAACAATATAGTCTCGATATAGAATACATGCATTAAAAGGCCAGATGCCAAGTTTCATTTAGTGAATTATGGGCAGAAATTCAGGGGATAGTCAAAAGGTCACCTTCTTCCAAGATATACCCACGTTCATACTGCATCTCCCAACCTGATTATTTTATTGAGCACTGAAATCTACACTTATACTATTTCTGCATTCTAGAGAGCTGATGGGCAATTAAATCAGTGTCTAGCTGCAAGAAAGGCCAAGTGCCTTCCTGGGAAGAAACTAGTCTTAAGGTAAGAGAAACACAACACTTGATACCTTACCTTACAGTAAAATAATCAAGGTGTTTGGCTCAAGGAAAATGGGTCATTGTCCAAGGGCAGGGGGTAGAGACATGTTTTTAAATGTCATAAAGCTGCCTTCTACCCAGTCTCTTATATACATAGTTAAATTTGAGTAACAGAGAGAAGCAATAAAAATTCTAATTTAGAACAAGATCAATGATGAACTATATTACAAAAACCTTTGTTAAAAACTGGGAACCCAAAGCAGCAATGTTTTGAGAACTTATATCACAAGTAGGGGTGAAAGGTATTTGCCCTGCCTTCACATTGTGCATTTACAAGTAGAGGCAAGAGGAAGAGGTAAGAGGAAGATAACACCCCAACAAAATAGGGTTTAGAAGCTCAAATCAATGCTGTAGAGGAAAAAGCGGTAGTTTCCTACCACTCTCAGGTAACAGGGCAGGAGTCCTTAGGTAGGCATCCAGGGAGTTTAATAATTTGGAATTTCTTCAAATTGATGTCCTGTGATATCAGTTTCTTGGGAGGGAACAGCTAGCTACATGGGAGGAGGACTGCAAAAGAGAGCCAACAAGGGAAGTTTCAAACTTTCTGCTTTTGCTCAAAACAATTTCACTCCAGCTCTGATCTGAGAAAACACGAATTCAGCCAGGTATAATCCCAAGTTACCCCTATCCATTTTGTTTAGAAGTTAGTGTATTGACCAACCACCTGTTGTTACTACAGCACAGCTCTTGAAGAGGATGGCTCATCCTCTTTTGCTCCTCCCCACCTTCCACCTCAAATCACCCACAGAAATATGTCTACAAACCACATACCTGACTTCTCCTGAAATGGTTTCTGAATAATGTTGTTTTCTCTGTCTTGTTACATTTTTTGATGTCTGATTAGCCCGGTGATATTTTAATGTGCCTTATAGATTGGCAGCTGCTTCAGGAGATTCTTTTAATCCAACTTAATGGGGGGAGGTGTCTTTGTTCTGAAATAAATGAGTGACCTCCTCATAGGTGGTTGAGAACCATTATACTGGAACTATAGACAGAGACAGCAATCAAGATTCTGTGGGTGACAACTCCAAAATATAGTTTTCTTGGGGCACTTGGGTAGCTCAGTCAGTTAAGTGTCTGAGTTTGGCTCAGGTCATGTTCTCACAGTTCGTGAGTTCATGCCCCATGTCGGGTTCTGTGCTGACAACTTGAAGCCTGGAGCCTGCTTTGGATTCTGTGTCTCCTTCTCGCTCCTCCACTCATACTCTGTCTTTGTCTCTATAAATAAACATTAAAGAAAACACAAAATACTATTCTCTTGCTGTTATTGGTTGGGACACTTTTGTGCCCACAGGTGGATATGGTTTGAGCAAAAGTGAGAGTTGTAGGTGATGGTGTAAGTAGATTAATGATTACTTCCTTAAACCTCCTGATAATATGTATTGGCCAAGGGTCTGGCAGGAAACAAATGGCATTCAAACTGGATGAATGAAGAGAGGTCAATGAAGGGAGTATATAAAAGGGTGAAGGCAGGGTTGAGGGAAATCAATAGGGGACAATGGAAACTCCCCATCCTAGCAACAGCAGGGTGCTGTTTTTATTCCTAGGACCAGAGGCAAGAGGAAGAGAAGGTTACCAGTGTCTGGAGAAGTCTACCCATAGGAGCTGTGGCATGTGGTTGAGGACTGTAACTATTGTCAGGCCATGACCAGGCAGGGTGGAAGAAGTCTGTCACTTCTTCCTTCTTCTGATCTTCTGCTTGTAATGTTCATTGGTCAAACTCCATCAGAAACCAGAGAGCCAAGGAGCCAAGTTGGTAGAGTGCTCAGAGGTCAGCCTCCTAGGGCCACAGAACAAGGTAGAGAATAGATCTGAATCAGGCAAATGGAGAAGATCCAATGGATGATGTACTGCACTAATGATGACCACATTTTAAAATGGACTGAATCTGCTCAGATGATGTTAAATACAGTATGTAAACTCAACCTAACAATTATAGGTAGTTACCTACAACCGGATCTTAAGTGTACAGCATGATTAAAGTCATCCTCTTATCCGTACATATTGCAGGTGGATTCCATAAAATTTCTGAATTCATCTTTTAAAAAGAACTACATGTTTTTACATAGGTTTCTTAAAGGAATAATTACCACATCAAAAACACTGCAGTATGTTCACTAAAGGCTGTAATTAATTTTAGACAATTTACAGTCTTTGAAGTACCTTATTGAAAAGCCAAATTTTCTGACATTTTCTGGAAGGAAATTTATGCAAGAGGCAAGACAGGAACATTATTGTGGATTAGTAGCTGTCTATGTAGTGTGATTTACCGGCATCAGGAAAGTATCTTCCTGCTTGACCCTAAGATGATACATCAAATAATTCAAATTTTCATTTTATGGCTTGGTAGTTTGTTGTTGTGTCTCCTTTTCTGGTAAAATGCAAATGCCCTGAGGGAACATCATTAATTCATTATGTCCTCCCTCATTAAACATTTACTGCTAATATCTGATAGTAGTTTGTTAGACATTGGAGTAACAAACATGAACAAGACAGTCCCCAAGGTGTTCAGAATCTAATTGGAGATTGGACACAAAGTATTCAAGGACTCCAGAACTGGTTGATACATACCATGGGAGAGGTATTATAAGATACTGTGGGGGAATATCTGACTCCTTGGAGGATAGAAGAAGGGAAGGGGAGTGGTAAGAATAAAGAAAGACCCTTCACAGTTGATATAATACCTGAACTTAAGATAAGTGAGGGTGAACCAGGTGGATAAAGTAGAAGTGAGTGTAGAAATTAGACTTTACAGGGAAAAAAAGGGCCCTTCATCAGATCATATCCAGAGAATATGAAGCTAGAAGAGTACTCTGAGGTCAAATTATAAAGGGCCTTGAATGCCATTCTAAGGAGTCAATGAAAGATTAAGTGGAGCAGTAGTCCTTTACTATTTCCTCTACAGAAAAATCATCCTTGAGGCAGTGCAGAGGATTGGATTGAAGGAGACAAGACTAGAGAATGAGTTAAGGGGGGGGGCCGTGCGATGGTTTTAGCAAGAGATGAGAAAGTATGAATGAATGAGGTAAAGTGGAGGTTTTCTATAAGTGTTTAGGAGGTTCTGAGCATGACAGAACCGACTTGCCATGTGAAGTTTGGCAAGTCTTGCCATGTGAAGTTTGGGACCGGGTATGAATAATTGAGGAGGAGAGATTAGAGTGATGCCCACATTTTTGTCTTGGGTGACTGGATAGAGGCTGTAGCATTGACTGAGGTGAGGAATATAGGAGGAGGACCATGTCTGCAGAGGAAAATGAATTTGGTTTTGAACATCTTCAGATAGAACCTGGGAGAGAGGTCTGACTGAGAGTGTCAGAATATGGGTGATAATCAAAGCAGCAGGTGCAGGAGCTTTCCTCCATGGAGTAAGCAGAGAAGAGGCTGAAGACTGATCATTTGCGGGGTGTCTGGGTGTCTCAGTTGGTTAAGCATCCAACTTTGCCTCAGGTCATGATCTCGTGGTTTGTGAGATTGAGCCTCACATGGGGCTCTGTGCTGACAGCTCAGAGCCTGGAGCCTGCTTAGGATTCTGTGTCTCCTTCTCTCTCTGCCTCTTTCCTGCTCATGCTCTCATATTCTCTCTCTCTCTCTCTCTCTCTCTCTCTCTCTCTCTCTCTCTCTTTCTCAAAAATAAATAAAACATAAAAAAGATTGATCTTTTGGGAAGTACCTATGTTTGAGGAACATGTGAAGGAAGGGAAGTACATAGATGAAAACCCAAGCTGACTGGGATCATGGAGAAAAGAGTTTTTAAAAGAAAAGTGGTCTATAATATCAAGTGCTACAGAGAAATTGTGTGTTAATTATGATACACTTGGCTGCAAGTAGTAGAATAAAAGTGACTAATGTCATTATAAATGACCTATCAAGAAGTCTGAAGTAGGTGATGTCTACATGGGTTTTGTGACCCAGCAATGTCATGGAGGAACCAAGCCACTTCCCATCTTTCTGCTCTGCCACCTTCAGTGTGTCAAATGTTTCCCATAGGGTCACAGACTGGGCATGTCAAGTAGCTGAGAGCATCCCAAGCAGAAAGCAAGGGAAGTGGAGACAATAAGTGGAGACAATTTCTTTTTGTGTGCTTCATTCTCACTCAAGGAACACAATGTTTCCTGGGAGAACCATCAAGTTCCTCTTATGTCTCACTGACCAAGGCTCTTTCCAATTCCTAGATCAATCATTGGCAAAGTGAAAGGGTTTGCCATGACTGGATTAGATCAGGCATGACTCATTGCTCAGGGCTGGGCAGATAAACAGGTGCTAGCAAGAAAGATGGGAAGATAGCAATTTTCACTGTCTTTTTCCTACAGAAGTTTAGTAAGAATAGGACTGAGTATCCATTGGATAAGGGAAGTTGGGAGCATATTGGTGGCCTCAATAAGAGAAATTTCAGTGAGAGTCAGTGACACCCGAGCCAGATTACAGTGGATTGAAGAGTAGGCCCCAGACTACTCTTCAAATAAATGTAAATATGTTTTGTCTAATCCTTTTCCGGGAGCATGTCTTATGAAGAGATGGCAAGGATTATCTAAGGGTTCAGGGGAAAAGAAATAAAAAAAGAAGTTGGAACCCGGAAGACAAACTTTGCCTAACTCATCACCTGAACAAGGACCTCTCTTTGGCCAGGAACATAGTTTTCTCCAGATTTCTCCAAATTTGAATTTCTCCTCATTGCGAGAAATGCGTCTCCTCAGCCACAGACTGTAATTTTTAGAAATCTGAGTCAGCAACAAGAAAGAGGTTGTTTTGAACTCTAAATAGAGCCTTACTATTCCACAGCTGTGTACAATTGGTGGTGGTGGGGGGGGGTGATTAAAAGGTTTCTACAAAGCACTTAAATTAAATTAACTAGGAGGAGATTCAATTCTGAACTGCTTCCAAGATTTCTAATAAAGAGATTATATATTTCATTAAAAAAATAAAAATAAGGCTGAGGGTGGAGTGATACGTCTAACTGCATAAGAGCATAGACTTTCTCCTAAAGCTAAGCACTCTATTTCCACACACCCCCCCAACCTCTGGTACTTGGGAATAGTTTGTGTGCCTGTATCAGCCTCAAAATGCATCTTTTCCCCTGTCTGCTGAGCACTGAGTAGGATAGTAGGTAGCTTCTTCTTCATATCAATCAGCTTGAAAACAGACATAATTAGCTAACCACTGTGCTTAATGAATCTTGTTTGCCTCTTTCGTTTGTTTTCAGCAGACTTTATATTTTTAGGGCAGTTTTAGGTTCACAGAAATATTGAGCAGAAGATACAGAGATTTCCTCTATATCCTGTATCCCCCATATATGCACAGCCTCCATTGTTATCAACATTCATACCAGCATGGTACATTTGTTATAAGATGAGTCAACATTGACCTATCATCACCCAAAGTCCATAGTTTACATTAGAGTTCACTCTTGATGTACATTCTATGGGTTTGGACAAATGTATAATGACATATATCCATCATATCCATCATTGTAGTATCATTCAAGGATATTTCTGTCCTAACATTCCATCATGCTCCTCCTAATTATCTCCCTACCCCCACTCCTGGCAATCACTGATCTTATTCTCTCTATAGTTTAGCCTTTTCCAAAATGTGATATAGGTGGAATCATACGCTATATAGTCTTTTAAGATTGGCTTCCTTCACTTACTAATATAGATGTAGGGTTCCTCCATGGCTTATAGCTCAATTCTTATCAGCACTGAATAATATTCCATTGTCTGGATGTATCACAGTTTATTCATTAACCTACTGAAGGACACCTGCTTCCAAGTTTTGCAATTATGAATAACGCATATATAAAACAAACATAACCAGCCAATCTTCCTGGTTGATGAGTTGTCTCTTATGCAGCTCTGGTCACTAGATTTCTAGCTTTTGAGCTTAAGAAAATATAAAGCAATAGGAGAAAGGTTGTGGCTTACAGATGAATTTATTGGTCAGAGCGAACAGAAGACAATAGATGACCTCTTTTTCTGGTTGTTAGCACTATCTCTAAATACACATTTTAGTGAAAGAGCCTTAAGTACAGAGAACTTAAATACAGGGTAATTCAGTCTGACTCTATCTGTCTGGCGCTGTTTTGAGCTGCTTTGACCAAATTGGAACAGAATTCACCATGGGTTTTAACAATTTAGAAGTACAGCATACAACTGATGAAGGAATCAAAGCAATCATCTGATTAATATGAGAAAACAGAGATCTAATAATCTCTGTTTAATATAGCCCCAAACTAGAATCTGGGTCTCCTGACTTCAATACAGCTTTTTCTCAGTTTTTCCTGATGACTTCACTTTCCCAATATCTTACTTAATTAAGGAAAAACCTAAGACAATCTTAATATCTAAATCTTTGTCAAGCCAACTTTAATTTTCAGGCACTTCAAATAGCTGAAAACCCATGTTGACCTTGCAGCCCTTGTTCTAGGCAATGACAAGCAGTCAGCTCCAAAAAGCTTTATGCATGTAGAATTGGTAAAGGAGTTACACCACTGTTTACTTATTTAGCCAGTCCTTCACATTTCTTTCTTTTTCTCTTAATTTAAAGTTACTGAGCACTTCATCTGGTCTTATAAGTATTCTTTCTTGCAATAACAAGCCAAAATGTAGGCGTTGTACCAGTCAGAGTTCTTAGCTGCAAGCAAAAGATACCAAAGTCTGGCTAATTTAAGCAGAAAATGGAATTTTTAATAAATGGATATTGGGAGTGCCTGGGTGGCTCAGTCAGTTAAGCCTCCAACTCTTGATTTTGGCTCAGGTCAGGATCTCATGGTTCATGGGTTCAAGTCCCGCATAAACTGGGATTCTGTCTCTCCCTCTCCCTCTGCCCCTCCCCTGCTCATGTGCTCTCTCTCTCTCTCAAAATAAATAAATAAACTTTAGAAAAAAGGATGTTGGGTAGTTTCTAAAATCTCTGGAAGGGGTAAGAATCAGGTTTAGAGGACACACATCCAAAACAATGTTGAAAATCATGTCATGGAGCTAGTTCTATGAGCACCCCCTGTCACTTTTGCTGGGTGGAAGGCATTGTATACGGTCTTTCTAGGATCACCAGCATTGGACCCTGGATGTTGCTACTTTCCTGGCTGACTTTGGAACTAGACGTACTTACCATTCCTGCCATCACCCATTGCCAGAAAGGATTTGGTTTGGTCTCCTCTTTGTACATCTTTAGTTTTCCAATTTAAGGTCTAGGGAAGCTGCATGTGATTGGCAGAACCCTGGTCATGTGCCAACGTCCTAGCAGCAGAGAAGGCAGTAAAAGTGAGCATCTGGCATAATCAGTTTCTACAGTGGGAGGTTAGCTCTTCTCCATAATGGGACTGGTTTAGACGCTGGGCAGCCAAAAAGAAGGACAATAGTGGACTATAGGGACCTGTTTGTCACAGTGGTTTCATTTTAATATTTTTACTATTATTTATTGTTTTGAGTATGTAACATATTTATATATTGCAAAATTTAAAAGATAAGAAAAGATATATAGTAAAAAACAAGTCTTCCCTTTCCCTGACTCCTAGCCATTTACTTAGCCTTCTTTGTATGGTGGGTTGTTACTGTCATCAATATTCACTTCTATTCCCTGGAGAAGGAGAGTGAGAGAGAGTAAGATTTCTTTCAAAGAATTGGCTCATGAGGGGCGCCTGGGTGGCGCAGTCGGTTAAGCGTCCGACTTCAGCCAGGTCACGATCTCACGGTCCGTGAGTTCGAGCCCCGCGTCAGGCTCTGGGCTGATGGTTCAGAGCCTGGAGCCTGCTTCCGATTCTGTGTCTCCCTCTCTCTCTGCTCCTCCCCCGTTCATGCTCTGTCTCTCTCTGTCCCAAAAATAAATAAACGTTGAAAAAAAAATTAAAAAAAAAAAAAAAGAATTGGCTCATGAAAATTATGGAGGCTGCAAGTTCAAAGTCTGAAGTTCAGGTCTGAAGGCTCTCTGCTGGCAGAATTCCCTTGCTTGGTGGAAGGTCAATCTTGTGTTCTGTTGGGCCTTCGACTGATTGGAGAGGACAATATTACAGAAGGTAATCTTCTGGCCTCAAAGCCCACCAATTTACATGTTACTGTCATTCAAAAACACCCGCACAGAAACATCCAGAATAATGTTTGATCTAGTACCATGGCCCAGCCAAGTTGACATATAACACTGTTCGCACCACAGGCGGGGTATGTGACTCATGGGTGGGATTAAATGCAAAATGTTGAAGGAAGCGGTAACCTGATTCCACTGGCAGAAGTAGTTTTAAAAAATCAGATCATGTCAGTCAGTGTCTCTGTCTGCCAGTAGCAACCAAATTAGACACTGGGTAAAGTCTAAAATTTCTAGATTCATTTTGTGTATATAATTTTCTTTATAATCCATACAGAACAATTCTAACTGTGGAGCCAGAAGTATGGATATTAGCATCAGACAGTTTAGTTTAGAGCCCTGGCTCTACCCTCTGCTTGCTCTGTGAATTTGGATGAGCTCCTTAAGCTTTTTTGGC
The DNA here is from genome assembly GCF_014898765.1 of Herpailurus yagouaroundi. Taxonomy (NCBI): domain Eukaryota; kingdom Metazoa; phylum Chordata; class Mammalia; order Carnivora; family Felidae; genus Herpailurus; species Herpailurus yagouaroundi. The sequence continues at coordinate 37,456,879 of NW_024412396.1, read as the reverse complement.
TTTGTTTTTCTCATCTATAAATATTTTCCTTTAATATGAGGGTTAATTAGAAAATGTATACAAAGCATACAGTATCAGAGGCAAAATAGATGCTGAGTATGAGTACTGTTGATATATAATCTTCAAAAAAGATTGAGTGCAAAATTGTATTTCAATTCATAATCATATGGAAAGAGGCAAATCACTATGAAGTCTTTAGATAATGTTGCTTTGAAAATTTGAGAAGTTATAATGTAATTCACCAGTTACAGACTTTTATCGGACATCCATGCACCACAAGAGGGTTCCTGGAAGTGAGGCAGAGTAAGGGAACTTGGCTAGGTGGGTAGAAGAACAGCTCGAATGTCCTAGCACTCATAAACTTTATGTCTTGGAATGGTTTCAAATTTGGTATGGCTGCATGGATGTATTGGCAAAAAACCCTTCTCTCCTTTAACTAAGTACCAAGTCTTTGCTAACCTTAATGAGAAAAATGAGAAAGGAAGTGTGTGCTCAGAATTGGCAGGGAAAAAAATCTATGTACATTGTCTTCTGCCTTTTAGTGATCAAGACTGTGATGTAGTATACAAATCTAAGCCTCTTCTTGTTTGCCGTGCAGAGAAAACCGATGCTGTTGAATCAGGAATGTATTTAATTTAACACAAGAAAGTGTCAGGGACAAGGTGAGCAGTAATCTTATAGCTTTATAGGTAGAGGTAACCAGAACTAACCGTGAATTATCCTGGATCATGTTCTTGATCTTTGCCTCACCATTTTAGTTATTTGCAACATATCTTATGGGCAGCTACTAACTTCTGAGGTCATTAGTCTGTGATTATCACAAAACATGTGTTTGTTAAGTTGATTTAATCCCATGCTGCTTGAAAGAAGAAGGATACAAAAGAGCAGAAATTTTTTATACTTTTTTTTTTTAATTTTAGAGAGAGAGGGAGCAATAGCAGGGGAGAGAAGCAGAGGGAAAGAGAAAGAGAGAGAGAGAAAGAGAGAGAGAGAGAGAGAGAGAGAGAGAGAGAGAGAGAGAGAGTCCTAAGCAGGCTCCATGCTGAATGGGAGCTCAGTCTCACAGGGCTCTATCTCATGACTGTGAGGTCATGACCTGAGCTGAAATCAAGAGTTGGGCCCCTAACCAACGGGGCCACCGAATCACCCTGAAATGAGCAGTCTTCAAACTTTTTGGATACAATTCCCCAGATTCCCACAGTGCTCTGATGCTGTTCATTTGAAAGCTTTTGGCTAGAATAGCTAATAAATGTGTTATCCTTTATGTACTGCTCTTAATTCTTTCTTTATCATATTTTTCTTTGCTTTGCTGAATACCCAGGTCCTAGGACTTTGGCATCAAACAATTCTGATAAGAATTGCTTTGGGTCTTTTGAGAGTCTGGTCGTCTTCTATGTATTCACAAAAAAACTGATAGAATTTTTCGGAAATTCTAAGCCCCTGTTTCATGTTTTCTTGCTTTCAAAAGGACAAATATAAAACACAGAGCCCATGAAGTTAAAGACTTCCCAAGTTAATGTCAGTTGGTTGCAAATATTTCACAATTGTACAGTATTCTTTCATGTTTTCAGAAGGTAACTGATTGTATTTTTGACGGAAACTTCCCTCTAGAAGTATCAGCTCTTCAAGTTTGCTCTTATTGTTTTCATGGGTCTTTCTGTTTCTGTTCCATCCTTTCCTCTGCTACCTATTCCTTCAGCAAAGATAATGTGGGACAGGAAAAGGAGAGAGCTGGTGGGCAAATTGGGAAGGCAAGGAAATCCGTAGGACCTACCCTTCTTCCATCACATGGTCTGATGTTTGGACTCTGGAACTACAGTGGACTTTGGGACACAACAGAGTAGAGCAACATCATCTGTGTCTCCAGCCTTATCATTCTATGAACCTCATGAAGCATGGACACAGGATGTTATCCTCTTCCAATGAGGAAATGTCAGGCTTACAGAAAATGCTGCTTCAGCCTAAGGTTTAAGGCTATTTCTTGGTGGGCCATAATTGTATCCCTGTTTTTGAAGAACAGTGTATTTATTGATATTCTAAAAATTACAATTATTAAAAATATATTCAACTGGTCACTTTCTTACAGGGTTATCTTGTGTGTTTTTATTGGGGTAAAGATGTAAAATTTACAATCTTAACCATTTATAAAGTGTACAGTTCCATAGGATAGTTCACACTGTTGTGAAACAAATCGCCGGAACTTTTTCATCTTGCAAAACTGAAATTCTGTACTCATTAAATGACAACTCCCCTTCGTTCCCTCTACCCAGCCACTGGTAGCTACCACTGTACTTTCTATTTCTATGAATGTCGGTGCTTTAGATCCCTCATATAAATGGAATCATCTAGTATTTGTCTTTTTGTGACTGGCTTATACCACTTAGCATAACGTCCTTAAAGTTCTTTCATGCCGTAACGGCTGACAGGATTTCCTTCCTTTTTAAGGCTAATACTTTATTGTAGGTACATATCACATTTTATTGATCTATTCATCTGCTGGAAATTTGTGTTGCTTCCACCTCCTGGCTATTGCGATATCCTGTTTCTTAAATATTAAAATTTAACTTTGGCCTTCCGATACCCTCTGGTAGATTTAATAAACATGACATCATCTGTACGGAACTTCTGACAATCAAGGAGAGAGTGTAGTACGAGAAGAGCGTTGAAGACAGAATCCTGGGGAACCCAATCCCTTTAAGATGCCAGCAGAGGAAGAAGGAGGAGGCTGAGAAGTAAGGATCAACAAGAAAGAAGAAGCCCAGGGGACGGGGGTGTTTCCTAGGGGAAGTAGACAAATGTCAGAGAAAGCAGGGAAGCCAAGTAAGAAAGGTGTTAGCACTAACAAGGCATTAAGATCATTTGAGTTTTAGAAGAGGAGAGAAACTTGATGAAAGTAGGTGGAGGAGTAGGAAGTGAGAAGGAAGAGAAATCTGTTGAAGACCTACTCAAGGAGTTTAGATATGAACGGAGGAAGGAGACAGAGTAGTAACTGGTGGGGCGGGGTGGGGGTGTAGTGCTTTTTTGTTACATTGCTGTTTTTTAAGCCAAGAGAGCCTTGAGAATGTTTAATTGTTCGTTGCAATTTAATTGTTCCTACATAAAACATGATCCCCAAACTGAATGTCTTAAAACAACCATTTTATTTTGCCCCATGATTTTGTGACTCAAGGTTTCAATAAGGGCTAGCTGGCCAGTCTGGCTTCTATCCACGTGGTGTCAGTGGTGGTGGCTAGGACTGGAGGCTCTACTTCTAGGATGGCTGTTTTACCCACATGTGTGGTGCCTGGGTGCTCCTTCACATCCTTTTCTCCTCCAGGGCCTCTCAACGTGGGTTGGGCATCTCGCAGAATGGTAGTCTCAGAATAATCACACTCATTACATGGCAACTCACTTTCAAGAGCTATTACTTTAAGGGTCTCAGAGGGAAGCAGCAAGGTTTCTTGCTTCTTCAAGACCTGAAAGCCAGAGGTCAATTCCACTGCTTTCTATTGGTTACACAAGTCGCTAAGACTCATGCATATTCAAGAGGAATGAAGGACTAGACCGTGCCTCTTGATTGGGATGGCATGAGCCAGTAGGGAGGGAAGGACTTCGTGGCAACCATCTTGGAAACAAGTAGAGGAAGAGGGTTTGAAGTTACTCAGGTAATGAGTTTGCAGGAATGAATGAGACTTTTGAGATTTGAAACCAAAGATGGGTACACTGAAAAGCCTTTGGCAAGAGGAGGAAGATCCTTTTATGACACTATAATCCTTTATAAACCACAAACTCCAAGGTAACCTATGCATGTTTTTCGGTATGCTGCAAAGTCTCAGAGTTCTACCTGCTTTTTTCAAGTTTCTGGCACATCCTGAGAGGAAGTTCAAACACTTGAGGAGGCCTTTTCTAAGCCAAAGGATACTGCAGAGGGTCACAGGTACATACACTAAATGTGTAAACATACTGCCATATGTTGATCTGAACACTCTCATTTCAAATGCTTTCTGAAGAAATCCCTATAGTCAAAAGCCTCTCTTGCTATCTTTACCCACTCACCTTTATGTGTGATTGGCTGTAATAATTCTAATCAAACTATTGTTCTATCTTTTTGAAAGGAAATATAGTGCCTAGTCCCTGGAATTAACTATTCCATCTACTAGCTATGTGATCTCAAGGTGAATTATTTGGCCCTGTAGAGCATCAGTTTTCCCATCTGTAAAATAGGCACTAATAACCTCAGTAACCTCAAAGGGTTTTTGTGAGAATAAAATGATATAATTCATGTAATGGGGCACTTAGTAAGCTCTCAATAAAGGATAGGTATTTTTATTATTAAAACTGTTTATCTTCAGGGGCACCTGGGTGGCTCAGTCAGTTAAGTGTCTGACTCTTTTTTTTTTTTTTTTTTAATTTTTTTTTTTCAACGTTTATTTATTTTTGGGACAGAGAGAGACAGAGCATGAACGGGGGAGGGGCAGAGAGAGAGGGAGACACAGAATCGGAAACAGGCTCCAGGCTCTGAGCCATCAGCCCAGAGCCTGACGCAGGGCTCGAACTCACGGACCGCGAGATCGTGACCTGGCTGAAGTCGGACACTTAACCGACTGCGCCACCCAGGCGCCCCAGGTGTCTGACTCTTGATTTCAGCTCAGGTTATGGTCTCACAGTTCGTGAGATCAAGCCTCACACGGGCTCTGTGCTGTTAGTGCAGAGCCTGCTTGGGATTCTCTCACTCCCTCTCTCTCTCTGCCCCTCCCCCACTCATGTGTTTTCTCTCTCTCTCTCTCTCTCTCTCTCTATCTCTCTGTCTCTCTCAAAAATAAATAAATAAACTTTAAAACCCTGTTTATCTTTAGAGGAGCCCCTCAATTTCATCTTTAGGTGGGAAGCAGAACTTTAGCTTCTTGCCGGACAAGCTGGAAATCATTGTGACTCACTCTCTACAAATGGTACACTTTGAACCAGAGTGGAATTTTACCTTGTGTGCCACAAAATCTTTACAAGCTTCTCCAGGGCCTAGTTTATAAGGAGAAAGTATCTTGGGCACTTACATAAGATAATAAAGCTCACTGAATCAGAGGGATAAGAAAGGGACTTTGAGCATCTAATTTGCTACTACCTAAGCCATCCAGACGTGTGAGAATCTGCCTTTGTGCAAACAGCTCCTGGGTCTTACCAGCTCTGTTTCCAGCTCCCTCCTCCTCCAGCCAACCCTGCCCCTGGACCCAGTTAGGTTCCTGGAGCCCAGTCTGGCCTGGATGAGAGCCCTGGGCCTCCTTCTGACTGGGAAGCAAAGTTGGAACATTGGTATTAAGCACTCCTTTGCCTTTTTTGAAGAATAAGATATGGTAATACAGCACTTTGACTAGAATTTTTATAAATACTATAAAAGAAAATCTTTCTTGGGCTGGTTTCAAGAATTGAGGTCATTGTGCTGGTGAGTAATGATTTAGAACTGACTTGATCCCTTTGTTTTGCCTGCCAAATGCCCATGGCTGGTTGTAACCGCCTTATGGGTTCTTCATCCTCCCCTGGCCCTGCGTGATACTCAGCTTTCGCAGTGACAGTGATTTCTGCATATGACACTGAGCATGCTCATCGCCCCCTGCCCCTCACCCTCCAGAGTCCAGACTAAACGTGCCTCACCCCAAAACTTCCCTGGGGCCTGCTTTCATCTCCTGCCCTTGCCATGAAAATGCAGGGAAACTGGGTGGATCCTGGGTGTCTTTCGGACGAAAGTCCAGCCTGTGCATGACAAGGCTTCTCCCTCCTCACGTTTGGAAGGGTTTCCTCCCCACCTCTTCCTTCTTACTCTTCATGGCCCAGAACTCCTGACCTTCTCTTTCTGGTGAACTCACTTTCATAAAGATGGAGCATCTATGTATGCTTAGGTTTTTT
>NW_024412396.1:37440085-37450602 GCF_014898765.1 Herpailurus yagouaroundi | reverse complement strand
GGGGAGGTGGCTAGGGGTGTAAGTGGCAGCAAGGGGACTGAGGGCGGCAGGACCCCTGACCTTGTTGGGGACAGGGGTTTGTCTCTGAGTCAGAAGTACCTTGTAAGGCACGCCCAGGTCTGCTTTTCTGTTTTTCTAAAATTATTATTATTATTTTAAATGTTTATTTATTTTTGAGAGAGAGAGCACAAGTGGGAGAGGGTCAGAGAGAGAGAGGGAGACACAGAATCTGAAGCAGGCTCCAGGCTCTGAGCTGTCAGCACAGAGCCCAACTCGGGGTTCAAACTCGCGAGCGGAGCCATGAGATCATGACCTGAGCCAAAGTTGGCTACTTAACTGACTGAGCCACCTAGGCCCCTCTAGACATTTTTTTCTTAATCACCCCCACATGAATGTTTAATATAACAGATGTACTGCACATTTGTTGTGTACTGTGTGCATATCTGTGCTTTATACATAAAAAGAGTAAAATTTTATGGCCTGCTCCCCTGCAAGTAACCAGATTTCACCCCTTGAGGACTATATCACCCTGTTGAGAATACATCCCCCAGAAGCAAACCAAGACAAGGCAAGGAGTTTTTAGGAGATGAGGAGAAGCTGCTAGGGGAGTAGGAGCATGAGCCAGAGAAGGAAGCCAGCAGTACGTGCTTTAGAGCAAGAGGCACTGTGGGCAGCTGGGGTCTACTGTAAGTGGGTGCTCTGTGTCCCACTGCACAACGCCCACCTCCAGGGTATCTGGCTTGAGGGACCGGGTATATGCACAGCCACTTTCCTCAGTCATTGGTTGAGGGTTGCTCCCAGGAAGATATTAATTCTCCAGCAATTTTATTTTGTCGCTTGCTTGGGCAGGATGAGCTACAGAGGACAGAGAAAGTCCGCGGGCAGAGTCATGGGTGCTGGCAGCAGTCTTACGGGCTCCTTCAGGGCACATAAAATGACACGTGCTGAAGAGCACTGGGAGGGAGGGGGCACTAACATTGGTTGCATTATTTTTTTTTAAATAGACTTTAATTCAGTTTTAAGTCCACAGCAACACCAAGCACAAAGTATAGAGAGTTCTCATATACCTGCTGTCTGCCCCCCCCACCCCCACGTGCATAGTCTCCTCTGCTAGTAACACCCCCCATCACAGTGGTCCATTTGTAACAACTGGTAAACCTGCATTGACACATCATTATCGCCCAGTCCATAGCTCACCTTCACAGTAGCATAATCACATACATTATATTACATAGCTCACTCTTGTTGTGCACTCCTGGGTTTGGACAAATGTGTAATGACAACTATCCACCATCACACTATCATAGAGTAGTTTCACTGCCCTAAACATCCTCCATGCTCTGTTCATTCATCCTTCCCTCCCTGCTGCATTATTTTTGTTTCCTTCTAGTCTGTGTTACTACATTATACAACTCTCACATAGTTATAATCACTGCAGGTATATAATTTTGTACTGTGCTTTTTTTGCTTGAAGCGTTTGTTCAGGTTGATACAGTCTTCATAATTGTAACCTTTAAAGACGGCCTAGTTTTCCTTCATATGCATATACCATAATGCTTACCAATATTCCCCTATTGTTAAACATTTTTAGCTTATTTCTATTTTTTCTATTATCAATAAATACATTGCTAGAAAAACAAAGCTAGAAGGGATTCATTGAAAACAGTGTTAATAGTGGTTGTATGTGATAGAATTCTACACATTTTTGGTTTTGTTCTGCTCATTTGTCTATAATTGCTTTTATGACAGGAAAATAACTGTTTTTATGTGTTAACTTGGCTAAACTAAACCCAATTGTTCAATCAAACACTACTCTAGGTGTTGCTGTAAAGGTATTTTGTGGCTGTGATAAAGAGCTGCATCCAGTTAACTTTAGGTGGAGGAGATTATCCTTGATAACCTGGGTGCACCTGGTACTATCAGCTGAAAGGCCTTAAAAGCAGAACTGAGGTTTATGTGAAGAAGAAATTCTGCTCTGCACTTCAGCCTCAGAGACTTCTTGAGTTTCCAGCCCATCCTTCCTGATAGCTTATCCTGTGGATTTTGGAATTGCCTAGCCAGCTCCCATGACCCCATAAACTAATTCCTTGCAATAAACACTTTATATGTATATTACATATATATGCTTATATATTACATATAGTATATGTTTGTATATATATATTATATGTAAGTTTATATATAATGTTTATTTTACATATCTATACATCCCCCTTTCCCTCTGGTGAAACCCTTAATGACCCAATAACCTCTCATTGCCCCTCCCCTCCTCCCAAAAAGAGACATTGTAAAGAACATCTTTTTCAAAAAATGTATTTATTTATTTTGAAAGAGAGAGAGAGAGAAAGAGAGAATGCTCACATGCGAGTGGGGGAGAGGTAGAGAGAGAAGGAGAGAGAGAGAACCCCAAGCAGGCTCTGTGCTGGTCAGAACTGTGAGATCATGACCTGAGCCAAAATCAAGAGTTGAATGTTTAACTGACGGAGCCACCCAGGTGCTCCTGAAAAGAACATCTTAAGGCGTACAGATTTTTTCTTCGCATTTTGTCCTTTTTGTCTTCCCCTGGATTGCGATTTCTAGATGTGGCATGAGTATATTTAACTAACATACACATTCTTATTATGGACCCTAAACAATAGTGAACTCAGGAGGCAAATTAAAGGGTGAGCTAGATGGGCCACGTGATGAGGTGCCAATGTAAAATGGATCCTGAAACTTCCTGTTAATTGTAGGAATTTTTTGCTGGCTGGAGTTTGCCAGTGTGGGACCAGAGCTGAACTGCAAGGGAAAAGCAAGGAGAGGCAAATTTCTGTTCCAGTGGTCGATTTACCCCCAAGAGGCCCTTTGCCTCCACTCTAAGAAAACGTAAACACATACTTAACCAAATGTCTGTTGAATGGAGTGCCAAAATATTAATCAGCTTGAGTCACCCACTTACCTAGGCCATCTCTTCTGGGCCTCAAGTTGGTCCCTGAATTAAGTTTACTAACCACATGCAGTGTATATTTTATGCCTTAGGACAATAAGGGGCAAATGTAATGACATTGTTAGGGTTTGGAATACAGAGAGTCGCATAATGGCGGGGATATGAAGAACCTGAATCCCAGAAGATCGCATAAAAGGTGTGGAGTTTCAAGAGCTGTTTTCCGTTTATTCAAGCAATATATTTCAGGTACCAGGCATTATACAAAGTGCCATGGATACAGAAGTGAGAGAGTTATGGACCCTCCTCCCAATGGAGTCTGAGGGAAATACGGACAGCATTTGCATAGAGATTACATATAAAATTATTTAGTAGAGAGTACAGTGAGGGAAACACATCTGATGTCATATGAAGACATATAACAGAGGGAACAGATCTCAGTGAGTCAGGACGGCTGAGGCAGCTTTGTAAAAGCAGATGGTGTTCTGGTGGGCCCGACAGAGGAAGCGGACTTTCCTAAGCTGTACCTTAGTTTCTGAGTTAGAGGTGTGTGTGTCTTTGTGCATGCGTGTGTGTGTGTGTGTGTGTGTGTGTGTGTGTGTGTGCACGCGCGCGCACACGTACACGTTGGCTGTAAAAAGAGCAGATAGGAGGGTAGATTGAGGAAGCTGGGACTGGTGGCTGTCCATCTTGGTATTTAGAAAGACCATCTAATCACCTGTTAGCAAAGTAGCAGAGGGAAGGCACAGCAAACACAGCACAAACTTGAACAGCTTTTCAGTGCCTCAGATAGCTCTTGGTCCTTAGCAGGTGCTCACTAAAGACCAAATGAGGGAAAGATCAAGGGCGCCTGGGTGGCTCAGTTGGCTAAGAGTCCATCTCTTGATCTCGGCTCAGGTCATGATCTCATGGTTCGTGAGATTGAGACTGCGTGGTGCTCTGTGCTGACGCCATGGAGTCTGCTTGGGATTCTCTCTCTCTGCCTCAGCGCTGACAGTATGGAGTCTACTTGGGATTCTCTCTCTCTCTTTCTGTCTTTCCCTCTCTGTCTCTAGATAAACAAATAAATAAGGGAAAGATCGCCCTGGTGCTCTACTATGTGCCAGGCACTGTATTAGGGTGATTTATGTAAGCTTTCTTAATCTTCCCATAATGATGTCAAGATCCCAAAAGAAAAAGGAGAAAACCTCTGTCTAGAGATTCTACGTTTCTTTATTTTTGGGACAGAGAGAGACAGAGCATGAACGGGGGAGGGGCAGAGTGAGAGGGAGACACAGAATCGGAAACAGGCTCCAGGCTCTGAGCCATCAGCCCAGAGCCTGACGCGGGGCTCGAACTCACGGACCGTGAGATCGTGACCTGGCTGAAGTCGGACGCTTAACCGACTGCACCACCCAGGCGCCTCTGTCTAGAGATTCTAAAGAACTTATTCAAAGTCACCAAACCTAACACAAAAGTGCAGTGTTTGCTATAGCTATGATGGATAGAAGAATGGAATCAGTAGGGCTCATTTTGGACATGAATAGAGTTTGAATTGAATTCTTGTACTGAATGTTACCCCACTCCTGTGGTATGTGATAGAATTAATGTTTCTCTGCAGCTTATGGATGAGGTTTCCGTTCCTTTGATCTAAGAGCGTTCGGAGCAGAGCAAGCAATTACAAATAAATGGTTGGATGAGACATTTTAAACTTGGCCTTCAGACTTTTACTGACAAGGTGCCTTCTGCTGCACTTATTTCTCTTTTTGTTTACCTTAACCACAACCCTTACTAGATATTCTGAAAATGGTTTTTCTCCTAATTTCTTTTAAATGGAGTAAACTCTATATAGATTCCACTAATCAAAGAGAGCCTCTGGTTTTTGTCTCGTCAAACCTACTAAGATCTGCCTAGTGTGGTCAGGGACAGTTAATGTGTGAGATAGGCTTTGACATTTCCAGGAAGGCCACTGTTCTACACTTTTAGGGCTCTTAAATGTCTGTCATACACACTTATCATGGGCTTCAGAATTATCCTCAAAATATTCCTTTGAATTAGGAAGACCAGTAAGAAGTTTTTACTACACATGAACACACTGACTCTGGTTAACTTAAGCAGAGAAAGAATTCATTTTAGAAAGATATCAGGGAGTTCAAAGAGTCAACCACATGCCCACTAAATCAGGCTTAACAGACAAGCAGAAGCCGAGGTATATAAGAAGATCAGACGACAGCCAAAATCATAGGACAGAAAGGGTCTGGTTAGACACCTCTGTGGTCCCACTCCTGCCCCATCACTGCTCTCATGAGAAGGGATTCCAAACTATCCTTGCATCTTTGAGTCACTTGCTCCAGATTCAAAAGTCCAGGTTGAGCTTAGGTCCAGGGTCTGTGTTCTAACTGCTGCAGCTCAGAGAGTGAGCAGATGTACTTTTTGGATTTCCACAGTAGGATGCATGTCTGGAATAAGGGAAGGCATAAAATTGAAGGAGGCACTCACTTCCAGCATCTTTCATTTTCAAACAATTAACAATTGTCACGACGAATATATTTTAATTTTGAGGAACTTCAAATTCAGTAAAATATTTCCTGTATGAAATTTGCACATAAAACAAAAACATCACGCCGCACAGTCTGCAATCTGTTTTACTGTCTTGAGTTGTATTTATTTTATTCTAGTTTATGCTATTTTATTTATTTTTTTTGTTTCATTGTCTTGGGTTTCAAGCACAGATGAAAACTCCTAGTAGTCAAATAGACTTGAAAGAATGCCTGTTCTGTTTCTTTATCGGGACAATGGCTGTGTTATCACTGCTTATTCCTAATCTGTTTAAATTCAGGAATGCATAGTATCACAGGGGTTGGAGACACAAAACGTGCCAAAGGGAGCTTGGATAATTCCAAGCAGTCACAGACTTACTTTCAAAAGGAACACCTGTGGCTGAGTCCACCTGCGTCCAGGGCAACAACAAATCAACAATTGTTTAGAGCTTGCAGGAAAAAGTATTTTATCACTGGCGCTGTTGAAATTGTCAGCGTTGGTGATAATAAGCAGCAGTTTTATTGATTTGTCAGTTTTATTATTGTTTTTAAATTCTCGGCAACAGTGCATCCTCTTATTGCCTGTACCCTCTCTCCTATCACCCCACCATCGTGCGTCTTTGAGTGGACCATATGCAGGAAGCTGGTAAGAGACCTTGACTCCTGGGAGGAACAGCAGAGAGGTAGAGTGGAGGGAAGGTGACCTGGCTTGTAGCAGCTTCGTGTATTACCCTATCCGAAGACAAAGATAAAACAAGATGGCTTCGGAGGGCTGTCTTAGTTCCAGCCCTCTCGTATGCCAAAGCCCAGTATTCCTGACCCAGCTGGCAGGTTGTGAGCCCAGGGCTGTGTGGCCCAGTTAGCGGCCCCCAGCTCAGGACTGGCCAGCTGCCTCAGAAGTGAGTGCCTCTGGCCATGCTGGCCACAGGGGCAGGGGAATCGTCAGTTCAGCTCACATTCATTGCTACTGTGAGAAAGGCAAGAAAAAATACACAGTCTGCCCATGATGTGTCCTCATCTCTGAGAGATGGGACGCTACTGATTAAAATCAGATTCCGATCCTAAAAGCAGATCTTCCGCTAATTAGGCACATTAGCTTTGTGCCAGGCTGGGTGTAAAATAACTTCCATTTCATTCATTTCCAGAAGACAAGGCTGATGATGAGGGCAAGAGGATGTGGCCCACATAACCAGAGCTATTGTTCAGTTCCTGGGGAAGGTATTCCCGGTGCAAGACAGTGCAGTTTTCACTGCTGGACTTGCCTCCAAAAGATCATTTCATAAACAGTGTTGTTGTTGTTTTTTAATCTTTTCAACTTCATCGGAAAATACAAGACATGCCTCACCCTACTCCTAACCCCCAGACAAACAGACATAACGAATACCCAGACGCACAGACTTGGCGATGACTGCTTCACCCCTGAAAGGTTGCTTTGCACTAAGCGCTTCTGACACTAATGTTCATGCTTAAGCAAACACATTACTTAGAGAGAAGAATGGCTCTGTCAGCCCGCCTGTGCTGCTTGGCACCATGGGACCTGCAGGGGCACGAGGTCTCATTCAGACAGGCACAGGGAGACAGTCCTCCAGACGCACCCACAGAGACCCTCAGATGTGCACACCCTTGCAAACATACCACCCACAGTCACCAGCAGACAGCCGACTTCAAGAAGTTCCTGAGAAAGAAAACGTCACTGGTTATTAACAAGCCTGCCATATTTGCAGATGTTAATAAGCCTGAAATACTTGCAGAACTATCTCGGGATTCTCTCCCATTCTTTTTCTTTCTCTTGTTTCTTGTTTGTTTGCATGAAAGTGTTCACATTTGTGAAAAGAGGGCTGTTGGGGAAGCAAATGATTTGTAGAGAGAACTATATTTGGGACCATTTCTTAATCTTTTCCACTGGAGCTGGTTCGTTGGAGTGTCTGTGTTCACATTAGCATTTCTGTCTGGGGCTATGAGTTATGCTGTCAAAGGAGTTTCACACTGGGCTTGTTACCTGGATACCCACAAATATGCTTGGTCTGTTTGTATAAATCTGAAAAACTTTCCTTGTCCTTAGGAAACCAGGCCATTCTGCATATTAGGAAGGGGCAGTGAATCCAACCGTTAGGGGAACGGTGCCTGGATAAATAACTGTAGAAGGGAGCCCAGAGTCCATTCTTGACTGAGGTGGTTGTATTCCATTCACAAGGAGGTAGACTTCCCTGTGGCCGGAGATGCAGGGTCGAGCCTGCCATTAGACATCCCTCAAGGCAAGCTTGAGACCAGGACATATCTGTGTACCATCATAGCGGAAACTATTAAAAAGCTCCTTTACACGGTGCATATCATGCCACAAACCAGTCCAGCTGTTGAAGCATCGGCCAGAAGCAAGGACTAATGGAGGCAAGGGCACAGCAAGTGATGGAAGGATGACAGAGCTCTGGGGCTAAAATCCCAGACCATGCTCGCCCTGTGAGAGCCCACCAGGAGATTTTCTGAGAGATGGCTCAGCCCGTTCTTCTCCCATCAAGTTAGACTCAAGCATTTGCCTCTGACAATGTCCCACATATGTCATTCCGACTGCTTTCATAGCCCACTTCCCACAGCCCACAGCCCAGCCTCGGGAAGCCCATTGTGAGTGAGCGTGATCGAGTCAAGCTCAGGACCTCTGGCACCATGCCCACATCATCCTTGTGAAGGAGATACCTCCAGGGTTTCCTGTCCACAGACACACTCCCTGGATGGCTGTTGTCGATTTCCATCACCCAAACCCCTCTGGGCCAAACCCACCCTGATGGGCTCTCACAAAAGGCAGGAGAAAAAAGGCTGCGCGTGCTGACAGGGCCAGCTCCCTGAGTGTCATTCCCTTGCTACTAGTGCTGGGCAAATGTTCTATGGCCACTGTCCCTGCTGGCTCATTTCCTACCACTCTCATGGCAGAGCCTGGTGTCACCTACTTCATGGTGCCTCAAGCGTGGCCCATCGTGCACTGACAGGAGAATCATTTGGGTGTATGTTTAAAATGCAGGTTCAGCGGGGCACCCGGCTGGCTCAGTCTGTTGGGCGTCCAACTTTAGCTCAGGTCGTAAGCTCGTGGTTCGTGGGTTTGAGCCCCAAGTTGGGCTCTGTGCTGAAAACTCAGAGCCTGGAGCCTGTTTCGGATTCTGTGACTTCCTGTCTCTCTGCCCCTCCCCTGCTCACGCTCTGTCTCTCTCTCTCTCTCAAAAATAAATAAACATTAATTTTTTAAATTCAAGTTCAGAATCTCTAGATGTGAGGCCCACAAATTTGTTTTTCAGCATATACCTCTGATGATTCTCATGCACATTAAAATTTGAGAGTCCCTGATCACTGGCCCTCTGTATTTCTATTTTATATTATTTAGACCTCAGGAAGACGGAATAGAGTTAATCACTCACCAGTTCACGTACCACAGTCATCATTCATCTACCCTCCTTAACAGAGGTGTAGTTGACATACAAAAAACTGCACTGTTTAAAGTTTACAGTTTGATAAGTTTTGACATCTATATATACCCGTGAAACTATCTCCACAATCAAGATAACCATTTCTTACCCCCATTTCTCTTTCCACCATAGGTACTTGAACCTGAACTTCTGTATATCCTTTCAATCTACCTCCACATGTTAGGTACATATTCTTAAAATGATGCCATTTTGTGTGTGTGTTCTTATCTCACAAATATGGTTCTGTGCTGTGGAACTCATTCTGCTTCTTACCTATTTGATTCATCATTAAGCTCTGGGGACCCAACCATGTTCCTATATATAAATCCCGTTTACAACGTCTGGCTAGCACATATTGTTTGTGTTTTTGCTTAACTAACCCATTGCTTTATTAATAAACACCAGGTGTCCTCCAAGTCCTTGTTCTCACACACACACACACACACACACACTCCCCATGATGAACATCCATTATGTGTTTCTTTATGATCTGTATGTTAGAATTTCACTGGGCACATAATCAGGGCTGAGACTGTGTCCTTGACTTGTCTCAGGACTGACTTCTCTGAGGAATGACTCCACCTGTTCAGTCAGACTCACTAGCTGTTCATCTCTGCTATTCTTGATATTATCTAACTTCCCGTGAAGTGATCTCTCATTGATGTTTTAATTTGCATTTCTGATTTCTAGTGATGTTGAGCATCTCTTCATACACTTACTGGCCATTCAGAGGTTTCCCCTTCTATGAATTGTTTATTCACATATTTCGCTAATTTTTTCTGTTGTTCACCCTGTCCATTTCTTACTGTTTTGCCAAATTTTCTAAATACAGATTTTTTTTTTTTTTTTTGGCTTGTGATGTTAGTAACATTGTCTTCTGGTTTACTATCTACTTGTTGACCTGTGGTATTTTTGCTGGAATAAATCTTTAATTTTGTTTTATAGAAAAATCTATCAACTTTTCTTCTGCTTATGGTTTGTACATTTGGGGCTTTCTTTAAGTTATAGGTCCCATTCAAAAGTTATAGAGATAGCAACACATATTCTCTTCTATTAATATATAATTTTACATTTAACATTTAGTCCCTTAATACATTTGGGGTTTACTTTCAGATCATGTGAGTTGGGACTGAATGTAGTTCATTTTCCCAACACAATCTACTAATTGACCTATTACTTCCCCAGCGATTTTGCAGTCCTCCCTCATATTACATACCAAGTTCCCAACTACAGCAATGTCTATTTCTGGGTTCTCTATTCTATGGCATTGGTCACCATGCCTTCCCCCCTCCTTTTTTATTCTGGCATTGTAATATACCTTAATATCTAGTAAGGCAAATCTCTTTTTTTTTTTTCTTATTTTTAAAAATTAGCCATTTGTGATGTTTATTCTTCCATCTACATTTGAAAACTGGTCTCTCAAAATTTCAAAAGTTGGACAACGGGGCACTTTACTGGAATTACATTGGATCTGTAGTTTCACTCGTAAAGAAGCGACATTCTTTTTTTTTTTTTTTTTAAGCAATGTTTTTTTTTTTTTAGAAAAAAGGGAGGCGGAGCATGAAGGGGGGGGGGGGAGAGAGGGAGACACAGAATCGGAAACACGCTCCAGGCTCCGAGCCA
>NW_024412396.1:37249372-37439985 GCF_014898765.1 Herpailurus yagouaroundi | reverse complement strand
TTTTTTTTTTTTTTTTCAACGTTTATTTATTTTTGGGACAGAGAGAGGCAGAGCATGAACGGGGGAGGGGCAGAGAGAGAGGGAGACACAGAATCGGAAACAGGCTCCAGGCTCCGAGCCATCAGCCCAGAGCCTGACGCGGGGCTCGAACTCCCGGACCGCGAGATCGTGACCTGGCTGAAGTCGGACGCCTAACCGACTGCGCCACCCAGGCGCCCCAGAAGCGACATTCTTAAAAACATTGTCTCAGGTTGCTGCATCACTCCATTTATTCATGTCTTTGTTTCTGTCCATTACTGTAATTAAAACTTTCTCCCAATAGAAAAAAAAAAAGAGACTTGTACATTTTTGTTAGATTATCTCCTAGGTAGTTAAGACCTTTAAAGTTTCCATCCCCAATTCCTCTGGATCTCCCCGTTGCTGATTATCTGCTTGCACTTTTCCTCCACCCTGGTCTTGTTTTCCCCTGTGGTTTTTATAGCCTCTTGGTTTCTCTTCGCTTTCCTGGCTTCAGTCCTCACTCCTCCGCCTCTTCGATTCTACCTCCTGATCCCTTTCCCTTGACCTGTAAGCTACCTACCATTTAGATATTCTTTGTTCAGGGGGCTTTAAAGATGTTACCTAAAGCCATACTTGACTTATAGCCTAGGATGTTAATGAGGATTATGTCTGAGAGCAGAATATGACTTTTATGGAGGCAAAAACAGGACCACTCATCTGTTTATCCAGCTTTTGGTCATGGAATTTACATGAAATTATATTTGTTCCAAAATGTATCAGTTTGAGAAAAATATTTTGGCTCCTACAGTATAAAATTCAAATAATAGCCTGAATAATAAAGGCATTTATGATCTCACATAGGAAGTTTGGGGGTGGTTCCAAGGTTGGTACAGAAGTTCAGAGAGGTCACTTTAGCATTTCTTCAGGTCTTTCCCTCATGGTTGCAAGACAGTTGCTATGATTTTAAACATGACATACCTTACCACATTTGAGAAGTGAAAGGTTGGGGGCAGAGGTGGCTACAGAGAGCTCTCTACATATTGTTCTTTCTTTGCATCAAGGGCAAACATCTTTCCAAGAAGCCCTTTAGATACATCTATCTAGCTAGATATCTCCATCTAGCTCATTAGCTGGAACAACATATCACACTTATTCTGATCCATCACTGCCACAGAGGAGTGGGATTGCATGATTGATTTAGACCAATTCATGATTTAGTCTTTGGGCTGGGCGTTTTGTCAACTAAACAACATCCATATTCTGATAGCAAAGAATATGTGGAGTATAGCTATTGGGTAGAAAACTAACAAAGTTTCCTGGTGTGGATGGGAGAAGATTTGAGGCAAGATCGTCTTTGTTCTTCAACTTTAAGGCCCTGAAGTTAGAGCTTTCTCATTTATGTATTTATGTAGTAGTATCGATTGAGCACCTGTGATGCTAGGGACTGGAAATATAATGATGAGCAAAACCTGCCAGGATCTGCACCACCACCAAGACTGCAACATTTTATGGAACAGAACATTAAATGAATGTTCCCACAAAAATACAAAGTCAGCAACTTACTAAAGTACTATGAAGGACAGGAACAGGGAACTAGGGGAGTACATAATGAGGGCACCTGTTTTTGAAGCAGTGATCATTTTTTCACATCCCAGTGAAGAGTTGTAGAGTTGCTAAGAAGGTTGGTGGCCTGACAGAAGCCTGAAATTGCTATGAAATGGGAGGAGTCTCTGGGGCTGGAGGCAAGTGGCTGGGGCTCTCGAGTACAGTGGTGAGGACCAGCCCACTGATTCCAAACAGCCAGATGGGACCAAGGGCACATCACTGCTTACCACTCCATGGAGCAGACCCATCCAGCTACTGCACAGCAGAGATCAGAATGGACCTGGTTCTCTCTCTCGATGGGTTTAAGGAGCCTACCTCTCCTTTGCTGACACAAGGTTACTAACTCACGAAACCTCTCCTCATATGCCCAGATACCATCTTGGAGGAAAGAAGCAAAGGCCTAATGTTTATTCCCAAAGAACTGAGATTCCTAAAGAAATATTCAAGTTATTAGATCGGTATAAAATTAGTAGATTGGACAAAAATTAAGGTTCTTTTCACACTACTCAGCAGCAGGAGTTTATAAGGAAAACTAGAGCAAGTAACTGAAAATTAAATACATTTTATTGCAATTGAGTTAATGTGAATATGTCAAAACAACATTAGGGGAAAGTGCTATTATTGACTCCATTTTATAGATAAGGAAATTGAGGCTCAGATAAGATAAGTATATTGTCCAAGGTCATGTAGTTAACAAGTGGCTGATCTTGAATTTGAGCCAGATAGGACTTCAAAAACTCCATGCTTTTAACCACTTACAAGATACCACTTTATAAGGTGGTAACTGCGATAAGAAATACACATAAACTTTCAGGACTATGTCAAGGAGGAAAAGACGGCTTCTAAAAAAAAGAGGACTGAAGAAAGTTTCATGGAATAGGCAGCAATGGATTCCATCTTTTCCTTTTTAACACACAGTGATGGTAAATTGTCAGTCCTTGTCAGCTAACTTCAATGTCTAGATCTCCTGTCTGTGTCTACTGTCTTTTTCCCTTTGGCTTTTCAGCCTCATGATCCTGTCCTTTGGTATACCTAGTAAATCTTAATTGAGTGTTGGACATTATGTACACTAAGTTGGGCATCAAATGATATATTCTTTTAGAGAAGTTTACCATCCCCTTGCTGTAACTGACAGAATGATGTCTGGTCATGTTCTGGTGATTTGCTGAGTGTAGGTTGTATTATAGCTCTGATAAATCTGTCTTCCATTGGTTCATCTCTGACCTGGTTCATCTTTGACCTTCGACAAAAGCCTATTGTATTCTGCAAGGTCCCTCCCATTGTGGGTACTAAACTCTAATCTTAGTCTTACAAGACTGCCGAAAAACTTCCGCTCTGCTTTTCAGAAGCAGGGTTTCCACTTGCATTTTAAAACCCCTGCTCTAAACAGTCCCTGTATTTGGCACAAGTTCTCAGGAGAAAAGCAGGCTGCATGCTTGAGGGCCTCCCAAGTCCTTCACCAAAACTATTGGTTTCTCTCCCTCCTTAGCAGCCCTTGGCCAGACTTTGTACTGCACGTTGCCTTGGGATTCTCAGCCTGCTGCAAATGCTCTGAGAACTTTCAAGATCTTCTCCTTCCGAGGCCTTAGCTCTTCCAGTTTTCCTTGCCTCAGCAGCTCTCAGCTCCCTTCAAAGGGATGATTTCTGTGTTTTATTTGGCTTTTCTAATTATTCTGTTGGGAATGCTGGTCTGCTGACAGCAATTCTATCCCACCAGAAAGAAGAAGCGGTTGAGGGGAGAAGGGTGGATGGATTTGCATATGGGAAGTAACTGCTCTAAAAAGCAGCTATGATCTATCTCCCTGTCACCAACTCCATTGGTCTTTTCCTTATCCGCCAGCTCACTGATCTTTCTGTATTATTTGGCCCCTCCTCAGAGACTCTCCATTCTTGTTTTAAAAAAAATGTTCATATTTTTTGAGAGAGAAAGAGAGAAAGCAAGCACAAGTGGGGGAGGAACAGAGAGAGGGGGACAGAAGATCCAAAGTGGGTGTTGTAAATCAACATTCTCTGGGCTTCAGTAGCCACCTCTGGGTGGATAACTCCTGATTCTATGCCAAGAGACCTTCCCTGTCTCTGAAACTCCAATCTTACCCTTAGAGTCCCTCACTTCTGTCCACTTGGTATAGTGTGGAAAGGGAGCAGTTTGCAATTTCTTCTTAAAAGGGAAGAAGAGGCACAAATAATTTTAAAATTATAGGTAATATCTGTCTGGGAAAGCAGAAATGCTGGTGCTAAGAATGTGAGAGAGGTTAGAGGAGGAACTGGCTTGCAGAGTATAAGTTTTTTTTTAATGTTTATTTTTGAGAGAGAGAGAGCTAATAGATGTGTAGTGGTATCTCTACATGTTGTTTTATTTTTTTATTTAATTTGAATTGTTGTTTTAATTTGCATTTCCCTGGTGACATTGAATGTGGAGCGTCTTTTCGCATACTTATTTGCTCTCTGCGTATCTTCTTTGGTGAAGTATCTGTTAAGGTATTTGTGAGCAGGGGAGGGGCAGAGAGAGAGGGAGACAGAGGATCCAAAGCAGACTCTGTGCCGTAAGCACAGAGCCCAACGCAGGGCTCAAACTCACGAACCCCAAGACCTTGACCTGAGCTGAAGGTCAGGCATAAACAATCTGGTATAAACAATCAGATATAAACAGTCTGAGAAGTCAGATGCCTAACTGACTGAGTCCCCCAGACGCCCTCAGAGTATAACTTTTTTTTAAATTAAGAGTTAATTTTTTCAGAACAGTTTTAGATTCATAACAAAATTGAGGAGAAAGTACAGAGATTTCCTATATACCTTCTGACACCACTCATGCATAGCCATTATCAAAATCTTCCATTATCAACCTCTCCCACCAGAGTGCTACATTTGTTGTAATTGATGAACCTACACTGATGCATTAAAATCACCCAGCGTCCACAGTTTACATTAGAATTCACTCTTGGAGGGGCATCTGGGTGGCTCACTCAGTTAAACATCCAACTTTGGCTCAGGTCATGATCTCGCAGCTCATAAGTTCGAGCCAAGCCCTGTGTCAGGCTCTGCGTTGACAGCTCCAAACCTGTAGCCTGCTTCTGATTCTGTGTCCCTCTCTTTCTCTGACCTCTCTGCTGCTCATGCTCTGTCTCACTCTCTCTCTCTCTCTCTCAAGAATAAATAAACATAAAAAAAAAAAAAAGAATTCACTCATGGTGTATATTTTGTGGGTTTGGACAAATGTATATGTGGCCTATATCCATCATTATAGCACTATATGGAATATTTTCACTGCCCTAAAAACCCTCTGTTCTTCTCTTATTTAGCCTTCCCCACAACCAATCCTTGGAAATAACCACTGTCTTCATAATTTTGCGTTTTCAGAATGTCATACAGCTAGACTCATACAACATGCAACCTTTTCAAATTGGCTTATTTCCCTTAGTAATATGCATTTAAGACTTCCCCATCTTTTCATGGCTTGATAGCTCATTTCTTTTTAGCACTGAATAATATCCCATTGTCTGGATGTACCACAGTTTATCCATTTACCTACTGAAGGACATCTTGGTGGCTTCCAAGTTTTGGCAATTATGAATAAAACTGCTATAAATATCTGTTGTTTTTATGTGGACATAAATTTTCTACTCCGTAAGCTAAATACCAGTGAGAGTGATTGCTGGATGATATGATAAGAATATGTTTAGCTTTGTAAGAAAGCACCAAGTGGACGTCCAGGGTGGCTGTGTGCATCCCACCAGCAGGTATGAGATTTCCTGTTACTCCACATCCTTGTCAGCATTTGGTGTTGTCAGTGTTCGAGATTTTGGCCATCCTGATAGATGTGTAGTGGTATCTCTACACGTTGTTTTATTACTTATTTATTTACTTAGTGTTTAATTTGTGTTGTTGTTTTAATTTGCATTTCCCTGATGATGTGGAGCATCTTTTCACATACTTATTTGCTCTCTGTATACCTTTGGTGAAGTATCTGTTAAGGTGTTTGGCTCATTTGAAAAATCAGATTGTTTTCTCATGTTGAGTTTTTATTTTTTGTTTTTGAGAGAAAGAGAGAGAAAGAGCATGAGCAGGGGCAGGCAGAGAGAAGGGAAAGAGAACAAGCAGGCTCCACACCCAGTGTGGAGCCCAACATGGGGCTCAATCTCATGACCATTAGATCATGACCTCAGCTGATATGAAGAGTTGGACACTTAACTTACTGAGGCACCCAGGTGCCTTGAGTTTACATCTTAAACTCTTAAAGAGTTCTTTGTATATTTTGGATGACAGTCCTTTATCAGATGTGTCTTTTGCAAGTATTTCCTCCTGTGTGTGGCCTGCCTTTTATTCTCTTGACTTTGTCTTTCACAAAACAGAAGTTTTTAGTTTTAGTGAAGTACCATTTATCAATTATTAATTTCAAAGGATTAATTTCAAAGGATTGCCTTTGGTGTTGTATCTAAAATGTCATTGTTATACCCAAGATCACTTAGTTTTGAATTGTATATTTAGGTCTATAATGTCTTTTGAGTTGATTTTTGTGAAGGATGTAAGATCTGTGTCTGGGTCTGGATTCATTCTTGCATATGGATGTCCAGTTGTTCCAGCACCTCTATTGAAAAGACAATTTTTGATCCATTATATTGCCTTCCCTCCTTTATCAAGGATGAGTTGGCTAGATTTATATGGGTCTATTTCTGGGCTCTCTATTCTGTTCCATTGATCTATTTGTCTATTCTTTCATCAATGCCATACTGTTTTGACCATCATAGCTTTGTAGTCAGTCTTAAAGTTGGATAGTATCAGTACTTCAATTTTTTCTCCTCAGTATTGTGCTGGCTATTCTGCGTCTTTTTACTTTCCACATAAACTTTAGGACCAGTTTGTCAATATCCACGAGATAACCTGCTAGGAGTTTGATTGGGATTGTATTGAATCTATAGATCAAGTGGGAAGACCTGATATCTTGACAAGATTGAGGCTTCCTATCCATGAATATGGAATAGCTCTCCATTTATTTAGTTCTTTGATTTTGTACACCAGAGTTTTATAGTTTTCTTCATATAGGTCTTGTACATATTTTGTTAGATTTATACACAAGAATTTAATTTGTGTGTGGGAGCGTGTTAATGTAAATAGCATTGTTTTTTTTTAATTTTATTTTTTTTTTAAATTTACATCCAAATTAGTTAGCATGTAGTGCAACAATAATTTCAGGAGTAGATTCCTTAGTATCCCTTACCTATTTAGCCCATCCCCCCTCCCACAACCCCTCCAATAACCCTCAGTTTGTTCTTCATATTTATGAGTCTCTTCTGCTTTGTCCCCCTCCCTGTTTTTATATTATTTTTGTTTCCCTTCTCTTATGTTCATCTGTTTTGTCTCTTAAAGTCCTCATATGAGTGAAGTCATATGATTTTTGTCTTCCTCTGACTGACTAGTTTCACTTAGCATAATACCCTCCAGTTCCATCCACGTAGTTGCAAATGGCAAGATTTCATTCTTTTTGATTGCCGAGTAATACTGCATTGTGTATATATACCATACCTTCTTTATCCATTCATCCATCGATGGACATTTGGGCTCTTTCCATACTTTGGCTATTGTTGATAGTGAATAGCATTGTTTTTTAAGTTTCAAATCCACTTGTTTCCTTGCTGGTCAATAGGAAAACAGTCAGTTTTGTATATTAACCTTGTATCCTTAACCTTGTTACAATCACTTACTAGTTTTAGAAATTTTTTTGTTGATTCTTTCAGATTTTCTACATAGATGATAATGTCATCTGTGAACAAAGACAGTTTTATTTCTTCCTTCCCAATTTGTATGCCTTATTTCCTTTTCTTGTATGTATTAGGTAGGATTTCCAGTATAGGGTTGAAAAGGAGCAATGAAAGGGGACATTCTTGCCTTTTTCCTGATCTATAGTTAGAAAGTTTTTTGGTTTCTCCTCGTTTAGTATGATGATTTTTATAGATATTTTTAATCAAGCTGAGGAAATTTCTCTCTATTCCTAGGGTTTTCATCATGACAGGATATAACATTTTAAAGCAAAGGAGAGAGGTAAGGGGAGGAAAATTATGAAAATGTGATTTTTCAGTGATTGTAAGAGACAAATATGAAATCAGAAAAATTTTGGAGACAGTTGTTACAAGGGAAACATTTGATTATAAATGAAAACATGTGAATACATTGAAAATATAAATATTAGAATATAGTATTTCAAATCAATAGAGAAAAGATATATTATTCAACAAATAGTTTAGAATAACTGGTTAGCCATCTGGAAAAAAATAAAATTGTATTCAAACCTAAACCTTTATTTATTTATTTATTTGTTTATTTATTTATTTATTTTCAAACCTAAAACGTTTAGACCAGGATAAATTTCAGATAGATTAAATATTTAAAAGTAACAAATCATAAATGTGTAAAAAAGAAGCCATAGCATTTTTTTTTCAACGTTTTTATTTATTTTTGGGACAGAGAGAGACAGAGCATGAACGGGGGAGGGGCAGAGAGAGAGGGAGACACAGAATCGGAAACAGGCTCCAGGCTCCGAGCCACCAGCCCAGAGCCCGACGCGGGGCTCGAACTCACGGACCGCGAGATCGTGACCTGGCTGAAGTCGGACGCTTAACCGACTGCGCCACCCAGGCGCCCCACCATAGCATTTTTTAAAAACAATCTTAGACTGGGAAAGTAGAATAGAAAACACAGAAGCCATAAAATTAAAGGACTTTTAAGATGCCAACGACAAAGTTGGAAGACACAGATCTGGGGAAATATGTGCAACTAAAACCACAGATAAACTGCTAGACACTCTACTATATAAAAAACTTGTACAATTCAGGAGCACCTGGGTGGCTCAGTTGGTTAAATGTCTGACTCTTGATTTCAGCTCAGGTCATGATCTCACTATGCTGACAGTGCGGAGCCTGCTTGGGATTCTCTCTCTCCCTCCCTCTCTCTCTCTCTTAAAATAAATAAATAAATAAACAGAAAATAAAATAAAATAAAATAAAATAAAATAAAATAAAATAAAAAGCTCTTACAAACCAATAGAAAAAGATCACTAACGTACTATACAAAAAAAACCCCTGAAGGCTATTAATAGTTTCTAGGACAGAAATACAAACTGCCCTTAAATATATGAAAATATTCTCAATCACACTCATTATAAGAGAGATACAAATTAAAACTATACCCAGATATCACTGTTTACCTATCACATTTATAAAGGTTGAAAAAAAAAAAAGAGTTGGTAAGATACCATACTGGCAAAGGTAGGAAGAAACAGGCACTTTCTACACTACTGGGAGGGCTTTAAATTGACACAATCTCTATGAGGGGAAATTTAGCAATTTCTGTCAAAATTTCAAATGCTCATATCCTTATATCTCACATTTCCCTTTCCAGGACTTTTTCTTTAAAAAAAAAATTTTTTTTTTTTAGTGTTTACTTATTTTTGAGGGGAATGAGTGTGAGCTGGGGTGGGGCAGAGAAACAGGAGGACACAGAATCCAAAGCAGGCTTTAGGCTCTGAGCTGTCAGCACGGAGCCTGACTTGGGGGCTCAAACCCACAAACCGTGAGATTATGACCTGAGCCGAAGTCAGAGGCTTAACGGATGAGCCACCCAGGCCTCCAGGACTTTATTCTTGATATAAAGTTGCGGATGTGTAAAATAATGTATTCCACACCATTGTGTAAAATGTTGTACCATCGTGTAATGGCAAAATTCAGACAATAAATATCTATAGGGGAACTGATTAAATGAAATATTCTTTATTCCTACAATAGAGTATAATGAAATGCATCTATAATAAAGAATGAGGTAGCTCTTTAACTTATGGATACAAAATATCCTCAAGATATTAAGTAAAAATGGCAAGGTGTAGAACAGTGTTCGTAGTAAGCTACCCCTCATGTAAAAATTTTCACAAAAGAATATATGTGTGATTATATATTTAAGTATGTCTAAAATAATTCTGGAATGGTATATAAGAAACTAGAACTTGTTTTTGCCAGGACAGGAACTGGGTAGCCATGGATGGAAGGGAGACTTCTCACTGTACATCCTTTGGTGTCTTTTGAATTTTAGACCATAGGACTATATACTTCCTATTGAAAAATAAATTAAACTAAAAAGTATCTTTAGGAAACCGCACATATTTTGAAAACTGCAGTGACCTTAGATAGAAGGTTGTTTGCTAGAGAACGGATTTCCATGAGGTGGGAGGGGTGAGTGGGAGCCAGGATGGCTTTTAAAGAATAGTTTGAAAATCTTCTCAATAGAGAAAAGAAAACACAAACATAGCACAACTCTTCCCGGATCATCAGTTTCCTCTCCTGCCTTGGCTATGAAAAGCTTTTCTCCTTTGGCGGACTCTCAGAGCCACACATATTTCCTACCTCTCAGCTGCCTGAGCTTGCTGGCATCTGGCCTGAATGAACCGTACAGAGTCAACCAGGGTGAGAGGGGTACTTCTGAGAAATGTCTTAAACTTCTCTTTGAAAGGTCAATGCTTGGTAAGCTGCGACTCCCGAATGTGCTCGTGTACTTACCTGCTCGGTATTTAGCACGTCTGTAATATCTATAGATGTTTCCTTCCTGTGGGGAGCTTTCTAAGGATTTAGTCAGTTAACAGCAAAGGCTCCTCTACGTTTAACAAGTGCTCCAGAAACTTCTCAGTTTCTTCAGTTGTTAACTTCTGGAGATCTAGGACAAAACTATCCTTAAGCAGGATCATTTTATTAATTCTGCTTTTGCTGTCCTTGATAGACCCTCACTGGAACCATCTTCAACCAGCATGGTTTTAGGGGAATATGTCTCACCTCTCCATTAACTAGCTTTGGTTCAAGTCTTGGTTCTAGTCTCAACTCTGCCCTGCTAGCTGTGCTAACCATAAACAAGTCAACTAATATTTCTAGCACTCACCTATAATATTAGGAGATTTGAATAGAAGAGCTTCAGGTCTTTCTACATTTGAAACTCTAAGACCTAGGGGTAAATTCTCTCCTTTACCACACCTCCAAAGTAAATAAATAGATCTTGTTCTTTCTATTAGAAGTAGCAGCCATTATTCTAAAAGTCTGAGGGATCTATGAAATAACAACTTTCAATCTGGACAGTTAAAATAATAGTTCTAAAGGACTAACACACGGACTTGGGGCTTCAGAAAACTACAAAAAGGCAAGTAACAGAACAGCTCAAGTATGTGTAAGTATTTAGAATACGGTAAAGAAGGTATTTCAAATCAGTAGGAAAACCATGGACTATTCAGTCCAAATGTTAGAAAAATAATTTGGAGGGGCACCTGGGTGGCTCAGCGTCCGACTCTCGGTTTCGGCTCAGGTCACGACCTCATGGTTTTGTGGGTTTGAGCCCCACATCGGACTCTGCACTGATGGTGAGGATCCTGCTTGGAATTCTCTCTCTCTCTCTCTCTCTCTCTCTCTCTCTCTCTCTCTCTCTCTGCCCCTCCCTTGCTCATGCTGTCTCTGTCTCTCTCAAAATAAATAAATAAACTTCAAAAAAAAAAAAAAAAGAATTTGGATTTCTACCTCACATGACATGTCAAGTAAATTTCAGATGGCTTAAAAATATAAAAGTAAAAAACAAGGGAAAATAGAAAAAAACATAGGTAAAAATTATATAATTCTGGAATGTGAAATACTCTTCTGATCATGATTCAAAGGTAAGACATAAAAAGGAATTATTAACATATTGGTCACTTAAGGCAAACCAAAACTTCTATACATCTAAACTACATAGTCCAAGTTACGAAAAGCTGAGAAAAAAATTCACAACACACATGACAGCAAAGGGTTAATATTTTTGAATTATGAAGAACTCTTAGAAATCAATGAAAAGATAAAAAACCCATTAGGAAAATATAGTTGGCACCTGGTCAGGCAAGTTACACAAAAAAGAGAAATGCAAATGGCCAATAAACATAAAAAACATTTGACCTCACTGGTAATAAATGAAATGCCAATTAAAACAAAAATGAAAATATCTTTTAACCTATAAAACTGGAAAATTTTAAAAAGAATGATAATAACTAGTGTTGATGAGGGCTTGAGATAATAGGGCATTTATACACTTTAAAGGGAATGTAAATTGGTTCCGACTTTCTGGAAGGCAATTTGGCAAATTGATACAGCACTTTAAGGTGTGCACGCTGACATTTAAATGTTCACATTTAAGAACTTATCCTAAGGAAATAACAGGATAAATGCACAAAAATGCCTGTTCAAGAATATTCTTTAGTGTGTCATTTATAATAACAAAAAATTTGGCACACCTAAATATTTGTCAATAGCAGAAGAGAGACCTATGCAATAATTGAAAATATGGCAGAGATGTTCTCAATATATTAAGTGAAACTGAAGATTATACAATAAAACATACAGTATGATCATATATATGTATATTTTCTACATGTTTGCATTCAAAATAAAATCTAGAACACCAAGTGTGAATAGCTATCTCTGAATGTTTTGGATAATAGGTAATCTTTACTTTCTTATTTATGCTTCTCTGTGTTTTCTGACTATTCAAAAATAAGCAGTATTTATTTATTTTCATTGTTAAGTGAAAAAGCAAAACTGTAAAATTCCTTCCAAAACTCAAGTATGAGCCTTAGAAAACCATTGTAGGTAAGTGATGTGTATATTTCCATGACATGGCTTTCGTTACCATAGCAAAGTGCACAGAGAAATAATGTCCACAGCTGTGTGTCTGTCAAATGTCTCAGCAAGAATTTGCTTCCTCTATTGCAGATGGAAAGCTAAATTTTCCAGTGAATTTCCCACAAAGTTGTCACTTCACCAGGTGGGTTCCAGCAGTAATATTCTAAACAAGGTTTGTCATAGAAATGGTTTTTGATTTCCATTTTCCACACAGAACAGACATTTAAGACAGAAGCAACATACAGTTCCTTCTGTCTATCTCACTCTTTTTATCTGCCCTGCCCCATTCTCATTCCCTCCATTTCTTCCTTTACCTTTCTCTCTCTCTTCTTCCTTCTTTTTCTCTTTTCCTATGCTCTCTGCCTACCCCCTTGTTCTTTTTCAGCCATTGTCTCATCAGGCATTTCTTGAGAGCTTTCCAGAAGCCAAGTCCTAGAATGGGTGCCAAAGGCTTCTTGGGAAGCGTCATGGGGGCTTGGGAACAAGTGTGTTCTCCAGGTCCCTGCAGCTGATGGCAATTCTAAGGCAAAATGGTAATAGCAGGATTTTGTGATTTACTTCGCTTACTAGTTAACTCCCGGGATTGAGATCGTTATCAGAATATTCAGAATTTATAAAATTGAAAACATCGGTGAGGGGCACCTGGGTGGCTCAGTGGTTGGGCAACCGACTTCGGTTGGTCATGATCTCACGATCTGTGAGCTCGAGCCCCGCGTCGGGCTCTGTGCTGACAGCCCAGAGCCCGGAGCCTGCTTCAGATTCTGTGTCTCCCTCTCTCTCTGCCTCTCCTCCACTCGCACTCTGTCTCTGTCTGTCTCTCAAAAATGAATAAATGTTAAAAAAAAATTAAAAAAAGAAAAAAGAAAACATCAGTGAAACAATATGTGTGATGCTTTTTGAAAGGGCACATTTATAAGCCTGCTTCAGAACATTAAGCAAATGTGTAAGTTCTTAAGGATTAAAACATTAAATACACAGTATTAAGCTCTCACAAATTAACAAGGTAACAAATTAACATATAACATTAAAAATAAGCAGCCATAAAAGGAAAATTCAAATATCATACTAAAAGTATTTGGTTTTTAAAAAAATAGTATACTTTTAAAAAACAAAGTGCTACTTCAGTGGTGTCTTTGTTGAATTGTCCGTATACTTTTACACACATTTTCTCAACTGTTAAAAATATTCTATTATGCTGAGGAGTGATTATAATTCACTTTAAATTCTTTTCTTCTGACTCATTCACCTTCAAATTATAGGATTTCCTGCTTTATAACTGAGGAATTCTGGGGACTCTCAAGAGTTTTTTGGTGTGTGTGTGTGTGTGTGTGTGTGTGTGTGTGTGTGTACCAGTTTGTCGTATGTGTGTATAAGATGTGCGTGGGGTCTATGAATGTATGTGTGTGTTGTGTGAGATGTGTGTGGGTGAGTATGTGTGAGTGTGGGGTACGCAAGGTATGTATATGTGTGTGTAAATTGTGTATGGGCTCTGTGTGCTTGTGTGTGATGTGTGTGGTGTATGTGCATGGGTAAGGTGTGCAGTATGTGTGTACGTGGTCTGTAGGTATCTGGGATGGGGAGCTGGCAGAAACTAGCAAAATTCTCTAACTGCAGTTTGACTCTGGATATGGACCTTTCTCTACCTAATGTTGGCTGACTGTGGTCAGAGGTCCTGTTTGATGCTTTGTTTATTCATGTGGGGACAAACTGCCCCCAAACCACTAGTAGTTTGTGAGGCCAAAGGACTGATAGATAGTGTCAACCCCCGAGTCATCCCTGCAGCTGCCAGATCAGGGGGGTTAGACACTTGCCTTCCTAGAAAGAAACCTCACAGAGACTCTGAGAAGCCCCAAGGGGGATCAGAGATTGAGGGCTGGAAAGCACCTCAGAGGGTGTCCAGTCCAGTGTTTGTCAACATTAGGATTTAAAATTTTAGTGGGTAGTAAAATCAATTTAGTAGATTGCAAAGATCTTTTCTGAAAAGTAGAACAGAAAAGTGTGCATTGCACTAGTGAGAGTAAGTACAGATTCTTGGAACTTTTGTTTCAGTTCTGCATGTGTGTGCGTGTAGTGTGTATGTGCTGGGTTATGATGCAAGATGAACTTGATATCCTTAGTTGTGGTCACTGTTTTTATTTCAGGGTGATAAAATGGAGAATATGTGGGGAAAGAGATCTAGTTTGAAAGGTCATAGCTGATTAGTGACGGAACAGTCTTCCTATTATATCACATATAAGAAAGCCAATAATGAGTCACTAGAAAAGACCAGAACAATGACTTCTCTCTTCCTTTAGTGGAAAATAGCACTTTTAGTCCTTTTTGAAATATTATTGCTCCTCAAAAATTTCAGACTTCCTGGAATTTCCAAATGAGAGAATTGAATAAGTTGGCTGATGTTCAGGATTCCCATCAATTTTGAAAATTCTAGAGTTCTATGACTTTAAGGATGTCAGAGAGAGTGTGCAAGTGACTCAGTGGTGGTCTATGGGGAAAACCATTTTTATCTAGAAGCAGTGAATTCATATTCAAGTGTCACCTCTGTCCCCATGTGACTTGTGGTAAGTCATCGGACGTTCTCCCTACTGTTAAAACACTATCTTTATAGCTACTTTGTGGAAGTCAAACCTGATCATTATGTGAGATGCTTGGAAAAGCACAAGATTGAGGCAAGAGTTGCTATTAGTGATCTAACAGCTGCTCTGGTCTCAGTATCCTGTCTTGCAGCCAGTCTGTGGGGCCAGGGATGGACACCTAAGGTCAACCTGGGCACCATTCCTGCACCTATGAGAGGTAACTTAATGTGCCTCTTATCCTAGTAGCAACTATGTCATGTAATCAATTATTTAAAGAATTTTTCAGGTTATGAACATACAATGATAGGATTCTCATTAAGAATATTAAAATCAAAACAAAGTTTGGGACTGGATGAAACACTATGTCGTGACTTTGTCAGTCACTGCACCTGTTCACATAGTGATCCTTGTAGCTGGCACTACCCTGCCCTCCTCTCAAGTCCACATCTTGATGACCGTCCCTCCCACTTGCACAGTCTGGACATAATGGCCTTCTCTCAGGCCTTCAAACACTCCATTCATTTTTGCCCTTGCATGTGCAGGCTTTCCCTCAGCCTGGAAAGCTGTTCCCTCCTCAATTTTCCTCTGAATACATTTTCTCAGCTTTCAGATCTCAGCTCAATTGTGAATTTTTAGAGGTCAAGTTAGGACTCCTTTGGTAAGCTCCCATAGCATCTTGAACCTTGCCATTGAAATATTTTGGTTTAATTTTACATTCAGTTGTGGAATTGTTTGATAAATATTCATCTTCTTTTTAAGCTTTTCTTAATGTGTAATTTTGAGAGCAAGAGACAGAGTATGAGGGGGTAGAGGAGCAGAGAGAGAGGGAGACACAGAATCTGAAGCAGACTCCAGGCTCTGAGCTGTCAGCACAGATCCAGATGCGGGACTCAAACTCATGAGCTGTGAGATCATGACCTGAGCTCAAGATGGACCCTTACTCGACTGAGCCACCCAGGCACCCCATGAATATTCATCTTCTTAACCTAGAAGTTCCATGAGGGTAGGGAGGTTTTCTATCTTTAATTCCCATCGTGTCCCCAACACCAAGGACAGTGTCTAGTGTGTAGGTCAGTGCTGAATAATGGCACACTGAATAAATGCATGTGTTTGTGGGTCTACAGACCACACTCAGAAAGCATGTATTGCATGCACATTTACAATCAAGTGCTATGCACATGGTCACATAAAAGGTGCTGAATGAATAAGGCAGTTCTTGAGCAACTTAATGTTTTAAATATGATTTTTTCAGAGAATATCAGATTGAACTTAAATCTCTTCATTGCCAGGAGAGTCTGTATTCTCAATAGGCATATTTTGTGTTGTTCTGAATAACCATTTTAGATGCTACGGTTTTCTTCCTGCCACCTTTTGACCCCTCAGTAGTTGAGGAGAGAGAGAATGAGAGAGGCCCTTTGTTTATTGTCTCCTCTTTATTTCTCATGCACTCCGTACAGTGGAGATTCAAAACCTGTTGGTATTGGTCTGATAGGTGCTACTCTACTGCCTGGTTCCACTGTGCATCTAGGAAAAAGTATTTGGGTGCTTGCCTATGAAATATTGAACGAAGAACATTTGTGTGGCATTTCACAAAGCACCCCCGCCTATGTTACCTGGTTTTAACTCACAACAATACTGTTATCAGAAGATAGCATTTTCTAAATTTTATACACAATGAAACTCAAAGACATTAACTCACTTGTCCAAGGTAATGCAGCAAGTATTTTGGACAGCAGGACTCAAAACTGGCTCTTTCAGTTCTAGAGTTTTCTATTACTATATAACACCTGTTTTGCATTCATGTTTCCTAGGATTCATAATACTTCATAATTGCTCCTTAGATTTTATGGTACTTCTTATTCTTCCAATTAGGCCACATTAATTCATGTGTTACTTACAACAACTTCCTGAGGTAGGTGGGGCAAGTATTCATCCCACTGGTAGAATGGCTTGGGGCAAATTTCACTTCTCTGCTCCCCACGTGACTACCTGTGGTAGACAGAATGGCTCCCCAAAGATGACCAAGTCTTCATCTTCAAATCCTGTGAGTATATTATCTTATGTGGCAAAAGAGACTTTGAAGATGTGATTAAGTCAAGAATCTTAAGATTGGGAGATTATCTTGAATTATCTGAGTGGGCCTAATGTAAACACAAGGGTCCTTATGAGAGAGGGGCCAGAGAATCAGAGTCAAGGAACAGAATGTGATGATGGAAGCAGGATTTTGGATGGGGGGGGGGGAGAGAGAGAGAGATTTGAAGATATTCTGTCATCAGCTTTGAAGATAGAAGAGCCACAAACCAAGAAATACAGGCAGACTCTAGAAGAAAGATATTTCCAGAAGAAGCAGATACTGCCTCCAAAAGGAACATGGCACTTCCAACATCTTGATTTTAGGCTTTCTGACCTCAAGAACTGTGACATATTTGTGTTGTTTGAACCAACTAAGTTGTTGTAATTGGTACAGCAGAAATGGAAAATGAATATACTACTCTAAGCAATGATTGACTTCTGTAGGTAAGGAGAATTTCAGACCATTTCTGGTATATCTGGTGTATCCCCCCAGGCTTGGAGGGAAGGGCTGTGGCAGGTAAGAGGCCTTAGGATGTAGAGAGACATTAATATGTCACAAACTTCTGCTGTCTCTGAAGGAGGTGTGAGGTCCTGCAGTTCTTGCCTCTAGAGTCTTCCATTGGCCTCTAGCTCCCTGACCCAGCCCACCTCTCTGACCTTAGCCTATTTCTCCCTCACTCACTACGCTAGAGAGACACACATCTTGTTCCTGTTCCTAGAAGCCTTGGCACATCCTGTTTCTTCTGCCTGAAATACTCTCACCACAAAATTTCACGTCGCACCTCTCATCTCTCCTCAGACAGGATGTACTTGGTCATCTCTCCAAAGTGGACCCCAAGCCATTTTCAACTCCATCAGTGAATTTTATTTTCTTTATAACTTTCCTTATCACTACCTAAGACTATCTTCTTCTTTCTCCACCCCTATTTTCTGGTGCCCCTCAGTAAAACATCCACACCATGAAAACTATATGGCTCATGGCTCTATCCCAAGTGCCTGAATATATTAGCTGTTCAGTATATATTTGTTGACTGAATGATGAGACCAGAGGCAGCCTTAAATCGGGAGCGCCTGGCTTCTCTAAGCCTCTTCTCCAGCCCTCCAGAAGGAGTTTCTGCTTAAGATGTGAACATTGCAAGCCTTCAGATTCTTTCCACTCCAAGGTTCCTGGCTGTCTTTAGACACAGGGCTCAGTTCTAGTTGAGAAAGAGAAAACAGCCCCCAATATCTAGGACCTAGCCTGGCACTCACAGCTTGGCCATGATGTTCTCATGTTTAACAGAAATATTTCCATAGAACTCCAGCATCAGCCAAGGCTGCTCTGTGACCCTGATGAAGCAAAGCAAAACAAGATTACTCCATAATCATGCCTGGACTTAGACAAAAATAAGAACGTTGTCCAAACCACAAAAATGACTAAAGATACCCCTTTCTTGGCTAAAATGTGTGACTGATATTTCTTTACCAACTATAGCTTTAGCCTTGTCTCCCTCCTCTTAGCCTTTTATGTAAGAATAATCAAGATACCCATAGAATTACCCCTGCTTCTGATAACACCCAATCCAGAGCAAAATCCCGCCTCTCTGAACCCTCCCCAATATCACCTGAGCCAAAGCTAACTCCTGTAAGTTCTCTGTCATATCCTCTCACTGAGACACCCCACGGCTCCCCACGCTGTGTGTTAGCCCTCGCTGCAACTGGTCGGTAACCCCAACACTGTTCAGCTCCAGGTGATCCTGGTGCTCTCTGGCTGGAGGACACTGACACTCTGGACTGGAAGTCGGGCTTGGCTGCTTTGCCATCTTGGAGGAAGAAATGCTAGTTGGGCCAGCTGGTCAGCTAGAAAATCCTGAACTACTTTACCAGTGAGTCAGTAATACTGGATACACACTGGGTGTGTATTACCAGCTTGCACAAGAGCGGGGCGGTGAGGTTCCAGGTGGAGCAGCTTCCTTACAGGCGCACGGCACGCAGGGACTCAGAAGGTGCAGCCATGACCTGCCTGGTTTTCCTCAGGGATGGCTCAGCCCAAGACACGGCTGCTCCCTATTGCCAATCTATTCAAGTCAATCTCCCCAACACAGGTTCAAAAGCCAGTGGCACCTGCACTCTTTTACCTGCCCCACCCCCCAGGTTCCTTGCAGTCCATGTTAAACTCTCCTTCCTGCCTGAACTAATTCCCTTGTTGGTTTTCTTAATACCCTTACCCTACCCCTCCTGCCACAGCTGAGCCAGAACCACTGCTACCGCCACCAACACAGCCTCTGTACAGCCACAGCCATGGCCACATCCAGCTTCTGCCACAGGTATGTGCATCTGTGCCGCTGGGCTCTGACCTCTGGGCCTCCTTCCCTCTTTTCAAATCCTGCTGGATGATTAACTCCCATCCTCCCCAAAGTCTTCTTGGTTGAGCCCAGCTGCCTACCCACACTCATAGCAGCTGCTCTCAACATTTACCAAGCAAGCTCAGGTTACAGTAGCTGTAATCAGGTTGATTTATGGGTTCCGGATAATCGTGTGGACTATGCGTATATTTAATTTTGATGGAGTGGTGGGAGTGAGTCCTACTGCTCATGTCCCCATCGAGAGCCAAATGTCCCAGCACAGAGGTCACGCCTGCTGGCTTCCTTTTTTGACCACTTTCTCCCTACTACCTGAGCCCAGGATGGTGACTACCCGGCACTGCTAATCCTCTGGTGGTTTTCTGGGTTATTTAGGCAGGTGTAGGTGGAATCTAAGTGATCAGCAGGACGCGCGGTGAGCCCAGCGTCCTCCTACGCCGCCATCTTCCTAAAATCTCCGCAAGTTCTCAATGCTCTAGGAGAAGGTCAATCAAGAACTGATTTTCTGTGAAGTTGAAGAATGATACCTGCTTCTCAGGTGACCCAAATCCCAACCCCAGGCCAGCATCTGTGCCTTCAGTTGCCAGGAAGGCTTCAGAGAGAGCTGTTTTCAGGGATCCAAGAAGCATATCAGCTCTCCTGACCAGCCCAAGTTGTTTGCTCCTAGCTCAGAGCTTCATGGCCTTCTGTTCATAAAACATTGATCCTGGCATATTGTTTTTTTCCAGAACTGAACATTTGTCAGCCTGACAACTCCAGGAACCAGCTCACTCCAGTTAAGGGTGAGTTAATCTCTGATGTCCTTCTCATCAACCACCTCTTGTAAACACCTGGTGACGCTTTACAGCACAAGGTCAAAGATAAAGCCAGACACATTTTTAAAAAAGGGGAGCATTGGAATACAGAATACTCTCCTGCCTTAAATAGAACCAGATTAATCTAAATGCAAAATGTGGAGCAATGTCTAAGATATGATGTTAAGTGAAAAAAACAAAGGTTGCAAAATAGTATACACACTGTGAGTTCATTTTTATAACCCCATTTATATTTAATGCTTTTATGTATAGAAAAAGAGTGGAAAGGATGTTTATCAGTCTGTTATATAGAAAGAGTTATGAGAGGACTTTGAATTTTTTATAGTCATGTCTGTTATTTTTGCAATCAGTAGTTTTTTGTAAAAGGGACTTGAGATAACAACTCTTACTTTCATACCATTTATTTTTTGCTTTACCATTAAAAGAATTTTACCTAATTAAAGGAATCTCTATGTATATCTTTGTTTAGATTTTTATTATTTCTGATTTCTAACTTATTATTGCCTCAAAAAAAAAAAAAAAAAAACGTATCTCCAAGCACTTCAGATTTCTCACAGACTTCATCCTGACACCAGCCTGGGGAAATCTGAGAAGGAGGGATCATTCCACAGCCCCTCAGAAAAATAGTTCGTTGGGGAAGTGGTTGAGGGACAGTTATTCACTGTGTTCATTCAACATACACTACTGAGTCCCGCTGTGTATCAGGCTGTGTGCTTGCTTCCAGGGCCAGTTGACAAAAGAGATTAGAATTTCAAGGAAATACTCTAGGCTATTGAGTTGCATTAGGACTACAGGTTTGCCCCACAGTACAGGGTGGTGGGTAAGAATGGGGGTTGGAGAGTCAGGCACCAATAACCTCAGGGGCATCTGCCAGTTAAGGAGTAGGTCAGATGCTAATAACAACAACCAGAAATAACATGGGATTAAACAAGATAGAAGTTTGTTTTTCCTTCATTTAGGCAGACGTGCCTGGAGGGAGGCAGTGTGATGCTGGTACAGAAAGTCATGGTCATCAAGGACCCAGGCTCCTCTGTTCTTCTGCCCTGCCGTCCGTAGGTTGTGGCCTCCTTTCTCAAGGTCACAAGAGTTGGTGCTGGAGCGTTAGCCATCAAATCTGTACTCTAGGCAGGTGGCAGGAAACAGAGGAAAAGAGTAAGAAAAAAAGCCCACATAAGCCCATACCTTATTAAGAAGCTTATTTGGAAGTCTTACCCAGTGACCTCTGCTTCCATTTTATGGGGATAGCGGCCTATAAAAGAGTCTGGAAAATGTAGAAAAATATAGACTTTGAGCTGTCCGTATTGCTTGCTCGGGTGAAGTCAGGCTTCCCTTTACAAGTGAGAAGGGGACTTTACATCCTAGCTGGGTACCTAGCTGTCTCTGCCCCAGGGTCATACCTTGCCTGCTTCCCCAGTACTAGAAGATTAAATAAGATACTTGTAAAGCCTTCAAATGTCACCTCTCTTTGGAAGCCTTCTTTGGTAAAGTTGGTCATTTTTTAAATTTATGGATCCAACGGCACATTGTTCACACCCAAATCCTACCACTGGCTGGGGTTTATTGTAATTTTGCATGACTATCTCCCCAGTGGACTTTGAGGCCAGGGGTGAGGCCTTATCCATCTTTGCTGGAGTGCTAGCATTCTGTGGATTCTCAATCAATCTTTATGGAATAAATCAAAGAATTTCCCTCTATTCCTTTCTTGATTGAACTTCCTGAACCAATTTTACTTCTAAGTCCAAATACCCTCCAGGTCCTAAACCTTCATCTTTGAAAAGTCGCTTTTGGGTTTTGGTCTCAGGTCTGAGAAAGAGTGGAAGGAACAATAGCACTGGTCTCAAATACCTGCTTTGCCCTTTATTTGCTGTGTCACGTAAGGAAAATTGCTTAACTTCTTTGAGCTTTAGTTTTCATTGGGAAGTAAGGATAATATTAACGATGTTGTGTATGTGATATAAAGATTAAATGAAAGTATTCAGCATGTATCTGGCATGGACCAGCACTTATCAGTAGACATAAGCATCTTTGGTCTTTTGATATTTTTCCCCTGTACTCTAATAGAGCTAGCCCAGGCAAGTTAAAAATAGCTACCACTTTTTGAGCATTTAAAAATGCCAGGTGTTACCTTGAGATAGTACCATTAGGTTCGCCCCATTCTACAGATAAGGCTACTGAGGTTCAGGGAGTCACCCAGCTAGAGGACAGAGGTAGAGTCAGAGCAGTCTGGTCACAGACTATACATGAGACCATACTGCTTTTCATGTTGAATTTGCCACCATTTAGCTTCAGCATATCCCCATCAGCGTTTCCAATTTCTCTGGGTACTCAAGAGGACACATCACTGTGGAGGTAGACAAGGAGGATTTTGGGTCAGTTTACCCACAGGGATGACTTTTTCAGCTTAAAAGTTCCCACAGAACCCAGCAGCTACTCATTCCTCAGAGAACATTATGAAAAGTTCAGTTGAAGAGCCTGAGAACAACTGTGACCTCAGAGCTCATGAAATCCAGCCTGTGAAAAATTCAAACTTGTAAAAAAGATCAGTGTGTGTGCTTGGGAGGGATGAGGTACATTATCTAAGGATAATTTACTTTATAAAGTATAGCACCTAAGCCTTCCTTTATTTGACAATCTTTCCCCGTGTAGTTATAGTGATTTAATTTTTTAAAAAATTCCATTTATGTGAAAGTTTACAGGGACATAGCTATTAAGCCAAGTGAGATACACCCATGTAATTCTGTGATCTTGATATTGCCAGGAAATTGCTGCAAACACTGCCCTATCTTAACCTTTGCCTTGCATTTTTTCTCTTCCAAATTTTCCTCTGAGAAGGTACTTTTTGAACCCAATTATAAGAAGAACATCATTGAAAATCACTCAATTATCACAATAGAAAGAAGTTAATTTTGGCTGTGCTGGAAGCTTCCATCGACCACTAGCATCCTTTTTCAGCACTGGAAAATTACAGTTTCTTTCCCTACTGTTTTAAAACTCACAGAGCCTTTGGGAATCAGCCTAAAGGGTCTGGCCACCAGCCAGTACCAGAGGGGCGGAGGCAGATCGCTAATGATATCACGGAACTTGGAGGCCAGTGAAGGAAGAGACGGTGTAAGGAGCTGGCCTCCTGAAGCTGGCCTTGGTTGTTCCTGGACAAGCTGTCCTAGACGCTGTCTCCAGTGTGCCTTTCTGACCAGACTGCCAGTCATGGGGTGTGAAATTTCTGGCCAGAAAGGGCAGAAAGCAGTGGGGTGGAGGAGGGGGAGGAAAGGGGATGAGAATCCATAAAATCATAGAGAAGTGAAGCACATATTTTCCTTACATTTTCAGAAAGTTTAAACCATACTTGACTTTGATACAGAAGTTATGGGTTGCCAAGGGACTAGAAGCTACTCAAACATCACCAGCCTCAACTGAAAAGAAGAATCAGGAACCCAAACATTTAAAACTTTTTGAGTGTGGCCTTCTAGAGGAAACCACTGCAAGTTTACATTTCAGGAAAACCTGGCCTGCTGAAGTCTCTTCTGACTCACGCTTATGGGCTAGAGCTCTTGCTGGAAAGGGTTGAAATTTCCTTGTAAAGCAACAAAATGCAGCGATAGGACCCAGGGCTTCTCAGAAATCCCCTGCAAGCTCTTCCCCTAAATCCTGAACCAATGGGGCCTGTCAGGGTGAGGCCAGTAGGAGTTTAGGACAAAGATTTAAGGAGGCCCTCACTCTCAGGGTTGCTCGAATGCATGGTCGGCCCCGAAAGTGAAGGCCTCCTTAAATCTGGCTCCCTGGACCCTTGCTTTGCTTACTTTCCTCCCAGCCCTGCCTTTCAAAGTCCCCACTCAGCGACCCCCATTCTAAATCCCTTGGTTTGGGATTAAGGTGTAAGATTTCTAAAAGCTCCTCAGATGATTCAGATGTGCAGCCAGGAAGGAGAGACACTGCTTTAAGTGAACAAGGGTTGGTGGAAAATACAAGGAATCCAACTAAAAGCCAGGAGTCAACCTTGAATTCATTTCTTCCTTGCATGTTAACTGGGGGGGGAGGTGGAAGGGGGAATTCTTATCAAATTCATTTTGGTTCAGTCTGTTCGCTATATTATAGGTCACAAAGGGTCCCATATCCAATTGCCAGATAAAACACAGGATGCCCAGGTGAATTTGAATTTCAGATAAACAACAAATGATTCCAAATCCAACTAGGCATCCTATATTTCTGTTGGCTAAATCTGGTGATCCTCATTTTGGATGACATGTTAAAGTATGTGGACTTGATTATGTAGGGCAGCATTTCCTAGTTTGTATTACAGAACAAAGTTGTGGTGGATATAATGTGTATTATACTAAGAAAAAACCTCCATAGTCAGCTAAATTTGGCAAATATTGGGTTAAATCAAGTTAACCTGGGTTTTTTGGCTACAAAACTTCTTGGAGGCTTTAATATGTAAGTGGACATTGTACTCCTTGGAGTTGGAGAATTACAGTTTCCAAGTTTACATACCTGGGGACATCTTAATAACAAATGTTCCAGAAAACTTAAATGTAGAAAACACCACAGGGAGAGGTAGGGTGCTACTGAAGGGTTTTAAGCAGGCAAGTGACACAGACCAGTGATTGAGACAGATCATTCCACTTTTAGAAGTATCGATTTTCAGAAGGACATGACTGAAAGCAAAGAACTGAGATAGAAGGCTCTATTTGTTTGCTAGAGCCAACATAACAAAATACCACAGACTGAATGGCTTAAATGACAGAAATTTATTTTCTCACATTTCTGGAGGCTAAAGTCTAAGATCAAGATGTCAGCAGGGTTGGTTTCTTCTGAAGCCTGTCTTCTTGTCTTGTAGACGGCCATCTTCTCCCTCTGTCTTCATGTGGTCTTACCTCTGTGCCTTTTTGTGTCCTAATCTCCTCTTCTTGAAAGGACACCAGTCATATTGGATTAGGAAACACTTGGGACCTCATTTTACCTCAATTACCTCTTTGAAAGTTCTGTCTCCAAATATAGTAACATTCTGCAGATACTTGAGGCTAAGCCTTCAATGTGTGAATCTGGGTGGGAGAATACAATTCAGCCCACAACAGAAGCTATTACAATAATCCTAGTGGAAGATGACAAGGTTATTAGTTAAATTAATGGCAGTGGGAATGCAGAGAAGAGACTGGATCCTAGAAATATTGGAGACAGAACTGAAGAGACAGATGAATTGATTAGATGTGGTGAATGAGCAAAAATAAAGCATAGTTTCTAGCACATAATCACATTCAAATATATTTGTTTCCATCTCTACTCTTCCCTGAGTCTGGAATAGATCTTTCATGTAACAAAAATTTATACTCCTAGTGCAATGTTGGTGTGGGATTGAATTCATCTCAGAGACAGAGCATGAACAGCGCAGTTATTAAATGTTTCCTCCTTACTTCCAAAAATGTACACTAGTTTTTGTATTGGGATGATTGACTAATCTCTGAATCATCTCTCCCCACCCCTGGAAAAAAGTATTGAGCGTTATGAGAACGCCTGGCCATAACTCTGTCAGATTGGTTCTGACTCCAGTGAGTAGAGTTCGGGTGATCTCCATGGAGAACAAAGGCTTGGTGAGGAGCAATGTCTTAATAGACCTGGTTCCCCTGGAGGTTGTGGTCCTCTGGCCCTTTAAGACATATCGAAGACCAGCCATAGTTCCTACCTTCAATAATAACCCCTGAGAATTGAAATCCTGGTCAAATTTTGATAGTATGAAAAAAAAATTACTGTGTGGTTTACACAGATGAAGAAGTAGCCAAAAGACATTTTTGGTGGCAGCCTTCAGTTCTGCAGAATCTATAGAACAAATCAACTCTATAAAAAGAAACTCTTAGGATTGTTGGAGTGAGGGACTACAGATCCACAGGTCAATGTACCTTCTGAGTACCAGCCTCTAAGCTCTCCCTGGCCTCATTTGGTCCGGGCACCAAGAATATCAACAACTGGATGGCTATAGTATGAAGGGGGTGTCGTGGTAACACCCTGAAATTCTGACAGACCTACCACAAGCTGGGACCCATCTTTGCTGAGGCATACAGAATTCTTGTTGATACAAGTGTTCTTTAAATTAAAAGCAATAAATTCCTTCTGGTTTAACTTAAAAAAAAAAAAGAAACAGTTGAGACAACTTGGATTCTTTTCCCTTTGTCTTCTGAGGATTGATGCATTTCTCAGGCTTTTGGCCTTTCTACCTATTAAATAAAAATGCTGGCAAAAGGGCAACCACTGCCTGTAATCTTCTTCTCTTTTGAGTCTTTAATCTTTCCACGGCTTCTTCCTTTCAGCCTACACTTGGAGTTTGCCTCATTCCAAAGATTTTCCCTTGACCAGTCATCTTGTAGCATTAATATTCTGCCTTGTTGTAGAGCTGGAGTCTTGCCCTGCGCTCCCTTATTCAAGTAATAGCTGCTTGAAAGGCAAGAAGGAGTTCCTCTGTGACTCTCCCTTGGCTCCTAGCACATACCTTGTTTATGGCAAATACTCATCCAGCTGTCCTGAATCTGATGTAGAGCCTCTACCACTACCTCCTATACTTGCAACACTCAGGAATTCCTAGTTTGCTTCACTGCTGACATCTTTTCTCCTGAAACTTAATTCAAATTCATCCCACAACTATTTAAGTCCATTTTGTACTCCATTCATAGTACACTGTTTGAAAAAATGGTCAAAATCGTCCCCTTCCTTGTATCCGTGACCCTTTGCAATGTGGCTTTCCACTTCCTCCCATGAAAGGATAGTATCTATCTTCCTGCCCTTTGAATGTGGACTGACCATGTGACCTGCTTTGACCAGTAAATCACAGCAGAAATGACGCTGTGCCATTTCCAAGCCTAGCCCTTAAGAAGTTTGGTGAGTTTCTGTTCTCTCCCTTAGAATTCTCTCCAGCTACCATGTGAACAAGATTAAGCTATGTGAAAGACCACATAGCCAAATCAACTTTGTTGCCCCTGTTGGCTTTAGCTGACCATCAGTTATATCTCAGAAGCAGAACTCCTTAGCTGACCTGTGGCTGACCATGGATGCATTAAAGAACTCAGCAAAGACCAGAAGAGTGTACAGTTGATTACCCTAACCTGCTGATTTGCAGAGTCATGAGTTAAATAAATTGTTGCTGTTTTAAGCCACTAAGTTTTCCACAAAACTTAAATAGTTAACTACACACCGTCCAAAATGTTCAGATGTTTAAAGAGTGTAAGGAACTTCTAGTCAATCCATATGACTCCACAAATTTATGCATTTATATAATTTTGGTGCCCTAAACTCATAGTAATAAGAGATAGAATAGGAAATAAAAACTGGATAGCTGGCTCATGGACAAACATCTCAACAAACCAGAAACTTATAGTGCTGAGGAATAGGAATGAAAGCAAGGGGAGGTCACTGGGAAGTTTGGTCTCTGAAAAGTAAAGGGAATTTCACTTAAGGCAGGGGATAAAAGCCAGTTTACTGCTTGAAGCCGGGGGTTGGTGGGAGGTAGATAACACCCCCCCCTGTGTCGACAGTGCATGAAAGGAGGCTTAAAAATAACTGTCTAGTATGGG
The DNA here is from genome assembly GCF_014898765.1 of Herpailurus yagouaroundi. Lineage (NCBI taxonomy): Eukaryota > Metazoa > Chordata > Mammalia > Carnivora > Felidae > Herpailurus > Herpailurus yagouaroundi. Next base: position 37,412,351 of record NW_024412396.1, on the reverse strand, counting down.
GTGTCTGGGTAGCTCAGGTCATGATCTCACAGTTCGTGGGTTCAAGCCCCACATTGGGCTCTGTGCTGACAGCTCAGAGCCGAGAGCCTGTTTAGGATTCTTTATCCCCCTCCCCCCACCCACCCCCAGCTCCTCTTCCACTCATGTTCTGTCTCTCTCTCTCTCTCTCTCTCTCAAAAACAAAAAACACTAAAAAAAAAAATAATTGCCAAGTATTACCATCCAATCAGGCATTCTCCCCCTGCTTCATCTACTGACTTTGCTGAAACTAGAGGTCAGTTCTCAGTCCTCATTTTACTAAGCAGACTTGATCCTCTCAAATTTTCCTCTTTTCTGTGTGAGGATACAACACTTCCCTGGTTTCCCTTCTACTTCATTGGCCACTTTACTTGGTTTTGTTGTTAATGGTTCCCCCTCTTCTTCCCAAACTTTTAATGTTGGAGAATGCTTAGATTCAGTCATCGGTCCTGTTCCGGATACATCGTCACTCCTTTGATGATCTCATCCGTGTTCATGGCCTTAAATATAATCTAGATCCTGACCACTTCCAATTTAAATTTCTAGCTCAGATCTCTCTTAAAACTCCAGGCCTATATATCCAAAAGCCTACTTAATGTCTTCATTGGATGTCTAACAGAAATCTCAAATTCCAATGAACGCCTGATTTTCCCCTGCCCTAATATCTCTGCTCTACCCTTAATCTACCTGATCTCAGGTAATAGCAACTCTGTCCTTCCGTTCCTGAGGCCCAAAATCTTGATATCACCATTCTCTCATATCTCTCAACAAACATCCCAGGAAATAGTGTTAAATCTACCTTCAATATTTATCTAAAATTTAACCATTTCTTATTTGGAGTCATGGCTTTTGGCAAACTGTGAGCCTGGGAAAGTGAGAGGGCTTAGACACAATCTATGAATGGAAAATGAGTAAATGCTGGCTAAGTGCCTAGATGTATAGTATCTCCAATTTCACCAAAAGATAGAAGCTTCACCTGTTTCTAAGCTCAGGTGAGGCAACTGCAAAACTATTTGGGGGAGGTGGGAAAATAAAAAAGTTAAAACCTTCCCAAATAAGATTTGGAAAGCCTGTAGACCAAAATTATAAATTCTACCAAAAAAAAAAAAAAAGTCTAAAGTTAATGAAGTCAACAAATTACTTATCCTGAGTAAAATTATTTTATAGAATAGCCTGAAAATATTTTTTAAATGAGTATGTTTTAGAGTATCCAAAGAAATAAAATGAAGGACCAGCTTCCATTTTTTAAAAAAGAGCATGTTATGAAAAACTAATAGGCATAAATAAAATAACTTATGTAAATATGAAAAATAAGCTATTTGAGGGGTGCGTGGGTGCCTCAGCTTGTTGGACATCTGACTCTTGATTTCAGCTCAGGTCATGATCTCATGGTTCATGGCATCGAGCCCCACATTGGGTTCTGAGCTGACAGTGCAGAGCCTGCTTGGGATTTTCTGTCTCCTTCTCTCTGCCCCTCCCCCTCTCTCCAACTCTCCCTCAAAATAAATAAACATTAAAAAAAAAAAAAGAAAAAAGAGGCTATTTGAAATATTTGAACTAAAAATGTTAGTAATTTGAATTAAAAATTCAGTTGATAGGATAAGCTCTAGCCTGAACACAAATACATAGAGAATTAAAGAATTGCAAAATCATACTGAGGGATTTACCTGTACACAGCCAAAGATAGAAAAGATATGAAAAAAGACAAGGAGCATAGTTTGAATAGCTACAACACATGGCAAATAGGAGTTCTCAAGAAGGAAAGCAATCCTTGGAGATGTAAATAGCAGAGGCTTTTCCATGATTGAAAAAAGAGAAGAGTCCTCACACGAAAGGAGCTGAGTGCTAAGATGAATAAAGAAAACCCATGCTTACCATGCTTACCAGACACATTGAATTAAGAATGCAGAGTGCTAACATTAAAGAGAAGAGGTTTGGGGAGCCTGGGTGGCTCAGTTGGTTAAGCATCCAACTTCAGCTCAGGTCACGATGTCATGGTTTATGAGTTTGAGCCCTGCATTGGGCTCTGTGCTGACAGCTCAGAACCTGGAGTGTGCTTTGGATTCTGTGTCTTCCTCTCTCTCTCTGCCCCTTCCCTACTCACACACTGTCTCTCTATCTCTCAAAAATAAATAAACATTAATAAAAAAAAAAAGAAATCAGAAATTTCTGGAGAGGAAATATATTCTCTATAAAGGAGTAACAACTGCATTAACAGTAGATTTTTTACCAATAACAACACAAAAACTCCACTGAAAGAAATATTAAAGGATGTTATTCACTAAGAAGAAAAGTGAACCCAAGGCATGGAATATAAGAAATAATAATAAGACAGAAATTGATAACATTTATCAGTGAGTTTAATTAATTATTGACCATGAGGGCATGCATATTAACCATAACCATACTTTTGGATTTTAAAAAGGGTATAATTCAAGCTCAATACAGCAATAGTAAGATAGGGGGAAAGGAACACCATGTTTAATCTCTATTAGGCCTATGCCATAGTAAAAAGAAAAAAAAAAGGATAGAAATAATGAATAACTTTAGCTTTTGTTTAAAAAGTTTATGGTTAGGGTAGCCTGTGTGGTTCAGTTCGTTGAGCATCTGACTCTTGATTTTGGCTCAGGTCATGATCCCAGGGTTGTGGGATCGAGCCCTATGTTGGGCTCTGTGCTGAGCATGGAGCCTGCTTGGGATTCTCTCTCTCTCTCTCTCTCTCTCTCTCTCTCTCTCCCTCTGCCCCTCGCCCCTGTGTGCATGTGCTCTCTTTCTAAGAATACAAAAAATAAAAAAGAATAAGTTTATGGTTATAAATATGTATTTTTTAAAAATTAAAGGGAACCACTGTAATCAATAAATAAATTTGTATCTAAACATTCTAAGTATATGAAAACTATTAATACAGTAGAAGGCAGAAAAGGAGAAGTTTACAAAGCAAAAAAAAATTATGGCAAGGTGAAAACCCAAAATAAGAAGGCAGTTCAAACATACCACAAAAAATATAAAGGGATCACATTTATCTAGTAAAAATAGTTATCAGAGTGGATTTTTTAAAAATCCAGCTGTATTCCTCTTTTAAGAGACATAAGTAAAACAAAACCAAAAGAGAAATTTTGAATAAAAAAGAATAAAAAAGAGGTACCATGTAATAATAATAAAAAGAAACCCAGTACAGTAATATTTTATTGGACAAAATAGATTTTAAGGTAAAGGCTCTATATAATATCAGATGAAATAATCCACCAAGATGTAGCATTCATGATCTATCCGCATCTAACAGCATAACTCTGAAAAATACAAAGTCAAGGCTGAAAGAAATAAAAGGAGGCATCAACAAATCTATAATCATAGTGTAGATTACTGAGATCAAGGAAAATGAAAACTTAGCAAGAATTTAAGAGGTTTGAACAACAAATCTACTAGATATATAGGAAAAAGTCCTTATATTCAACATTAGACCTAAATACATATTTACATAATCTTATCTCCAATTCAAGTCACAAAGGATAGCTCAACAAATGTACAAGGATATTATAGAGACCATATTCTCTGACTATAATGCAATTAAATTTGAAATCAGCAATGAAAAAGTAATAAAAGCAATAATGACACATGTCTATAAACTAGCAAAGCAACCTACTAAATAACTCATGAGTTAAAAAGGAATTCACAATGGAAATGATAAAATATTTAGAAGTAAATGACAATGAAAGTACCTCACCTGTGGAAGCTGGTCCAAAAAAAAAAAAAAATGCTGTTAATGGTATTTTGGGGACAACTGGCAAAATTTGAATAAGGTCTATATATTAGATAATAGCATTATATTAAATTTTCTGATTTTGATAATTATACTGTGGTGTGAGTGTCCTTATTCTTAAGAAATATTCACTGGGGCACCTGGGTGGCTCAGCTGGTAAAGCGTCTGACTTCAGCTCTGGTCATGATCTCACGGTTCGTGGGTTCGAGCCCTGAATCGGGCTCTGTGCTGACAGCTCGGAGCCTGGAACCTGCTTTGGATTCAGTGTCTCCCTCTCTCTTTGCCCCTCCCCAGCTCTCACGCTGTCTCTCTCTGTCTCAAGAATAAATAAAACATCAAAAAAAAATGTTTAAAGAAATATTCATTAAAATATTTAGGGATAAAGGCATATGAAACATTCTCAAATTGATCAGATGATGATGATGATGGTGATACCTAGAGAGAAATAACAAAAATGGTATACGGGAGTGAAGGGCAAACAATATTCTTTTACACTATTTTTAATAATTTTTTGTGTAAGTTGGAAGCTTGAACTTCAAAATAAAAAGTTTAAAAAAGAAAAAAAAACTAATGCAGTCAGAGTTAAAGTTAAATAGTTAGTAGTTAAACTATTTAAAACTCCAAATAGTTCTGTCTTTTAAGAAGGATAGTGATTTGCCAGAATGAATTTCCCTTCTGAAGATTCTCAGTTTCACTGATTGGATAAAACAAAAACCTGTTATGTGAGAAAACAGCATGTTCTGCAAATGAGCAAAGTAGCCCACAATGTCTGTTGTGTATGGAACAGCATCTCAGGGTTGTTGGCACCATTTGTTAGGAATTGCCTTGGGGATAAACATAGACTAGTGACTGAACAGTGATGTCACACAATTGTTTTAAATAAATGAACCAAAAACGCCATTTGTGCCACATTCCAACTAGGTCATAAAACTTTATTTAAGAAGTTTTGACCCCAGGATTTCTCGAAGCTATTCACAATACTTTGGTTTGACTCCTCTCTCCATGGGTCATGATTCAAAACAGTGCAACCCAATCTCCTTTAAAATGTTGCCTGTGAAATCTGGCTCTTAACTTCAGAAGAGCGCTAAAGTGTCAACACGTGGCTGAGAGATTGCTTCCAGACGCTCAACACTGTGTAGAAAGATCCAACGGTGGAGGATAAAAGCAGGAATATGGTGCAATGCTGTGCGATCACCAAGGAGTAAACGTGAGTGTGGAGGAAGGAGGAGAGAGAAGTGAGAACAGAGAAAAGATGGATGAGCAACGTGTGGTTTTGAGACGAGCTCTAAGGATAGGTTTGGGAAAATCTACCAGCCCCTACACGTCCACAAGGTCACTCAGTTGCCAGGTAAACCTTTTTGGTGAATAAGGAGAAAGTCCTAGACTGAGGGCTTTGGGAAGGTTGCATGGTGGAGAATCATTGCTAGAGATGATAGAGAAGAATATAGATGCCAGATGTGTGATGACACTGTTTTCTCAGTCAGTAGATTACGGTGGGCTTGATGGGCCAGGCCATGCGGATTGTTTGGGGACCTTACACATTTTTGCAGCAGACTTACTTTGTAGTCCTCCTTTGGGACACCTCTCTCCTTGCCCCATCAGACCCACAGTCTTGGGCCTGCATTATTTCGCAAAGTCATAGCAACTCTTGGGTCAATGGTGCTCACAGCATAATGGCAGCCAGGAGGAGACTAGGAAATTATGCCACTTCTACAAGACAGCGCAGTTTAGGTTTTCAATGAATTCTTTACCTCTTTATTTTATGTCAAAGTCTATCTATTTTAATTAAAATTACTCCAGAAAATAGAGCGTGGAACCAACGCTAGAAGTGCACATTTTACTTCTAGCAAGTATAGAGGGTCAGGAACTACCTGAAATCTGCAAGCTGTGCCTAAGTATCATCATCTCATGGGAGATGGCTATGCTTCTGAGGGCTCCAGCCCTGGTCTCTATTTCACCTGACCAAATTCCTGTCACAGTTGTTTCCCACAGAAAACCTTTCTAGCCTGGATGGGTCAAGCGGAGAATTCCTAATCTACCAGGTAAGTGTGAATACCTTTTTTCTAAACTTTCCTTCCTGACAGCTATTAGCTGTGAAGGGAAAGAGAAGAAAAAATCTGACTATCTGAAAATAAATATTTCATAGGAGCAATCAGTGAAGGTTCTGGTGGAATTTGGGGGCCATAGAAAATAGCGCTGGAAGACAGCAATGTTCAAACTCTCCCTATTACCCCACATTTTATAAAGATGCCTCAAGTGCCAAATCATCACTGACATCATCACCACCACCATCATCATCATCATCATCTTCATTAAGTCCATCTCTACTCCTCCTGCCCATAAAGGGTTTCAATGGATGCTATTTGAAAACCTCCAACTTAAGAAAATGAGGCCCAGAGAAATTGAGAGCCATACTCCATGCATGCCAGCGGTGACAGTATTGGCACACAGCCCCTTTGCCCACAGAAACATTTACTCATTGTCTGGAAGTTACTGCATCATAAAAAAAAAAAAAAAAAAAAAAAAATAGATGGCAGAAACTCCAGTAATTTCCAGTGTAAGAAAGACACTGCCGGAGTCAGAACACACAAAAATGTGTCTTCAAGCCCTCCAAATATGGGCAGCCAGGCTAAAACTCTTTGCAGCATTTATATTATTAACAAGCAGCAGACTATGTCTCCAGGAATTTGTATGACATCTCCTCCACCCCAACATGAGGTCCAGGCTATGGAGTCAGTGTAAGAAAGCAAACAAAACAGAGATGCAGGGTATGTGTATTCTTAGGAACTCTTGGATGCGTCCCACAATAGTGCTAGCCTTCTCCACTCTGGCCAGGACTTAAATTAGGCGTGCCATCACATCATTTGGCAAGGATTTTGTTCCTGTTTTTTTTTTCCCAGGGAGAATAGGGAGAAAGGATAGGAAACACGACTTCACATAATAGCATGGCTATATTTATGTACTATTTTAAAACTTTGCACAGTTCACCCACATACTGCAAATTAAGTAAGTTTCACAGTAATTCTATGAGAGCGAAAGAGCTACATTTTCCTTATTCCGCAAACAAGGAAAAGAAGGAGAGGGCAGTCATATGGTTCGCCCAAGGCCACTCCATCGGTTGGTGACAGATGGGATGGGATGATCAGTCAGTGACTGAAGGAGGAACACTCCATTTTATTTTCCAGCAGACTCTAGACTGGATTCGGGCTCTGTCCTTCAGTGAACAGGTTGCAGGCTCAAACAGAGGGACTGTTCTAATTTGAGGAAACGGAACAGAGAAGAAATTTCAATGGCGCATGGATCAGAAGGGGGAAAAAAAACCAACCATAGACAGATGACATGTATCACAGGATTCCCTCTGACCTGTGTGTTCTTCAAAATTGTTTTTTAGATCACTTATATTCAAATATAGACTTACCTTTGGTGAATAAGTAAGTTGTGGCACCACAGACTTGCGTACCCTTTGCTGGTCAAAACTACCCTTCCCCACAAAGAGTTTTAAATCGGTTTAACTGACCCCTGAAATAAGGCTGAAAAAACTTTTTAAATGAAGAGTGAACTTTGAAAGCAAAGATCTCTGGTAATGCCAAAGCAAGTCCCAGGAGTGAGAGGGCTAATTTGGCAGCTGTCAGGACAGATCAGTTCATGGAGTGAGAAATGGGTTGAAGGGAGGAGGCTCTGTCTACAAGGACAAAGCTGGGCATGTAGGTCCAATTTTTCAAGCTGCTTCTCTTCCTGAGGGAGCCACCCATAAACCCCCACATGCCTTGCCACCTCATCTGATAGAAGTAGAATGCTACCTCTGGCACAGAGTCATTTCTAATTTCAATGGCATTACCGGGGCCTGAAACATCCATGGTCAGAAGTCCTGAAATAACATAGGTTTTTCAACGGCTTGTCTGAGCACTCCTGGAATTCCTTTAAAATGCAGCAGGATGAGTAACTCTGGGCTCATTTCTGCAGAGAGGGCTGGGGAAAAGCCCAGATGCACAATGCCAACAGTGCAAAATTTGTAAAGCAAATCTAGTTAACAAGCTGTTACTTTTCAGACCAAAACCTGTTGAGAATTAAGACGTCTTTCCGGAAACCCAGGGATTACTATTCATTTGCCTGTTTCACCTGTGCCAGTAGCTTCAGGAAATAGCAAGGTGGGACAGCCCACAAGAAAGCTAGCATCAACCACAAAGGATGTTCACGGCTCAGGCAGAACCAAACCTGGTTAAAAAGGCTTTTCAACTCAGGAATCGCTTCCCACTCCAAGAGAGTTTCTGATCATCCCAGAAGGTGATCTTGGGAACTTCAGCACCTTTGAATAAATATGAATACCAAAGAACAAATCCAAATATTCTTGGGAAGACAAGTTATTTCTTTTTCTTTCTCAGGGGCCAGTGTTAAAAGCCCCTGACAACATTCCTGGGGAGCACATGTGCCTCTTGTTCAGGGAACTGGAGCATTGGACCAGGGGACAGGGAACCATTGGATCAGGGAACATTGACCTTGGGCTAATCATTTAAATTGGGATTGGTAATTCATAGTCAAAGCCATGATTACTGTGATCTAACAGAAGTAAGCCTGCCCAGGCATGGGGACCCAAGGGTTATAATTTTAAGGATTTATTCTTTGGGAGTGGAGGCAAAATGATGATGGAAATAGAGCAGCCCAGATTTGAATGCCTTACCCGTGAGTTTTATTAGGGCTCCTATGCCTTTCAACAAGCCTTGAGGGCTTTCTAGTGGGTCTGGAGAGGCATAACCCTTGTTAGCTCACAGGTATAGAGGCAGGACTTGGGTGGTTCATCAGCCCACACAAGGGATACTTGGAAGACATCGAGAAACGATATTTTTGCTCACCGTTGTCTCACCAGAGCAATCTTCTGGAAAACTTAAATTTAATGTTCTTATCCCCTATTCAAAATGGCTTTCCATTATTCTAAAATAAAAGCCAAACTCCTCAATACTGATTACACATCCCTGTGTGATCCATTCCCTCCCTACCTCTCCAGACCCTTGCTTTCCTCCTTCCCTTTAATCCAGCCTCAAGGACTAGATTTCGTTTCCTCCAATAACCAAGCTCTTTCTATCTAGAGCACTCACTTACCCTTCTTTACGTTTTAATATCTACTTTTCTTTCAGTGTGCAGCTCAAATATCACTTCTTCTGAGAAGCCCTCCTTGAATCTTCCTGTATTAGATCAGATAAAACCTCTCATACTGCTCTTGTAGAACATCCTATTCCTTTCTTTTAGGACCTTTATCACAGTTGATAATTACATACTTACTTGTTTACTTAGTGGATTAATTCCAGACTTTCCCACTAGATGATAAGCAGTATCTACTTGCCATTGTATCTCTAATGCCTACCAAACTGGCACAGAGCAGACACAAGATCCAATGATCTCACTAGGATGAAGGTGATGTGAATGGAAGATGGCAACCTTACTCTAGAAATCCAGAACACTGCCATGATCCACACCTGCAGGCCTTACTGGGCAATGGAGCACCTATGAATAAAACAAATTCATTCTTTTCTGTTGTTTTGGCTGTTGGCAACACTGGGGGAATTTGAGAAGAGCTGAAATCCCAAACTTCCTTGTTGACTTTCTTTAGACATAAACCCAGCTGGAACACATTCTACCACCTGCCCTGTCTCTGGGGGAGCACACAGGGCAAAGTGAGGGAGTCTGTGTGGAGGCACTCTAGCCTGACTGTGGGATCCAATATAGCACATACTTTAAAATATGCTGACATGGAGTTATAGCTCTTCAAAGCACTGGAGGCAAAACCCCTTGTTTTTAAAACAAAGCATTCATACAGAGCCAAGAATGTCCCTGAGTCAACAGTCCTAACCCTTTCTCAGTCTGCTTATGAGGCCCTGGGTCTCAGATGGATGAACCAAGGACCTGCCACTTAGAGACTACTGTCTGCTAACCCCAAGTGACATTGGTCGAGCCTAGACTGTGTATAGTAGGAGCCTGGGAGATAACAGGAGATGAAGAACATAGAAGGCTGCTGATGTAGCTGTGTAGACAGCTAAGAACAGAACAATTAGAGAATAATTCCAAGGTTACACAAAAGTAAAAGTGTGATGGGATGGTACAGACCCTCCTCCTGAGCGAATTTCCTTTGCTTTAAGGATGAGATCCCTACGAATGAGGTCATTCAGGAAGTCTTCTTGGAGGAGGTCAGTTTGAGCTTTAAGGGAAAAAAATGGATTGGCAAAGAGAGCAGAACTGGACCTACAGTAACCATGCTTCCTGGGGCTGAGAGTCTGTGTGAGCGCTGTCATCACATGGGATGCCTCTCCTCAACCATTTGGAGAAAAAGTAAATCCCTTTGTAACATCTAGGCGATGTGGGTGAAGATTTGTCCTGCTTTTCAAGTTAGGATATTATGTAGTCCCAGTGGCTCTCTGATTCTCTCATGAATCCAGGATTCCAGGTAACACTCACTTTGTTTCACCAGCTGAATCAGGCCCCCACTCCCAGAAGAACTGAAAACTATCTTATAACTTGGACTGAGCACTTTTGCTTCCTGTTTGTTATCTTTCCTGTTGTCTGAATCAGTCTCCAAGGAAACACTGAAGTCCTCCTGAATTTTAATCAGCTGTGTCCACTTAGCTTCTGTTCACCTAGGCAAAGGGGCAAGAATAAAGGCACAAGGCATACCGCAACAGCAATTACTTTCCACGAGGAGTCAGAGATTGGAAGTGAAGCTAAAAGCATCTCTTTTAAGGCAAGCCATTTCCCCCAGGGAGTTTGCAGCTTGGAGCAAAGGCAGGACAATAAAAGATCAAGGATGTCTTTCTAAGACTGCAAACAGAGCAGCTGACACATTCAAGTTGGTCTGCTTTTGACCTCTTTAAATGCCAGGACAGCGGCAAAGTGCCCACATCACATCTGTTATAAGCTGGCCACCCATCTTTTTTTATTTTAAACCACAAACTCCGACTGTTTGTAGAGAACCGGCAGGGAAGGACAGCCTGGGAGATCAGGCCCCTGTTTCAGCTGGTGTCACTCAAGCCTGTCTTCCCCAGAGTAGTTTTCTGTACTTCCGTCTTTCCCCTGTCTGTCCCACTCTGGAAGTCTGTCCCTCTCCCTGCTCTTACCTCTAATGGTTTCGGCACCTTCATTTTCAAATGCTAATGAAAATCGCGCTAGGCTGGGCAAATGAACAACTCCAGGGTAACCTTTCTCCCATTGTCTCTCCTGTAGTTGGTAGTTAGACCTTGGAACTGATTCCAGCAGCACTGAGGTCACAGCTACTGCTAAAGCTAAATCCCACTTCGACTTTGTTTAGGAGGTGGTCCTTTGTCATTTTCATCTCCAGATAGAACCTCTGGAAACCTCTGTTTTCCCAGAGGTAAAATAATAAAAAAAGAAGTAGCCCAAGGTGAGTGCACACAGGTGGATGAGGTCTCTTGTTGAGGGCAGAAGGGGTCTGTGAGTGCTGGGTCCTCCTTGTGAGCACGGTCATCGTGTCCTGCAAACAGAGCTTAGTGAAGTTACATCCACCTGTTGTGGTTTTCCCAAGAGGGAGAAAGAAATGACTGGGACTCTACTAACGACCATTAGCAGCACACTTTGGGTTGGGTCTCTCAAACTTTAACAGGCATACAGATCCTCCTGACTTTAAAATGCAGATCTCCTTTCAGTCTGGTCTCAGACAGAGCCTGCATTTCTACCAGGCACCTTGGTGATGTTGAGGCCACTGATCCCATGCACATTTTGAGTAGCGAGGGGTTGGGTTTTTGTTTACCTGCCTTCCTACCCTCAGCTGGACTATGTCATTTTATCAAAACAATATAGTAGGAGTGATACCCAATTATTAGCCTCCTGAATCATCCATTGTTAGAGCTATTTCTTGCAGCTACATTAAAAAAGCCCCTCCCGGTAGTTCCCCATTGCACAAGAAGCCCATTTGTAGCAAGACACTTCAGGCAAGCAAGCCACTATGCAAAACATTTTTGGCTCTTTCTGCTGCCTGACAGGTGGCTGCTGGTTGATGTTGGAATAGGAAGTTTTATATGATAGCGTTGACGGTGCTGATTCTGAAGGGGATGAGGAGTACTTTGCTGTGGCAGCTTTAGCTCCCACTCAATGCCCGCTCCCACCCCCCCAGGCTTATGGGAAAGATGAGGTGGAAGCTGGGAGAGAAGCATCGGGCCATGCTCTGCAGACTGGGGGATATTATTTTTCACTTTCTCTGCTACAGGGCTTCCCACGCCTTTTATAAATATTTATAGGACAATTTCCTTCTTGAGAGTGCCCAAGAGTGGGGGATGGTGAGGAGGATGGTTGAACTGGGAAAGTAGGGAAAAGGTGGTGCTCACATGTATGAAGATTAGAAGGTGGCAGAAAGCTCCAGAGGGCTCATTCCAGGCCAGTCCCATCACTTGCAAGAAGAGGAGTTGGACTAGACTAGAGATATTAAGTCTGGGGGCAGGGGTTTAAATTAGCAACTCCAGTCCATAGATTTCAACTGATTCTCAGAAGGTCCCTGATTCACAAAAGGTTAATCAGCACCAACCAGGATCATTTCCTAGCCCCTCCCAGAATGGATATTTAGAGTGCTAGGCTTCAAGAAATGGCAGACATCAAGCTCAGGTCGTGGGATTCAGAGGGCCAAGACAGCCACTTAGAATCATTTTCTAGCAGAGGCGAAAGGGGCTCAGCTGTCGGCAACCCCATTTTACAGAGGGAAAGCTGAGGTACAGTCAACTCAAGTGACTCTCCTAAACCACGGGGTCAGAAGATAAGTCTGGCTTAGAATCCAGGCCTGGCACAGGGAACACTGGTCTGCACTGGCCGAAAAGCCCCTTCAATCAGGCCGTCGCCTGGGAAGGGCAAGACATTTGTGGCCACAGCGCCAGGAGCCCCGCTGGTTATTTCTAGCTTGCTGAATGTCAAAAATCCAGGCCGCTTCTCACAGCAGCCTCCACTTGTCAGACCAAATCAAGGCATCCACGCGTCAAGCAGGCGAATCAGCTGCCTCCAGCACTGGCCTCGCTGCGCCCGCCCAGCGCGGTGCACCTGACCTTGTCCGGATGCAGCCGGCCAGCGAGCCCCGCCCCCGCGCCCAGGGCGACTGCTCCCACCTGCAGCCCCCGCGGTTTCTCCGTGTGGAGCCCGCTTGGCAGCCTGCCTTGGCCGACTGTGACCACAACAGCCAGCCTCCCACGGCCTTTGACCCTAGAGAGGGATTGGGTAGAACCCTCTGCCTGCTCTCTGTTCCGGTTTGGAATTTCCCACCTTCACTTGCTTTTCTTCTCAACACACTTCTCACCCTGCAGCCCAGTTCCTTTTTAGGTCCAAATCAGCAAGCTTGTTTGTGTCTGCAGAATCCTGTTTCACAGCAATTGCAAGGCAACACTAGTCCTGAGTGTCTGCTGTTAGTTTCTTGTCCCAACTTCTCTTCATTGAATATTGGAGCAACTGCTGGCTAGGCTTTGGATACAGCAGACTGACCTTGACCCTCAGGGAGCCCACAATCTTCTGGGGGAAGAGAAGGTGATGTTTTAAGCTGTGATTTGATGGTTGCTATGGAGTTTGCTAGAGGAAATGGGGGTTGGGGGCAAGGATCATCGCAGGCAGAGAGAACACCGCAAGGTGTAAGGCCTGAAAGAAGGCAGAGGGGCCACCCAGGTAAAGAGACGGGAGCAATTAGCATGTGATGAGTTGGGAAAAAGACAGAAAGGGACTTGTGAGCCAGAGAAAGGAATGTAGACTTTATCCTGACAATTCAGGGCTTTGGAGGGGGGTTTACCATTTGGTTTGGTTTTGGTTTTTTGTTTGTATGGTTTGCCTTGGAGGGTTTTTAACAAAGAAGTGACCAATCAGATTTGATTTATAGGTGGGCCTGGAGGCCCTGTAAGTCCCAATACAGGGTCAGTAGCAGCATTTTCAAGGGCAGGGGCTATGTTCTCCCACTTGGGGCTCAAATTGGGGCTCCTACTTGGGGTGATTTCTTCACCCCTTCCCTGATGCTTTTTTCCTACACCCACCCCCACTGTGACTGGTTTGTTCTTTGGCGTCCTACTGGCCCTTCCTAAACTTTAGTCAAGATACTAGGTTGACAGTATTCCCAATCTACCACCCTGTTTTCAATCATTTATTTACTCATCTCACTTATTAGAAGTTGCTATATGCCAGGTGTTGTGCCAATCACTGGGGGGTGCGGAAGGGAAGACTCACATGTTTCCTGATCTCAAAGAGCTCAGAATTTGTCCAGTAGTTCCTCCACTTGCCCATGCACCAGAATCCTCTGTAAAGTTCTGAAAAATACAGCTGATTGAATATCACTGGACTGACTAAATTGGAATCTTTGGGGGTAGGTTCCATGGAGCCATATTATTAAAACTCCCCTCCAGGTAACTCTGCTGAGCAGTTAGAACTACTGATCTTGGGAGGGATTTCTCTGATGGCTGTTTGTCTACATGGTCGATGGGGAGAACAAACCCAGAGTCTGGCTCCTAGTCATAAGATAGTCAGAAATCACTAGAAAGGAAGACAGGGGCAAGCTCAGTCCACTGACCTGTAAGCCTGGGACCTGCTGATATACCTGCCGAGAAGCAGGAGGGGTAGCGGTGGTGGGTAAATGGAAGGGCGGGGTAGAATGTATTTGGATGGTAGGGTGGCTGTGCCTGCCTAGAGTGGACAGCGCCTCTTCCTCAACCTAAATTGTGTAAATTGTCCAGTTAGAAAGCAGGAGACCAGCTTTCTGGCTTGTTGACACAAAGACTCCTTTTCAGCACCACCTTGATTGTCATGGTCAAGACCTAGGGATGTTCACACTGGCCAGTTTCAAATGGTGACTGTGATGAGTAACTAACAAATCAGCAAGCATGTTATACACGACCCACAAATCGCTACCAGTTATGTCTGAGTACTGGGGCAAACTAAAGCAAAGGGAGTCTGTTAGCTCACTGTTCCCAGAAGTAGACCCCATAAGTATAACCATCCTCCGGGGGATTCCAGGAAGGTGCCATCCTGTCCAATCATGTCTGGAATCTCACATCCCCAAGGATGGGTCTTCAAGGGGTTTGAAGGATTGGATTTCCAGTTCCACTTTCTGTCTCTTGGCAAAGACTGTTCTGAGAAATTTATCTGTTAAGTATTTATCTGTTGAAAGCTTACTGTTGGCCAGGTACTGTGAAGCCTCAGTGAATATACGTACAAGCCACTGGGAAGATAAGACACAATTTTGTGTAAAAGTAAATAAATACAGGACTTAGATATTTCCAGACCAACCTAGAAGAACTGGCTTGTGGTTGACTGGGGTTTTGTATCCTGACCACTTACTTGCCCAGTATATATTTGAGTGCACTATATTCCGGGTCATTTGCAGACATGTAAGGCATAGTCTTTGCTCTCAAGAAGCTCGCATTCCAATAGGGAACCCAGAATGTATCAGTATGGATATGTAACAAATAGTGTAGGCTGGGACGAGAGAGTGATTCAGTATCTGCTTTAGCATCAATAGGGCTTGTCCTGAAATATCCAACTTTTTTTTTCCATACCCTAGACGTCTTTTGGGAAGACAGCTCTGATCATTTTGGGATTCACCTTATTGGAATTAGTGGTCAGGACATTACAGCCTCTTCTATCACCATTATCAAACTTTGTGGTCTAGCCCCCTTGCTGGATTTCACTTCTCTCTCCATTCCTGTACATCACCTCCATTTCAGGTATACACCCATCTCTTCTACCAGGAACTGAGTCACTTTGGGTGGGAAGGTGATACAAAGAGAGAGAAGAAAAATGAATGAGTACCTGATCATCTCCAGAAAAGGGGTAAGGTGAGTGCCACTTAACAGTAGAGTCTCCTATATGCCAATTGTGCAAACTGTTCATGGGCGTTTGTTTGCTCTTCTTTTTTTTGTTTTTAATTTTTTTTTCAATGTTTTTTATTTATTTTTGGGACAGAGAGAGACAGAGCATGAATGGGGGAGGGGCAGAGAGAGAGGGAGACACAGAATCGGAAACAGGCTCCAGGCTCCGAGCCATCAGCCCAGAGCCTGACGCGGGGCTCGAACCCACGGACCGCGAGATCGTGACCTGGCTGAAGTCGGACGCTTATGTTTGCTCTTCTTTTAATCACTTCCCGGAAATACTGGTGATTTAAAATGACAGAAATCAGGACCATCAAGCCTAGAGAAGAGGGTGAGAAGTGATTTCCACCTGGACAAAGTCACTGCGTCCCTGTGCAGAGGCAGGCGCCCTGACCCCAGCCTGAAAGCTGAAGTTGGCTCAAAGGAGGCAGGTAGGAGGCCACTTCGTGTCTCACTGAGAGGAGGCAAGCTGTCTGGCTCCTGCTTAAAAACCTATGTGTGATTTTGTGATTTTTTAGTCCCGACCACAGGTAATTACAGAGGCTTTGCCTGGAGGGGGGTGGGGGGGTTGCGGAGAAGCTGCCCTCGCCACAGCAACCTTGGTGCATGGCCTCTATCGCATCTGGAGGGAGGTGCAGTCAAGCACTCAGGCCCCCCTCGCTGGTCACGCTCTTGGCTTCTTTGCGTTCCTAGCTGGGAGACACCTTTGTTCCCGTCTCCCTGTCTGAGGCTTGAGCAGCGGTCCTCTTCAGGTGCCCATCTCTGCTGAATCCTCCTTAGTGGAGGGAGGGATGGACGTGGGGGAGGAAACCCTGAAGACACTCTCTTCACTGTCTCAGTACCCAGTACTTTTCCACTCGGAGCCCTTCCCCCAGCCTTCTCCTCCAACCTCAGGGTCCATAAAGCTGCCTTTTCCTCAGGGCCTTCCTCATGAGTGAGACAAGCCTCACATCTACACTGATGCAGCTGCCCCTGACTGGTATGCAGTTCCATGGCAGAAAATGGAAAAGGGGATGGGCACCTTCTCTGATTTTAGACTCTTGCTTGTACTGTCACAGTGAGTGATTAAAGGCTTGTTGCTTTAATTGGCTACTCTGACTCCTGACAGCAAAGCCCTCTCTCCCTCTCTCTGAGCTGAGCTCCTGACAGGAGGGACTCCTCAAGCCCCCTACCCAGTGGGGAGCACACGCTTCAAGCATGGCCCCATTTCTGGTGGAGGCCATGTTCCTATTTCAGTTCTCCACTCCGTTTCTCTGTCTCTCTCACTCATACACAACAGTACCTGAGGACAAAAAGTTGCCACGGGGGGCTGGAAGGGAATCAGTAGGAAAGAGAGGAATAATGAAGCAGGCCCTGGCCAGATCCAGACTCAGAGACCAATTTCTTTCCATCTATGCTGCAGAGGAGGAATCAGAGTTGGCAAGGTGAGTGACTTCGCTCTGGCCACCCAACTAAAGCCCAGGTCCTGATGATTTCCAGGCTGCCTCCTTGATCTTGCAACCTCCTGCTACAGGTTCCGGGCAGGGCTGCGTCTCTGGGTGCCCAGGACTGTGCCCTGCCCTCTGTAGTCTGTCCTCTGAGGAGCCTCAGCCTCACTGGGGAAAGGGAGACTAGAGCAGGGCTCTAAACTTTGAGCAAACTCACCATCAGTCACCTGGAGGGCTGGGTAAAACACAGACCGCCAGCGCCACTCCCCGAGCGTCTGATTCAGTAGGTGTGGGGTAGGGTCTGAGAATTTGCGTTTCTAACAAGTGTCCAGGTGTGGCTGATGAGAACCGCTGAGCTAGACTACGAACAGCCAAAAAGCAACAGAGAAAGAAAGAATGGAAACTAAGCAAAGGAAGGAAGAAGGGAAGGGGTAGGGGTGACATCGTATCAGGGCAAGAAATCAACCTGAAGGGCTGGGCCCTGGGAGGTTTTCCTCTTCCTCAACCACCCTGATCTCAGGCTTACCCAGAAGTTTTCACAGTTTCCTTTAAACCCCTCCCCCACCCTCTGCGCTCTGGCCCACAGGTGAGGGCAAAAGCCCCACTTAAATGAGAAGCCTTAGAGCCTGCGCTTAAAAAGCCCTGAGGTGGCTTCTCTTCCAACACCGTTCTTCCTCGCTTCCTTGTTGCGATGCTGCAGGCTGCTCAACTGCCAGCTACCCATGAGCCTCAGTTCCTGAGGATAGAGTCCTGGAGGGTGGTTTTGTAGCTAACTTCCCCATCTTTCTCTGGCTGCCCCCGTGCACTCACAGGAGCCCTGGAAAGCCCAGAGAAAGGTAAAGCGGGGGGGGGGGGGCACATTACGATAGGATGGGTGGAGGAATTAAAAACCACAGCTCACGTTGACTCAGCTCATGTTTCAAGTTCTCCTGAATCATCAGTGAACGCGGACTTCAGGTCTGAATGTGGGTCATAAATGTGTTTGAATGTAACAGGATAGAGTGAGCCAGATACACAGGAGAAAAAAACCAAAACTTTCAAGTGGGTGTGAAAAAAACGACCCACCTCTCCAAATCTGTTAGCTGTTTGATTAGCTCCCGTTGGCTGTGGGAAAACCAAGGCACAAATGTTATGTCCGGGGGCCTAAAGCTGTTCCAGTGACAGCAGGAGGAGGGCTAGAGAGTAGTCGATGCAAAGGCAGAGAGCAGGAACCCTCCGCCCAGAGAAGAGGCACTGGGGGACCCTGGACGGGGTGAGGCCAGCTGGAGGCCCCCCTCCGGCTGCCTAGTGACCCACAGAGCACCAACTGACAAGCAGCTGCTGTGAGCTTCTCTGCCCCAGGCTGGCTCTGCAGGTAAGAGGCTGTTCTCATGTTGAGGAAAATACAAGCCTTGCCACTCAGAACGTAGAGACTTCTGCCTACTTTCATTGTTGCTATGAACTCCAGAAAAAAAAAAAAAATCGAAACAGTGAACAGATCTTCTGTTTCAAAAGACTGAAAATATTTCCAAAAGACCTGGGGCTCTGAGGTCTCTCCTCTGCCTGTTTCTCCAGCCCCAGGGGTGGGGAGCTACCATGCAGCACCCCCCCCCCCCTTAGTCCCTTCAGAAAAGCCTGTGTGTGGCTAGGGGGTGTTTCTCCCCACTGGAGAGGAGGCGGGTGATGCCTTGGACGTGCTTCCTTAAAGCCACAGGGAAAGAGTTTTCTGATTCACCACCAGCTGCTTCCTGGAATTGCAGCGCAGGACTGGCAAATGAATGGTGTTTTTCCAAGGTGATCCAGAGCTGTTACAACATTCCTGTTCAATACCCATCAGACCTTCCTGTAAGTCAAACCAGAAAGTTACCCAAACCATGCATTCCTGAGCAGTCAAGCACACGAGATTCCAGACACACTGTTTCCAACATGCCTCCATATCCCTCTGGAGACTTGAGGTCCAGTCACCCCCACGACCTCTGGACTTCCCTAGTGGGGCCATGCATTTGTCTGGCTGACATTGGAGTCATGTGGAAGCCTATGTACGGCTCCCAGTCATCCGGGAAGTGCAGGACTGTCCTGATTCCCCTAATAGGACTGTCAGCTGAGAAAGGAGTGGAGCCTTGAGCTTGCTTTGTTCTGCATTTCACAAAGACCCTTTCTCTTGACCTGCCCAGCTCTCCAGCTGGTCTGAATAGAAAACTATCTGGTCCCACACTGAATCAGTATTGGCTTTTTGTCAGAAGAAATAAGGCACTGGTTTGGGAGTGCCCCTGATTGACCCTTGGTCTGCGGGCGCTTGCTCTCTCTCTCTCTGTCTCTGTCTGTCTGTCTGTCTCTCTCTCTCCCATAAAGGAGGCATGAAGGAGAATCCAAGTCTCTCTGCTGCTTTTGAGTGTAGAGGCTTTCACTTGGGATGTACAGAGAGGGGAGAGGAGAAATTCTGGACTTGTTCTGCCTCGGAGACCACACTGCAGTGGGAAACATGGAAAAATAAACCTACTTGGTTCTACTTTCCTTATCCCTTCCCCAGTAAATGGAAAGCTACTCAGAGTGGATGTGTCTGGGGAATAAACCAGCTGGAACTGAGGACTGGGGCCTGCTCTTAACAGTGACTGAACTCCAAGCCTCCTCTAGGATGAACTGCAATAAGGCCTCCCCCACATTCCCCCTCCCCCTTGACTGATGGCTTATGGAACCTTTAGTTGGGAAATGCTGACCAAGCTGAAGGCCCCTGCTTTTAAACCCAATTCCTCCGTTACGGCAACTATAACTATAATTTGCACGGAGAGTTAAGAGTTTACAAGGTATCCTATTTTTATCCTCGTCACAGTCTTCTGAAGTAGGTATTATCATTGCTGTTGAATCAGTAAAGACAGCCAGGTTTGGGAGGGTTGGCCCAGGGTGAATGCGGAGTCAGGTTTTACATCCATGTCTCCTGACTCCGTATTCTTCAGAAGCATGGCATGATTGGCTGGGAAATCATATTTTCTAGGGTAAGGTGAGCCAGCTAAACCAGAGTTGGAGGATTGTGATTGGTGTTTGGCTTCTTTGACAGGTGTTTCCTGTTGAGTGCAGGCTGACTTCCATCGGTGACATGGGCCGGACCGCTGGGGCAGCATCTGTTCTGTGGGTCCCGGTATACGCATTAGCTTTCTCAAGGCACTAACATTTTGAGAAGATACAGATTAAATGGAGAAGTCTGCTGAGCCTGTGGCTTTGTGGCAGTGTTGGTCTGCAATAGGCACATGTGATATTGTGATTTACAATGTATATTTGGTTTGTGATCCATTCCTGGCACAGAGCTCCTAAAACACTTGGAATTTCCTGTGATAGCAATGAAGGTGTCTTTTGTGATGTTAATGGGGTGATTTTTTTATTTTTTTTTGAAGACCTCTAAGGACAGGACTGCTTGCCAGTGGAACCAACTACCTAACTAGAGAGTTAGAATGTGCAGTCTCACTCCTCCCCCATCCCTCCTATCCTCCCTCCAGTGAGAGGAGAGGGGCTGGAGATTGAGTTCAGTCATCAATGACCAATGATGTAATCAATCATGCCTACTTACTAAGGCCTCCATTACAAACCCAATGAGCTTCTGAGTTGGTGAATACTTGGAGATCTGGTGAAAGTAATGCACTCTGAGACACATGGAAGCTCTATACCTTTCCCAACACCTTGCCCTATGTATATGTCTCTTCTATCTGGCTGTTCTTGAATTAGATCTTTTTTATTTTTTGAGAGAGAGCATGCATGCATGCATGGGAAGGGGAGGAGAAGGAGAGACAGAAAATCTGTCCCCTCACTCAGTGGGGAGCCAGCATGGGGCTCTATCCCATGATCATGAGGTCACGACCCAAGCTAAAATCAAGAGCCCGATGCTTAACCAACTGAGCCACCCAAGCACCACATATCCTTTTATAATAAACCAGTAATCTAGTAAGTAAAAGCTTCTCTGAGTTGTGTGAGCTGTTTTAGCAAATTAATTAAAACCAAGGAGCAGGTAGTGGGGACTTCCACCCTATAGCTTATTGGTCAGAAGCACAGGTGATAATCTGGACTTGCAAGTGGCATGGGTGGGGCAGTCTTGGCCTTAACCTGTGGGAGCTGACTTGACCTCCACATAGATAGTGGCATAATTGACTTGCTTTGTAAGACCCTCAGCTGGACTTGCTGGGAATTACCCCCCTCATCCAAATTCCTGACCAGAATCTTAGTGGTTCTTACAGGGCTCATGCCAGTGCAGTAGCTCAGGAAGAGCACAACAAACAGGGAAGCATGTCTTATATTCTCTGTGTATCTGTATAAGTTGCAAAAGCTTTTTATTTCCCCTAAGGAATATTTCTTTTTGAGGAGTGTTAATTCAAAATGTTATTGTCTATTAATAATTTTACTATTTTTTTGAGGTATGCTTGACATGACCTCTATTGGTTTCAGGTACACAAAATCATTTGGTGTAGTGTATGTTGTGAGATGATTAGCACAATTAGTTAATATCCATCACTTAGCCTCAACTTTTGTTTTTTTCCTGTGATAAGAAATTGTAAGATTTATGCTCTTGGCAACTTTCAAATGTACAATACAGAATGGTTAACTATAGTCACATGCTGTACATTACATCCCCAGGACCTGTTTATCTGATCACTGGAAGTTTCACCCATTTCACCACACTGCCTGCCTCTGGCAACCACTAACCTGCTCTCTGTATCTTTGAGTTTGGCTTTTGTTGTTGTTTTAGATTCCACGTATAAGTGAGATCATACAGTGTCTTTCTCTTTCTGACTTACTCCACTTAATACCCTAAGGTACATCCATGTTGCTGCAAATGGCAAGATTTTACTACTTTTTATGGCTGAATGATACTCTATTTTGTGTGTGTGTTTGCCTCTCTTATCCATCCACCTGTTGATGGACATTTTGGTTGTTTCATGTCTTGACTGTTGGGAATAATGCCACAGTGAATTAACATGGGGTATATGTATCTCTTCAAAATAGTAACTTTGTTTCCTTCACGAAAATGCCCAAAAGTAGAACTGTTGGATCATATGGTAGTACTATTTTTAATATGAGGAAACTCTATATTTTTTTTTTCATAGTGGCTACATCAGTTCACATTCTCGCCAACAGGGCACAGGGTTTCCTTTTCTCTACATCCTTGCCAACACTTGTTTCTTGTGTTTTTTTTTTTTTAATGTTTATTTATTTTTGAGAGTGAGAGAGAGAAAGGGAAACACAGAATCCAAAACAGGCTCCAGGCTCTGAGCTGTCAGCACAGAGCCTCACACAGGGCTCGAACCCATGAACCACGAGATCACGACCCGAGCCAAACTGGGACACTTAACTGACTTAGCCACCCAGGTGCCACTTGTCATTTTGATAATAGTCATACTAGCAGGTGTGATGTGATCTCCTGTGGCTTTGATTTGTACTTCCCTGAAATTTGTGATACTGAGCACCTCTTTATGGATCTGCTGGCCATTTTGTATATTTTCTTTGGAAAAATGTGTATTCAGATCCTCCGCCCATTGAAAAAAATCAGGTTGTGGAGCGCCTGGGTGGCTCAGTCAGACTCCGGCTCAGGTCATGATTTCACAGTTAGTGAGTTCAAGTCCATTTGCGGCTCACCACTGTCAGTGCGGATGGAGCCTGCTTCGGATCCTCTGTTTCCCCCTCTCTCTTTCTCTGCCCCTCCCCTGCTTGCGTTCTCTATCAAAAATAAAATAAAACATTTTTTAAAAAATCAAGTTTTTTTTTTGTTTTTGTTTTTTGCTATCAAGTTGTATGAGTTCTTTATGTATTTTGGATATTAC
Source organism: Herpailurus yagouaroundi (assembly GCF_014898765.1). NCBI lineage: Eukaryota > Metazoa > Chordata > Mammalia > Carnivora > Felidae > Herpailurus > Herpailurus yagouaroundi. The sequence continues at coordinate 37,389,538 of NW_024412396.1, read as the reverse complement.
CCCCCCATCAGATGACATGCAAATATTTTCTTCTGTTTTGTAGGTTGCCTTTTCATTTTGTTAATGGTTTCTTTTTAGTATAGAGAACCTTTCAGTCTGATGGAATCCCACTTGTTTATTTTCACATTTGTTTCCTTTGCTTTGGGGTGTCAAATCCAAAACAATCATTGCAAATACTGATGGCAATGACCTTACCCCTATCTCCCCCCCCCCCCGCCTTTTTTTAAGGAGTTCTAAGGTTTTTAGGTCTTACATTCTGTTTTTAACCCATTTTGAGTTGGTGTGTGTATGTATGTGTAGTATAAGACGGTGACCCAGTTTCATTCTTTTGCTGTGGCTGTCCAATTTTCCTAACCCCATTTAGTAAAGCGATTATCCTTTTCCTACTGTATTTGCTTGGCTCCTTTGTCATAAGTTGAACATATATGGTGATTCCCATTTATAGGCTCTCCATTTTACTCCATTGATCTATCTTTTTATGCTACTACTTTACTATTTTGATTAGTATAGCTTTTTCTTTTAATGAGAAAGTTATTGTCAAATTGGTTTCCATACAACACCTAGGGCTCATCCCACCAGGTGCCCTCCTCAATGCCCATCACCCACTTTCCCTTCCCTCCCACCCCCCATCAACCCTCAGTTTATTCTCAGTCTTTACGAGTCTCTTACGGTTTGCCTCCCTCCCTTACTTTTTTTTTTCCTTCCCCTCCCCCATGGTCTTCTGTCAAGTTTCTCAGGATCCACATAAGAGTGAAAACATATGGTATCTGTCTTTCTTTGTATTACTTATTTCACTTAGCATAACACTCTCCAGTTCTACCCATGTTGCTACAAAAGACCATATTTCATTCTTATTGCCAAGTAGTATTCCATTGTGTATATAAACCACAACTTCTTTATCCATTCATCAGTTGATGGACATTTAGGGTCTTTCCATAATTTGGCTGTTGAAAGGGTTGCTATAAACATTGGGGTTCAAGTGCCCCTGTGCATCAGCACTCCTGTATCCCTTGGGTAAATTCCTAGCAGTGCTATTGCTGGGTCATAGGGTAGATCTATTCTTAATTTTTTGAGGAACCTCCACACTGTTTTCCAGAGTGGCTGTGCCAGTTTGCATTCCCACCAACAGTGCAAGAGGGTTCCCGTTTCTCCACATCTTTGCCAGCATCTATAGTCTCCTGATTTGTTCATTTTAGCCACTCTGAGTGGTGTGAGGTGATATCTGAGTGTGGTTTTGATTTGTATTTCCCTGATGAGGAGTGATGTTGAGCATTTTTTCATGTGCCTATTGGCCATCTGGATGTCTTCTTTAGAGAAGTGTTTATTGGTGTCTTCTGCCCATTTCTTCACTGGATTATTTATTTTTCATGTGTTGAGTTTGGTGAGCTCTTTATAGATTTTGGATACTAGCCCTTTGTCTGATATGTCATTTGCAAATATATTTTCCCATTCCATTGGTTGCCTTTTAGTTTTGTTGATTGTTTCCTTTGCTGTGCAGAAGATTTTTATCTTCGTGAGGTCCCAATAGTTCATTTTTGCTTTTAATTCCCTTGCCTTTGGAGATGCGTTGAGTAAGAAATTGCTGCGGTTGAGGTCAGAGTTTTCTCCTGCTTTCTCCTCTAGGGTTTTGATGGTTTCCTGTCTCACATTCAGGTCCTTTATCCATTTTGAGTTTATTTTTGTGAATGGTGTAAGAAAGTGTTCTAGTTTCATTCTTTTGCATGTTGCTGTCCAGTTCTCCCAGCACCATTTGTTAAAGAGACTGTCTTTTTTCCATTGGATATTCTTTCCTGCTTTGTGAAAGGTTAATTCGCCATACTTTTGTGAGTCCAATTCTGGAGTCTATTCTATTCCATTGGTCTATGTGTCTGTTTGTGTGCCAATACCATGCTGTCTCGATGATTACAGCTTTGTAGTAGAGGCTAAAGTCTGGGATTGTGATGCCTCCCGCTTTGGTCTTCTTCAAAATTACTTTGGCTACTCGGGGTCTTTTGTGGTTCCATACAAATTTTAGGATTGCTTGTTCTAGTTTGAGAAGAATGCTGGCGCAATTTTGATTGGGATTGCATTGAATATGTAGATTGCTTTGGATAGTATTGACATTTTAACAGTATTTATTCTTCCAATCCATGAGCACGGAATGTTTTTCCATTTCTTTGTATCTTCTTCAGTTTCCTTCACAAGCTTTCTATAGTTTTCAGCATACAGATCTTTTACATCTTTGGTTAGGTTTATTCCTAGCTATTTTATGATTCTTGGTGCAGTTGTGAATGGGATCAGTTTGTCTTTCTGTTGCTTCATTATTAGTGTATAAGAATGCAACTGATTTCTGTACATTGATTTTGTATCCTGCGACTTTGAATTCATGTATCAGTTCTAGCAGACTTTTGGTGGAGTCTGTCATGTTTTCCACATATAATGTCATCTGCAAACAGTGAAAGTTTAACTTCATCTTTGCCAGTTTTGATGTCTTTGATTTCCTTTTGTTGTCTGATTGCTGATGCTAGAACTTCCAACACTATGTTAAACAACAGAGGTAAGAGTGGACATCCCTGTCATGTTCTTGATCTCGGGGGAAAGCTGTCAGTTTTTCTCCATTGAGGATGATATTAGCTGTGGGCTTTTCATAAATGGCTTTTATGATGTTTAAGTATGTTCCTTCTATCCCGACTTTCTCAAGGGTTTTTATTAAGAAAGGATGCAGAATTTTGTCAAATGCTTTTTCTGCATCAATTGACAGGATCATATGGTTCTTTTCTTTTATTAATGTGATGTATCCCACTGATTGATTTGCGAATATGGAGCCAGCCCTGCAGCCCAGGAATGAATCCCACTTGATCATCTATTTGCCATCTACAGGAGACTCCTTTTAGACCTGAGGACACCTTCAGATTGAAAGTGAGGGGATGGAGAACTATCTATCATGCTACTGGAAGTCAAAAGAAAGCTGGAGTAACCATACTTATATTAGACAAACTAGACTTTAAATTAAAGGCTGTAACAAGAGATGAAGAAGGGCATTATATAATTATAGGGTCTATCCATCAGGAAGACCTAACAACTATAAATGTCTATGTGCTGAATATGGGAGCCCCCAAATATATAAAACAATTAATCACAAACATAAGCAACCTTATTGATAAGAATGTGATAATTGCAGGGGACTTTAATACCCCACTTACAACAATGGATAGATCATCTAGACACAGAATAAATAAACAAGGGCCCTGAATGATACATTGGATCAGATGGACTTGACAGATATATTTAGAACTCTGCATCCCAAAGCAACAGAATATACTTTCTTCTCAAGTGCGCATGGAACATTCTCCAAGATAGATCACATACTGGGTCACAAAACAGTCCTTCATAAGTATAAAAGAATTGAGATCATACCATGTACACTTTCAGATCACAATGCTATGAAACTTGAAATCAACCACAGGAAAAAGTCTGGAAAACTTCCAAAAGCATGGAGGTTACAGAACACCTTACTAAAGAATGAATGGGTCAACTAGGCAATTAGAGAAGGAATTAAAAAATATATGGAAACAAATGAAAATGAAAATACAACAATCCAAATGCTTTGGGGTGCAGCAAACCCTTTGGGATGTTGTAAGAGGAAAATACATTGCAATCCAGGCCTATCTCAAGAAACAAGGAAAATCCCAAATACAAATCTAACAGCACACCTAAAGGAAATAGAAGCAGAACAGCAAAGACACTACAAACCCAGCAGAAGAGAAATACTAAAGATCAGAGCAGAAATAATATAGAATCTAAAAAACTGTAGAGCAGATCAATGAAACCAAGAGTTGGTTTTTTGAAAAAAATAAACAAAATTGAGAAACCTCTAGCCAGGCTTCTCAAAAAGAAAAGGGAAATGACCCAAATAGATCATGAATTAGAATGGAATTATTACAACCAGTCCCTCAGAAATACAAGCAATTATCAGGGAATGCTATGAAAAATTTTATGCCAACACACTGGACAATCTGGAAGAAATGGACAAATGCCTAAACTCCCAGACACTTCAAAACTCAAACAGGAAGAAATAGAAAATTTGAACAGACCCATAACCAGTGAAGAAATTGAATCAGTTATCAAAAATTCCCCAACAAATAAGAGTCCAGGACTAGATGACTTCTCTGGGGAATTCTACCAGACGTTTAAAGCAGAGATAATACCTATCCTTCTCAAGCTGTTCCAAAAAGTAGAAAGGGAAGGAAAACTTTCAGACTGATTCTATGAAGCCAGCATTACTTTAATTCCCAAACCAGAGACCAAGCAAAAAATAAGAGAACTATAAGCCAATATCCCTGATGAATATGGATGCAAAAATTCTCAACAAGATACTAGCAAATCGAATTCAACAACATATATCTTTTTAATATAGTTTAAAATCAGCGACCATGATGCCTCCAGCTTTGTTGTTCTTTATTGAGATTGGTTTGGCTATTTGAGGTCTTGTGTGGTTCCATACAAATTTTAGATTATTCTATATCTGTGAAAAATGCCATTGGAAGTTTGACAGAGACTGCATTCAATCTGTAGATTGTTTTGGGTAGTGTGGACATTTTAACAGTACTCTTCAAATCCATGAACATGGAATATCTTTCCATTTATTCTTCTTCATTTTCTTTCATCAATGTCCATAGCTTTCAATGCATGGGTCTTTGATCTTCATGGTTAAGTTTATTCCTAGGTACTTTTTTTTTGTTTTTGATGCATTTGATGGCGGGGGGTGGGGGAAGTTTTCTTTTTCAGATACCTTATTGTTAGTGTACAGAAACACAACTAATCTTTGTTGATTTTTGTATCCTACATCTTCACTGAACCTGATTATTCTAACAGTTTTTTGGTGGAGTGTTTAGGGTTTTTCTATATATAATATGTCCTCTGTAATAGAAATAATAATTTTACTTTTTCCTTTCTGATTTGTATGTTTTTTTATTTCTTTGTCTTGCCTAATTGCTATAATTAAGACAACCAGTGCTGTGTTGGATAGGAAGGGCAAGAGTTTTGTTCCTGATATTAAGAGGAAAAGCTTTCAGTTTTTCACTTTTTAGTATGCAGTTAGCTGTGGAATTGTCATATATGTGGTCTTTATTATGTTGAGGTACATTCTCTCTATACCCAATTTGTTGAAGGTTTTTATAATGAAAGGAGGATGAATTTTGTCAAATGCTTTTTCTGCATCTATTCAGATGATCATATATGACTTATATTCATTTTTAATGAGGTGTATCAAATTGATGTTGTAGATGTTGAACCATTTTTGCATTCCTGGAATAAATCACACTTGATCATGGTGTATGATCCTTTTAATGTATTGTTGACTTCAGTTTGCTTATATTTTGTTGGAGACTTTTGCACCTGTGTTCATCAGGGATATTGGCCTGCAATTTTCTTTTCTTACAGTGACCTTCTCTGGTTTTGGTATCAGGGTAATGCTGGACTCATAAAATGAATTTGGAAGTGTTTTTTTCCTATTCTAGTTTTGGAAGAGTTTGAGAAAGATTGGTACTAATTCTTTAAATGTTTGATAGAATTCACCAGTGAAGCCATCTACCCTTACACTATTGTTTGAGAACTCTTAAATTCTTGGTTTGGGGTGCCTGGGGGGCTCGATCAGTTGAGCGTCCGCCTTTGGGTCAGGTCATGATCTCACAGTTCATGAGTTCGAGCCCCGCATCAGGCTCTATGTTGACAGCTCAGAGCCTGGGGCTGGCTTTGGATTCTGTGTCTCCCTCTCTCTCTGTCCTCTCCCCACCCACACTCTGTCTATCTCTCAAAATAAATACTAAATTTATTGATTCACCCCCTTACTAGTAATCTCTTGGTTTAAGATTTTCTGTTTCTTCATGATTCAGTCTTGGTAGGTTGTATCTTCCTAGGTATTTATCTATTCTAGGTTGTCCAATATATTGGTGTATACAGGCATACTTCAGAGATCTTGTGGTCCAGACCACTGCAATAAAGAGAGTACTGCAATAGAGTCAAATGAATTTTTTTGTTTCTCAATGCACATAAAAGTTTACACTATAGCCTATTAAGTGTGCAATAATATGTCTAGAAATGCATATACTTTAAAATAATGCTTAAAAAATGCTAACCATTATCTGAGCTTTCCACAAATTGTCATCTTTTTGCTGGTGGAAGTTCTTGCTTTGATGTTAGTGGTTCCTGACTGATAGTGTGGTGATTCCTAAAGGATGGGATGGCTGTGGGAAGATCTTAAAATAAGTCAACAATGAAGTTTGCTGCACTCACTCTCTGCCTTTCACAAATGATTGCTCTGTAGCATGTAATACTGATTGAAAGCATTTTATCCACAGTAGAACTTCTTTCAAAAATGGAGTCAATCCTTTCAAACCCCACCAATGCTTTATCAACAAAATCTATGCAATATTCTAAATCCTTTGTTGTTGTTTCAACAAACTTCACAACATCTTCACCGGGAGTAGATTCCACCTCAAGAAACTACTATCTTTGTTTATCTATAAGAAGCAATTCCTCGTCCTTTCAAGTTTGATTTTGTAGAAATTCAGGCTCTACTTTAGGCTCTACTTCTAATTCCAGATCTCTTGCTATTTCTCTCACATCTGCAGTTACTGCCTCCACTGAAGTCTTGAACCCCTCAAAGTCCTTCCTGAGACTTGGACTCAACATCTTCCAAACTCCTGTTAATGTTGATATTTTTTGACCCCTTCCCATGAATCACAAATGTTCTTCATGGTATCTAGAATGGTGAATTCTTTCCAAAAGGCTTCCAAGTTACTTTGCCCAGATCTATTATAGGAATCCCTACCTATGGTACCTATGAAATACATTTCTTAAACAATAGTTCAATTTCAAAATTACTTCTTGATCCATGAGCTGCAGGATGGATTTTGTGTTAGCAGATATGAACAATAACCTTAATTGCACTACTCTTGGGTGAGTAGTCAGTAAATGGTAATATTTTGAAAGGAATCTTAACAGCAGGTCTCAAAGTGGGTACAAAATGTTCAGTAAACCACATTGTAAACAGATGTTTGTAATATAGACTTAGCTCTTCTATTTATAGAATACAGGCACAGTAGATTTAACATAATTCTTAAGAGTCTCTAAGATTTTCAGAAGAGTCAATAAGCATTGGTTCAACTTAGTTACCAGATATATTGGCTCCTAACAAAAGAGCCAGCCTGTCCTTTTGAAGCTTTGAAGTCAGGCATTTGCTTCTCCTTAATTTTATTTATTGAAGTATACTTGACACACAATGTTACATTAGTTTCAGGTGTAAACATAGTGATTTGTGTAGCTACTATCTGTCACCATACTGCCCTATTACAATACCATTGACTATATTCTCTATGCTGTACCTTTTATCCCCATGTCTGGAACGAGTTTCTTTGTATTTCAGGTGCCCTTTTATTTTTCTAATTTAAATACTTTTTATTTGAGTATTTGAGTAAAGTTGATACGATGTTACATTATTTTCAGATGTGCAACATAATGATTTGACAAGTTTATACATTATGCTATGCTTACCACAAGTGTAGCTATCATCTCTTACCATATAACACTATTACAGTATCATTGATTATATTCCCTGTGCTGTGCTTTTTATCTCCATGACCTTCATTCCATAACTAGAAGTCTATCTCTTACTTCCCTTCACCAATTTTGCCCATCTGAACACCCCCTTCCGCTCTAGCAAGCATCAGTTTGTTCTCCGTATTATAGGTCTGATTCTGTTTTGTTTTTTCATTTTTGTTTTTGTTTTGTTTTAGATTCCACATATAAGTGAAAGAATATGGTATTTGTGTTTCTCAGTCTATTTTATTTAGAATAATACCCTCTAGGTCTCCAGTTGTCTCAAATGGCAAGATCTCTTTTTTATGGCCAATGTTCCATTGTGTGGAATCTATCAATGGACATTTAGGTTGCTTCCATATCTTGGCTATTGTAAATAATGCTACTATAAACATATAGGTGCATACATCTTTTCAAATTAGTGCTTTTGTTTTCTTTGGGTAAAAATCTAGTGTACCACCATTACCATTACTGGATCATAGGGTTAATTCTATTTTTAACTTTTTGAGGAACTTCCATACTGTTTTCCACAGTGGCTGCACCAGCTTGCATTCCCACCAACAGTGCAAGAGGGTTCCCTTTTCTCCACTTCCTCACCAACACCTGTTGTTTCATCTCTTGATTTTAGCCATCTGACAGGTGTGAGGTGATAATGTGGTTTTGGCCTGCATTTCCCTGATGATGAGTGATGTTGAGCAGATGTCTTTTCGTGTGTCTTTTGACCATCTTATGTCTGTTTGGGCAAAATGTCTCTTCAGGTCCTCTGCCCATTTTTTTTCATGTTTATTTATTTGAAAGAGAGGGAGAGCAAGGGCATGGGTGGGGGGAGAGGCAGAGAGAGAGAGAGAGACAGAGAGAGAGAGAGAGGAGAGAAAGAATCCCAAGCAGGCTCTGCACTGTCAGCACAGAGCCCCACGCTGGGGCTCAGTCTCACAATAGTGAGATCATGACCTCAGCTGATACCAAGAGTCCTACTTAACCGCTTGAACTGCTTAACTGGATTGAGCCACCTAGGCACCCTGTCCTCTGCCCATTTTTAAATCAGATTGTTTGTTTTTTTGGTATCGAGTTGTAGAAGTTCTTTATATACTTTAGATTTTAATCCCTTTTTGGAGAAATCATTTGTAAATATCTTCTCCAATTCAGTAGGTTGCCTTTTTGTTTTGTTGATTTTAGTTGCCCTTTTAAACCACAGTTTTTTCCTGTGCCCCAGGGCAGATGAATCTGCTCTTGGTCCTCAGTATTCTCCCTTCCCACTACAGTTCACAGCATCCAGGGTGGGGATTCACTTTGCTAATGTGTCTCTGTCTCATCATTCTCTATGTGGTCTTTCTATCTTTCCTTGTTCAGAAGCCGTTCAGTCTGCCCTCAATTTTCTGTCAGGAGGAACTGCTCTCAATAGGTGTTGATTTGGTATGTTTATGGAGGAGGTAAGTTCAGGGTCTTCCTGTGTCACTGTTTTGGACCAGAAGTCTCCTGACTTCTCTTCAACTATAAGAGTTCTACATCATGCCTTCTTCCAAAAGAAGGCTGTTTCATCTACATTCAAAATCTGTTCAATGTAGCCACCTTCATTATCTAAGTTAGGTCATCTTGGCAATTTGCTACAGCTTTTTCATCAGCGCTTGCTTCTTCATTTTGCGCTTTGATATTATGGAGCTGTCTTCCTAAACTTCATAAAGCTCTTCTAGCTTCAAACTTCTCTTCTGCAGCTTCCTTATCTCTCTCCGCCTTCTCAGAACTCAAGAGAGTAATAGGCTTTGCTCTGGATTAGGCTTTAACTTAAGGGAATGTTGTGGCTGGTTTGATCCTCTACCCAGACCCCTAAAATTTTCTTCCTATCAGCGATAAGACTGTTTTGTTTTCTTATCATTCATGTGTTCACTGAACTAACACTTGTCATTTCCTTCAATAATTTACCTTTGCATTCACGGCTTGGCTGTTAGGCTGAAAGCTAGGCCTTTTATACCAGTCTTGGCTTTCCATATGCCTTCTTCACTAAGCTTAATAATTTCCAGCTTTTGATTTAAAATGAGGGAGGTGTGGCACTTTCTTTGACTTGAACACTTGGAGGACGCTGTAGGGCTCTTAAGTGGCCTGGTTTCAATATCGCTGTGTCTCAGGGAATAGGGAGGCGGGAGAAGAGGGACCGAGTTGGGGAAACGGCTGGTTGGTGGAGCAGTGAGAACACATACATTGTTTGCCATCTTACGTGGACATGGTTTGTGGGGCCCCAAAACCATTAGTAACATCAAAGATCACAGATCACCATAACAAATGAAATATTTCAAACTTCTTCACTCATGTTACAAGAATTACCAAAATGTGACACAGAGACCTAAAGTGAGCTAATGTTAGGAAAAATGGTGCCAATGGACTGGCTCCATGAAGGGTTGCCATAAACCTTCAATTTGTAAGAGTAGAATATCTGTGAATCTCAAAGTGAAGTGCAACAAAATGAGCTATGCCTGTAATTGTTCATAATAGTCCCTTAGGATCTTTTGTATTTCTTTGGTATTGATTATAATGTCTCCTCTTATTTTATTTGAACCCCCCTCTTTTTTTTTTGAGTCTAAAGTTTTGTCCATTTTTTCTCTCTCAAAAAAAAAAAAAAAAAAACCTCTTAGTTTCCTTAGTATTTCCTGTTGTCTTTTTAGTCTCTATTCCTTTATTTCCAGCTTCCTCTTTATTTCCTTTCTTTCTAACTTTGGGCTTCATTTGTTCTTGTCCTAGTTCCTTCAGGTATAAATTTAGGTTGTAGCAGCTCTTTTTTGTTTCTTAATGTAGGGGTTTAGGACTTAGAAATTCCCTCTTAGAGGCATGCCTGGGTGGCTCAGTTGGTTAAGTGTCCGACTCTTGATATTGGCTCCTGTCATGGTCCCAGGGTCCTGGGATCAAGCTCCACATCAAGCTCTGTGCTGACAACATGGAGACTGCTTGGGGTTATCTCTTTTCCTTGTGCTCTGCTCCTCCCCCATTCACTCTCACTTGCTCTCTCAAAATAAATGAACTTCAAAAAATATATACATAAAAAAAATTTCCTCTTAGAACTGCTTTTGTTGCATCACATAAGTTTTGCTATGTTGTATTTCCGTTAATCATTTGTGTCAAGGTATTTAATTTATCTTTTGATTTCTTTGACCCATTGGTGGTCCAGAAGCATGCTTAATTTCCATATATTTGCAAATTTTCCAGTTTTTTTCTTAGGGCTGATTTCTAGTTTCATGGCATTGTGGTCAGAAAAAAAGTGCTTGATACTTACTAAGATCTGTTTTGTGGCCTAACATATGCTCTATTCTGGAGAATGTTCCATGAAAGAGTGTGTATTCTCTTGCCTTTAAGTGGAGTGTTCTGTATGTGTCTGTTAAGTCCATTTCATCTGATGTGTCATTTAAGGCTAATGTTTCCTTATTGGCGTTTTTTTTTTTTTTTTTTTTTTGGTCTGGATCACCTATCTATTGATACAAATGGGATATAGAAGGCCCCTAAAGTTGTATTGCTATATTTTTTTCCCTTTAGATTAACATTTAGGTGCTTCTATGTTACGTGCATAAGTATTTATAAATGTTATATCCTCTAGCTGGATTGACCTTTTATTTTGTTCTATGATGATTGTCTTTGCCTCTTATTACAGATTGTGTCTTTAAAGTCTAATTTATCTGTAGAAGTGCAACCACCCCTGCTTCCTTTTCATTTCCTTTTGCATGAAATATCTTTTTCCATCCCTTCACTTTCAGTCTGTGTGGGTCCTTAAAGCTGAAATGAGTCCTGTAGGCAGCATATAGTTGGGTCTTGTTTTTTTCTAATCTATTCATCCCCTTTATGTCTTTTGAATGGAGAATTTAGTCCATTAACATGTAATTGATCAGTATGGACTTGGCATTTTGTTAATTGTTTTCTGATTCACTTGTTCCTTTTCTTGCTCTCTTCATTTGTGATTTGATGATTTTCTGTAGTGGTATTCTTTGATAACTTTTTCTTTTATGTGTCTATTGTGGGCTTTTGCTTGTGATTAACATGAGGCTTACATGAAACATATTTATAACAGTCAATTTTAAATTCATAACAAAGTTTGAACACATTCTAAACCTTTACATTTTTACTGCCTCATGTCATGTTTTTGATATGCTAATTCACATCTTATTTTATGTATCCATTAACAAATTATTGTAGTTATTTTTACTACTTTTGTCTTTTAAATTTCACACTAGTTTTATAAGTAATTAACCTACTACCACTACAACAGATTATTCTGAATATATATATTTGACCAGTAATATTTATACCTTTATAGATTTTCCTGTTGCAAATTAGTGCCCTTTTCTTGCAGCATCTTTAACATTTTTTGTAAGACAGGTCTGGTGGTGATGAAATCCTTTAGCTTTTCCTTACCTGGAAAACTTTGTCTCCAATTTTTAATGACAACTTTGTTGGGTATTCTTGGTTGGCAGGTTTTTTCTTTCAACACTTTGAATGTTTTATGCCACTCCCTTCTTGCCTACAAAGTAGTTTTTTTCTGCTGGAAAAAAAAATTGCTAATAGTCTTATTGAGGTTCCCTTGTATGTAATAGGTTTTTGGTTTGTTTTTTTTTTTCCTCTCGCTGCTTTTAAGTTTCTCTCCTTTTCTTTAGCTTTTTGTTGTTGTTGTTACTTATTTACATCCAAATTAGTTAGCATATAGTGCAACAATGATTTCAGGAGTAGATTCCTTAATGCCCCTTATCTATTTAGTCCATCCCCCGCCCCCCTGCCCGCCACAACCCCTCCAGTAACCCTCTGCTTGTTCTCCATATTTAAGAGTCTCTTATGTTTTGTCCCCGTCCCTGTTTTTATATTATTTTTGCTTCCCTTCTCTTGTGTTCATCTGCTCTGTGTCTTAAAGTCCTCCTATGAGTGAAGTCATATGATATTTGTCTTTCTCTCACTAATTTCACTTAGCATAATACCATCTAGTTCCATCCACATAGTTGCAAATGGCAAGATATCATTCTTTTTGATTGCTGAGTAATACTCCATTGTATACATATACTGCTTCTTTATCCATTCATTCATCGATGGACATTGGGCTCTTTGCATACTTTGGCTATTGTCGATAGTGCTGCTATAAACATTGGGGTACATGTGCCCCTTCGAAACAGCATACCTGTATTCCTTGGATAAATACCTAGTAGTGCAATTGCTGGGTCGTAGGGTAATTCTATTTTTAATTTTTTGAGGAATCTTCACACTGTTTTCCAGAGTGGCTGCACCAGCTTGCATTCCCACCAGCAGTGCAAAAGAGATCCTCTTTCTCCACATCCTCGCCAGCATCTGTTGTTGCCTGAGTTGTTAATGTTAACCATTCTGACAGGTGTGAGATGGCATTTCATTGTGATGATGAATGACGTTGAGCATTTTTTTTATGTGTCGTTTGGCCATCTGGATGTCTTCTTTGGAGAAGTGTCTATTCATGTCTTTTGCCCATTTCTTCACTGGATTGTTTTTTTTGGGGTGTTGAGTTTGATAAGTTCTTTATGGACTTTGGATACTAACCCTTTATCTGATATGTCGTTTGCAAATATCTTCTCCCATTCTGTCGGTTGCCTTTTAGTTTTGTGGATTGTTTCCTTTGCTGTGCAGAAGCTTTTTATTTTGATGAGATCCCAATAGTTCATTTTTGCTTTTGTTTCCCTTGCCTCTGGAGACGTGTTGAGTAAGAAGTTGCTGCAGCCAAGGTCAAAGAGGTTTTTGCCTGCTTTCTCCTCGAGGATTCTGATGGCTTCCCATCTTATATTTAGGTCTTTCACCCATTTTGAGTTTACTTTTGTGTATGGTGTAAGAAAGTGGTCCGGGTTCATTTTTCTGCATGTTGCTGTCTAGTTTTCCCAGCACCACTTGCTAAAGAGGCTGTCTTCATTCCACTGGATATTCTTTCCTGCTTTGTCAAAGATTAGTTGGCCATACGTTGGAGGGTCCATTTCTGGGTTCTCTATTCTGTTCCATTGATCTGAGTGTCTGCTTTTGTGCCAGTACCATGCTCTCTTGATGATTACAGCTTTGTAATACAGCTTGATGTCTGGGATTGTGATGCCTCCTGCTTTGGTTTTCTTTCTCAAGATTGCTTTGGCTATTCAGGTTCTTTTCTGGTTCCATACAAATTTTAGGATTGTTTGTTCTAGCTCTGTGAAAAATGCTGGTGTTATTTTGATAGAGATTGCTCTCCTTGTCTTTAACTTTTGACAACTTAGTGTGTCTTTGTGTGGGTCTCTTTGGATTCATCTTATTTGGAACCCTGACCTTCCTGCATATAGATATCTATTTCCTTCCCCAGGTTAGGAAACTTTTTAGCCATTATTTCCTTAAATAAGCTTTCTGCCCCTTTCTATTTTCCTTTTGGGATATCTCTAATGTAAATATTGGCCTGCTTGATGTTGTCACATAAATTCCTTAAAAGTTAACATCACTCATTTTTCATTTTGTTCCTCTCATTGGGTGAATTGTTCTGTCCTGTCTTTGAACTTATTGATCTTTTTTCTACTTTGTGTAGTGTGCTGTTGAACCCCTTTATTGAATTTTCTAGCTCAGTTATTGTATTCTTCAACTCTGATTTGTTGAGTCCTTTCTTAGATTTTCTTTGTTGAAATTCTCCCTTTGTTTATGCATTATTCTCCTGACCTTGGTAACTACCTTTGACTGTTAGTCTTGATGGAGTGGCCTCATGTAGGAGGTTGAACCTTACTAGTTAATCCTGCCCTAGACCTGTGTTGTCTCTCTCACCTTTGTGATAATCCAAGCAGTCATCTTTGTTCTTAGTGGCTCCTGGTAGTGGAGGGTGAGCCAAGACTTGGCAGTGAATCTCTGTCAACACCTAAATGTAGGCTTATTGGAAGCTGGACCCTCAGACAGAAACTTTCAAAATAGGCCAATATGCTGGGGTGCCTGGGTGGCTTAATTGGTTGCGCATTCAGCTCAGGTCATGATCATACATTCCATGAGTTCGAGCCCTGCATCGGGCTCCTTGCTGTCAGCACAGAGTCTGCTCTAGATCCTCTGTCCCTCACTCTCTCTGCCCCTCCCCCACTTGTGCTCCCTCTCAAAAACAAATAAACATTAAAAAATACATATGCCAATATATCTCTTTCAGGAGAAGCCTGGAGATTAGTGTTTGTTCTCTCTGCACTGAGCCCTGGAGGCACAGTCCGTTAAGAACCGTTTGTTTCCTACTGTCCCATTGAACCTGTGAACATAAGCCCTGATAGCTACCAGACTCTCAGGGGTGTATTCTTTGAGCAGGAGCTACAAAAAGTGGGGTACCAGATGTATACAGAAGCTCCTTATTTAGAGCTATCCTTGGGGAGGAGCAGAGGTACAGTGTAAAGATGGTACCCGCTGGCCTCCCTGGCCTCTGGAGAAGATTGTATTCAGCTTCTAGATATATATTAAATTAGAAGGTTGGCCCTCGAGTCTTAGCTTTTAATATGTGGAGATAGGCCTCCCTTATGGAAGGACTGGACATCTAATTCTACTGTCTGTACCATGCCTTAGGATGGTTAAGAACTGTGTTTATTACAGTCCTGTGAAACCCACAAATGTAAGTTCTGCTGGCCACCAAAGTCAGGCAGCCTAATGGTGCCTCTCCTGAGTGACCGCTATAATACCTGGGGTGCCAAATGTGAGCACAAGCTCCTTTCTGGGAGATAATAGTGACCTGGAGTGAGGCAGAGGGCAAAGATGGCACCTGCTGGCTTTCCCAGTCTCTGGAGAGTATCCCAGTTAGCTCCTGGATAGTGTTACATTGGAAGCCTGTGCCTCAGGCCATAGGTCTTAAGATAAGCAAATAGGCCTCTTAAGGAAGAACTGGGGACTTTAATTCTGCTTTTCTGTGCTGGGTCCTGAGGGTAGAGGGATAGTCATGGTGAGTCCATGTTGTCAAAAACTGTTTCTTAGCTTGCTATAGCCTTGTAGGTCTCATAGACACAACCTCCACTGGCTTTCAGTACCAGATGTTTTGAAGGCTCATATTTCAGGTGGAAATCTTAAAAGCTGCGGCACCAGATAAGAGGTCTAAACCCTTTACTTCTCAGGGAAGAGCTTGGAGTTGTGAATTCCTTCCCAGTTGTGTGACGCAGCACTGGGGGTGAGGTTTATGACAAGACTGTGTCTCCACCTCTCCTACCAATTTTGATGTGTTTTTTTTTTCATTCACCCATGTGTAAGAGTCACTCAACTAGTTTCTATATTTCTTTCAAAGGAAATTGTTCTGTGTGTAGCTATAGATTTGGTATGTCTGCAGGAAGAGAGGAGTTCAGGAGTCCTGTGTGTCACCATCTTGAACCAGAACTGTAAAAGCTTAACCTTTTCCCTCCTACCCCTTATTTTCTCAAATCTTAATCCAAGACCATTTGTTTTCAGTTGATTTATCTTCCCTATAAGAGCAACCTTTTTTTTTCTTGCTTTTTTTTTAAACACAGGTATGTATATCTCTTATTGAATTAGTGTCCTTGTATTCTTTTTTTTTTTTTTTTTACGTTCATTTATTTTTGAGAGAGACAGAACATGATTGGGAGAGGGGCAGAGAGAGAGGGAGACACAGAATCTGAATCAGGCTCCAGGCTCTGAGCTGTCAGCACAGAGCCTGACATGGGGCTTAAACCCATGAACCGTGAGATCATGACCTGAGCTGAAGTCAGACACTTAACCTACTAAGCCATCCAGGTGCCCCAAGAGCAACCATTTCTCAATGTGTCTGCTGAGCTCTTTGCCCCCAAAAGGTCTGTTCGCTGGGAATGGATACTGGGGCCAACACTGCTGGTTACCTGATAAAACCACTCTCCCTCTCTTATCCTTCCCGTACTCTAAAATCCTGATTTGGTTTTCCATTCTTATCCTTCAGAGGAGAATGAATCCCTCTCTAGCCCCATTTGGCCAAGTCATAATTTGTCTAAGACTTAGACTCTAAGTCATTGGTTCTGTATTCTGTGTATTGAAACCATCTGGGAAGTTTTAAAAATGCCACCAAAATCCCACCTGGGGCTCTTAGGCGCCCTCAGGAGCAGTGGCTTGGCTGTCCTTTCCCTTGGCAAGTGATAGGCTTTAGGTATGGTCATGTGATGCTAAACTGGCCAATGGAATCTGGGATGGTCCTCTACGTTAAACCCAGAAGTTATGACTTGGGGGTGTTCTTTTTCAGTCTCTGGAGGTGATTGTCTGCCTGTGCCCCAAGGTGAAAGAACTTTGTTTAATTTAGCAAGTGATCTCACATTTGACCCTCACACTGTCCTCTGAGGTAATTAGTAGCCCAATGTTGATGATTCTTCCCATTTTACGGTCAGGGAAACTAAGGTTCACAGAAACTTGAGTACTTTCTCCCCAATGACCATAGCTAGTAGCAGCAAAGCCAGAATAAACCCAGCTCAGCCTAGTCTCAGAGACCATGATTTTCAGCCTATTACCTGGGGTGTGCTGATAAGCTATCAAATCCAAAACAAACATCTAAAACATTTTGATTAGTAAATGCTTAAAAACGTTCATTATATATTCTCACTATGCCCAATTTTAGGGTATAACGTGAATACCGAATACTAATTTTGGAAGCGTTTTGCACAATCGATTCTTGTGAGCCTGTATGAGCCAGCTCCAGCAAGCCACTAGAAAATGGGGCAAGTGCTTAAACCCGGTCTTTGGTGCTAAGAACCACATTTCTCACCAACTTCCTAAACAGAGCTTTCTCTTAACACATGTCTCCCTAGAGCAGATCTTTATGCTAGAGTTCTGCCTTGTTAAGAAGGATGCTTAGCTCTTGTTCCTAGAAGGCAGATAAGCACTATGAGGGACCAACCAATAAGTGTGAACTTCAGAGGTTTTCTAATGTCTCCAAGATGCCAATGATGCAGACAGGAGTCCCAGAGGGCTACTTACCATTCTTTGTTTTAATGAGCCAGAGAGCCCCTCCCATCGCCTCATCTCTTTGCCAGCTGAGCTGCTATGCATGTTGTGCACACTTGCTGAGTGCCACCCCACCCCCCACCAGTGCTGTGCACAGACTCATTACTGTGTGAAACGTCAGAAACCTGGGCATATGGCCAGTGGAAACCTTATGGTAGGCCAACTCCAGGCCTGCCCCAGTGGGCCAGGGGAAACAACAGTATTATGGTGTGCTTGCTAAGCCCCTTCCAAACTGTGGCATGATAGTCTCTTGAAGGTTGGCAGGGCCCTCTCTGTCCAGTCTGACCTCCTGTCCCTCATCCCATCAAGAGTTGTAGACCGTTTGAAGATGTACTTACCAGTGATGGTAAACTCCCTCCCTCCCAAGGAAGTTGATTACACATTTGAGAACCTTTGTGAAAAAAGTTTATTTTTGTGCTAAAACAAATTCTGTCATCCCCGTTGCAGCCTGACAGCCTTGTTCTAACCCTGGGGCTATAAATTACCAGGGTAGTTTCTCTCCACATGGAAGATACCAGTCAGGATAGACCAGGTTATGCTAGAGTGATGAATGACTGCCATAATCTCGGTGACATTAAATAATAGTAAAAGTAACTATTTCTTGCTCATGCAAAGTGTCCATCAAAGGTTGGCTAAGGGCTTGTTGGTGTTAATCACTTGGGACACAGGCTCTCAGAGCCCAGTTGTCATCTCTCAACACAGCCATTCACTGGAGGAAAGAGTCTGATTTGCTGTAAGGAAACGACAGTCTCTCCGCAGCAGTGAACTGTTCTACTTTGCAAATATTGTACATCATTCTTCTCTTCTTGGCTAGAACTGTCCATGTGGCCTCACCTGTCCATATAGCGAGGCTCCCGTTATGTACTCAGGAGGCAGAGAGCTGGAAATACTCAGAGTAGCCTTAATGATCACCACAATAGTTTTTCATATATTTGAAGGTAGTTAGGACATTCTCCTGCCTTTCTCCTCAGGCTCCCCACTTCGGTTGACATCACTATTGTGTTCCATACTTTTTGCTCCCTTCATCACTCAATTGGCATTCCTCTGAATATGGTGGAGTTTTGTATCTCCCCATGCTGGTGTCTGGAGCTGAGTCTGGTTTTCTAGGCACAGTCTAATCTTGGCAGAGCTCAGTGGGGCTTATCATTTCCCTCATCTGAGACCCCATGGCTAGGCCTTTGGAGCCTAAGATTACAATTTTATCTTCGTGGCAGCCACAATACCCTGCTGTTGTATATTCACTGGACTGTAAGCTCCAAGATGGTGGGGTCTGACTTGACTTGGTGTAGTATCCGCATCACTTGGGAAAAGATCTGATTAAATCCCAATCTGTTGAATACATATATTGAATTCATTATTTTCCTCAAATTTTTTACTCATCAAGTCTTAACTCCATCTTGTTCTGACATAGTTTTTTTCAGACTCCAATATAGGCTATATTTTTTTACATTGGGTCTAGCATATAGCTTTGAAAGAATACTGTAGGAGTCAAAAAGATGTGTTTAATATGCAGCTCTGATTCTGTCATTCAGTAGCACATATTTCTTAAGCACCTACAATGTGCCAGGTGCCCTGGATAGAATTATGAGGAAGACCAAAGGCCCCCATCCCACCGAGTAGGTTAATTCAGACAAACAATATAACCTCTCTGGTGCAATCCATGAATGCAAGGATCTTTGGATGTCTTTTTCACTCTAGTTTTCCCAGCAACAAGACTATGCCTGGCATATAGTCAGTGCTCAAATAAATATCAGTTGAATAAGTAAATGGATCGCTAAGCTATAGTTTGCTCCTCTGTGTCAGAATCTGCTTGGAGGGCAGGTAGAGTTTGATAGTAGCTTTTTGTCCCATGGTTTAATTTTTGTATTTTGTCATGATATTGCTTATTTGATAAACTGAAAGAAAGCTGTGAAATTTGTCATGTTTACTGTCAAGGGTGTAGAGGTTATGTAAGGTTGTAGAACACTATTCCAGATTAGTATCAATCTATTAATTATCATACTGAGATTACCATTATCCATTAAATCCAGCTTGGCCACAGGTTACTAAGATTTTGTCACACATGTTGCTGAAGCTCAAGTATGTGAAACCTATCCTATGCTTCTGATCAACTAGTTTAGAAACCATCCAAGAAAATGAGATTAGACTTTCCAGACTTACTTTTATGAGCCCCTGTACAGTCCTGGGCATGAGTACTCCTGCTGCTCATAAATGACTGCTTAAATAATTCTGTCCTACAAGTTTGCCTGTACTTACCTGAATGCTTTATATAATCTCTTTATTTACTTGGACTACAATTCATTTTATCAATGACTCGGGCAATCTTCTTATCTATGACTTTTGTGAGCTTTTTATCTTGAAAATCACTTTCCACAAGGAAGAAAAGGAAGGAGAGCTGAGAAATCTTCATTCATTGTGCTTTATTATCAGTTTCTAGAAGGGGGCTTATCTTCTAGATCTTGTGCTGATCTTTAGGAAGTCATTTTTCCTTTCCATGTATGAATAAGTATGAGAAGGCAATTAGGTATGAGAGATTAGTATGTGATTTTAGGGGCAAGTGATCTGTAGGAACATAAAGGGAATTTGGGAGCGGGTGTATGGGTGTGCTAGAGTGCGAAAGTTGCACAGAGATGGACAGGGAGGCAATCTGAGTGATGGAGTTTTGTGTGGGCAAGGGCAATGTGGCATTGGCTTCTACTGGTAGAGGCTGATCAACCATACCCTTCTGTTCACCTTTAGTCTTGACAACACAAGGCTAGAAGAACTTGAGGGATCATCTAGGTTTTGACCAGCACTGTCAGGTCAAACAACTACTAGATTATCCCTTGTTTCTAATTGGAAATGTCCTGTCTCAACCTCTGCAACCCATTTGAATGTTTGACTATACTCAGTGCCTACACAGTCTTTACTCTGTCTAGCTGGAATTCTTCCAGCTATGGTCCAAGCCCTTAGAAGAACAAAACCTCTGTGGCATTAGAACTGCCTTCGTGGCATAAGAAAGGCAGCCCTGGGTGGTGTGGAAGGGTATTGTATGAGGACAGGGGTGTGCTGCCCAGTTCCTAATAAGAATACACAGGACTTCAGGGCCTCTGATTATGTTAGAAATCATCTTCACAGCTATCTTTGTATAGGAAAACAAATCCCTTGGTTCTAGTGGCTTCAAACCCTAAGGGATGCCATGACCTAGGGAACATCTTGAGCACACCTCCTCTTCTCTGTGAACTGGTCCACAGGCATGTTGAGTGTCCACAGCGTGACCAGCAGGTACTGGTATTGGGCTATAGTCTCTGTTATCGGTCAGTAGGGAGTTAAATGTGCCTTCAGGTTAAATCTGGAAGAACAAAAGAATTCCTGAAAGGTTTGAGGGAGGAGCTACTTGAGGGAAAACCATGGATATACCTTAGCCTCTTTTTTAGAGTGAGCTGCACAATTTCAAGCATGATCCTGCATGCCAATCAGGGCAGGATGAAATCCAAACAGCCTAAAGGAAGTTTTTAAGAATCTCCTGAGAAATTTCTGCAGCCAATAAGTTAGAAAAGTAAAACCCCTCCAACTTGGAGCTGGCCCAGCACCCCTGTCAAGGTGGGGGGATGGGCTGTATGAGGAACACGGGTGTCCCATTCTGCCCGTTTTGTGGTAGACCTCCCATGCAACCTTCCTTTGGTCTTCTGGAACCGCTGACCAATAATTGCTAATACTGATTGAGCATGTTCTATGTCCCAGTCCTGGGTTAAGTCCTTGGCATAGACTATTACAGCTAATTTCCGCAGTAGTAATTCAAGGCAGGCAGGTGCCATTCTTTTTCACAAATGAGACCTAGGGAAAAGAACACATTTTCCCCAAAACCTACAGTATATGGCAACCCAGTGCAGAGGTCTATGCCGTTCTCAGGTCAGTACTGTTAACCCCTGGGAGTAGGCAGGATGGCTCTCCCAGGCTGCCTGTGCCAGGGTAGGAGCTGACAGGGTGATGCCGAAGATGCAGACATACATGGGAGAAATATCAAGGCAAAGGCCACTTCTGGGCTCTCAAATGTGCGAATCAATTTCATGTAGTCTTGGTGGTTGGAAAACTCTGTGACTAGTCAAACTCAAAAAAAAAAAATCAAATGCTAGAGGAGGGAAGAGTGTGCAGAATTGATTTCCTCACTGGGGTGAGTGAGGAAGGTGGCAGAAGAGGGGAAGAAACACCTGACGGGGAGAGGAAGTGATGGGGGGCAGCTGGGGCAGGAGGAAGCTGAGGGTGGCACTCTTAGTTTTGGTTCTACTTCACAGGAAGGGAGGGAGACTGCAAACCCCTTGCATAGCTGCACTCTGGTCCACTGTGTCCAGCCTGCAACTCCGTTCAGAGGAACATATGTCCACAGGGTTCATTTCCACTGCAAATGCCCAGGCTGTTATCTCAGTCTTATCCTCAGATGATGTACAATAAGTTATAGGACCCACTGACTCAGCACCAAGGGCATTTTCCATTTTAAGTCAGTACAGCCCGATTAAGCAATCAGGATGACCAAATCTGGGAATAAAGATTACAAAGTTTTATGGTGTTGACCCACGATAGGGGCAAGGCCAAATCATGTGTGGCTGACATATTTTCAAGGCAACATACACCTAGTTAAGATCAATAAATGATAAATGGTCTTTCTTTCTTTTTCTTTCTTTGCCACTAAGCTCTATCAGCTCATCCCAGTTAAGATCAATAAATGATAAATGGTCTTCCTTCCTTCCTTCCTTCCTTCCTTCCTTCCTTCCTTCCTTTCTTTCATGTTCTTTGCCACAAAGCTCTATCAGCTCTCTGTAGCTGCCAAGGTAGGTTCCACTCTACAAGCCTTCTTCCCAGTGATGCCATGGCGGGGATGCGAGATGTTATTGAAACAAGAGGTGCCTCTGGGGCAGTGGGGAGGGTGGTGAGGAAAGGACTGGAAGCCCCACCAAGGGTCAGAGGTTCCCTAGGGGTTCAGATGGGGTTTGTAAGGTTCAGTATGACTCAGACTATTTCCTCCTCAGTAGGGAGGCCCAGACCCTGATTGCATCACTTTGGCCTGCCCCAGGCCCTGTGAGGGGGGATTAGCGGTTCTAGGCCCTTTACATGCAAATCATATAGTCTCCTGCTGCTAAATGTTTCTGCAGACAGGATGACTAATACTGCCCTGACCAGCTGGTATTTTATCTAGTGCTCCCTGCTAATTCTGGTTTACACCCTATTTATTTTCAAAACCTCAAAAAGTAGGAAAACTAAAATTGGCCTTAATAGAAGACCTTCACCAGTATGACTAAAAAAGTAGGGATTCTGGAGTTCAACTGCCTGGTTCAAATCCTGACATTAATGCTTTAGCTGTAGGACTTGGGACAAGTTCCTTAATCTCTGTGCCTCAATTTCCCTATGTGTACAATGGAGAGTGCCTACCACTTGGGGTACTGAATGAGTGAATGCACTTAAAGTGTTTGGAACAGGGCCTCACACAGAACAAATATGAACTAAACGTTAGTCCTTATTAAGTGAAAACCTCTTCTGTAGTCAAAGCAAGTGCTTGTAGTTAGTCTCCTTTTAAAGACTCAAGCCCACATGTCTACTTCAGTGGGGAATAGCTTGGACAAGTAGGGACAGATGGGCATGGGGATGAGGACGAGCTGGGGAGGACAGGAGGGTGATAAGACCTGAGGATTTTTCAAGATTCCTTATCCAAGAGGCAAGATGGTAACCGGAGGGAAGGGTAAATGTGACCTTGTCTTGACCTCCATGCTGTCAGCTGAGCTGGGGGAACACCGCAGCCCGAGCAGACGCAGCATCTGCTGATCAAGTGGCTTGTGTCCAGTCTATTGCAGGAAGTATGGGCGGGTGACCTTGTGATCCTCAGGATAGAAGATTAAGGAGAATGGATTAAACATGTGAAGGGGAGCCCTAACCCTGGACTTGGAGACTCCTGGTGTTTTAGGTAAATATCCTGTAACTCTTTTCTCTCCCCTCCCATAAAAGAGGGAGGAGGAAGAAGCACTGGAAATCATCTCATAGCATGATCATTGGTGTTCCATTGGGGTAGGCCTGGAATTAAAGGAATGGACTTAAAGCCAACTATAGGGGAATCCAGGTAGCAGGTTTGAATAGGTTATGAAGAGAAAAGCTGCCGAGTTGATTTCAGACTCACTAAAGAGGACATCTGGGTCCTTGGGCTATAATGGATTTTGTAAACAAACACAGGAAGCATACTTTGTTGATCTTATATCGGTGTGAAATAAAGCATATTGGGTGGATCATCAGCTCCACACAGCACTAGAAGATTGAGCTGCAATGTAGCCATGAAAGTTCCTGTTCACCCCCCTACCCCCGCAAATAGAAAAATCCCTCCCTTTCCATTAGTCTGTTGGATTAGAACTTCTGAGCTTTGGACTCTAGATGCATTCCTTTACCAAGTCTGAAACCTTTGGGCAACCAACTAAACTTCTGAGTCTTTCTCTTATTTGTAAAAGGTCCCATGGTATTCACATTGGAAGTAGTGGTAAAATGACCTGAAGATGTAATGAAATTATGCAGGTTGAGTGTGCCTATGAACTGCTCCGTGCTAAACAAAAGCAAAAGGAGGCTGCTAGTGACTATTGATTCAAACGACCTTTTTTAGGGGCGCCTGGGTGTCAGGTAAGCATCGGACTTCGGCTCAGGTCATGATCTCGCAGTTTGGGAGGTCGAGCCCCGCATTGGGCTCTGTGCTGACAGCTCGGAGCCTGGAGCCTGCTTCAGATTCCGTGTCTCCATCTCTCTCTGCCTCTCCTCCCCTCTCCCCCCTCCCTCAAAAATAAACATCCGTTTTTAGCTTGCAGTATAAATAAAGAGCCCAGGGCAGAGATTTTGAATATTGGCTAGCTACCCCTTAGCTGCTCTGTAATTCCTCATCCTGTTTGTAGAGGGAGGCCATGTTCTGGTCAATTTGACGTGTGCCCCTTCATCTCTTTCTTCCTTGCTATATTTTCCAGATGGCATATTTATAAGCTAGAAGCAGACCATTGAACTTGCACTATACTTTCTCATTCACATAAACATTATGCCTAGGCACTAAGATACTGCAGCAATGTTTAGCAGTTATCACCCTGACTCAGAACAGAAGTTTTGGTCAGTAATAGGCTATGTCCACTTAAGGGACACACAAGTTATACTAACCTTTTGTGTATTTGCTTTAAGGGCCCTATGCATTCTGCTTAGAACTTTTAAGTAGATCTCTCCTTTCCTAGTGGGGATAGGACAAATCGTCCTGGACAAAAAGTTTCCTTTTGCTACAAAATGCGTTTATTTCCAGACAGACAAAATTCTCCAACTGCATATAATGAGTACATAAAGTCCTTCTTTTGATAAATGTCCTTTTATAAGAGCCATTTCTAATTATTAAAATGCATACCAAACATTCGTCTCTTAAAATATAACTTAAATAACCTGCTAATGTAGGAGTCCTGAGTGGCGTGCGATTCTTCACCGAGTTCAGAGCCGTATCCACACGTGGTCCCAAAATGAGATTTCACAAGTCAGCAGGCAGCAAACGTGTCCAGCTCACCTGCTGGTGGGAGGAGTAGTTGCCGTGGTGGCCGCGAGCCCTCTTACGTGGAAAAAGTCATGTGCGGACAAAGAAGCATGATATACGCAATGTGGAGGCGGCATTTCACAGAATGCAAACACCATTCAGGTAAAGAAGTGGACTGGAGAAGGAAAGTTCAGGGAACACAAGTCTGTTTGCATTAGTAGGTGTCATGGCACCGTCTCACTGGGCACTCCATAAATATCCATTAAAGTAAGTATAAGACCAGAAGCTGGAACAGTTGTCTTGGTGCCCAACATCTGTTTTCAAGATAGGGCTTGAAGTTGTTTGACGGATGCTCTTTTGTTTCCTCAGAGTACATCATTCTCTTTGGATAGTCCATTTCCTTATCTTCAAATTCTTGATTAGCATTTACAGACTTCTGGCACACTGCTAGTATTCGGGACTCCCTGGCTTAACGGAGAGCACAGAGTGGTCCATATGAAATCTTGATTTGTCTTTGGAAGTAAAGAGCTGCTGTGGCTCACTTTCTCGGATCTAGGTGATTCTTCACACCTTCTCTTGAGTTGATTCCTTTTGATATCCCAAGCCCAAAGTAGCCATGGAACCTCCTAGGTGGAGCAGATTTCTTCATGAAATCTCCTTCCGGTATCAACTATTTCCAGTACCACGGCTCCCTCAGGACGTGAAAGAGCTGAAGCTCTGTCCTTCAGAGTTTTCCACCCGTTCTCTGAAGGTAAGGTTCTTGCTCTAAGGCTGATACTAGGGAATGCCCCACAAAGGAAATTCCTGGAAAATCTGTATCCCCTTGTGATTCATTCTCTGTAAGGCTAAGGTTGTAATTCTGGAGACACAAAGGAAAAGTTTCTAAATTCATCCTGGTTAATCATAGGAAGATGCCCCTCATCAATTGGGGTTAAAACTGGCTCTTCCTTAATGAAGTCAGGGTCAAAATTACTGACATCTTCTCGGGATTTCTGTCAAAAGGAAACAAGTATTAGTTTGGGGGCACGTGAGACTTCCTCATCTTCCCTGGGCCTGTGCCTGTTCCAGGGAGGTCCAAGAATGGCACTGAAACTCTCTCAGTAGCATTATTTACAGTTATGACAGTTATGGCTAAAGAGCACTGTATTGTAATTCTGCTGCACTGTGTATGGTATGGCATCTGGTAACCACCAGTTCACGAACCCCATGAAAATCGTACTGAGGAGGCCGGCCTTAGGTTGGGAGGCAAAGCAATTAATTTGGTCACCTGAACCAGGTGTCTCTATCACCCTTTACTCTGCATTTCACTAAGGTGCCACTTCTCAACAGGTCTTGCTGAAGGCCGCACACACTTGGTTGTCAACAGAGTGTAAGTTCACACTTGCCTCACCTATTGTTTATACACAGGGCTATGTGTGTTCTTGAAAGATGGGCAAGTGCGGAATTTAGGAAACCACTGCCTCTCCCTTTATTCACCAGTTGGATCCGTGATGCCCTGCTGGCAAAGCCTTCCCTCATCCCCAAGGAGTTGGCAGGGGGAGACCCATTAAAGGAAGTGGCTTTACGGCTGGGTGTCTGGTGTCCAATCTTATGGACTGTTACAGATTAAGCTAGCTGTGCATTTGGAAATGTTGATATTTTACATCTTTATAAACCAATGCTGAAAAGATCATTTCTTCCATTCTCTCCTATCTCGAACCATGGATGAGAAAGAGCTTAGTTCTCCAACCAAGAGCTAGACCACTCTCAGGAATGCTACACGGATCAGCTGCCTTGCTTGGGAAGGTACCCCTGGTGCTGCCAGCATTTCTCCAGTCAAAAGGGGTTTGGCCTGAGCTCTGTGCTGCAGTAACTGATACAGGCCCAGGCTCTCCAAGCCAAGGAGCCAGGTTTGGTGAGGTGGGTAGGGCAGTGCTTTACCTACCCTTTCTCCTTCTCTGGGGGCTTGGGAAATCCACCCTAAGGAGCTTGAGGACACTGTAGAGGAACAATAAATTTCTCATTCCAACTCGTTTGGGGAAATCTGGAACATTTTAGGCCTCTTAGATGGCAGAAAGTGCAAACTTTGGTTAAGAGAGGATGGGGCCAGGGCAAGCAAGAGGTGAAAACTTTGAGAGAAGTAACCAGTACAGGGAGAGATGCTGCTTCAAGGGCATACCTCCTTCTGGGTGAGGCTGCCCTGAAAAATGTCAGGCTGAATTTCTGGTTTGGTTATTCCATAGGGGACCATCCCATTGCTCAACAGATTCTTAAAGACATTTGAAGAAAGAAAGTCTACTCTGCTGGTCTTGGACACTTACGATTCTGGGTCTAAAAGGTGGTTCTACTTGGCGATGGTTCAGCTGGGCCCAGTCGATTTCCTTAAAGAAAGGATGCCTCAGGATGGCATGCTCACCACCCTGAGTCAGGCTGCCTAGGCGCATGGTGGGGTTCTTGGTCATGAACTGAAAGGGGGAGAAAGAGAGTCAATCATTCAATAATCTACAGCAAGTATGTCACAAGATGGTAGGCATCAGTTCTGGCAGAGGAGCCCATGTGAGGCCTTCTGGCTGATCTTGCTTAACAAGCTGAATTTTCCATTATGGGCAGGACAGCCAACATGAATCATCCCTTAAGGCGCAATTGCTTGTGTGTATTTATGGCCTTCGCCACTTCCATTTCAGACGTGGCCACTAAAATAAAGCTGAAGGGTCCAGTTTTCTTTACTGTAAATACCATGTATTTTTCTTTCCCTTTTAAAGGGACTCTTTATAAAATAGTGTGCCCTTCTCCCACACTGCAGTTGTAGACAACCCACAGCTTATGAATAGGGCTACTTTTAAGAACAGCTGTGCCATTTTTTGAGGCCCTGACGAGTCGGCCAGGATTCCCGCTCTCTGACAAGACCACAGGGAGAAGAGGGAGAGTCATTCTTTTGAAGACCTGTGGGAAGAAGCTGTGAGAGTTTAAAAAAAAAAAACAAAAGTTGGCCACTTTTCTTTATGCAACAAAGATGCTCCTTTTCCTCCTGCCCATTTTGAAATGTTTAATGATTCAGAATCCTACTTAGACCATTTAAGCAATGTGTGTATAATAGGTGTATATATATATATCATATATACACCTGGATCATATATATATAATTACATATGATATATATATCACATATATATATACACACACACACACACATACCTATTATAATCCTTTGCATATCAACTGGGAAGCTCCCTTGAGGCTGAGCCCCTGTCAAGGTATTTGGAACTAAGTCTACTTTGACAAAAAGGCCAGTAAGGTGTTCTGATCATGTCTTAACCAAGAATTTGTACAGGAGAACTCAGCTTTTCAGGGCCAGAATGTGATTTTTTATTTTCAAGACACGTAAGATAATTTAACCTTGTGTTTTCAAAATAAAAGTTGCCTTGGATTAAAAAGTGTTTTAAAATTTAAATCAAGTTATCTTTAAGAACACTCCCAAACACTGCTTTCCAAATTTGATTTGTGAGCACAAAAGTAATGCTGTGTTCATACAACTTGCTTTAGAGTGGAACTTCTAGAGTCAATGAAAAGCCAATCTTGTTGAAGGTGTGCAGACATGAAAAGGTAGTGTTTGGAGGTGGCCATCCCTGCTAGGCCAGGTGTCCAAAGCTGCAACGCATCCAGTGTTGGTTTGAATAAAAATGGAGGGAGAAGGCTGTAAAAAGCCCTAAGCAAATCTGACCGGACAGACCTCTGAAGAAAATTTTAAAAAGCCCTCCAAGGGAGCTAATAAAAAAATGCAGATGCTGATGGGGTCTAATAGCTTTTCCTCTCTTCTACTGACCATGACTGCAAGGCCATTGGTGATGGTGGACTGGAGGGGAAACCCGAAAGGAAAAGGGGCTTTCAGAGCTACACTGATCCAATTGGGGCAGTTAGCACTCCAGGCATGTACAGTGGTCAATGGATTTAGGAAGTACATGTCTCATAAATAGTTCTGTAAAAGTGAGGTCTTCATGCTGCTTGGGTTCTTGTGGCTCAGCCTGTGCATTCAGAAAGGAAGGGGAAAATATATACACAAGAAAAAAGGAGTAGGTTCCCTCCTTAGGAACATTAATGGGATACAATCCCTGATGGAGTAGGCATGTATTTGAAGAGCTAATTTACAAGGATGGTAAAACAGACTCAGATGGCTTGTGGGAAATTCCCAGGCCTGCCAACGATGAGTGCAGAGGGCATCTTGTGTGTGGGTACAACTTGTTCTTCTGGACAAGAGGAACAGTGCATGGCTCTCAATGCCAGGGTGGCAAAAGCCCAGTGTCCATTCTTCCTTGCCCTTGGCACTGAAGCCAAGCTTCCAAGGGATACTGTGGAAAGGAACTCCGCGAGGGAAAATAAACCAAATCACAACTGTTCTTCCTCTAAAAATGGAAATGGAGGCAGTCAGAATAACCCTTTCACTAGCTTTATACTTTCTCTTAGGTTCTGGGAAGTCCTGAATAACCAAGCAGTTTTGTTTTGACTTTTAATATATTGTCCTAAGCCCTTTAGATACAGCTATTCTACACTTAAAAGGGGGATCCATTTACAAAGGTTTACATGGTGTCTACTGTATGCAAGGCAGTGACCTAGCTATTGTGGGGATGTAGATGACAAAGACAGTGTCTCCCCATGAGGAGCTGATGAAGTGGGGAAGAGGCCAGAAAAGTTTATGGGCAATCACAACTGGGTGGAATGAAAAGAGCAGAATGTGTAGGAGCTTGGAAGAGGGGTCTGGTCATGAGAAGGCAAGTAATGGCCTCATGGAAGAGGTAGCTATTTGCTGAGAGAGGAGGTAGATGAATAGAAGGAACGCAGGCATGAACAAAGATGACAGTTGCTCCCAGGAGCCAGCACAGGTACATCCAAACACCTGGTATGCTGCAGTATGACTGGTGCATTGAACCAGTATGACTGGTTGAAGATCTGGGAGAGGGGCAGCCCATCGGAGCCACCAACATCCTATGGAAAGATGAGTGGTAAGAGCTGGCGGGTGAGGTAGGAGATGACTCTAGCCACAGTGGACTGAATCAGTCAACGAAGAGATAAGAGATGGTAGGTGAACAGTGAAGAGGTTGAGAAAATAGCTGAGAAGACTGGAAAAGTTCAGAAACTAGAAAGGTTTCTGGTTAGTGGCAAGGAAAAGTTAGGAGCAAGTCCTAGTAGGCTTGTGGAAGAATGGACACAATCCCACACTTGTTGGCCTTGCAGTGAAGGGGCAAACAGGAGGGCAGGGTCACAAGGTCTGCTCTGGCTGCCTGATGGAGGGGTAGTATTGGATAGCAGAGATAGGTAATGAAAGGCAATAGATTGTGGGTAGTATTAATAGAAATAGTAACAGTAGTAACAGCAGTATTTGGGGGGAATGAAACAAAACCAGCATTTCTCAAGACCTAACGGTGTGCAGATCTGGGATGCTGAGCTCAGCTTTGCATTTGAGGTATGCAGACATCCTCAGGAGATGACTAGTCCTGTAAATCCAGGATTCAGGCCAGGATTAGAGCTCTAACTCTCTGAGACCTCAACATTTGGTGTGAGGGCAAGAGAGGAAAGGGTAGGCAAGATTGTGGAGAAGGAGAGAGAGAGAGTATAGCTGTAAGACCAGCCCCAGGCCTCAGACCTCTTACTTGGCTCACACAACAGGTTTTAAAATAATTTTAATTACTTGTCAAATATTTAAAAACTAGGAAATGTCAACTTTAAAGTCAAGTTTTCCAATTTCTCTTGGAAAATAGGATGTTCTGGAACACTAAACCCGTACTTCTTGATATAAATGGCCTAAAGTCTAGCAGTAGCTGCTTTTTTTTTTTTTTTTTTTTTTTGGTGGAGCATATGATCCTTAGCCACATGCCCCACCATTCCCTATTGCCTCACCCTAGCTGGCTTCACTCACTGACTCTATATGGCTCTGAGACCTGGCATAGTGATAGAAAAAATGCTGGGGTGGGGCTTCTGGTCCAAGATGGCAACATAGGAAGACCGTGAACTGACCTCATCCATGGACATACCAAATCTACACCTATCAAAGCAATTCCTCCTGAAGAGAAACTGAGGACTGACTGACCAGCTTCTGCACAATAAAAGATCAAAACATGAAAACATAATAAAGGGAATACCCAATGGTGCAAACTACAGTGGGGAAGAATAGTTATGGAGGGACTTTGGGTAGATTCAGCTGCCCTGAAGCACTGAAAAAAACACCATTTTAAAGCACAACTAGAATATAAAGCATTCAGCCCTAGAACCCTGACAAATGGCAAGACACAAAATCTCCCCAGGTTGGAGGGGCTGGTGTGTGTTATTCGCAATCCCTTTATACCTTGGTAACATGGAGAGCAAGGCCCAGTGTCTTGGTGAACCTTCTACTTCAGTGAGCCCCAGGCCTTTAGCCCACACCAGCCCCAGCTATCACACCAAGGTGGCCCCAGAATGGTGTATATCAGGATGCTTCTGGTCAGCACTCACTACAGATCTAGAACAGGATAAAGCAAAGCCCCCCAAGCTTAACAGCAAAAAGAAAAATGAATTAAAAAAAAGATGAAGGAATCTCTTGGATAACATCAAACAAACATTTGCATAATAGGGGTCCCAGAAGAAGAGAAGAGAGAGAGAAATGGGAAAAAACCTAGACATCCAGGTTCAGGAAGCACAGAGAGCTGCAAACAAGATGAACCCAAGAAGAACCCATGATGTGTCACATCATGACACATAATTAAAATGTCAAGGATTAAAGATAGAGAACTGAAAAAGTATCAGGAGAGAAGCAACTAGTTAATTACATGAGGCTATCAGCTGGTTTTTTAGCAGAAAGTTTGCAGACCAGAAAGGAGTAGCATGATAGATTCATAGTGCCAAGAGATAAAAACCTAAAACCAAGAATACTCTAAACATCAAGATTCCTGATCTCTTCAATTCTGAATGGTAATTTTCCAAATAAAAGTTAAAGGAGTTCATCAACATTAAACTGGCCTTATAAGAAACATTAAAGGGACTACTTTTTGGGGGGTGGGGGAGAGAGGGGGGAGAGAATCTTAAGCAGGTTCCATGCTCAGCGTGGAGCCAGATGCAGGGTTTGATCCCATGACCCCAGGATCATGACCTGAAGTGAAATCAAGAATCAGATGCTTAACTGATTGAGTCAACCAGGCACCCTGGGGGACTTCTTTAAGTGCAAAACAAAAGGCCATAATTAGAATAAAATTATAAATAAAAGTAATGTAAAATATGACATATATATAAAACATGGAGCAGGGAGTGAAAAAAAAGTTTTAGAATATGTTTGAAGTTAAGGGACCATCAACTGCATATGGAACTCTGTATATTTAGGATGTTATATGAGCCTCATGGGTAACCACAAACCCAAAACCTATAATAGATACACAAAAAATAAAGATAAATAAAGCCAAGTAGTATATAATACTTGAAATCATCAATCACAAGGTAAGAGAGTAAGAAGGAAAAGAGTAGAACTACAAAGACAACCAGAAAACAATGAACAAATGGCAAAAAGATACATACCTATCAAGAATCACTTTAAATGGTCTAAATGCTGTAATTAAACGAAATAGGTCTTATTTTCTTATCCATTCCGCCATCCTAACTATGTGCTGCCTACAAAAGACTCACTTCAGAACTAAAAATACATGCAGACTGAAAGTGAGAGGAAGGAAAAAGAGTTCCATGCCAAAGGAAGTGAAGAAAAAAAGCAATACTTTTGTCAGCCAAATAGACTTTAAAACAAACGTTGCAACACAAGACAAAGAAGGGCATTACATAATCATGGAAGGATCAAGCCAACAACAGGGTAGGACAATTGTAAATATCTATGCACCCAACATTGAAGCACCTAAATACATCAAATGTTAACAGATATAAAAGGATAAATTGACAGGAATACAATGATGGTGGGGGACTTTAGCACCTCACTTATATGAATGGCTAGATCAGGCAGAAAATCAATAATAAAACAATGTTTTTGAAATGATACATTAGACCAGATGGACTTGATGGATATATATACACCATTCCATCCCCAAACGACAGAAGACACTCTTTTCAGGTACATATAGAACATTCTCCAGGGTAAATACATGTTAGGCCACAGTACAAGTCTCAATAGATTTAAGAAGATTAAAATCATATTGTGCAACTTTCCTGACCACACCAGTATGAAACTAGCAATCACAAGAAAAAAAAATGGAAAAAACACAAACATGTCAAGGCTAAACAACATACTACTAAGCAACCTATGGGTTAAAGAAGAAATTAAAAAAAAAAAAAATACATGAAGACAAAAATAAAAACACAATAGTCCAAGGTGGGCCACAGCAAATGCAGTTCCAAGAGGGAAATTTATAGCAATACAGGCCTACCTCAAGAAAAATCTCAAGCAATCTAACCTTACACATAAAGAAACTAGAAAAAGAACAAAGTCCAAAGTTAGTAGAAGGAAGTTAATAAGATCTGAGAACAAAAATAAAAAAAAAAAAACCAGACTAAAAAAACAATGAAACCAAGAGCTCGTTCTTCGAAAAAATAAAATTGATCAACCTTTAGCTAGACTCATAAAGGATAAACAGAGGACCCAAACAAATCAGAAATGAGAGAGAAGTAACAACTGACACCACATAAATACAAAGAATCAGACTACTACAAAAAATAATATGCCAACAAACTGGACAACTTAGAAGAAAGACATGGATAAATTCCTAGAAACATAATCTTCCAAAACTCAACCTGGAATAGAATATCTGAACAGACCAATTATTAGTAATGAAGTTGAATCAGTAATCAAAAAGCTTCCAACAAACAAAACTTTAGGACCAGATGTCTTCACATGTGAATTCTACCAAACATTTAAAGAAAGTGTAATACCGGGGTGCCTCAGTGGCTCAGTCTGTTAAGCATCCAACTTTGGCTTAGGTCATGATCTCATGGTTTGTGAGTTCGAGCCCTGTATTGGGCTCTGTGCTGACAGCTCAGAGCCTGGAGCCTGCTTCAGATTCTGTGTCTCCTCCTCTCTCTGCACCTCCCATGCTCATGCTCTCTCTCTCAATAATAAATAAATGTTAAGAATTAAAAAAAGAAAAAAAGAAATGTAATACCTCTTTTTCTCAAACTACTCCATAAAATAGAAGAAGGAAAGCTTCCAAATGCATTCTCTGAGGCCAGCATTACCCAGATACCATAACAAACAAAGATGCAACAGTCCTATAATAACAAAATATTAGCAAACTGCATTCAACAATCCATTGAAAAAATCATTGATCACAATCAAACTGTATTTATTCTGGAGATGTAAAGATGGGTCAATATTTGTAAATTAATATGACGCATTAACAACGTGAAAAATAAAATTCATATCCTCTCAAAAGAGGCACAAAAGCATCTGACAAAATTCAACATTCATTCATGATAAAAACCCTCAGCAAAGTGGGTTTAGATCTAGGCAACATACCTCAACAAAAAAGGCCATATATGAAAAACCCACAGCTAACATCAAGTCAAGGGGAAAAAACAGGGCTTTTCCTCTAAGATCAGGAACAAGACAAGAATGTCCACTCTCACCACCTTCATAGTACTGAAAATCCTAGCTACAGTAATTTTCAAGAAAAATAAATAAAATGCATCCAAATTGGCAAGGAATAAGTTAAACTGTCACTATTTGCAGATGACATGATACTATACATAGTCTTCAGGGCTAAAAACTCCACCAAAAAAAAAAAAACTATGAAAAATAATAAATTCAGTAAAGTTGCAGGATACAAAATTAACACAGAGAAATGTGCTGGCATTTCTATATACTAATAACAAAGTAGCAGAAAGAGAAATTAAGAAAATAATTCCAAGGGCACCTGAGTGGCTGGCTCAGTCAGTTAAGGGTCCAACTTTGGCTCAGGTCATGATCTGGCAGTTCATGGGTTCGAGCTCCATGTCAGGCTCTGTGCTGACAGCTCAGGGCCTGGAGCTTGCTTCAGATTCTGTGTCTCCCTCTCTCTCTGCCTCTCCCTGACTCATGCTCTGTCTCTCAAAAATAAATAAACATTTAAAAACTAAAAAAAATTACATTCCAGTTACCATTTCATCAAAAAGAATAAAATCACTAGGAATAAACTTAACCAAGGAAGTTAAAGATCTGTACTCTGAAAAGCATAAAATATTGATGAAAGAAATTGAAGACCCCGCAAACAAATGGAAAGACATTCCATGCTCATGGATTGGACTAAGAACTAACATTGTTAAAATGTCCATACTACCCAGAGCAACCTACAGATTCAATAAAATCTCTATCAAAATACTAATAGTATTATTTTACAGAACTAAAACAAATAATCCTGAAGTTTGTATGGAACCACAAAAGACCCTGGATAGCCACAGCAATATTGAGAAAGACAAACAAAGCTGGAAGTATCACAATCCCAAATTCCAAGGTACACTGCAAAGCCGTTGTAATTAAAACAGTATGGTACTGGCACAGAAACAGACACATACTTCAGTAGGACAGAAAAGAGAGCACAGAAACCCATGCTTAGTTGATCAATTAATCTATGACAAAGGAGTAGCACAACAGGGAAAAGACGGTCTCTTTAATGGTACTGGGGATACTGGATAGCTACATTCAAAAGAATAAAACTGGACCACCTTCATACATCATATGCAAAAATAAAGTCAAAATGGGTTAAAGACCTAAATGTAAGACCTGAAACCATAAAATTCCTAGAAAAAAACATAGGTAGTAATCTCTTTGACACTGGCCTTAGCAACATTTTTCTAGATATGTCTCCTCAGGCAAGGGAAACAAAAGCAAAATAAATTATTAAGACTACATAAAAGTAAAAAGTTTTTTCACAATGAAGAGAACCATCAACGAAACAAAAAGTCAACCTACCAAATATAGCAGGAGAAGATATCTGCAAATGACATATCCAATAAGGGGTTAAGATCTCAACTGTAGAAAGGACTTACACAACCCAACCTCAGAAAACAAATAGTCCAATTAAAAATGAGCTGAGAACCTGAACAGACATTTCTCCAAAGACCTACAGATGGCTAACAGTCACATGAAAATATGCTCAACATCCCTCATCATCAGGGAAATGCAACTCAAACCCACGAACTATCACCTTTCACCTAGTCAGACTGGCTAGAATCAAAAACACAAGAAATATGTGCTGGCAAGGATGTGGAGAAAAAGGAACACTCATGCACTGTTGGTGGGAATGTAAACTGGTGTAGCCCATGTGGAAAAAACAGTATGGAGGTTCCTCAAGAAATCAAAAATAGAAATACCATATAATTCAGTAATTCTACTTCTGGGTATTTACCCAAAGGAAACAAAAACACTAATTCATAAAGATACATGCCAGCTCTATGTTTATAGCAGCAATAGATACAATAGCAAAGATACGGAAGCAACTCAAGTGGCCACTGAGATTAACAGATCAGGAAGAAGTGGTACAATGTACAATGGAGCATTACTCAGCCATAAAAAGAATGAGACCTTGCCATCTCTGACAACATGGATGGACCTGTAAGGTATTATGCTAAGTAAATAAGTCAGAGAAAGGCGAATACCATATGATTTCAGCTATATGTGGAATCTAAAAATTAAAACAAAAAACAGAAACAGAACCCAAAATACAGAGAACTGATGGTTACCAGAGGGGAGGCTGGGTCGGGGGGGGAGGGGGTGGCGGGCAAAATGGGTGAAGGCTAGTGGGATATATGGAATGAATAAGTCACAGTGATAAAAGGTACAGCACAGGGACCCTAATGAATGGTACTGTAATAGCATTGTATGGTGACAGGTGGTAGCTAACCTTGTGGTGAGCATATCATAACACAGACTTGTCAAATCACTATGTGGTACACCTGAAATTAATGTAACATTGTGTGTCAACTATACTTCAAAAAAAAAAAAAAAAAAAGGGAGGATGAATGAAACAGAAACCAGGACAGGGACCATCCCAAGGTGGAGATTATAGTCCCTTCATGACCAACCCTCCAAAGATGCAAAGAGGTGTATAGGGT
The DNA here is from genome assembly GCF_014898765.1 of Herpailurus yagouaroundi. Taxonomy (NCBI): domain Eukaryota; kingdom Metazoa; phylum Chordata; class Mammalia; order Carnivora; family Felidae; genus Herpailurus; species Herpailurus yagouaroundi. Next base: position 37,352,502 of record NW_024412396.1, on the reverse strand, counting down.
TGGGGATAGAGGGGACTTGTTGCTCTAGGCCAGGCACAGGACTCTCCCTAAACACTGTATTCCTGCTGCTGCGAACAGCAATGGCATAATTCTTTTGCAGAAAACTTCCTCTGTTTGCTTATGTCCCTAATGGGATTCAAATACCAAACAAATTAGCAACAATGTTGTTTGGAGCAATGTCTAGCCGCATCTAAGGTCATACTTAAACTTGCCTCAACTGACCTTTTCCCGACTGTGGTCCAAATGAGAAAGTCAGCCAAGGAGGAAAATAAAGTGACTTCATGAAAGATTATGGACACATTTACTAAAGGAAACAGGATATTTTCTAGGGTCAATAGAAGCACTTTATAAGCTGCAAAGAGTGAAGAGGCCAGGGTGGAAAATCTGATTCCACCCCAAATCTAACTGTCAAAGTAACTGGAGAATAGGGACAGGAGGGGGGTCAAGACTGGATGGTTTCATTGATATTCCCCTTCCTTCTGGAGTCCTCATTAAAATGGAATTTAACTAGAGGATACCGAAGCAACCTGAACTACATCTGCCCTGAGAATGAGAAAGTTAACAGTTCTTTCAAGGCTGCAGACAAGGCAAGACTACAGGGGAAAACAGTCACCTGTCCTCCTGAAGGTAGCTCTACAGTGAAGTGTAAGCAATTTAGGCCAGGTTTGTACCAGAATGTCCTGGGAAGCCTCCTGCACACCAAGGAAGGATATATGAAGGGTAGAAGAGCTCCTCTGATAATGCACAGAGGTTAACTGGTTAGGCTCTGCAGTTCAACTCCTTGTGTTTGTATACCAATTCTACCACTAATGAGCTGTGTGACCTTGTATAAATTTATTAACTTCTCTGGGCCTCAGATTCCTCAACTATAAAATGGAGATTTTCCTGTACTTCATAAGGTTGTTATGACAAGTAAATGCCTGGCACAAAGGAAGCCCTCAATAAATGTATTAGTAAGCATCTTGTTAAACCACGCGTAGGTCTATCCTGTTTTACCTGGAGTCAGGGGCATGGACTGAACGCCTCCAAGAGTAAGGTCTGAAGTTACCCTTGACCCTGAGGCTCAAGCAGCTCTCCTTGCTACTCAACGCTGCAGCCAGGAAAGATAAAACAAGGTCTGTTTTTGCTTTCACAGTGGGGCCATTGTGGTGGTCTCCAGAAAACAGTTTTTCTGACAGCAAAGATTCCTAAAGACCATCTTAAGACAAGAGATTCAAATAATACTCAGGTTTTATTGTGCAGGTGTATCCGCTTTAACAATAAAAGGGAGATACTGAACCCAGGATCAAGGATGCAATGGGGCAACTTCTTTGTGAATCTGGTGCCGGGGGCAGCATTCTGATGTGTCACAGGCTCTGCTACACAGGAGGAGGCTTTGGTTTTGAGTTGTTGAATGTTCTGGAGGATAGAGTTTAAACTAACTCCACATAATAACGTGTCTTGAGAGAACAGGATTCAAATGTACTTTGAAACTCATTAAAATGTAGGCAATGGCTATTTTTTCCTCTTTCAAAATCTGATTTCAGAGGAAGAGGACTAGTTATACAAATAGACCAATTAGTCTAATTAGATTTTCTTCCAGGAGGGAGAAAACACTGTATTTTCTCCTAATAATTGGATTTGGCTGTTGGACAAACAAAATGACCTTCTCCTTTCATTCAATTTCAGACCAAAGAGGCAGAAAGGGTTAATTCTGGCAAGTCGTGGGGAAGGAAACCATGCCACAGGACATTCCCATCAATATTCCAGCGAGATGCTCCTAAATGGGAAGAAGGCATTTTAAGGCTCTACAGATAATGCTGGGGAGGGAGTGCAGAGAAAGAACACAGGACACAGAATAGAATAGGATTCACAGCTATGTTGGCCAACCCCACCATAGGTGCATAGCTGATGGCCACCGTGGGGGTGACAAAGTGAATGCCGGTGTGTGCATGTTGCAGTCATATGTCTGTCTGTTGCCACTGTTTAGGCAGAATCTAACCTGGTTATGAAGACTACTCATGAACCACCCTTGTAGCCCTTCATGACAGCTGCAGTGGTGAGGCACAGACCTGGGAATGACCTAACCCAGGAGCACCATCCAGCCCAGAGCAGTGGTAAGAGGGACAAAGGGAGGCATGTGAATTAACTGACGGAGCAGCAAGGGAGGAGAGAGACACCCGGGCTTTGGCTTGGCATTGAGAAGTCACTTTTCCAAAGAAGAAGGCAGAGACAGACATTTAAACCTAAAATGAGACACAACAACCCATTGGGGGTGGGATGGGTCTTGGGGGCAGGTGGAAAGGATGATAGGTAATGGATTTTTTAAATATCTCTTGGGAGGCAAACTAATCTTCTCAAGTACAGTTCATTCTACAGAATGGTATTTCCATGGAATATTGGAAGAGCCAAGAGAGGGAGAGTTGTTCTAGCTTGTTCAGATTGGGTCTGAATGGAATTTACTAGGCAGGGTTGGAACTAGTAATCTGCACACTGCTGGCAATAGACCATCTTGCCATTCTCAAAGCATAGAGGGATCCAGATCTAGACTGATTTGGGCAGGGAGCAGCTGCAGGAGTAGGAAAAAGAATGGTACAAATTTTAAGATTGTTTGTTCTAGTTTTGTGAACAGCAATATTGGTGTTTGGATAGAGATTACATTGAATTTATAGATTGGGTAGTATCGACATTTAACATTAATTCTTCTAACCCATGAGCATGGTATATCTTTCCATTTATCTGTTTAAATTTGTATGGACACAAAAGACCCCCAATGGCCAAAGCAACCTTAAAAGAGAAGAACAAAGCTGGAGGTATCACAATCCCAAAATTAAAATTATACTACAAAGCTACAGTAATCAAAACAGGATGATACCAGCACAAAAACAGACAACAGATCAATGGAACAGAACCCAGAAATAAAACCACACTTATGTGGTTAATCTATGACAAAGGAGGCATGAATATATAGTCTCTTCAGTAAATGCTACTGAGAAAACTAGACAGCTACATGCAAAAGAATGAAACTACTTTCTTATACCATACCTAAAAATAAACTCAAAATGGACTAAAGACCTAAATATGAGACCAGAAACCATAAAACTCCTAGAAGAAAACACAAGCAATAATCTCTTGGATATTTGCCTTAGCAACATATTTATGGAGATGTCTCCTCAGACAAGGCAAACGAAAGTAAAATGAACTATTAGGAATACACCAAAAATAAAAAGCTTTTGCACAGTGAAGGAAACTATCAACAAAACAAAAAGGCAACGTACTGAATGGGAGAAGATATTTACAAATGATATATCCAATAAGGAGTTAATATCCAAAATACAGAAAAAACGTAAGACAAGTCAACATCAAAACCCCACAATCTGATTAAAAAATGGGCAGAGGACCTGAATAGACATTTTCTCAAAGAAGACCTACAGATGACCAACAGATATGAGAAGATGTGCAACATCACTAATCATCAGAGAAATGCAAATCAAAACCATAATGAGCTATTACCTCACACCTGTCAGGATGGCTAATGTCAAAAAGACAAGAAACAACAAGTGTTGATGAGGATGTGGATGGGGAAAAAGGAACCCTCATGCATTGTTGGTGGGAATGTAAACTGGTGCAGCCACTGTGGAAAACAGTATGGAGGTTCCTCAAAAAATAAAAATAAAAATAAAAATAGAAATACTGTATGATCCTGTAATTTCACCTCTGGGTATTTACCTGAAGGAAACAAAAACACTAATTTGAAAAGACATATGCATCTCTATGTTTACTGCAGCATTTTTTTGACAATAGCCAAGATATGGAAACAATCCAAGTTTTGATCAATAGATGAATGGGTAAAGAAGATGTGGTATACACGTATAATGGAATATCGCTCAACCATAAAAAGTAATGAGATGTTGCCATTAGTAACAACATGGATGGACCTAGATGGTATTATGCTAAGTATAATAAGTCAGACAGATACCATATGATTACACTTATATGTGGAATCTGAAAAACAAAACAAACAAAACCAGACACAGACTCCTAAATACGGAGAACAAACTGATGGTTGCCAGCGGAGGGATAGGCAAAATAAGTGAAGGGAATTAAGAGGTACAAACTTCCAGTTGTAAAACAAGTCACTGGAAGAAAAATATAACATAGGAAATATGTTTTGCAAGAAACAGATGGTAACTGTGCTTATCATGGTGACCATTTTGTAATGCATACAATTGTTGAATTCCTGTGTTGTAGACCTGAAACTAACATACTGTATGTTAACTATACTTCAATTTAAAAAATGGTATAGTTTTTGTAAATGTTGTAGCTTGATAAGTGGTAGCCGTTACTATTACTCTACATATATGTTCTTGCATTACAACAGGTATTGACTTAAGTGTTTCAAGTTCATTCTATAGAATATTTACAGCAACCCTGATTATCATTCCCTTTTTACATACTGGAAAACCGAGGAACAGTCCAATCTGTAACCTGTCCAAAGGCCACCCAGTTTGGGAGTGCTAGAGTTTCTATCTAGTACTAGAAACCTTTGCTTTCAGTCACTGTGCTAAACCACCTCTTGAGGCGACCAATCTTCTAATTTGTTTTCTGGATCAAAAACCAGTGTGGGCTGACAGGTCAGGAGGAATCATGGGATGACATTCAGGACTTCACCTGTGAAGGAGAATGCACAGCATTTTGTGTGCTTACTTATGTTATACTTCCTGTGCTGGCCCATGTGACCAGCAGGTACTAAGAGAAGGAGAGACAACAAATAGTCTTGAAAAGAACCCAAAGAATCCTTTAGTCTGACTACCTTGCTTTACTTTGAACAACAGAGGTCTTTATATTGGAGAAAAAAGGATAGAAAGGCACTGCTGATATTTTCAAACACCAGAAGAGGTGTCGGCCATAAGAAGCAGTTCCAAGTAGGAGAAATCTGTTTAGGGAGTTGGAGTTAAGGGAGCATATATAAGCTTATAAAAACAATTAAATTTAATACCCAATGCCATCAAGCGATAGAAAGAGCTTTGCTAGGAGGAACACGACTGTCTTACTGGAAACATTCAAAGAAGAACTTCCATGAGTTGTCAAGGATTCTGGATAACCTATCTGGCATCAGGTGGGAAGGGAGATCAATGCCTTTCATGGCTGGCCTATGCTAATATCAAGAGTCTACAATCTTATCCTATCTTTGGTCTCTTCTTAGTTTTATCGTTAAAATTCTGGGAGAGAAGAGCTGACATTTTGAAGATATACCTCCCTCAGCTAGAGAAGCCACATTTTCCTTGGGTCTCAAGTGGATTTGTCTTTATAAACAATAAAATGAAACAAAGCTTGGCCAAGCTAATCTCCTTGGGCGAGACACTGAAGAGGGCATGCGAGTATATATTTGAAAATGTCAATGGATCAACATCTTACTGCTAAGTTACTTGTAACTAATCTACATCAGAATATTCCGTATCTCCAGAGACACAGTATACAGTGTACTTTATTTCCTCCTCATGAAAGCCAGTATAATACCCTGTACTGTTGATCCTGTAATGGAGTAGAAACAGTGCTAAAGTCTGTAGTGAGTTTGTTGGCTATATTTCTCATGCTGTCAGTGACTGGAATCCAGCACCTTTTTTTGTGGGCAACTACTTAATTCCTTTTCAGTGCTCTTAACACTCTAATTTTCCTGTGTTTTATAATCATTATAGCTTCCCCTAAATCCCAAGTCATAAGACAATGTTGGTTTAAAAAAAGGTAAAGGTCAGAGGTGGGTCCCAGAGACAGAAAAGCCCAAGGTCAGACACTTGTGCCAACACCAATGTTGTTGGCCAAGATGGTTTTATTCCTGGCAAACCAGTCTCAAGCAGCTCTGACTGACAGGTCAGGTTTCACTGCTCTCCAGTAACTCCCAAGAGTTAAAGGAAAAGGAAGCTCTATTCACCGTAGCCACTACCACTTGTTTTCAGGTGTGATCCCCTGAAATGTAGCTATTTAAAGGAAGCAAGTACTAAACAAGGATCCTCTAGAGGACACTACACAATGCCTTTTATTTCCTCCTGATGGAACCCAGGCCAATACTTGTCTTTACCTAGGAGAGACACTATCTTTGGTGTCTGAACCAAAAGTAACTATCAACAGCTAAAGATTATTGGTCTTTGATAGTTGGAAAGGGCACATGAAAGAAAATAAGTGTACGAGTTCTGTTCACAAGAGTTTTTCCAGCTTAAAACAAAAAGCTCTTCTGACCCACATTTCTTGGTTAGCAAACTACCACATCAAAAGGGTTTCCATGCTCATTTTATAAAACCTCTGACATCTTCATTCTCCTGGCTGAGATATGGAGACTGAAGAGGCAAGTGGTGGAGGGAACACCTGGGTGGCTCGGTTGGTTGAGAGTCTAACTCTTGATTTCAGCTCAGGTCATGATCCCAGGGTCATAGGATTGAGTCCCACATTGGGCTCTGTGCTCAGCACAGAGCCTGCTTAAGATTCTCTCTCTGCCTCTGCCCTTCTCCTCCACTCACATGTGCTCTCTCTCTCACTCTAAAACAAAATCTAAAAATAAAAAAAAAAATTGAAAAAATGGGACACCTGGGTGGCTCAGTAGGTTAAGTGCCCGACTTCAAGTACTGATCTCACAGCTTGTGGGTTTGAGCCCCATGTTGGGCTCTATGCTGACAGCTCAGAGCCTGGAGCCTGCTTCTCTCTCTGCCCCTCCCCTGCTCATACTCTGTCTCTCTCTGTCTCAAAAATAAACATTAAAAAAAAAAATAAAAAATAAATTAAAATAAATTAAAAATTTAAAAAAAAATAGGCAAGTGGTATATTTTAATGGAGTGGTAGTACTCCATTAAAAAAATGCTTCACACTGCCAGCTACAAATAAAACACCAGGACCTCTATTCCTAGTAAACATATAAGCTAAAATAAGGGGGAAGGAAGCTGAGTACAGTAAGTTTAATAAAATATGATTTTTAAAATGTCAAAAAGTCTATGGGAAGATCAACGTGCTACTGTTTTCCTATCTTCTGCCAACACTCGCATTGATCTATCTGTAAGAAAATGGTTCATTTCTGAAAGGTGTTCATTGCACTAGCAGTTACAGTAAGAGGTCTGTGGAGCAGCTCCATTTCCTCATATGGGAACACCAGTCCCGGTGTTAACCATCTCTCTTGCTAAAGAATCATTCAGTAAATTTCTTTTGGATTTTCCCCATCACAGTGTTTGAAACATCAGTTCTAATGATCCACAGTTAGATCCTCTACCTTAATCTGGTCCCAGTTTTTCCTCCACTTCCTCAGCCTCCTCCTGGCTGACCACCTCCCTTGAGCATCTCAACTTCTGCCAGGAGAGGAGTAGGAAACGGAGAGGGTCAAATTCAATGCTGCTCTCATCAACTGCCTGGTGACAGACGTGGGACACACTCATGGCTAAAAGAGGCTCCCAGCACTGATTGTGATTCCCCCTTTGTGCACAGAGGCAAACAGGATTCCTGCAGACAATGCAGATGATGAAATCTGATAGGTGTGATGACAGGTAAACCCACACAAGTACACACACTTTAATTTCTATAAAGCTTAAGAACAAAAGCACTCTGTAATCTCGCTCTAATGCCAAGTTTACAATGCCTCCTGAACTGACAAAGGTGACTCAGGAGAGTGCACCAAACTCCTTTCAGCACTTATTTAACCTGGCCACCTGTGTGAGCTCACAGAAAAGGGCATTGACTCCACCTGAGTCAGCACTGAGCCTCGTGATCCCTCCGAGGAGAGGAGATGATTTAGTACAAAGGAACACTCACCTCACAGAAAGGCCATCACCTTCCTAAGCTCTTTGGATTCGTGAGGACTTCCCCAAGTCTCTCTTTCTGGAGCTACACGAAGGCAAAACTCAGTGCAACCATAGAAACTCTAAGCAAACTGTGTTATGATTATTAGCATTTGGGGATAATTTAGTGCCAGTTAAGGAAACTCAGCCAACAGAAAGCATGCATTATTCTAAAACCAAGTTAAAAAAAACATTTAAAAAATCATTTTTCAAGTCATAAATCTGGAATGCTTTTACACAAGTGTGTCTTCATATTTCTTTTCTGTGTTAACTTCTATGGGTATTGCCAGTTTTTATAATCTATGAGAGCTAATGGGTGGGATTGTTTTGCTTTTGGGGCTTGGACATATGAGCATTTCACATACACATTTAAAGGGACGATGAGAAATGAGAGACAAAAAAGCAAACAAGAAAAATGGTCTTCCCGTTGCAGTTTTTTTGAGTGCGTGCAATGGGTATTTTGAGTTTTAAGGATCATGGTTAATGATTTGGGGTTTTTTTCCGAGTAGAAGTCCTGGGCTCAACTGTGTATGTTCCAGTTCCCCTCTCCCAATGGTTCTGTGCCCCAAGGGTGTCCTCACAAACAAGTCCTCTGCCTCCATCCACGTCTATGTGAAATGTTTAAACATCCTCACACAAGGAACTTAAAACTCCACAATCTTGGGGGTGGGGGTAAAGGTGATGATAGGAAGGGCTAGGGTAGGAAAGTAACACTGGGAGTTCTGTTGGCTGGGGCCAAGCCTGTTCAACCACTCACTTTCTGTGGAACATGGGGCAAGAATACCCCCTCACCCTTGATTCAGGGGACTCACTGACATTATTACACCATATGAAGCCACAAGATCCTTAACACCTGAATCTATGGTGTGCTATATAAATGGGTATCCAAACAGTTTCCAGAGATGATAATAATGCCTTCCATTCTTAAAAAGTTTATTTTTGAGATAGAGATAGAGAGCAGGGGAGGGGCAGAGAGAGAGAGAGAGAGAGAGAGAGAGAGAGAGAGAGAGAGAAAGGGAGAGAGAGTATCCCAAGCAATTTCCATGCTGTCAGAGCATATGTGGGGCTCAAACTCACCAACTGTGAGATCATGACCTGAGCTGAAATCAAGAGTCAGACAATTAACCAACTGAGCCACCCAGGTACCCCTAAATACCTTCCATTTTAAAAGGTAAAAAGAAATTCAAACAGTATTTCCTTTTGAAGGAAAAAAAAAAAAGGCAAGCAAAATATCCAGCAGACACCAATTCCAGGAACAGTGCTGACCTTATGTGCTAAAGAGAAAAGCATCAGGAAATCTCAGGAAGCCAAATAGGGATGGCCCACCAACTGAGAGTGGTGGGGGGAGCTGACGTGAAGGGCTGGCTTGAGATCTTGGCCCTTCCTGCCTTGGTGGGAAAGGGAGGACCCAGCCCACAAGAAAGAATCCCACAGGACAGGAGGGGAGCAGCTCGGGGCAGAGCTCACCAGTGAGGGCTCTCTTCTTCCTTGTTCTTTGTAAAAAAAAAAAAAAAAAAAAAGAAATCATTCTTTGGGATACATTTAGCTTATCAACTTGGGGCTGAGGTATACTTCTTGGGAAGGTACAGAGACTGTTCATGGATGTTGAAGAATGAGAATGCTAAAATCTGATTAATTATGTAGCATAAAAATGACCAGGATGATATAGACTCCCAGTCCAGGACCTTGAGACTCTTACTGGCAATCAAAAGGCATAGCTGGACCCAGATCCACTGTTAATGAAATATTTCATGACAAATTCAAAACTAAACTGAAAAAAAGAAAAAAAAAGATGTAGCTGGATTGGCCAGATAGCTGCTATGTGGCTCACATTATTTCTTCTGTTTGTATATTTGTATTGTGAAACGATTTTGATGCATTAATGAAGGCCAAGTTCATTTTACACAGTCTGTAATGTGTGTGTACCTACATATACATATATAATCAACGTTATAAAAGTTCTAAGTATGTATGTATACATATGTGCCTGTGTATGTGCACATATACACAACACATAACATTGATTGATTGAAAAATTGTACTATTATGGGAGTTTTCCTTTTTCAAAAATTTTTTTTAAAGGTTTATTCATTTTTCAGAGGCAGAGAGAGACTGAGTGTGAGGTGGAGAGGGGCAGAGAGAGAGAGGGAGACACAGAATCTGAAGCAGGTTCCGGGCTCTGAGGTGTCAGCACAGAGCCCGATGCAGGGCTTGAACTCAAGGACCATAAGATCATGACCTGAGCCGAAGTAGGACACTTAACCGACTGAGCCCCCCAGGCGCCCCCGGAAATTTTCAAACATACACAAATCTGTAACCATCATGCAGCCTTGACACTTACTATACACGCCCAATCTTGTTTCATCTGTTCCACTCTACTACCCCTGGATTACTGCGAAAAAATAATCCTAGATATTTCACTTGCAAATGCTTCTGTCCGCTCTACAGTATCTCTTTATAACTATTCAGGATGATCTATTAAACATGAAAAAAACAATTTTGTGACTCATACTTGCTTGAAATCCTTCAATGACTTATCTTGGCCATCCTTCACATGGCCTCCAGTGTCCTTCACACACAGCGTCATCTCCTACAACCCCAATAGCCCTACCCCTTTGCTCACTACAGTCCGGCCCCACTGCCAGAGAGATACTCAAATGGATTCTATCTCAAGATCTTTGTGTACTTCTTGAACCTGACTAGCTTCTCTTCAGCCTTTGGTTTCAGCTTAAATGTCATTTCCTCAGGATGGCCTCCCTCGATGACCTAGATTGGGTTACATCGACCTGCTATATCTTCTCAAAGCACCTTAGACTTAAAAAAAAAAAAAAAATCAAATTGTTAAGTATATTGTTATTTGTATAATTTCTTTTGTGAACATCTTTTTTCCTTCCTATTCCTGCTGGACTTAAATTCCTTGAGGGCAAGGACAATGTCTGTCATGGTCCTCGCTGCACCTCCAGCCCCTTGTGTAGTACCTGAACACAGCAGAACCATGGCTGCTATGCATATATGCATGGATACATGCCTGTTAAATGAATAAGTGAATCAGTATCTGTGTGGCTATTTACATCCCCCATAGGTGTCTTTGGTTTGGACAGAAACTCCTGGAAAAACACAATACAGTTCTCTCTGGAATAAAAATTCAACCCAGCCTCGTGTACAATTTAGCACTTAATGACCTTGGTGATGTTGGTGGATCTTGATCAAGGAGAGAGGGTGATGATAACGACACCTCTCAGTATGCTATGAAATTACTACTCATAACTCGGCAATACTAAGAACTTAACTCCCGTATCGTGCGTGCCACTTCGAAAGTGCTTTCATGTGTACTCCCTCATTTGAAGTGGGTACCAGTGGTGTCATCATCCCTGCTTTGCAGAGAGAGACTGAAGAGCCGTGGCAGAGGGGGAATGAGGCTGCGTGCCTCTCAGACTAGTGCGTGTTTCTTCCACTCTATCGTGTGAAGTCGGTTCACCTCTCTGGGTCTCGGCTTCATCTGCCAATGAGGGATTTAGACAAACTGCTTTTTAAAGATTTTTTTCATCTCAGCAATTCTGTGTGTATGTTTCTAATAGTCACCATGCTCTAAAAATTAAGGGTAATGACAAGTGATTGCAGTCCAAAACTTAGCTTGGAGGACCTCCTGACAGTTTTTAGGACCATGCAAGACACCAGCCAATGGAGTCAACATTCAACATTAGGAACTCTTGATGTCACCAAGTTCCCAGAATTATAGGCGGTCACAAAATCCTGGAAAAGGGCTTGAAGTCAATATTTTTAAAGAAAGCAATGTGCCTTATCTAGAACTGGAATTGCACAACGGAATAAAGGCTTGTTCAGAGTCCTTAAAAATGTCTCAGCTTATCAAACTTCTAACATAGATGGACTCCCCAAGCCCTCCGTTATCTGGCAGAGGACCATTTGTTCCTACTGAGCCAGTACCACTCAAAAGTTACTGCAGACAACAGTTTGTGAATAAATCACATTGTAAAACCATTGGCCTATTTCGCCACAAGTAAAACTAGTAGACACGTTTTAGATTTGGATGTTTATACAACCTGAAGTCATCCCTTCCTAACCTCCTCACTGAATCCTCTTCCACTGTCACCCCTTGAGCCCTGGTGGGCCCTAAGCCCCATCCTCCAACCTCCTTTTATTCTTCAGCCTGTACCCTAGTCATGTTTGCACCCGTGTTCTTACTGGTCTGGGTTTTTCTTTTATTTTTTAAAAAACCTGTGGTATAATATACAGAACATGATATTTACCTTCTGAACCACTTTTAAGTGTGTAGCACATTAGCACAGTCACACTGTTGGGCATCTATCACTACCCATCCATCTCCAGAACTTTTTCCATCCTCCAAAACTGAAACTCCATACCCCTTACGCACTACCTCCCCACGTCCCGCCTCCTAGTCCCTGGCAAACACCATTTTGCTTTTTGTCTCTATAGATTTGACATTCTAGGTCATTCTAGGTCCCCCATATAAGAGGAATCATACATTTGTCCTTTGTGTTTAGCTTATTTCATTAAGCATGCCTTCAAAGTCCATCCATGCTGTAACATGTATCAAAATTTCCTTCCTTTTTAAAGCTGAATAATAATCCATTGTATGCTTATTACCACATTGTGTTTATCCATTCATCTGTCAATGAACATTTGGATTGTTTCCACCTTTTTGACATTGTGAATACTGCTGCCATAAACATTGGTGTACAAATATCTGTTCAAGTTCCTCTTTCATTTCTTTTGGCGATATATCCAGAAATGGAATTGCTGGATCATGTGGTAATTTTAGGTTTAATTTTTTGAGAAACTGCCTGCCATATTGTTTTCCACAGTGGCTACACCATTTTATATTCCCGCGAATAATGCACAAGTATTCTAATTTGTTTCAAGAAATGTGCTTAATGGCCTTTGGTGAGTCACAATTTCTCCGGGCCTCAGTTTCCTTATCTATAAAATGGGGGGATCAGAATAGACAACAGACAATCTCTAAGGTTTCTCCTAGCAGTAAAAAACTGTATTGGCCTAATTAAATCAAGTTGCAATTAAAGCCAGAAAGTAGTCTGAATGGTTTATAAGCATGACTTGATACCTTAAGCTCTTTTCCTAACACAAGACACAAAGTAATCATTTTTCAAAGGACAGAGTCGAACAACGATTTCATGCATCCAGCTTTCATTAATGACATGAGTGGCCACCTCCTGAGCATCTAATCTATGCCGGACACTGTTCCAAGTATCCCCTGCACACTATCTCATACCCTAGTTGTACAGATGAGGAAACTGAGGCATGGCAAAATTAAGCCATTTGCCAAAGATAACACAGCTAGTGAGTGAAAGAGCCACGATTTGTCCTTGGACAGCTCTGCTATGGAGGCAGGTTCTTCACCACCACACCCAGACGAAGCCTTTCCTTCTTGGTGAACGAAGCCTTTCCTCAAGTCTTGAGTGCTCTTAACTGTTTTCTTGCTTTTCCTTGATCACACTTCCATTTAAATGTCTCAGCCCTCTGCAGAGGAGAGCTGCATTTCCTCAGCTATGGCATTTAAGCTTTTTATTTTTAGGCATAGAGGCTGAAATGTACAAAAGTGTCCCAGAAATCCTCTGGGTAAATGTATTTTAGTAATTTTATCAGATACCTTTTTCAAGGGTTTCCCAGAAAATCACTTTTAAGGAATGCTCCTTGAAGAAAGAAGAAATCGAATGTTGAAGGTGTTCTGGACAATAATCTTATGACGTGGGTTTTATTACCTTGAGTTTGTAAGCAAGGACACCAGGATTCAGAAAGGTGCAGTAACTACCAAGGTCACTGAGCCAAAATATAATAGAGCTAGGAGGTAAGCCTGTCACCAAGGAAAGCCCATGCTCCTTCCTCCAGGGAGACACCCCACAGAGAACACAGAATGACACTTAGGAAAACCAGTGCAAGGTCAATGACACATCACGACCTCAGGTTCTGTCTCTACCCAGCTGAGCAACTGGTATCTGAAAGAAAACTAAAAGGAAGTGAAGAGGTTCACAGTTTCCCAAAAAGCGAAACTGCAAGGGGAGGGAACAAGTCAGTCTCCAGTGAAGATTAGGTTCACTTTAGGCACCAGAGGTTCAGTTTTCTCTTAGAACAAAGACTGTGGAGGGAGAATGTTTCTGGATAACCTATATTCACATTACCAAAAAATATTTTTACACACATCAAATATATCTTTTAAAGTAATTGGATTTACCTGCTTAAGAAGAAGCTATCTTAATAGTTCCATATGGATCTTAATCTTGACTTAGTACTGATTCTAGGTTTCGCAGGGATTGAATGAGGGAGCTAAGATCTAGGTCCCAGATTTAGTTGGGAAGAATTCTCTCAAGAGGATTCTGAAATACTGGAATACAGTTAAGGACTACTGCAGTTTTGAAGAAAAAAATCAAAAGAAGCAGATGTGAGTGAAGTCCAACTCAAATGATGAGGCCTCAAGATTTCCTCTGGATCCAGACAAAAGAGAGGAGATATTTATCGGAGAAACGCTGAACTGGATTGTTAACCCTATAGAGAGAACATGAAAGTTTCCTAAGGCACAGACTGACTTATTTCCTGCACTTCATGGTAGCAAGCATAATGACATTCATACACCATGTGAACAAGACACATTTCTTTATACTTTGAACTAGTACTTTCATTTGAATCATAAACTCTGGGGTTTTCTTTTACATTTTAAAAATGCTGAATCAGGGGTGCCTGGGTGGCTCAGTCGGTTGAGTGTCTGACTCTTGATTTCACCTCAGGTCATGACTTCTGGTTCATGAGATAGAGCCCTGTGTCAGGCTCTGTGCTGACAGTGGGTAGAGCCTGCTTGGGATTCTCTCTCTCTATCCCTCCCCTGCTCATGTTCTCTCTCTCTCTCTCTCAAAATAAATAAAACTTAAAAAATAATGCTAAATCAGCTACAGAAATTGAACTAAATATGTGCACTATGAAAAACCATTAATATAATGATGGTGGTTGTAGGCCACAGGGGTTTAGCAGGCCTTAAGAGCCAGATTATGGACCATGGTCCTGGGAAAGTAATAATGCAAAGCAAGCCTGATTCTGTAGCATGATCAGGTTGTGCTAAAGTAGCTTAGGTCATCAGAGTTAGCCGGAGCCAACCTCAGCAAGTGCTGCTCCCTTCCAGAAGTTAAACTTTAGGGCATGAATCCACAAAGAAAAGCCCTCCTTTGTATTTTATTCATAAAATTATAAAAGCCACATTCTTGGTTTCCTCAGTCTAAAACTTCTACTAACTCTACGACTCAGTTGTTCTTGCGGACATATGCCATTGTTAGGAGATATTTGGCAGAATCCAAAGTGACTTCACTTTTATTTCTATAGGAGATTAGTGTTTCCTCAATATCAGGGGGGTACTGGCACCTAGCCTTGGGAATCAAGTTACCAATTACAATTCACTTTGACGATATTTGCCTGAAAAGGATTTCTGTGATTATTTCGCTTTTAGTGATACGGAGAATTCTCAGGGACAATCGTGCCTTCAGCCAGTACACAGTGACCGGCATACAAAATGTTTTTGAGGGGCGCCTGGGTGGCGCAGTCGGTTAAGCGTCCGACTTCAGCCAGGTCACGATCTCGCAGTCCGTGAGTTCGAGCCCCGCATCGGGCTCTGGGCTGATGGCTCAGAGCCTGGAGCCTGCTTCCGATTCTGTGTCTCCCTCTCTCTCTGCCCCTCCCCTGTTCATGCTCTGCCTCTCTCTGTCCCAAAAATAAATAAAAAACGTTGAAAAAAAATTAAAAAAAAATGTTTTTGAAAAGGCACTGATCATATGACTGAAGATTTCTAAAAGGAGTCAAGTCTGTCAACATGATAGCCAATATTTCCCAAATTTTGTTTTTTTGCCTCAAATCACTGAAAAGGACATAACTTAAGGAAAGTAATTCTTATCCCATAGAAATTATCCAACAGAGAGAATGGATTGTTCTGATTTTTCCCTACTAGAAGAACTGAGCTTTTATTCACCTTTATTCCCCTATGCATACAGCAAGTGATAATACATGATTTGTAAATTCAACTAATGTGGTTATAGGAATGATCCAGATTACGTGTGCTTTTTTATTTTCAACATAAAAGCATCAAATCCAAGTTTCTTCCTCACTTCAAAATAAGGCTTCCAACATGGTACCTTAAATGCACACAAAAAAGACTTTTCATGATACATTAACTGCACTGCACCTGAATCTGGGCCTGGCACCTCACTTATTATTCATAAGAATGATATGAATGCAAAAGGAATCTGTAGAAGTTTGGAAAACCTCTCCTGGCTTCACCCAGCACGAAGGGAAAGGCCCCTTCACCCTGCTTCTTGGACACTGCAGACAGAAACAGTCAGTATGTAAACAAACCGGGGATAGCGTTCACGTGACCCAACACCCTGGCATGTCCTGACTGTATAAAGGAAGTGGATCATTTCACCTACACTAAAGTCACAGGTGTTAGAAATACTTGATAGGTGGCAAACAATGGTACCAACCGTTTGCATTTGGCCCAGAAAGAACTATTGCATAACAGAGGAAAACATTCCGAGAGAACTCATTCTTTGATTCTGCAATTTAAAACATATATTGCAGGGGCGCCTGGGTGGCTCAGTCGGTTAAGCGTCCGACTTCGGCTCAGGTCATGATCTCACAGTCCATGAGTTCAAGCCCTGCATCGGGCTCTGTGCTGACAGCTCAGAGCCTGGAGCCTGCTTCACATCCTGTGTCTCCCTCTCTCTCTGCCCCTTCCCTGCTCATGCTCTGTCTCTGTCTCAAAAATAAATAAACATTTAAAAAAAAATTAAAAAAAAAACACATATATTGCAGTTAGCACTGGGAGCTTACTATGGGAAGGTACTGAAAAAACACAAGCAGCACACACGGCCAGCTGGTATGCAGCCGGCCCAACCTGGCTAGGTAAGCCAGACTTACAGATTTCAGGATCCCTGTGGCATCTTCATGGAGCCATGTTGGGTAAACCACTTCATCGTTCAGTATGGCTTCAAAGAGGTCATCTTCGTTCTCTGCCTCAAAGGGGGCGTGACCACACAGCATCTCGTAGAGCAACACGCCCATTGCCCACCAATCTACTGCAGGTCCGTAGAGCATTTCCTGGAGGATCTGTGTGAAGAAGGCAATGTGAGAAGTGCTTTGCACATCTGATTAACAAATGTGTCCTTAAAGACTAGGGAAAATGTTGGATTAGGAAATATCAAAGTAAACAAAAATGCACATTTCATGCTATCTCTAGAGACTGGTCCGTTTTCTCTGTGGTTCAACTCAGAGGACTTCTCATCCAGGTGATCAAACATTTATGGCCTGTTTCAGCCTAGGTAATGGTACGTGTGCAGATCCAAAACAGAAAGGGTGTTGGCACTGCATCCCTATAGAGGGAGGAAAATACTGGGCTCACTCACTTGCATAGGGAAGACTGAGGAACTTTATTTACTGCTGCTAAATGGGACTGGGATCAAAGCACCGAGTAGAGACAAAGAGGAAAATAACTAGCTGTGAGCAGAGCACACTTTGTCCTCATTCAGGGCTAATGCCTAAAGCAACTACAAGGTTTACAACAACATTTTTAATTCAAATTGTTATTTATAGGAACCGAGGGCATTTTCTGCCATCATTCACCCAATGAGGCATAAGGGAGTGCGGAGGCATTAGCTTGCAATGCGCCCCCAGAGCCACAGCACGCAAGAGCAGCCCGTGGCATCTCTGCTCAGGATTTCCAAAGCGTACTCACCTCTGGAGCAATATAATCGGGTGTGCCACAGAAGGTTGCTGTGGTGACTCCATTACAAATCCCCTCCTTGCACATCCCGAAGTCCGCCAGTTTACAGTGACCCTCGTGGTCCAACAGGACGTTGTCCAGTTTGAGATCTCTGAAAGAAACAAAGAGCAGCGTGCTCTAGGGCAGCCGGGCCCCAAACCTGGGCGGGCTGGCTCATGGGGTGGGCGATCAGACCACACCAAGCAAGCTTTCTGCATACATTTCAAAGGGAACCAATGTCTTTGGGTTATCTTAGGAAAAACTTGAGACCAACTCTGAAAATTTGCCTCAGGGCTCCTAGACGATGGTCCCATATGAATAGGCTACCCACATATAAAAACCTAGGCGTGATGGTGTCCCCTCACCAGGGCATCTTCACAGCGGGCACAGGACTGTCATTCTGGAGCTTCACACCCACAGTGGGCTGTGTCAGGGCGCTCATGGCTCTATGTACCTATCTCTGCTCTGGGAATCAAGTTGTGTTGGCCTGTGTGGCCCGAGGGACAGACTGGTCTCTGTCCAGCCCAGGATCACCTTTCGGCTCAGAGGAGATTGGTGATGACAGAACTGGCGTGACCAGTTTCCAGGCTGTGCCCTGGGAGCTGATACTGTGACCACATAGGTCTTACAGAGAGAGGTCACTGGAGATACCCAGGAATGAAAACAAAGTCCTGTTTTCTAGGAATCCCCGATAAATGAGGTTAAAGCAGCAGAGTTTTCCTGGCACAGATCAGTGGGAATGCAGACCAGACCTTCTCTCTGCTCACCTGTTCCTGGCAGCAATCTCCCTGGGCATAAGCTGTGTAAGCACGCAGCTGCCCACTTCAGGAAAGGAAGCCTTTTCTGCCTCTAAACCGAATCTGGCCTTCTCCATGCAAAATCCTACTTTCCAACAAGCAACTGTTTTCAGTAGGCTGTGATCAGTGGAGATGGTTTCCTTCCCCATAGTCACCACACAATATGAGCAAGACGTATTTTTTTTAATGTTTGTTTATTTTTGAGCGAGAGACAGAGACAGAGTGCGGGTCGGGGTGCGGCAGAGAGAGAGGGAGACACAGAATCCAAAGCAGGCTCCAGGCTCTGAGCTGTCAGCACAGAGCCTGATGTGGGTTTCAAATCCACGACCATGAGATCACGACCTGAGCAGAAGTGGGACGCTTAATCGACTGAGCCACTTGGGCACCTCAAGCAAGACATATCTGAAGGTGGAATCACGAGGTGCAGGTTGGCAGGTGGGATGACTGTGGTCCTGTACACGGGAGGAAGGTCACGGCCAAGAGCATGGTCTCTCTCAGCTGTTATTCCAGGAGTGGTTTCAGACTCTAGGCCCTATCAGTGCCTGGTCGTGTGGCTCCTCTCAGCCAGATGGCACACATTAGAAGTGGCCAAGGTTAGGGGCTTGTGGGTGGCTCAGTTAAGTGTCCGACTTTGGCTCAGGTCATCCTCTCACATGTTGTGGGTTCGAGCCCCTCATCAGTCTTGTGCTGACAGCTCAGAGCCTGGAGCCTGCTTCGGATTCTGTGTCTCCTTCTCTCTCTGCCCCTCCCCCGCTCACATTCTCTCTCAAAAATAAATAATAAAAACATTTTTAAAAATTAAAAAAAAAAAAGAAGTGGCCAAGGTTAGAGATCACAGTCGGCCACCCCAGGGGAGAGCAAGCCCGTGGGGGATCAGAGCCTGGGGGCGAACTCTTTCAGCACCAGGTTCTAGCCCAGTCATCCAGGCCCCTGTGGACCTGTGCCTAGAGCATGCTCTCTCACTGCCAAACAAGGTTACTGGGTTTCTGAATTCTCCTAAAGCTGTTATGCCTGCTAAGGACTCATAAAGGATTTTGTTTGGTAACAGGAACAAGTGCTAACAGAAACTCACAACGGTCTGGAGAACCGACCTTTGATTGCTCAAGAGAGCTTGTGACTAACATCCCAGGTAAGAGGTCTAATTGCTTATTACTCAGTCGCTGTCATGGGCAGCAGGAATCGTTCAGGGAGAGACAAGTGCTTGCAATCAGTTCTGTAAGCTGCCCATCACAATGCCCTCTGCAGAAGTCCAGAACGCAGCCTCACTGCTCAGAAGACAGAACTGACAGCACAGTGCATCCCTGCCACAGAATGCCTGAGGCCACAGAGGCAGGTTATACTTCAATCCTGACTTTTCAGTCTAATTCTAGGCCTTCTTTAGACCTGTACAAGCCCTGAGAGAAACGCCATTGCTTGTTTTACACCAGGTGCTACTTAATAGACAAAACCCCCAAACTGGGATTCCAAGGGCGTTCAATTAAGAGCATAATATAATCCCAGGCTATTAGTTCTGCCCTCAGCCTAAATATCTCACACCTTCTCTGTAAGTTCTGTCCTGATATCCCCAGAGAGTCAACTCTGCCCTCAGAGTACCCAGTGAGTTCCTGCTCCTATAACGGCATGCCCTGCACTGTATTCCAGAAGGCTCTGTCTGTGTACCTGTCTCCCCCTTAGCTGGGGCTAAGCCTTACTCCTCCCTAGTTCCAGCTTGGTCATGGAAGAAGACGCTGACCAAAGACATAAACAGAAGCATGTCGGACAGACAGCAGTGAGCTTCCCTAGCCAGCTCAGTGCCTGTCTTATTTTCAGGGGAAGAAAGGAAGCTTCATAAACCTCACTGGGATCCTTGTTCCAAGGTAATTAAACTTATAAAAAGTGATGTGCTTTATCCCTTAGAGACAGATTCCAGAGGGAGGAGAAGAAGAATCCTGAAATGTAAGTTCAAATTCTTTGCTTTGGTGAAGCTGGAGAAGGGAAGCTACTTTAGGAAAGACGATTATAAAGCAGAGAGGACCCAGTCATAATACTTTTCCATGGCTTGCACCCAGATGACAGAGTAAAACATTGACAGGGTTAGTCAAACAGATTCAAAGGTTACAGAGCCATTCACGGACACGGTCAGCTTCCATTTTAAGGGTAATCATGATCTTCGCTTAAAAAAAAAAGAAAACATGGGGCACCTGGGTGGCACACTTGGTTAAGCATCCGACTCTTGATTTCAGCTCAAGTCATGATCTCGCTGTTCATGAGTTGAGCCCCACATCGGCTTCAGTGCTGACAGTGCAGAGCCTGCTTAGGATTCTCTGTCTCCCTCTCTCTGTCCCTCTCTTACTCGTGCTATCTCTCCCTCAAAATAAAATAACACTTAAAAAAAAAAAGATGGTAAAGAAAAAAAAAAAGCAAAAGCAAAAAAAGTCATTGTATGACTTCTGACTTTGAAATATGCAAAGGTCAGTTTTTGGCTTTGAAGTTCCTTAGCCTCCAATGCCAACATGTAACTCAACAGCCAAACTTAACAAGGCTACACAATGAAGATTACAAGTTCATACAGGGCAGAGGCTCAGATCCCAAAGTGCCAAATACGCAATTACCGGCTCATCCTTCATTAGGTCACTAGCACCGGTATTTAATAGCTGTAACTTTTGTCACACAATCATAGAAGGGTAGAAAGAGTTACTTTATGCATTGTTGTTGCTGCATAATCAGGGTTACTTTAAAATGCCCACAGTTGGGGCGCCTGGGTGGCGCAGTCGGTTAAGCGTCCGACTTCAGCCAGGTCACGATCTCGCGGTCCGTGAGTTCGAGCCCCGCGTCGGGCTCTGGGCCGATGGCTCGGAGCCTGGAGCCTGTTTCTGATTCTGTGTCTCCCTCTCTCTCTGACCCTCCCCCGTTCGTGCTCTGTCTCTCTCTGTCCCAAAAAAATAAATAAACATTAAAAAAAAAAAAATTTAAAATGCCCACAGTGGTTTCAGAGAAGCATCCCAAGTAGTTGAGGACAAAGGAAATTCAGAATTTGTATTTATTTTGTTTCCACCATGAGCTATTCTGAGAGTCATAAAACAGAATGACATGAGTCTTTCTGCTTAGATCACCGGAATCAGTGACTCTTCCAAAAGAAATAAAGGAAGGTGAGTTGTGAGCTGGCTCCTTGAACAAGAATGACTCTAAGAGGCTATTCAGTAACTATTTTTAATCTATTAAAAATTTTTTTTTATCATGGAAAATTTCAAATCTATACAAAAGTACAGAGACTAATATAACAATCCCTGTAGTGGTCACAGAGCATAAGTGCTATCAATGCATGTCCTATCTTGTTTTGTGTATACATTTACTCCATTCCTGATCCATCTTTTTTCAGATTTTGAAGCAAATCCAAGACATAAAAGCATCTCATCTGTAAATATTTTAATTTCTTAATCTGAAAGATAATAATTCTTTAATGAAATACAACATTGATATTGGTTATTAAAAACATACAGTCAATATACTATTCAAGGTATACTGCTTTTTCTCTGCTCATTTGAGTTATGTGTGTGCATGTCCGTATAACCTGAAAAAAGCTTCTGTAGAGCACAAGAGTATGACAGTAGCTAATTCAGCTACACTAAATTTTCACCAGATGCTAAGTGCTTTAGCCATATTATCTTATTTTAATCCTGAACAAACCCTGTGAACGAGGATCTCAGCAACATTATTTAGTTACCCAGGGGTAAATCCAGGATTCTCAGTTCTGCTCACCTCCTTCCAAAGCATGGGCTCATTACCCACTACAGTGGACAAACACTCTTTTATATACTGGCATTGCATTGCTGGCTAATCCCCCTAGTAGATTATTTCCTGAGAAGACTTCCCCAATTGCAACAAGAACTGTGTGAGAATCAATAAGTATCCCAAAAAATGAATTATGGCAAAGGGACATTTTTGTGCACATCACTATGAAATGCATCGTCAAAATTTTGCCAAAAGATTTTTTTTGGTTTGGTTTTTAGTGTGTGCATGGAGAAGGAGTTCAATGAATTTTTTCCAATCCTTGCATGTACAGGAATAGGGGAGTGCACAGCAAATGTGTCTCTAGTGGTCAAATATTCTGAAGATCATTCACTGTTCTCTTCCAAGGAAGAGAAGCTGGTACATGGATAAGGGTGAAGAGGTGGCCGAAAAGAATAAATTTAATATTATGATCATAATTTCACAACAAAACCATTTAGGACTGGTTTGTATTTTGAGTGTCTGGGTTTATATAAACTTGTAATTTTTTTTTTCAAGGCAAGACTGATTGTGTTAAATTGGTAAAAGAATGTTGAAAGGTCACTGTTGGGGCGCCTGGGTGGCGCAGTCGGTTAAGCGTCCGACTTCAGCCAGGTCACGATCTCGCGGTCTGTGAGTTCGAGCCCCGCGTCGGGCTCTGGGCTGATGGCTCAGAGCCTGGAGCCTGTTTCCGATTCTGTGTCTCCCTCTCTCTCTGCCCCTCCCCCGTTCATGCTCTGTCTCTCTCTGTCCCAAAAATAAATAAACATTGAAAAAAAAAATTAAAAAAAAAAAAAAAGGTCACTGAAACAGCAAAAGCCTAAAATCTCATTGTATCATCAGTTAGATAGGAGTGCCATTCACGTATTACCTAACACAAGATGTTTAGCCATTCACCCACCCAACAAATCTTAGAGTACCATCTATGAATCACACAATATGCAAGGGGCTCAGAAGCCTGAATGAGACAGGAAACGGCAGGAGCCTGCCAAGGCAGGGGCCAGTAAAAATTCCAGTCTTGAGCCCAAGGAGAAAGAGAAACCATTGAAAGGTCACACACAGAGATGGATAGCATTAACTTGTGATCGTACAATGAGCCTCCAGCTACAATGTGGACAACAGATCAGTGGGGGAGGAGAGAACATGAGGACACTAGTTGGGAAGCAACTGAAGTGTTCAGCAAAGAAAAGATGGTGGCCTGGAGCAGGGTGTGGCAGGAAGGCAAAGGGAACTAGATGGACCCAAAACTAATAGGGGGGAAAAGTAATGGGATTCAGTAATGGAAGGATATAGACAGTGAAAGGGAAGAAGGCGTGAGCATGTTCTGGCTCACAGGATTTATTTTGGACATATTGAGCTATTTTTTAGGCATCCAAGTGGAGACATTTAGAGGCAGCTGAATATACATGGCTAGAACTCAGAGGCTGGGCAGGAGATACAAATTTCAGAGTCAATTAGCTGGGTGTGGATGAGTTCACCTGGGGAGAGGGAATGGAATGGGAAGAAGGCAGCTGGGGAACCGAGCCCTGCGAAGAGTATCCTGAGGATAAGGCCCCTGATCTTTTTCACACTGGGACCACAAATACTGCTCATAATTTATCAGCCAGAGTGGGTAGCATAGTTGAGTGCCCAGGGAAGCAAGGGCCCCTCTTTTGCCTCTTAGGTGGGGCATCCCTAGTCTTGTCAAGGTTTAAAAGGGTTAGAAAATATTAACCTTTTACATTCAGAATCATCTAATGGGTTCTCTCTGGTTTTAACCCTCAACCTCTGCTACATGATGCGGTGCTTTTGTGAGCATAAACTTAAGTGTTCTATTTTAGGAAAATGTTCATTGCTTCATCTTGCAGGATACCAAAAATTTGGAAATAGGCCAAATTATTAATTAATAGGGGAATGGCTAAACAACTTGTGGTATATACATGACAGAATTTTATGGGAGCTGATAAAATTTTATAAAAGATGAAAAATGGGAAATTTTTATGACAGAAGTTTTATCTTTTGAAAATTACTTCTTTTGTAAATCATTTTCATCATATAAAATTTGATATAAATTTTAAATTTATAATTTAAAAATGATATAAAAAAATCATTTTCATCATATAAAATTTGATCATTCCTGAAAAATTATGGGGAAAATGATGACAGGCTCACAGTCTTCAAATCTTTTCTTCTCAATGAGACACTAATACATATTATGAGAAACTTGCTTTTCTTACCTAACAAATATTTTGGACATATTTCTATATAGATCTACCTCATTCTCTGTAATGGTTATCTAAAATTCCGTTAGAAAGGTGTATTATAATTTTTTTTTTAATTTTCTATTTTTGAACGTTTATTTATTTTTGGGACAGAGAGAGACAGAGCATGAACGGGGGAGGGGCAGAGAGAGAGGGAGACACAGAATCGGAAACAGGCTCCAGGCTCGGAGCCATCAGCCCAGAGCCCGACGCGGGGCTCGAACTCACGGACCGCGAGATCGTGACCTGGCTGAAGTCGGACGCTTAACCGACTGAGCCACCCAGGCGCCCCTTGGTGTATTATAATTTAAATAGTCCACCCTCCGTGAACATTTAGATGGTTTTTAATTTTTTGCAACTTCAAGCCAGAGGGTAATGAACATCACTTGCACACTTGCAGGAGGGGTTACTTGGGTTTAAGAAATAAAAATGCTGTGTCAAAGGATATAAATGTTTAAAATGAAAACAGAAGTTGAACAATTGCTGAAAAAGTTTGTATCAATTCATACTCCCACCAATAGTGTATGAGAACATCCATTTGGCTTCCTTATTCAAGTAGGACATAATCATCCTTAGGTCTTTGCCAATTTGCTAGGGAAAATGATCTCATTGTTTTAACTTCATTTCTTACGAATGAGATTAAGCTTTTAAAAACATGTTTAGGGGTGCCTGGGTGGCGCAGTGGGTTAAGCGTCCGACTTCAGCCAGGTCACGATCTCGCGCTCCGCGAGTTTGAGCCCCGCGTCGGGCTCTGGGCTGATGGCTCAGAGCCTGGAGCCTGTTTCCGATTCTGTGTCTCCCTCTCTCTCTGCCCCTCCCCCGTTCATGCTCTGTCTCTCTCTGTCCCAAAAATAAATAAACGTTGAAAAAAAAAATAAAAAAAAAAAAAAAGAAAAACATGTTTAATGACCATTTGTATTTCTTCTGTCTGTTGCCTTTTCACATTTTTTACCCATTTTAAAGTTTGAGATATCTTTTTGATTATTATTATTTTTATTTGAGAGAGAGAGTGTGCATACAAGGTGGGGAGAAGGGCAGAGTGAAGGAGAATCTCAAGCAGGCTCCACACTCAGTGTGGAGCCCAGTGTGGTGCTCGAATCCCACAGCGTGGGATCATGACCTGAGCCAAAATCAAGAATCAGATGTTCAACCAACAGAGCCAACGAGGCACCCCTGATTATTTTTTAGAAGCTTATTACATATTATGGAAGAAATCATTAAGATATATGTCCACATGTTTTGGCTTTAATTCTTTTCTTTGGTTTCTGTACCATTTATTGCTATAATTCCCAAGGAAGATATGTAGGGAACATAAACCACTGATAGATATGGAAAGGATTTCTTTTGGAATGCAGGCTGCAAGGGCATGTTGAAAAAAACCCAAATCAACTTACTTGCTTACAGATCCTGACAGAAGTCGGAAGCTCAACCAACTGAGCCACTCATGTGCCCTGCAACATCCCTAATTATTAAATGAAGTCCCCATACCATTTCTCCTCATGAAGTTTTGTGGGGCTGATCCATGAGAAAAAATTAAGAACAAATACGTAGGAGCACCTGGGTGGCTCAGTCAGCTAAGCATCCCACTCTTAATTTCGGCTCAGGTCATGATCTCATGCTTCTGGAGATTGAGCCCCGTGCAGGGGCTCTGTGCTGACAGCACGGGACCTGCTTGGGATTCTCTCTCTCCCTCTCCCTAGCTTGCATGTTCTCTCTCTCTCTCTCAATAAATAAATAAACTTTCAAAAAAAAGAAAAAGAACAAATATGGGAAACATGAACATACATTATCATGAGGCTGAATGTAAAATGACTCATTTTCTAATGAATACAGAAAATCAAAAAACAATTTCCAACTCCGAAAGTATTACCAAATCTCCTCTGAGGCTCCTCCTACCCTTTCGTATTTCTCCCAACAGCTACTTGAGGTGGGAAATAATCATAAAAATGACCCTGTGCAAGTCTGGCTATTACACACCCTTTAAAACAGGGCCAGGGACTCACAAACTAATCCCCCCAGGTCAGGTGTTGGTCTCCATCCAGTTCTGGTGTTGGATGCACTTGATATGCAGGCAACATGTTTCCACATTCACCACTGTTTATATACAAGACCGATTTAACCTGAGCAAAGGGACCAAGAGATTTCCCCTTGCCGTGTCTTATGGTTGGAAAACACGTACAAAGAAAACACTCATTGCCTCTCTGGACAAATGAAAGAGGCAATGAGTTTGATTAACTTCTACAGTGTGCAGATCATACATCTCTCTGGGGGCCATCAAATAAATGAGCCATCATGCTGACAGTTGAGCCTTCTCTCTAAATTTTTTCATTCCTAGCATCGCCCCTCCCCCTCCCAGGAGGGCTGAAATTCTCTAGCTGAAGTGGCACAAGTTTATTTAGTAGCTCCTTACAGTATTTTTATTTTATAGTTGCCAAGAAAACCTCTCTCACTGACTCTCCTTGCCAAAATGCTTCCTGCGTGATACCTGGCTGTGTTTGGCATGCACACAGATGCCCTCTGCGAGGGGAAGCAGGGAGGCAGAATGGAGGGCTTCCGATAAAGACACCAAGGAGATGACAGACCCTTGGTGGCTAGGGGTCTCGTGACCATTGGGCCTAGCTCCAACAACACAGAAAAGATGCTGGGGCAAAAGAGACACCTGCGGTTGATAGGCTAGGGGGGGATAAGGTGGTCAACATACTAAATTCTGCTCGGCTCCTCAGGCTTCCCCAGTGCAGAGAGGTGGGTGCAGCTGACCCATGGGAAATTACTTTCCAGGGCACCTTTGCTTCCCAGCCATAGAAATGCAACAAAGAAATGGATCAGAGAGTCACAGGGATCCTGAGAGCCTGCAAACTAGGGACAGGATAGTCGTGGAGGAGCCCTCTGCCTGCAAAGAGGACGCGTTAAGGAAGGTAAAGGAAGGAAAGATTTCGCAAGAGGAAGAATCAGAACACGGTAGCCTCTTAACCAATGTGATCTCAATGATAATTGGGGCAGCTGTGGAGTGGGGATGGGCAGGGCCAGATGGATCCTACGAGGCTTATGGTGGACACGTGGCACCGATACCAACAAACAGGTTGACAGAATGAAACTCTGTTAAACGTTAGAGGGCACGCAGTGCTAGGTAAGTGTTGGCCACTGTTGTCACCACTACTGTCGCCAGTAAGTGGATAAATGTTGTGGCTGTCACCCTTGAAAGATCAGCCAGACAACTGAGGCATCAGTGCGAATACACTAGCAAGTGAAGGGACGATGAGACATCTTAGCCCGTCTAGCTGTGGCTGGTTCCCTCTATGGAAACCCAGGGCTCTTCAGACTTGGGGGTACTAGACTCTGCCAGCGGTGAGGCCAGTTCCCTGAACACATTTTGTTGAGAGAAAACAGCATGTGAGAGGGGACGTGGATACCGCGGGGTGGGGGCAAGTGGAGGGAGGCGGGGTGATGAGGAACGCTTTACAACAGGAAGGAGTGCAGTTTATAGCACCGACCTCAGGAAGGGATATTCAGGCTGCTTTTGGCAACTGGCTAAACACAAACCTTTGCCAGCATTAGTAATGCCTTACGCAATATCAAAGGGGAGGGGAGACAGACTTCTGACTTGAACCAGAACTTTTGGCCACATCAGCAGGTCTCATTCGGTTACCTGCTGTCTCCATCAGAGATTAAACCTGAGCCATTTAAACGGAAGTCTCAAAAACCCAAGAAGGCACCTACGGTTTCAGAACCACTCCCAGGCCCTTGGAATTAAATGCGAACCTCACATGTTAGTTCTGGGTTATAGATGGTATCACTTTGTTCTCTGTGTTTTGCATAAAGCCTTGTTTTCTCCAAAGTGATTACAGCCTCCAAGGGTAGGCCTGGAATATTTCTTAAGTCATTTCCAGCGTACTGATCACAGGCTAGACATATGACAGCAACACACATCTCAGTCCCTTTCCAGGGATTTACAGATCTCCTCCTAATGCTGGGCATATCACAGCAAAGTGTGCAGAAGACATCAAATTTACCCCTAAGAAGTTTCCTTTTGAATTTTTTTTCTTTTTTTTTTTTTCAACGTTTATTTATTTTTGGGACAGAGAGAGACAGAGCATGAACGGGGGAGGGGCAGAGAGAGAGGGAGACACAGAATTGGAAACAGGCTCCAGGCTCTGAGCCATCAGCCCAGAGCCTGACGCGGGGCTCGAACTCCCGGACTGCGAGATCGGGACCTGGCTGAAGTCGGACGCTTAACCGACTGCGCCACCCAGGCGCCCCTCCTTTTGAAGAACTCGCTGCTACTTCCTGAGCACCCGCCCATGCTGTGTCCAGCACTTAGCCTTGCAAGACATTCCCAAGACATTCATTTCCCAAGACATTCATTTTGTTGAGTAATCCATTTGAGTAAATGTGCAGCCATCGGCCAGAGACTATTTCCAATTTTATGTAATAGTATCCTTAATAAAAGTAATCTCTGAAATGCAAACATCATTATAACTTCCTAAGATCTTAAAGGTAAACAATTCACAAATCAGGGAGAAAATTATTTTTTGGGCCTGTGTGTCTTATTTTTAGCTTAGAAAGTATCATCAAACCGCTAAACAAAAGGAACTGATAAAGAGACCTTTTGAGAGACTAACCTTCTTCTTGCCTAAATGTTGGACAAATCTTGATCCAATAAATAATGGTTACTTCAGTTTGGGCAATTTCTCAGCACCTCAGTTCCTCTGTTAAAACATTAAAGTGGCAAGGTGATAGACTTTAATCTAGTCACTAACCCTGGATTTCGCTCCACAAGTGACCTGTGTGGCAACACTTTATCCCCATATGTACATTACGGAGGCAATTAAAGATCTTTTGCAAATATCAGGTTTCACATACCATTAATAGTGGGGTATATTTTACATTTCCTAGAGAACTGGAGTCCATGCCGATAAGCTTATCTGTGATCAGTTCTGGAACACAGCAAATTCAGACTAGTAGCCAAGCATGGAGTCCTCACACACATGGACAGATAGCGGCCAAGGGCAAATTCTCAGCTGTCCTCGTAGGGAGCGAGATAGCTCCCCTATGCCTCCCTCACTGTGCTTCCTTCCCTAACTCCCACATGGTTATTCAACCAACCTCTGTCTGTCTGATTCCAAAAGGCAGTATAATGGAAGGTTAAGGGTATAGATTCTGGAGCCAGGCTGCCTGGGCTTGAGTCTTGGCCCTGCTATTTACCATTTGTGTGATCTTGGGCAAGTTACTTAACCACTCTATATTTGGTCCTCTTCATGAAATGCAGATAACCACAGTGCCTGCCTCATGAGAATGAAGCTATTTAATGTGAATTGTTTAGAACAGTGCCTGATTGTATTAAGTACTATGGAAGCCTGAACTATTATTTCCTCATCAGCAAAAAAGAGAACACATACGTGGCCTATTCCTTGAGATTTTTGTAAGAATCAAAACTGATGGTAGACACAAACTTTGAAAATACTAAGTAACATTCGAAATTTGGGAGTTTGGGACGGGTGGGCCTATTATATTATAAAGTGACACATCTGGCTTATAAACTGCTCTGTGGGTGATAGAGCAAGGAGCCAAAGGGAGTTTCTCATACAGTGCCAGGGCCTGGCACTAGCAATGGGCAAAATGTCTCAAGAACTGGTTAAGCTCCATCAGCCACAATACCTTTGTCTACTTTATCCGTCTTTGCTGAGGCCAAATTCTGAAGCATTAAGATACAGAAATTAAGCATTCATCTATCGACGGGCACTTGGGTTGTTTTTCATATCTCGGCTACTGTAAATAATGCTGCAATACACATAGGGGTACATATTTCTTTTTGGATTAAGTGTTTTCACTTTCTTTGGGTAACTAGCAGTGAAATTACTGGGTCATATGGTAAGTTTTGGAGGAATTTAAGAAACAAAACAAACAAAGGAAAAAAGAGACAAACCAAAAAACAGACTCTTAAATATAGGGAACAAATTGGTGATTGCCAGAGGTAGGGTGGGTGTGGGGATCGGTGAAGTAGATAAAGGGGATTAAGAGTACATTTATCTTGATGAGCACTGAGAAATGCATAGAATTGTAAATTATATTGTGCACCTGAAATTAATATAACACTGTGTATTGATTATACTTGAATTAAAAATGAAAAGACACAGGAATTGATCTCGGTTCACTACCGACAGCCCTGCTCAGTGCAATGAAAAAAGGCTGGTTCAAGTTGAGGTTCATCCAGTTCCATCCCAGTCTGTCAAATGCATGAATGACCCATTCTTCTAAGCAGAAGCCGAAAGAGGAACTGTGATTCTCTAGAAATAAAACAGGACTCCCAAGAAGTGGCATGCTATCTGTACCTCATAATGCAGTCAAAACTGAACTGGCACAGCCAGTCTTTGTTTTCCACCCTCTCCCTGCCTAATGATTTAGGACATAAACCCAACAGTGGATTCTGGTCTCATCCATTCAGTGATGTGATAAGACCCAGATTCTGAAAGTTACTTTGGGGAGAAGTCATTTCCAGTTTTTCACTGTTACAAACAATGCTGTGATAATTGAACGTATCTTTTTAACATGTCCAAACCTATTAATATTTTTTATCATGCGTATGCACAAATGAGCAGTCAACTCCAGGTACCATGCTCACGTTTAAGAACCTCTGTTAAGGCCACTGCATTGGTGTTTGCCTTCTTTCACCACAGGAAGCCAACAAAGATTATGGGTATTCAAACTAGCAGGCAGGCAGAGAGCACAAATTCCAAAAGCGTGGAATTACTGTTATTTTAGGTTATTTACATTACTGTTATTTTAGAAATGTGATCTCCAGGAGGAGAAGTGCCTCCTGGTTTTCATTTTTCCATCTTTGTATTTTTGAACTCCCTTTGCACATAGTAGGCCCCTAATGAATGGCTGTTTGTCTGAACGGCAAGCCCTTCTCTGCCCTCTAGTCCTGGTCTGGTTCTGAGACCCCAGCGAGGCTGGATTAAAGAGGATGTGCAGGACTGTTAGGCAACTGGGTGGATTCGGGTTTGTGCTGGGCCTCTGGCACCAATCCAGGACCTCTGACGCCAAGAGGAAGCTGCCAGGACCTGCTGGAGTCCTGTCTCAGGGATGACCTAGGAGGACCAGGTCAGCACCCCAGGAAACTCCGGCTCTGAACACACTCTCGAGTACACGCTATTCCAGGCATTAATCCTTCTAGACAAGTCCTGAGATACCAAGAGATACCAGAAATGAAAATGTGCCCTGCTTAGTGACTGCCTGTTCGTGTTTGGCTTACAGGTGAGAGCAACCTTTGTTTCTATAAAAGAAGGATATTAAAAATTCCGTCAACTGCCTAAACAGGATTTACGTGAATTTAACTGGCTACTGTAGGACACAGAGAACCTTGCAGTGGCTTCTGTCATTAAGACAATGACCGTGAACAGAGAGCACAGGAGGTCAGGCAGGCTGGCTGAATGCAGCTGGGTAGTGGGGGTGGAGACGTGGGGGGGGGGGTGGGTGGTCAGTGAGCAAACTAGTGTCTCGGTGCACCTGGAACCTTCTGATGGACACACATCCTTCCCTCTCTCCAGAGGCATCATGGGGACTTGAGTGGGACAAGCTGGAATGCTGGTTTTACCTGGTACACTGTCCGGTCAATTAGTCAGGGGGCAAGAAAACTTTTCCTGAGCCAGAAAGCAGAGCTTCGAGACTCAGCTTTGTCACCTTGCTGGGTCTCAGTTTCTTCACCTGTAAATGATGGGATGGTACTGGATGACATGCCTTCCCCACTTCTCCGACGGGCAGTCAATCACTAAGAACTGACAATTACGCCTCCTGATTGTATTCAAAGCCAGACACCTTCTCTCCACCACACTGCATGGCCTCCATTCAGCCCCATCATTTCCCACCTGCATCGCTGCATCTCCTAACCGGTCTCACTACCTTCACTCTCCTCCCCTCTTCATGCTGGGCCAGTTGTTTTTCTGAAATTCAATTCTTGAATGTTTGACCCTCTAAGAGGCCCTGCCCAACTTTATCTGCCATAAGGCTCTACGGTGGGGTCTCTGTCTGCCCTGCAGCCTTATTTTCTCCCCCAGCGCTCTCCCCTGCTTCACATCCTCACGCACTCCGGGTACCCAACGCCGAGAGGTGGACCTCTCCCCCACCCGCGTATATGCTGTTGTGCCCTTGGATGGGCACTCACTCATAAACCGCCACTGGCCTGCAATGAAGCAGAAAATGATTGAATCACAGTGAATAAATGGGGAAGAAGAAAAATTAAGAGTAAGCGCTTGGAAACTTTTATAACTACCTGACAGCAATTTTATGTCTGTTGAATCTAATAATAAAAATCTGGGCTCCTATTTCATGTCTTTTTAAAATTTTATTTTTCTAGTAATTGACTTTTATTACGTTTTATAAAAATATCAGTCCTAAATGGGTTGAAAAGGGAAAAACACAACAACACTGGTTTACCACCACAGACAGTATGGGGAGCTCTGGCCAGCACCCTTCTACCTTCCATTCTCTTGGGCAGATGACTTCATCCTCGCCGAAGCTCTCTGTCTCAGGAGTCTTCTGCATCCCTTCCTAGACAAGCTTGGTGCCTCTCCTCCATGCACCAGTGGTATTTGGTGCATACTTCTAATTATAGCATTTATTGCGCCGACTGTAATTGTTGGTTTCCCTGCAGGTCCTTCCCATGCTTATTTCTGCTAACCTCAGAACAAGGTGCCTGGCCCAGGGCTGAGTGAGCAATTAAGTGTTGACTGAAATGAACAAGCCCTAAGTTTCTTACCCTATACTCTGGTTGCCTTTCCTTTACCCATATATTCCTTGTGTGTAAAATCCTTCCTGCCTGTGTTTTCTCCCTCTGATGCCTATTCCGTGTTCTCTACATTATGGAAGCTGAGGAGATGAGGAAGAAATGAGGAGAACTGCTTTCTGCATCTGGGGGTGAATTTCTGACACCACCCGTCGTCGGGTTGTCCCCTCTCTAGCTCTCAGTCTAGTCCTAAAGTTAATATAAGGAAGCTGGGCTTGTAGCTACAACAACTGGTGACTAATGTGTGTGCCTGGTGATTAAGCATCCTTACAACAGCACAGTATTATAACCAGACAAGACAAATCACCCCTGTACCTCTTGCATAAAATTAAAAGGTCAGTCCAGGAAGAGAAGGAATAATGAGATTCCTGAAGTCCTTCATCAAGTTGAAAAGCTCATTTGATTTTTTTTTTAAGTTTAATGGAAAACTCCAAAACCAGAAGGGATGGAATATTACATAGAAACTGCTTCAAAGCTCAATTTAAGCTCAAACCAAAGAACATGATTCCCATCATATGGAACTAATTTCTTTTTGAAAGTTGATAAACCAAAAATTGCACTGGAAAGCAGCCGGTTCCCTGCATTTTCCAGAGAAGGCAGTTTGGGAACACATTTCCTGAACCTCAGCCTCTTGGGTTCTACTCCTGGATTTTCCCCCTGACGCCATGGAAAAGTGCTTTCCTCTCCTCTCCTCCGCTGCAGAGTCCTTTTTAAAAAGGGTAACGTGATCACCTGCCCATTTACAGGATGTAGTGTATAAAATCATCCCAAGAGTTTCCCCAGGGCCTTTGATGCATGGAGTCAGGGAACCTAGGCTTGCTTATGGTTAGGAAAAAAGAAAACAAGCAAGCCCCAGAGATAGGACAAGTGATCGTTCTCCTATTGGAAAAGGAACTGTATTCCTCATTCAAATTAAGAAGCAGAGAATCAGGGGCGCCTGGGTGGCGCAGTGGGTTAAGCGTCCGACTTCAGCCAGGTCACGATCTCGCGGTCCGTGAGTTTGAGCCCCGCGTCAGGCTCTGGGCTGATGGCTCGGAGCCTGGAGCCTGTTTCCGATTCTGTGTCTCCCTCTCTCTCTGCCCCTCCCCCGTTCATGCTCTGTCTCTCTCTGTTCCAAAAATAAATAAACATTGAAAAAAAAATTAAAAAAAAAAAAAGCAGAGAATCAACTGATAAAGAAAATTATTAAAATTCAGGGTCTGAAAAAAAAAGACTTATTTTGAAAACACAACATTTTGATTGACTGATCTAGGTGATACACAAGCAATCGAGTTCCACCCCCTCAGATAAGTTCCAGTTTTGTTCTGAGTTTTATGACCATGCCAAACAGCGTTCTGTCTTGCCTGTAGAGCTTGAATCCCATCGACACAGGTGTGGGCTTGGAATTTTTGATCTGGGCTGACACATTCCTGGCCAGGAAAGTGGTGCTCTCTCTCCTCCTATAACTTTCCACTGATGTAAATGAGGTCAAAAGTGCCCGGAGGCAGCAATGACAGGCGTGTGTGGGCAGAGAATCACGGGCCAAGGCAGGGCACACGCTTTCTCTTCTGTAAGAAGCATTTATACCATCCTGTGGGCATGCGTGGGGAAGGCCGTAAGCTTTATAGTTTATGCCACAAGGAAGTCAAGACAGCCTCCAAGCCATTGTTCTGGGGATGCCTTTTCTTTCTCGTGTGGCTCAGGAGACACAAAGCTCCCTCTGCCCTGCCAGGCCTTCACAGTGTGGGACTCAGGGCCGTCTGAGAGGTTCTGCCTGTTCTGGCCTGGGAGCTGCCTCAGCAACTCCTGACTCCTGGCTGTCCGGAGCCAAATGTAACAGGGGTGAGGGCTGTCCGGAGCCAAATGTAACAGGTGAGTGGCCAGAGGTAGTGCCCTTTCCTAGGGACAGCAAATATGGTCTGCTCTCCCAGGAGCCCAAAGGGCAGCCTCTGGAGTGAGCATTCTGAAGGCTGCTATTTGCCCTGGATGATGCTCACCTGCCCAGCGCTGGCCCTCAGAAACAGAGCCGCAGGCTTGATAATTCTCTGTCTTAACCAAATGGAGACTGCTAACTATCCCATCTGCTGGGTCAAGGAAAACCCCTTGGATATGTGAAAAGGGGAAATTGAGGGATAGCATTGGTAGAGGCTCTACCTGAGTCATTAAAGCAAAGTAAGATGACAGTTCGCTGAGTGGGGACTATGCTTTCAGGTAAATTCCAAGGCAACTGAATACAATCCTACTCAAGTCTCTGACCACTCCTAAGGGTCTGCTTTGTGAGCTCCTCCTCCTCCTTCTCCTCCACTCTCCCTTAAAGGGTAGGCTGTTCCCTAAGGCTCTGTTCTTGGCCCTTGCTTAGCTTTCTTTCCAGAACCACTGCTAGACCAAATCGCACCTTAGCGCAAATTAGAAAAAGGCTCCCCTTTCCCTAGACATGTTACCACCAACTCCTAGAAAACTCATAGTCATTACACAAATCTTCAAGGACTCTGATGAAGTGGTCCGCTTAGAACTGTTCGGTGCACAGTCTGCCCAGTTGTACAGTTGTTCTGTGCAATTGAATCCCAGGGATTCAAATATCACCCTAAGACAGATGGCTCCCCAATTCAAATCTCTACCCTGACAGCTCTTTCCAGAGATCTAGACCTTCATGACAAATAAGAAAGTAACTGATTTGGGGGCATAGCTAACCTTCAAATGGCAAAAGATGAAACCTAGATTTTACCCAACTGTCATCCTCAGTGAAAAGCCTTAGAGTTCTTAGCTGGGAATCTGGAAAGCATCCTTAATGTCTACTCCTTGGGCTCCATAGCCCATTCATCAGTGTCCTCCAAGCTCTTCCTCCGCTGTATCACACTCCCTTCCTCTTCTCCCTCTTCTTCTCGCTATCCTGGCTTGCTTCAAGTCATGCCTATTTTTCCCCCCTCTTTAGTTTATTTATTTATTTTTATTAATCTTTACACCCAAGACGGGGCTTGAACTCCCGATCCCGAGATCCAGAGTCGAATGCTCTGAGCCAGGCAGGCACTGCACCATGCCTATTTCTTGCCTGACTTATTCCAAGTCCTCCTACCTGAGCTCCTGGTTTCCAGGTTTGTTCCTATGCACTCTGCTTAACTACAGTTATTTCCTGTTAGTCTCTTTCTCAAAAACCTCTGATGGCCTCTATTGACAGGCAAATAAAGGCCAAACTTCATGGCCTGGCACTCAAAGACTTCAATGTTCTCACACCGACCCACCTCAACTGCCACCTTTCCCTGCTCTGCAGTTCTGGTCACACGGATTCCTCATGATTCCTTAGCACAGGACACTTTTCTGCCTTCAGGCCTTCATTCCTATTGTTCCCTCTACCTGGCATGTAATTCTGTATTTTGTTGATAACGAAAACCTACGGCTTAGATACCATTTCTTCTCTAAAGCCTCTGCTGATCCTCTCGATTAGAATTCATAACTTCCTTTTCTGTACTCTCACTGCATTACATTTTACTTTGAGCAATAAGGGAACCATGTCTTAAACTGTCAATTTATAGATGCATTTGGAGCCCCCAGCAGACTCAATCCTTGAGGGCAAGGATTCTGTTTCATTTATCTTTTGGTCTTCAGAGCCAAATGTGGTACAAAGCAGATGTGCAGGTCACATTGAGTGAGTAACCCCATGGTGAAATCCTCATGGTCAAACAAAGCCCACGGACAATTTAATGACGGTCTACTTTGAGCCTGTGTGTCTGTTTCGATGCATCAGGCAAACAAGGACAGGTGAGTGTAGTATAGTATGTCAGGTAGAGGTGAAGGGCACTTTCCAAACCATAAAGTCCGTTTAAAACAAACACACATTTATAACTCACAGTCTGCATGAAATGTAATTCCTTGAAACCCACAAGTCTGGCAGGGGACATAGACTCGGCACCTTGAAGGAGGGTTGGCAGGATTTAGGGCTCATTCTGGAGACCCGTTCCAGTTCTGTCCAGCCCTCCAGACCCTGGACTGGCCCGGCCCCACCACCCAGGCCAATAAAGCCTTACAAGAAGCTAAACGCTTCTCAGAACAATGGTCACCTTGAGAAGGTGAGAACC
This sequence comes from Herpailurus yagouaroundi, assembly GCF_014898765.1. Lineage (NCBI taxonomy): Eukaryota > Metazoa > Chordata > Mammalia > Carnivora > Felidae > Herpailurus > Herpailurus yagouaroundi. The sequence goes on along the minus strand of NW_024412396.1, from coordinate 37,315,295 downwards.
TGGATGGGAATGAAGTGACAAGTGGGATGCTTACAAATCTAGTTAGGAGCATCTCTTGAGAAAATAACAACGTGAGAGTAGGTTCTGACTGAGAGCAATAATGTCTTCAGATTTCCACTCTTCATGAGACAGTTACAGATGAGAATCCAGCAGGGGAAGACCATTGATAATACAGCACCTTGCGTGCAGATAAACTCAACCGCATTACCAGCATTTTTTCATCTTTACCCTATATAATACTGAGTGTCCAAACCCACTGTTTTCTGAGACCAGATTCCTCAGTTTCTGGCAAAGAAATTACCAAGAGCACAAATTTACCAAGCGGGAAACTGAGGAGGGTTAGACAGACTTTGCTTTTCTGACACAGTGGAAAATGTGGGTGTATCACATACCACTGTTCTTTATATACTCTCCTGAAGAAGACTGACTAGCACATAAAAAAGGGAAGAACTTGAAAATCCAGCTGATCATACATTTTCCCAACCATCTGGGCTTCTGTTTCTCTTTTGCTGTCACTAGGATGGCTTTAATATCTTTAACCAAGCCACTCTCTATCACTGTGCCTAGAGAGGGAAAAAAAATTCCTCTCTCGCTGTGTAGAGAAGAACGAAATTGCAGCCTCTGTATTGCCTTGGTTCTAAGATCTGTACCTGCTCCCTTCCCTCTAGTGCTTCTGAAACAGCTAAGTTCCTTAAAACTAATGACCAAAAAGCCTTGCCAACTGCCACGACTCTCATTTCTATCAAATCAAAAATTATCGGCATCTTGTGATCTGTAGCTTCTTGGAATCAAGGCAATGCAGCGGTTAGTACACATTCCTCTTGTCAGCTGCTGTGTTAAAGGTTGGAGACCAAAGGGAACAAGGAAATCTAACAGATTCACCTTCAAAGAAAACAGAGTCTAGGTATCTCCATTTGAAGGCACCAATGCCTTATAAGAGGCTTCATGGAAGGCCAGTGACTGCAGGAACTCTCTTATGCTATTAGGACCAAACTATTACATTAAATGTCTGTTCAGGAAGTCACTGTGTGGTCAAGGGGAAGAAGAGGCAGTCAGGTTCCCGCTTCTTAGAGCTCCTTTCTTTCTTGGTCTGAGACCAGGGAGCTACAGAATGGGTGACTGATGGCCTTTCCCATCCTTTATGGGTGTCTCAGATAACGAGTGTCTGTCTAGTTCTCTAGGAGATCCATTCTTGGCACTGAAGAGAAACTTTCTGGGAGAGTGGCAGGAGGCAGATGTTGGATAAAGAACAAAGGAAGATGAGCTTTTCAGAGGCAGCCCACCCAAGAACCTGGGGAGTTTGAACTTGGCTTAGGAGGTTAGCCTCACACACTCAAAGGAGCCTGCATTCCTGGGCTGGCACGGACAGTGCCACCACTTACCCTCCACATACCCCTGCCGGGGCTGGGACCCTGCCACAGCCCCGCTGATTTGAGGCCTTGAGGCCACATTGTGGCGAAGTTCCTCCCACTGACTCACAGGAGACCGCAGCAGTGTGTAGAAATGCGGTGATGAAAGATGATATTCCTGACATTTCTCTTAGCTCTCAGATTTTCCAGCAGATTTCTTTGAGCAGTCTTTCTGTCTTCCAGACTTCGGAGGGATGGCTCAATGTTTCCAAAGTGAGGTAGAAAAGCTCACTTGTGGTTGTAAAATTCTAATACTGCCCTTGTTTTCTCTGTGAGACCCACAACGGGAGCGACTGAACCAGGCCTGGTGGGCATTGATTTGGAGCAAAAGAACCCCTGGGGGCTTTGGAGGAAGTTAATTAGTGGCCAGGGACAAATGGAGTGTGGACAGTTCCTGCTGGCCCAGCCTTGGGCACCTTGTTTTTCTGTTTTAAACCGAACTTTAGTTGTATAGACATATGAATTTTATTTGGCTAAAACTCTGTGGTTGGAATGTCCCCATTAGACCCTATTCTGAAGCTATTTTGAGTTTGAACCCCAGATAAAATATTTCAGACATTCAACAATGAAAGACGTGGGGAGAGGTATCTGTCTCTCTCACTTCCCTTTTCTTAAGTTCTGTGGAACAAAAGTGAAAATGAAAAACTCACTCATCTCCTTCCGTGTACTTTTCACAACTGGTGGTTACTTTTACATCTTTATATATTTACATTAGAGTACATGCTTCTGGTAGGCCAAGTCCTGGCCTATCTTGTTCACAATGATATACTGAGGCACAAAGTAGGTCTCAGTGAGTATTTGTTGCACGAATAAATGAATGACTGGATGCGTGGATAAACAGATGAATGTAGGCTCATAAAGTTATGCCAATAAATGTTTATCACATGTAAATATATTAAAGTATCATGCAAAGGAAATAAAACATGGGATCTGGGAAAGGCAGTTTCCCCCAACGTGTCTTTGAGACTAAGATAGTGACTTATAGAAAAAAAAAAAAAGTATTTAAAAATGGTGAGTAATTGCTTTTCCAATTCATGGACTAGGAGCAAATAGTCTCTGAAAGGAAAGTGTTGGGAGAATCCCCCGCTTACAGAAGGGGGCCCCTCTCAGTTAGTAAAAATATCTTTTCCTTTGGTTCTACCATTTCACAGAAGAAAAAAAAAAGTTGTTACATGTAGACTCCTCTTTGCAGCATGACTGTGCAGTGTATTGTCCAAAATGGGGCCCTGAGGGTGAAAGGTGAAAGGGGGTGCTGGTAAGGAGGTCACAGGACCAAACCAGGACTTCTCTGGGCAAACTGAGACACGTTGGCTGAGTATGTCCTTCACCATGTCGGTTAATCTAAGCCCACTCAAAGCATTTTCTTGAAATCCATCTTCTGATGAAAGTACTTGCTCTTCATTGAATTCTTCTCCTGTTAGGCTCCTTGATGGGTTTTGATCTTGAGAATTCGTTCTCAGAAAGTACAGTATCTTGAGCTTCTCTGGTAAACTGTTAGTTCTAGAGTTAACTCCTTCAACACAGTGTGACACAAGCTACCCTTTCGAGAGTGTGTGTGTCTCAAGTGAGACATTGTGAAAATATCTCCCGCGTGGTAAGCCCTCAACTCTGCCTCTTTCTTCTGATGAAAACAGAACATAAAAATATACAATACCTGCAGTGACTTGTACAAAGTACGGCCGCCCCTCAGACGGACTTGAGAGGGAAAGTGCTTCTTAACGTATTTACTTCCTTCGGTAATGCCACAGCACAAAGATTACACTCAGCCTTCCTGGCCATAAAAGCTTCAGTTTTTCCCATTCTTGCTGCCAAAGCTGAAATGCCAAGAAATGCTGGGAACTGTGATTATACACACTTCATATTTTACATGCTAAAACCCCAGGGAATATGCTGTGGAGAACAGAGTCCTATTTCTTAAATGGCAGGACAGATACTGAACTCCAGCTCTGTGGAGCATGGCTGAGTATTTGCATGGGGAGAAACCAACAAAGACCTCACAGATTTCTTCCAGTCTGTGTGTACCTTCCTGGCATCTGTGGCAGACCTTGGCTAACTTTTCTCATGTATTTCGTTTTTGTTATTTTTTAACTTTCTGAATGACTCAACCAGATTCTTACGGGAAAAAAAAAAAAAAAATCACCACCCCACATACGAGTCAGTCATAAGGCAACTCAGTTACTGCCTTTGACAGGTTTGAACCTGTCTGTTCACAGATGAGGAAACAAAACTCCACTGTTCCTTCGGCCAAAATTATATCCCCTTCCTTAGCGTGGCAGTAAAGCAGCCAGCAGACAGCATTCAGATTTCACGGGTTCCAAAGCTTCCTCCCCAGCTGTAAATTAATTTCACTGCCACGGTGCATTTTTCTCAATTCCGTCCTCAAGTGTAGGAGTTAAAACAAACAAAACCAACCAACCAACCAACCAAAGGTTCTCCTTCCTTCCTCCTTGTCTCCCTTCAAGAACTAACACAAGAGCCACAGGTACCCGGGAAGGGCTCGTGATGACAAGACCTGTACTTCTTTTCAACGTTTTTATTTTTATTTTTGGGACAGAGAGAGACAGAGCATGAACGGGGGAGGGGCAGAGAGAGAGGGAGACACAGAATTGGAAACAGGCTCCAGGCTCTGAGCCATCAGCCCAGAGCCCGACGCGGGGCTCGAACTCACGGACCGCGAGATCGTGACCTGGCTGAAGTCGGACGCTTAACCGACTGCGCCACCCAGGCGCCCCAACAAGACCTGTACTTCTAAAGGGTGAATTTCCTGACTCACTGTCACCTGCCTTCGTCTACTGCGCAGAGCCCCATTTCTTTGTCAAAGAAGTGTTAGAATCCTCACGAGGTGAACGTGGGAGGGGCAGGCTTCTCACTGCTTGGATTAAATGAAGATTTAATACTCACTTCTTGCTTAATTTGCAAGATTTGGATGCCTCCACACGTTCCTCATGTTCTCAGAGAACAGGAGCTCACACAGGATTTCTCCCCTTCCTCCCCGCCAGGGCCGCACATGCTCCAGGGCCTTGCAGAGAAAGGGGTTGAGAGGCTCCTGGTAAAGGAGCGAGCCCCTTGTGCAAGAAAGCGGGCCCCATCCAGTCGGGCTGGAAGTAATGTGCTGCTACTCCTCAGCCCAGTTATAAACGGCAGCTGCTCTCCGTGTAGGGCTAGAAAGCAATTTCTCTCTGTGCCTATGTAACTGCAATAAACTTTTATAAGCCTGTTACATGATCTGAACAAACCAGCACAGTTTCTCCAACAAGAGCAGAATTCTTTGCAGGTTTGAACCCTTACCCACACACCCTTCTTGGAGAAGAAAAGGAGGCTCAGCTGCTACCTCTTTATAGTTTAGAGCTGGCCTTTCCAAAGACTTGGGAAAAACCTCTACTCTTTCAGGGCATCCGACAGTGCCATTTGGCTCTCAAGAGGAAACACTGTTTCAAACACAGAACTTGTGCATGCATAAATCATTTCTGGAAGGACATAGAAGAAATGCGCCTGGGTGGCTCTGTCGGTTGAGGGTCCGACCCTTGATCCTGTCCCAGGTCATGATCTCACAGCGTGGGTTCGAGCCCCACATCTGGCTCTGTGCTGACAGCACTGGAGCCTGCTTCGGATTCTCTCTCTCCCTCCCTCTCTCTCTCTGCCCTTCCCCATTGCTGCTCTCTCTTTCCCTGTCTCTCTCTCAAAATAAATAAACATGGGGAAAAAAAGGCATGGCTAACTGGTTGCCTTGAGAAAAAGAAATTGGGAGGCTGGATTTAGTGTTCACTGTAATCTTTTTAGAATAGCTAAACAGTTCTCTTTTTTATCATATGTACACATTCTCTCATCTAATTAAATTACACTGACATGCCTCTCCATTTTCTCAGATTACACAATACCACGTTGACACCCATCTTCATACCACTTATCTCTCCCGATGAGTATTCCCCGACACAAGTGTTGACTCACTTTGCTAGAAATAAAACAGAAATGAAGAAATAAGAACTATTGCTATGCCTTGCACCAGAAATTGAAGACGAATAAGAAAAGCAAAGCTCTGGCTGCAAGCCCTAACACTGCTGTGACAAAGGAGAGGAAAAGTGTGGGTCTCTTGGCTTTTCGTCGTGTGCCCTCCTGGACAACATCTCCTCCCTTCCGACCATTCCCTCTCCTGCCCTGCTGAGAAGTTTCTCCTCTTCTTTGGTCCACCTCCCACTTTTTTTGCTTATTCCTTTTTAAAAAATTTGCTCTCAAAAATCCCAAAAGTAACACATTCTCACCACAGTGATACAAAAGGAAGATACATGATGAAAAATCATAACTGTCCATCCCCTCCCAAATGGTTTTGTGTCTGTTATTCCACAATGTTCTCCCCACGCAGATCTATGTTCAGATGGCTTTTGCTACTATTTTTTGTACCAAAAAAAACAAGACTTAAATGAGCATACATACCACTTCTTAACTTCTTCCTTTCACTTATTTATCTATTGGGGACAAGCCACCCAGATCAATAAATGTGGATCTAACTCACTCTTTTAATAGCTGCATAATATTCTACAGAATGGGTATGACATAATTTGTTCAATTTGAAATAACTGAAATAATACTGAAATGTATTGGATCTGTCCACCATTTGACTAGGAGTTCCACAGGTACCCCTATCTTGAGGTGTTCCTGTCTTTGCCTCTCTGATCCCCACACCTATGCTCATCCTGTGCCCCACCTTTGGCAATTCACCCTCGAACAAGGCACTGATGACCTGAGTGAAAAGTACCCACCTTTTCAGAGTGAATGGCAGACAGAGACCCCTAACTCTGGGGTTCATGACTATCTTGTCTGTTTTCATGTGCACACAGAGGCTGACGCTATACCAGAAAGGTAGGTAAGGCATTAAATTCCTCTAAGATCTACGTGAAAGGAGACCTTGCACACCCTATTCTAAATCACACTAACAATATGCTTACTACCCCTATATTCAGCAGGAAAAAATTCAATTAAAGCCCACAAATGATCTGGAAGAGGTAATATGAACACCTCTTACCACAACTCATATTAGTTTAACCCATTTCTATCTAAGATACTTCTGGTTTTGTAGAAGAAGAAGAATGTAACAAGTCAACTGGATATTGGTTCAAGGCTATAGAATAAAAAATTACATGTATGGGGGCACCTGGGTGGCTCAGTTGGTTAAACGTCTGACTCCTGATTTCAGCTAAAGTCATGATCTCACGGTATGTGAGATCGAGCCCTGCATCAGGCTCTGTGCTGACAGCATGGAGCCTGTTTGGGATTCTCTCTGTCTGCCTCTCTCTTTCTCTCAAAATAAATAAACATTTTTTAAAAACGTTGTTTAAAAATTACATGGATGGCTTATCATTGCTCAGACATCAGTGACTGTGACAAGAGAGCCAGGATAAACAGTATCATACCACTAATATTTCCTTCTTTGACAAGTAAACTACATTGGAAGATCCAGATGGTCTTCAAAAATCTGAAAGCCTTTTTTATGCAAAATTTGTGTTTTTCCACTTTAGATACAGAAGATACAATGAGACAGTGCTTGAGCCAATATAAAGGTGAAATTTCCAATCATTCTATGTGCCTAAAAGTGGAGGGAATAAGTTACCCTCTGTTTAGAGGTATAGGAAAAAAAGACCACTCAGCAGGTTGTTAGGCATTCGTGCTTTGAAAGAAAAGGGTGTAGGGTGCTTGGGTGGCTCAGTCAGTTGGGGCTTGAACTCCTGAAACATGAGATTATGACCTGAGCCGAAATCAAGAGTTCAAGCCCCAAGTCAGGCTCCACACTGACAACACAGAGACTGCTCGGGATTTTCTCTTTCCCTCTCTCTCTGCCCCTTCCCGCTTCGTGCTCACTTGCTCTCTCTCTCCAAATAAATAAATAAATTGAGAGAGAGAGAGAGAGAGAGAGAGAGAGAGAGAGAGAAGGGTATTATGTAACTTTGAACTCTCTTCCAACCCTGACTCCAGAATTTTAACAGTGGGACATGGGATAGGTAAGTTTTGATGCAAGTATCGAACATGGTGTAGAATGGTGATTTTGTATGTGAAAGAGGTCAGAATGGGTATTCTGGAGGCAGGAGGAGCCGTGCCAAGGAAGGAAGGAGAAGTGAAAGGCCACACAAGCTGCCACCTCCCCATTGTGTGCACCATGCACACACCTCCAGAACCAGATCATTCAGTGATGTCATCCTCTAGGGGGTGGGGAAGGCTGCCCATCAGTTTTCACTCACTTCTCTTTGCAACTAAACCCAGAAATTCATCGATTTTCTGAGGGTCTGAGTGTTTTTGTTAAGTGCTAACAGGGCACCTGCACCGAGCTATATTTCTGCCCAGGAAGTTTGCTAGTAAGTTTAGAAGTTTACTTAACAAGTTAAGTAAAATTACTTTTAAGTAAAATTTGGCATCTGCAAGACAATGGAAAAAAAAATCCCACCTTCAGGCAGATGCTGTAGACTGTCTATCAAAAGGAAAACTCTAACACCATGTTCCACTCAGCTATTTATCTTGCCAGGCTTAAGAACTGGGATCTAGGAGAAGGATTTTTGTCTTAACACATCTGAAAACAACTCCACGACTGACATACATGGCTCAGTGAACCCAAAGAATGGTGATGAAGGCATCTAATCCTTAACTGTTCGCTCACATCAGTCCACTATGTTTTCAGTTCCAGCAGGTGCCACCCTCCTTGGGGCCAAAATCATTTCCAGGTAGATTGTGCACTATTAAGGCAAGCGGCTGCAGAGCATCTTGCTTATTGTAACAGAAAACATTAAAAAAAAAAAAAACTGAACATGTGTGTGAATGAATGACTGTATGGGCTGATGTTTACGTGCCTTTCCTCTGCAATTCACGTTGAAGCCCTGACCTTCCCATGTGATGGTATTTAGAGATGAGGCCTTTGGGAAGTAGTTGGAGTTAGATGAGGCCATGAGGATGGGACCCCCATGACGGGATATGTGCCCTTGTAAGAAGAGACAACTAGAGAGCTTGTCTCTTCTCTCTCTCTTCTGTCATGTAAGGGAACAGCAAGAAGGTGGCCATCTGCAAACTGGGAGGAGAGCCCTCACTGGAAATAAAATTGGCTGCCACCTTGATTTTGGACTTTGCAGCCTCTAGAATGTAAGAAAGAAGATTCTGTTGTTTAAGTCACCTGGCCTATGGTACTTGTTACAGCAGCCTGACCAGCCTAAGACAATGACTAGGACTTCACTAGAACTAGGATTCATGGATTAGGAGTGATCACAGCCTGATGGTCAAGGTTTGACAGAACTTAACTGGTACAACAGCAGGTTACCTATTTCTGACATTATCATGTTGAAAAACTCATGTTAGGGTATATTCAATCTCACATGTGATACCCCTTTGAAAATATCATTTTTAAATATCAAAACAACAATATTTATTCAATACAGAACATTTGAAAACTATTAAAAAGACAACAAAAACACCTACATTATCTTAGATACTCAAACAACCACGGCTGACATACCAATGTTTATCCTCCTAGAACTATTTTCCCTATTGAGAGTAAAACTGACTGAGAGAACAAAGTCTTCCCCTCAGTGGTTTCTTCTGACCACAACCACCACTGTACTCATTGAGACAGTTGATGGGTTGATGGAAATGTTCTATATATACTATATATGTTCTATATATTACTATATATTACTTTGAGTGTTGATTACATATTTGTGTCCACCTGTCAAAATGCATCAAACTGTATAAGACTTAAGTATGGGGAAAGCAAAGTATGGGGAAAAGCAAACTGGAAAGATGACACCAATACCCAACACCAGAAACATGTGCTTTGATATATTTTTCCACGGAATGTTCAAAAAAGCGAGTATTACTGAGCTGAACGGCTTCATGTGCACCCTTGTTAAACCCTAACAACTACCCTCAGATGTGCATTTCTAGGATCTTCATTTTCTCAGTGATGAAGCTGAGGCATAGAGGGATTAAGTAACTTGCTCAAAATTCCACAGCGGGGAAGTTGCAAGGCAAAACTGGAAGCCAAGGCCTTGCAATCCTGGAAAAAAAAAAAGTTGTAACAATGTGCATGCCTTTTGACTCAGCAGTATCTTCAAGGAATGTGGTTCCAGGGAAAGAATTGAAGACTGATCCAAGAGATGTGTACAAGAATATAAACACATCATTTATTGGAATGCCTGGGTGGGTCGGTCGGTTCATTGTCTGACTCTTGATTTAGGGTTAGGCTGTGATTTCGTGTTTGTGAGTTCGAGTCCCATGCTGGGCTGGGCTGCACTCATGGCATGGAGCCTGCTTGGAATTCTCTCTCTCTGCTCCTTCCCCACTCGTGCTGACTTGCGTGCTCTCTCTTAAAATGAATAAATTAATTAAAAAAACCCATGATTATTAATAATACTGAATCAAGTTAAATGGAGTGTAAATTAAGTAGGCCCATGTGATAAACCACCTACATCACTTCTGTCACATCATATTAGCTTGAAAGACAATGTAGACAACTTTCACGGTAGGGGAAAATGGTTATGATATATTAATAAAAATAATCAGGTTGAAAATGTTTACATGTATGACTTCAACTTTGTTTCTTTTTTTAAAAAAATACATTTAAAACCTTTAAGAAAATATGTCAAGAGAAAAATGGTTATCTTTCAGTAGTAGGAATATAGGTTATTCATTTTTATCTTTTATATATTTTCAGCAGTTACTATGTGTTACTTTTATAATTAGAAAGGCAAGAATAAATTTTATTTTAAAAATTTAAAACACGGGGAAAATCATTGCTCTCATTGATGAGTATATACCCCCATGAAGATGATGTGTGTGCGTGTGTGTGTGTGTGTGTGTGTGTGTGCGTGTTTATGAGAGGAAGAGTTTGGTAGAGTCTAGTTTGAAGATAGCCCCTTAATAACTTCAGGGTGTTAGCATTATTCAATAACTTACACCTAACTGTAAAAAAGTGACATCACCAGGCTTTCTCCCTCAGTCATTATGTGCAAAATATATATGGTTGGCTTTAAAAACTTAAAATCAATGTCCAATTTGTAAAAAGACCTTGAAAAAGTTATTACCTTTGCTTTTAGCAGGAAGGCATAAAAATTGAGATCAATAAACACTGAAGTCCTCTGAATACAGCGGACAGATCTAACGTAACTCTGAGAGGGATTAGCACCACCTTAAGCAAAAAGGTATACAACTAGGAGCACCTGGGTGGCTCAATCCGACTTCAGCTCAGCTCATGATCTCGCGGTTTGTGGGTTTGAGCCCCGCATCGGCCTCTGTGCTGACAGCTCAGAGCCTGGAGCCTGCTTCGGATTCTGTGTCTCCCTCTCTCTCTGCCCCCCACCTCTCAAAAATGAATAAACATTAAAAACAATTAAAAAAGTATACAACTTGAATGTGTCACAAGTGCTGTGGCTCCATGCCATCAAGTGTAGAGCCGTGGTTGAAGAATCATCGCAGAGACCAGCACTGTTTTTCCAACTTGTCTACTGCATGGCTCCTTTTTCAAGAACATATGAAGAAACACAAAGTCTTTTCCTATGCAGTAACTTTCATTTGAGAATTACAATTGCAAGGAAGAATTGTGTCCTTATAACCGGTGAAAGAATTATTTATATTATTAACCAAAATGAAAATCCAAATTTAAACATTCTTCAAGAATTAGAATTATCATTTGAAAACTTCTAGTATGGATACTCAGCTGTTCTTTTAAGTAGAGCAATTTCTCAGAAGGCTTTCATTTATGAAAAAGCATGACCTTGAATTCTGAGCAAATCATGGGTTTAGATTAGTGTAATGCTGGTCACAGACAATGGGTTAGACAGGCATGCTCCCTGCCTTCATGAAGTGGCCCGTATGAAGAGACACACGGGCCAGAAAAAGTGTGAGGGGAAGGTATTGCAGGATGTCACAGGAGCAGACAGGATAGGCACCGAACCTAGCTCATGGGTTAGGGGGCAGGGAGTCTAGAAAAGTCTCCCAGTGGAGGTGACACCTAGCTGAGACTGCACAGGTTAGCAGGAGTTAGCCTGGCAGAGAGAACACAAAGCATCCCATGCACTGTTGGTTGAGGAAACTTGGCATCTTCGTGGATTCAAACCTGAGGTAGGACTGTAGAGTTCCCCCACATACTGTGTGACCCTGAACAAGTTATTTTACTTCCCAGAGCCTCAAGTTTCCTTACGTGGAAAGTAGGGATAGTACCATTTACCTTGGAGAGATGTCCCAAGAAGCTGAAATTAACTAAGTAGGACTCCTTACAGAGACATTTACCCTTAGAGATATATGCTAAGTACATGTGGCCATTATTCTGTATCACAGAAACTCCAGCCCACTATTCTCTTTGCCACTCCTTCAGCATGCTCCCCTCCCAAAAGCTTTGTCAGCTTGCCATTCCTTCTGCCCAGAATGTTCTTCCCCCAGATATTCACATAGACCTTGCTTCCTCATGTCCTTAGGTCTCTGCTCATCTGCTTAAATGTCCCACCCTCCCTGAACTTGATCTTCCCCTTACACAGCTTTTTGCTCCATAGAATTCATCGCTCCAACATGCCATATATCCACTTTTTGTTTATCTGACTACCTGTGCTAGAATTTAAGTTCCTTGAGGGTACAGGGTTTTGTCTCATTTGTTTCCAGAGCTTAGCACAGTGCCTGGCACACAGTAGGTTCTTCACACATATGTGTTAAAGAAATGAATAAATACGCCAAGTTTGAGGGGATGCCTTTCTTTAGTCTTCTTTAACTCTCTTGGGACCTGACGTAAAGCTTTGCATTAAGCAGGCATTTCATAAGCATTTGCTGAACTGTACAACTGAACCACTTTTTACAAATGTTCATCTGATACCTAAAGACAAACTGACTGTATTTTTATGGCTTAGCAAATAAATCCAAGATTGTGTTTAATTACAGTGAAGCAGTAAGCTGCTTGCTCTATCAATCTGGTGGGGAGAAGAACAAAACTGGTGGTTTGATTTCATCAGTGAGTGGAATCAATTAACACATTTATCAACTAGTTCCAAATAACCACAGCTCTTGCTGATACAAAAGGTCAAATGCTGATGAGGTATGCCAGGATCAGTATCCTGATTGAATAAGGACAGAAAGTAAAGTACAGAAACAAAATGTTTCAGGGCTGAAATTTCTTTCAGCCATTAATCTGGGTCCTTTGAGAAACCACACTGACCAAACTGTCAGGATATGCACCGCATATGGTCCAAAAAAGTTCTGGAGGGGCGCCTGGGTGGCGCAGTCGGCTAAACGTCCGACTTCAGACAGGTCACGATCTCGCGGTCCGTGAGTTCGAACCCCGCGTCAGGCTCTGGGCTGATGGCTCGGAGCCTGGAGCCTGTTTCTGATTCTGTGTCTCCCTCTCTCTCTGCCCCTCCCCCGTTCATGCTCTGTCTCTCTCTGTCCCAAAAATAAATAAACGTTGAAAAAAAAAAAAAAGTTCTGGAACCTCCCCTCAAATGAAAAACCAAAAATCTGCTTCAGTACTGGAAAAGTTAAGTCCCAAATGAGTTCAATTGCTCCCTCCATACATTACAGAGTTAAAATTTAAACAAAATGCAAAAGTAGAGTGTTCAAATTTTACAATCTGTACCATATGCTCCAGGGTTTCATAAGGAAACTATCTTAAAGATTTACGATTAGTATGTGGTAAGTATAGTAACTATATACAATTTCAAAATATTGTTAAAATGCAAAGAAAATAATTTCGTTTGAAAAGAAAACACAATCAAATTTAGTTTACAATCAAATTTAGTTTACTATAAAAAGATTGGTCTTCAGAAGGTTGATATTTACAAGCTAAAACTCCAATTTCTGTAAAGAATTCCCCATTCCCGAGGAAGCATCTTGAGGATAACTTCAGTTCAAGCCCATGCTACAAAGAAAATCCAAATCAGCTGATAACATGTATGCAAAGAATAACCTTTTTTTAAAAAGTTTATTTATTTAGAGACACAGGGGGTAGGGGAAGAGAGAGAGAGACAGACAGACAGACAGAACCCCAAGCAGGCTCCACACTGACAACCCCTGATGCAGGGCTCCAACTCATAAACCCTGAGAACATGACCAGAGCTGAATCAAGAGTCAGAGGCTTGACTGAGCCACTGGGTACCCCAAAGAATAACCTCTTATATTGACATGGCATGTTTCAAAGAACTTTCACATTTCACTTTCACCTGATTTGAGCTTCAACAATACCCTGCAGAGAAGCCACATCAATGTACAGATGGGCAACCAATCTCAGAGCATTCTGAAACCTGCCCACACCCCCAGAACCAGCATGAAGCAGGGCTGGGTCCAACACCAAGACCTTCTGAAAACCATGCCCAGGATTCTTTCAGTTGAAAGAATATGTAAGTGATCTTCTACTATTCTTTTATAGCATTGTAATTTAAGTGGATTTGCACTTTGGGGGACACTCTAAATGATGCAATATACCAAAAAAAGTTTTTTTTAAGCCCTAGAGCCAAATTTAGGCACATTTCTAATGGGGTCCAGTTTCGTAGGGTTCTGTCCTTGGCTCACAGTTCTACTTAAGACACTCTTGTCTGGTGATCTCATCCAGTCCCCATGCTCTGAACTGATAGCTATGTCCTGATGACTTCTAAATATGTGTTCCAGTCTATCTTTTTCACTGAGCTTCAGACTCATATCCACCTTCCCATTGCACATCTCCACTGGAATGTGTCTCAGGTGCCTGACATACTATGTTTCTACATCTCGTCATCTTCCTCTTCCGTCTAGAAGGCTTCCTGGGCTCATTAGCTGGGCTCCCAGCTAATGGTACCATCGTCTATCCAATCTTCTAACTAAACACCTAGGAATGACTCCACGTTGCTCCCTCATCCCCTGGACCCACCCAGTCACTAAGTCCTGTCCGTTGTACATCTCTTAAACTTATGCCCTTCTCCTCAGCCCAACTAGCATCTTACCCCAGGTCCTCATTATCTTCCTACCTGGAACACTGCAATGGTCACAAATTGAACCTCCCCCTGCTACCTACATGTATGTGTCTGCATGCTCCCTCCCACACATAAATATGAAATATAAATCCACTCATGTCATGCAAGCTGCTGGAGATTCTTCAAAAACTCTTCTTCACCTGCTACAGAAAAACCAAATTCCCTGGCATGGAATTTGTATCTGACACTGTGAGTTTCCTATCAAATAATTATCCTGCCCCTCTTTCCTTAGTAAGAAAACCCTGATTTGTCGCTAGAAAATGGCCGCATAATAACTTCCTAGCCTTCACTACAGCTAACTGCAGTCATGGGACCAAGTTCTGGCAATTTCCTCGGTAAGTATTGTGTGGAATTTCAGGCTCCCTAAAGGGAACTAACTCAGCTGGGAGAAGTACCCTTTGCCCATCTGGAATACAGAGATGATTCCTGAAGCTTTAGCAAACATATTAGACCACAGAGTGACCCTGAAGATGGCTGAACAAAAAAGATAGAAATCTGAGTCCCAAATGACTCCATGGAGCTTTCATGAGCTGGACTGCCCACTTCCAGACTTTTTACAGGAGAGAGAAATACATTTCTATCTGGCTTAAGCCACCATCATATTCCATTTCCTATTACAGGCAATGGCCCCAAATCCTAAGTGATAGAGAATTCAAACATCTCAAGAATGTTAAGCCTTTCATAGCTTCATTTCTGCCAAACCCTCTAGCCTTATCTTCCACCATAGCTCAAACTGTAAGTTCCAAAATTCTTGTAGTTTTCCACTCTACACACACACTCACCAGGAGCTTTCATACTTCTCAACTTTTGCTCAAGCCTGCCCCCTACCTAAACACCCTCCTTATTTTTGTTCAGGTTTTAACTTTTCATCACTTCCTACAGAAAGTCTGTCTAAACCTCCATGTTAGGCTAAGTGGCCAGTCTCTTTGCTCCCATAATATGCTGGGAATACTCCAATTTTGGAATCCATCTGCCATTATGTATTTATGGGCCATCTCTCCCAACCCACAGATAGAGCCTCAAAGGGCAGACACCACATCTATTCATTTTGTATTTATATCTCCTAATAAAAGTAGGAGCTCAGGAAATATATTCTGAGGTCAACTGCATTTTCCTCACTGAAATGGAGTGAACAGTATCGAATGCCTCCAAATGTGATGATTAGCTCTCCGTGTCAGTAGTAAGTTAAAGATTGAAACAAAATGGTAATTTCTTTCCCCCTGAGATGGAAAATAAATTACAGGTGAACCATCTTAAGAAAACATCCATTCTGAGAAGCAATCTACTGTTTGGATGTTTCAGACCTGAATTTCCTCATGTATAAAAGAGAACTTGGCACTAGGCAATCTTGGAGGCCTCATCTGGCTCTAATATTTTTATAATTCCATTGTTGAACATAAACACATAGAACCGGACACAAGGAGCCCACTGTGAATGGATCGCTCCTCCAGCAATTGGCAGCATGACCAGCCTTACCTAACTTTTAAATAAATTACTTACAAAGAGTGTCTAATAAAATCGTGAAGTCATCAGATGACAGTGAACGCTCTAGGGTAATGAAATGCCTATTGTGGGAGAATATGCCTCCTAGACTCCAAACACACTGGCCACTTATAGAGCCCTTGAACTTGCCATGCTTCTTCCTGATGTCTGGAACTTGCATTTGCTATTCCTTCTGTTTTAAATGGTATTTCCATCCCTCTTCACTGGTCACCTCAGCTCAAGAGTGACTTCCTTAGAAAACTCTTCTGTCTCTCCCTGACCAGCCTGAATCACTGTATTAAAAGTTCTCACTCATTGCAGTGCATTCCTGTTCTTCGTGGCACTGGTCACAGTTGTGATTTTCTACTAGTATGGCCATCTGATTGATGTCTTTCTCCCTCACTATACCATACTCTCCATAAGGGAATATTTTGTTTTTGCTCATTATTATGCTTGTATCCTTGGCAGAAAGTCGATGCTCAATAAACACCTGCTAAATATCTCCAAAGGCTGTGTGAGGGAGGAGAAAAGTAGACAAGTTTCATTGGGGGGGAATGTCCAGCTATTCTAATAAGCTGGAAATCCTTTGAGCTCTCCATCACATCTTTGAAAGGGGACCGTGAAGTCACTTTCTGGTGACCGTGGAAGGCACTGAATGAGGCCTCCATTTGACAGAGCAATCATGACAAGCTAAGAGAAGAGGCAGGAATGTGACTACATAGTTTGGAGTTTTAGTAACAATTCTAAGAAGGGTTCATAGTCAAAATCTGTATTGAGAGTCCCATGGTTGGCACATCCTGAAGAAACAAGGACTCTCATGAAAATGACAAATGACAATTTGTAGTTTTCCTTGCAACAAACAGATCAAGAAAGACTAGACCTACTTCTCGGAGCAGAAGGAATGATGTTATCCAATGACAAAGGGAACACAGAGCTTCTAAATTTGGTTTTCATCTTTATCTACAGAGAAGTTTTTTCTCACTAGAATGAGTACAATAAATATAAATATGGAAATGAATTCCAATACAGGTGAGGTAACAGTAAGGGCCCAAAATTCCAGACTCAAATGAAAGACATTTGAGGACCTTGAAATTCTGTCAATAAGAAACACTTAGGAGTGAGAAGGTCCCAGGAGATGGGAATCTAACAAATGTTACAAGATTTTCAAGAGGGGGGAAGAGGTAGATATCAGAGAACAATGACTCAAGCAGGTGACCTTCATTACTGACCCAAATACAAATTGATTTGGAAACAGATTAACTGAATTCTTAGACACAGAAGCAATGCTCACAGTGGAGGGCTCCCCAAGCAAAACTATGCTTAGCTAATTTCAAATCACACAGGTATGTGAAGTCAGCAAGGTACCTGACAGTCCCCTATGATATCCTTGAGAAACAAGAGTCAGATGCTATTAGAGACTAATATTCACACAGAACTGTTTTCAAAGACTAGCTTAACAGACCTTATCTTGGAGGGAGATTGTTAATCTTCCCCAATTCTGAATTTTAAAAAAAGTCAAATTAGGTAGAGACTGTTCTCTCGATTTGAGGAGAAATCAAAGTTGATTTTCCTTAAAAGTTAATGTGCTACATGTTAAAAGACATTATTTCAGGTCTGGCAGTCAGCCTCTGTGGGTCAGTTCCACACCTGGACAATGGGACAGGACAGCAAATTTCCATGGTAAGCACTTGGGGCATTAGGAGTAAACACTGATTACCAGGCACACAGCAAGCCAAGAACTGCATAGGGTACAGGGTGGTCTGACTCATGGGTTCACAGTGTGTATTAAAATGCACTGTGTTCAGGTGTTAAGACAGTAAGGAGGAATCAAAAGTTAAATTGTGCCCTTCCATAAAGGTTTCTCACTAAACATATTTTAGATACATCCTATGCTTTGTCAAAAACAGCAACTCCAATGTGTGCTGGCTGGCTTTAAGAGTTTGGGGTTGAAATGTCAAGGGCGCCTGAGTTTCCCTTTAAAATAGGTTATGAAACATGATTGAAAATGGGGCTTGTAATGCTGGAGGGCAGGTAAATGGGATGTGTGCCCTTTTGTCTTCCTAACTTTTCTGTAGGACTTGACTCTGAAAAAAAGTCAATGGCCTTGTAAATTATTCATGAGCTCTATCTGGGCTCCCAATGAGCCAACAAGCCCAGGACAAAGGAATGAATAGTCTTTTTTTCCCTTTAGCAAAGTGGCTCATTGACTGCTTACTTCCCAGCCCTTTCTTCTTGGTCTCTGGGCCGTGGCAGCCCCAGACCTTCTAACCAAAGGCGAAGGCACAACCCCTGTTCTTGCTGTATCTCCAGGGAACTGGACTTCTGTTCCTCCAAGAAATGCAAGTGAACACGTCTGAAAATCAGGGTCAAGCGGAAAAGCACAGAAATGTAACTGGCCTTTCTCCTCTCACACAAGACACAGTTGGCTAAGAGACAGAAGAAAGTCAAGTCATAGGGAGCCTATGGTACTACCTTCCAAAGTCCTATTGGCAATGATTTGCAACACACTGAAAAATAAAAACCTTTCCTAACAATAAACAACAGCCCCTCTACAGGCATCTCTCAGAGATATTTACAGGTTCAGTTCCAGAATGAACTGTCTGAAATGAGTCAATACATTTTTTGGTTTCCCAGTGCATATAAAAGTTATGTTTACACTGTAATCTATTAAAATTGTGGGATAGCATTATGTCTAAAAAACAATCTTAATTTTAAAATATGTTCTTGATGGAGTGACTGGGTGGCTCAGTCAGTTAAGTGTGTGACTCCTGATTTCGGTTCAGGTCATGATCTCATGGTTTTGTGAGTTCCAGCCCTGCGCTGGGTTCTGCACCGACTGCAGGGAACCTGCTTGGGATTCTCCCTCTCTCTCTCTCTGCCCCTCCCTGTTCCCACTCTCTCTCTTTCAAAATAGATACATAAATTTTAAAAAATAAAATAACATAAAAGTATGATATGTTTAAAAAATACCTTATTGCTAAAAAATGCTAACCATCGTCTGAGCTTTGAGGAAGTTGTAATGTTTTTGCTGGTGGGCAGTCTCACCTCCATGTTGATGGCTGTTGACTCATCAGAGTAGTGGTTGCTGATGGCTTAGGTGGCTGTGAAAATTTCTTAAAATAAGGTAACAACGGAGTTTGCCACGTTGATTAATTTTTTTTTCATGAACAATTTCTCTGTCGCATGTGATGCTATTTGATAGCATTTCACCCACAACACGGCTTCTTCCAAAATTGGGGTCAAACTTGTCAAACCCTACCACTGCTGTATCAACTAAGTTTATAGTATATTCTAAATGCTTTGCTGTCATTTCAATAATCTTCACAGCATCTTCACCAGGAGTAGATTCCATCTCAAAAAACCACTTTGTTTGCTCAGCCATAATAAACAACTCCTCATCCATCCAAGTTTTATTACCAGATTGCAGCAATTCAGTCCCCTCTTCAGGGTCCACTTCTAATTTTAGTTCTCATGCTATTTCCACCACATCTGCAGTGACTTCCTCTATGAAGTCTCCAAGCCTCGAAGTCATCCATGAGGGTTGGAATCCACTCCTTCCAAACTCCTGTTCATGTTGATATTTTGACCTCTTCCCATGAATCAAGAATGTTCTTAATTGCATCTAGAATGGTGAATCCTTTCCAGAAGGTTTCCAATTTACTTTGCCCAGATCCATTAGAGGAATCACTAGCTAGCAGCTATGGCCTTATGGAATGTATTTTTTAATAATAAGAATTGAAAGTCAAAATGACCTTGATCCATGGGATACAGAACGGATGCCGTGTTATCAGACATGCAAACAACATTCATCTCCTCGTCCCTCTCCACCAGAGCTCCTGGGTGACCAGGTACATTGCCAGAGCAGTACTATTTTGAAAGGAACCTTTTTCTCTGAGCAGCAGGTCTCAAAAGTGGGTTTAAAATATTCAGTAAACCATGTTGTAAACAGATGTGCTGTCATCCAGGCTCTATTATTCCATTTATAGAACACAGGCACAGTAGATTTAACATAATTCTTAAAGGTCTGAGGATTTTTGGAATAGTCAATGAGCACTGGCTTCAACTTAAAGTCATCAGTTGCACTGGCTCCTAACAAAGCCTGTCCTTTGAGGCTTTGAGGCCAGGCATGCGCTTCTCCTCTTTAGCAATGAAAGTCCTAGATAATATCTTTTTCCCATGTGAGGCTGTTTCATCTCCATTGAAAATCTGTGCTCTCGTGTAGCCACCTTCATTAATTATCTTAACTAGAGCTTCTGGATAACTCACTACATCTTCTACATCAGCACTTGGGGCTTCACCTTGTACTTTGATGTCTATGGAGATGGCTTCTTTCCCTTAACCTCATGAACCACCCTCTGCTAGCTTCAAATTCCTCTTCTGCAGCTTCCTCAGCTCTGTCAGCCTTCACAGGATTGAAGAGAGTGAGGCCCTTGCTCTGGGTCAGGCTTTGGCTTAAGGGAATGTTGTTGCTGTCTGATCTACCCAGACCACTCACATTTTCTCAGTATCGGCATTAAGGCTGTTTTGGTTACCATTCGTGTGTTCACTGGACTAGCACTTTTCATTTCCTTCAACAACTTTTCCTCTGAATTCACAAGTTGGCTAACCGGTGCAAGAGGCCTAGCTTTCACCCCATCTTGGCTTTCAACGTTCCTTCCTCAGTAAGCGTGATCGTTTCTACCTTGTGATTTAAAGTGAGAGACATGTGATTCTTCTTTTCACTTGAACACCGAGAAGCCACAGTTAATCACTGGACTAACTTTAATATTGTTGTGTCTCAGGGAATAGGGAGGTCCGAGGAGAGAGACAGGGATGGTGGAGGGGTTGGTCAATGGAGCAGTCAGAAACACATACAACATTTGTGGATCAAGTTTGCCATCTCATATGGGTGCAGTTCATGGAGCCCCAAAACAACTAGAATAGTAACATCAAAGGTCACTGATCACCATAAAAAATACAATAATGAAAAAGTGTGAAATGTTCTGAGGATTACCAAAATGTGACACAGAGACACAACGTGAGCAAATATTATTGAAAAAAAGGCACCGGTAGGCTTGCTCCACACAGGGTTGCCACAAACCACACACACACATATATATATATATGATAAAACTGTGATATAGATAGATAGTTATCCACTATATCCACAGTTATCTGTGGAGTACAATAAAGCAAAAGCAAAGCACTATAAAACAAGGTATACCTGTATCTGGATAGGTCAGAGGCAGCATCCATGATATCATTTTGGCTCCCATAAAGGCCATCCTAGGACATGTATGATAAATGAGGCTGTCTCATGCACCCAAGTTTCTCCCTGTGCTCTCTGGATGGATCAAATTCATACCCTGTACGACCCAATTGTGCCCTTTACTGTGTGTGAATTCCAAGGACTTGGTTTTCAAAGGCTTATCCTTAAGACTCTGCTCTCAGGCCAGTAACCTGAATGGAATTAAATTATCCTGTGAAATAAATCCACAGGATAAAAATAGCTTTTGAATCTATCCTAATTAAATGTGTTCCCTTCAAAGTCAACCATATCAGTTGGAGCCTGCATATGGGATTCGAGTTGAAGAGTAAATTAAAATAAGTTCTCAAAACTGAACCACAGATGCCAAGAATTTAAATAAAACTTCTCAAGATGTGGGCTGATACAGCTTCACAGAAACGACATCAGGCTATAGTGTCCATCCTCCATAGTTGAAGACAAATGAAACAAGTAGACTGAGAGGCGGTCACATCCCACACAGGAGAGCAAGTCTGTCGGCCTCATGCCAGTGTGATGTGGTCCGCAAGTAAAGCCTCTAAGGGTTCGAGAAAATGAGTTTTGACAACTGTGCTATTCTCCACTGCTTCCATCTGAATGTTTGTGTCCCTGACCATCCTTCTCCCCACGCCGACCCAAATTCATACGCTGAAATCCTCACCCCCAAAGGTGATGGTATTTGCGGGGCCTTTGAGAGGTGTTTAGGTCATGTGGGCGGAACCCTCAGGAATGAGGTTAGTGACTTTATAAAAGAGGCTCCAGGGAGTTCGCTTAACCCCTTCTGCCATGTGAGGACATAGAGAAAAGCTAGCTGTCACCAGACACTGAATCTGCTGCCACCTTGATCTTGGACCTCCAGCCTCCAGAACTGTGAGAAATGAATTTCTGTTGTTTAAAAGCCACCCGGCCTGTGGTAGTTTGTGAAAGGAGCCCAGAAGAATGAAGACACATGCTCTGCCTCCTTTTCACGAATTAAAGTCGCTCTATCACCAGAAGGGGAATAAGAAGTCCCCTCTTTAGTGGTAGAGTGTTCAAGTCTCTCCTGAGGAGGCAGTGTGGCCCAGTGGCTAATGGTATAATTTGAATTGTGGCTTTACTACCAGTTAACAGTGTGGTTGCTAAGCCTTTCTAAGACTCGGTTATTCACCTAAATAACACTAATAAGATTGTTATATAATAATAGTGCTGGAAGGATGAGGGCAGAAATTCAGGTAAAGACTGACTGTCACAAATGCTCCACGTAGCTCTTGTTGCCATCATTGGTATTAGTCTTTGGATTTACCGAAGTCCCTGTCAAGTTGGGAAGTCATAATTCTTAACAAATGTGGGGAAGACCCTCTCTGGGATGACAGAGAGCAGATGGATGGATAAGCCACAGAAAGGAGAACAAGAGCAGAGCTCGTGGCCCAGAGTCTGATGCTACCTACCATCAGGAAGATCTCTGAACTCCCTCCGCCACCAGCAACCCCCTCCAATCATGCACTGGGCGGAATTCTGAGACAGGAAAATTCCCATGCTGGAGGCTCCGGGAGAACAGAGAGCCTGATCAAGGAAGCTCAAAGCACAGGCCATCTACAGCAACCTGTGGCACCTGCGCAGCTGAAGAATGAGTGGAGATTCCTGATTCTGTTCAAGCGGAAGACTCCCACTGCTGGTATCCGGCCTGGCTCCAAGCTCTTTGCCCACTTCTCTGCCCCACAGCTGAGGCTGAGACAAGGGCCGCATCTAGTTGAGGCTTTAGGGCTCTGCCCTGAGAATTAACATTTCTGTATCGTGCCTGTTATACTTCCTTTGCTTTCTCTCTTCTTTCTGGCATCGTCGATCCATCCTGATGAATTCTTTCCTAGCCTCACTCCTCTCTTCCTGTTTTGACTCTAAGATATTTAAGGATATTCAGTTTTTAAAGTTCTTTCACACTTGCACAGTGATGTCAATACTGTTCGGAGCCCCCAAAAGGAACAGTGTTAGCAAGGCTAATAAATTGCCAGTTGAAATCAGGAAATTCTTTTACTTTGACATTCATGCTCCTACGATAAAAATGATTTTTTCTCAAAAGGAAACAATTGCATCTCAAGAGAAAGAAGAGTTTATATGGCAACTAAGCTACAAAGTTGTGTAAAGAGGAGGAAAACACTGACCACAGGGAAAAAATTTAAAAATAAACATCGTCTTACACACTCACTGTTACATTTCCCATCTTACCCAATCTTGCGTCTGAACAAAGTTTCATCTCCCATCCCTTTGCATTTTGAGATCTAACAGCGGCAACCAGATTTTAAGCCCCAAGTATATTATCATCAGAAAATTGTGTGCCATGACGCGGAGTCAACATTCAGGAGGGGCTACAAATGATAAATATCATCAAGCAGGACACTGCTCATCAACAGTTCACCTTTTGGTTGCTTGACTGGCGAGCTGTAACCCCAACTGACCGAGATTCTTATCACAGTAATTTAGGGCAACAGTCAGCCACACTCTTCAGTGTAGGTATGGATCCTTAAAATGGAATGGAGTGTTTCCAACGTTAACACAGAAAAAGAGAGCAACAATGTGTTCAGCACCTTGCAAGGGCTGGCTCTATGAATTCAGGAATAATCTCAGTGCAGCAGTTCAAGCCGATTTTATGAACACCACATGGGGGCAATTCTGGTTTGCAGGCAATGTGTAACACTAGGTTATTTATTCTAAGGGACACATACCTTTGTAAATTTAATTCTAAAAAGATTTCAACTGATTAACAGGAAAAACAGAAGGGTGGATGAAGCCAGGAGGGCAAACAGCGGATGAATTAGGAGATAGGTTACCAGCGACCAAAACTCACCTGTAGATGATCCCTTTCTCGTGTAGGAACATGAGCGCCGAAATGATTTCTGCAGCATAGAAACGAGCTCGTGCTTCATCAAAACGACGAGACTTTTGAATGTGAAACATCAAGTCGCCCCCATTCACAAACTCCATCACGAAGAACAGGCGATCCTGGATACAAACACAAGAGAGGATCCAACGTGGTGTAACCATTAGCCTAGAATCTGGTCAGCATCATGTTACCTTGGGGCGGGGGCGTGGGGAGAAGAGGTCGTCAAGTGGAGGTACTCAGTGGAATATCCTGATGGGGTCAGTGCAAAGCATGAGGGTGTTTGTGGGGGCCGTGGGGGGGCACGTAACACCTGGATCTCCTCTAAGTAATTCCACACAGCCTTGATCTCCGCATTAAACAAAAAGTAGGAAAGTCTCAGGAGCCTTTGGTTCTAGTAGCAGCTCTGCACTTAAACGCCACGTAACGTTGAGTTTAATTTGTTTTGGACGTCAGACGTTAGCAAAGTGAGGATGAGGGCAGGATCCCTAGCCCACTCATGGGGTTTCAGAATGTGGAGGAGAGCAACATAAATGGAAAGGCACATGCCGCTCCTCTGGAACATGCAGGGTTAATTGCAGAATGCAAGGGACACCTACCAGGTCCTCACACTTGGGTAGGGAACACTCACAGAAAGAGGAAAACATTTTAGACAAGCCTGTCAAACAGCAGTCTAACGACAGCCTCAGAGTAGCCTCAGTGTTAGAAATTCCATTCGGGCCATGAGGAAATTCCCGAGTTAGGAGTGGAAAGGTGCAGACTGGTGGGATGCTGGCTCCACTTGGAAGGAGCTCTCAACCTCACAGAGGAAAGGGCTCTCACGGTTCCCCATGCAAGTGCACTAAGTACTGAGCATGTGGTGTGAACACAGTGCCTTGATTAAGACTTTAATAAAAGGAACGTGAAGTCTCAATGAAAAAGCGATGTCTGTAAGACTGACAGTATCAAGTGCTTTGTTTCAGGAACCTCTGAGATCAGTGGATTTTTTTACTCCCTCCACTAACATCTACGAAGTCCCTGGGTCGCCAGGCACTGAATGAGGTGCTGGGGATCCAAGAGAGTAGAACAGGCATAATGTAGATACAACCTCTACCCATATAGAGTCTGGTAGGGAGACAGACACTGATTTAAAAAAATAAACAAGGAGTCATATAAACAAATAAAGTTACAAATTCTGGTAAATCCTGTGAAGGAAAAGGGGAGGAAGAGGAGACATCTGGTCATCTGCCTGGGGGTCAGTGGAGGAGTCTCTAAGCGAGTGACATGTAAGCAAAGGTCTACAGGATAACCCCACAGGGCCAGCCATCATCGTTTTGGGGGCAGGGGGGCCGGGGGTGGTGGACGTCATTTTGTAGGAAATTGGCTTTTGCCAATTCACAAAGGATGTGTACTGACAACTCATCTTTCCTTGTGGTTTTCAGTGCCCCAGCTTTGTTCACAATGTTACCCCGCATCCACAGCTAAGCAGTGGACACAGCTGTGCGAGTTGTAGCTCACACTCCCAAGTCACCACTGGTTTCATCGGGCCTTCCAGATCAGAAAACAGAACTCATGACCTCTTAGTCCTGATTTTAAGTAAGACCTTAATTCAGAGAAAAAAAAAAAAAATCCCCTGGGTCTATGAAACTTCTGTTAATGAGAAGTATGAATTTAAGAGTGAAGATGGGGGGAGGTGGGGCGCCTAGGTGAGCATCCAACTCTTGATTTCGGCTCAGGTCAGGATCTCATGGTTATGGTTTTGAGCCCCGCATTAGGCTCTGTGCTGACAGTGTGGAACCTTTTTGGGATTCTCTCTCCCCTGGTCTATGTGCCTCTGTAGCTTGCAGGCTAGCTCGTGCTCTAAATACATATATACATAAACAAACACACAAACAAACAAATATTAAAAAAAAAAAAAAGAGTGCATAAGGAACGGCAAGGTTCACACACACAAAAACAAACCCAAACAATAACAAAACAACTCTTGAGGTTGGCCAGTGTAAGTCAATTGAAAGCTAAATACAGTGAGCCATCTGACTGAGCTAGTGGCATTCATTTGAGTGTGACTGACAAATGGAGTGGCAGATGTGGTTAGGACAAGCTTTGATGAGCAATGGTGTTCTTTATTTTCCATATGGGAAGGACCCGAGAGCAGGGTAGCAGTGGAGTGGGATGGAGGCTAAGTACGCGATGGAGATACGTCCAAGAGCTGCATCCGTACAGGCCACTGTAATGGCAATGCTGTGTCCATTTTGAAGGGGTGGCCAAGGGGGACACGATGAAGACTCAAGTGGTAAAGCCACCCAAACCACCCGTCAACAAGTAGGTAAGTCTTACACATTTTTGTTAACCAGCCTGTTCACCTTCTTCATGGCTGTGACTGGCAGTCACGTGAATTCCAAGAGCTCGAAATACCTGATTACTGGAATTGGGTCAGTAGGTAAGGGGCCATTCCTTAGGCTGCTGAAAGTCAGTGTAGTTGGCAAGAGTTCCTAAGGCAGTAGGCATCAAAAAGATGAGGGTATTGTAAGGGCAATTTCATCCATTTCTAGTTTCCCCCAAATCGTTCTCATATTCTCAAGTCTGAAAAGGCAGAGCAGGGGCTCAGTTCCAAATCTGGGGGAGGAAATACTGCCTTCTTGTCTCTTTCATCTGTTCCTCAGCCCAGCCCTGGAGGTGGGTTCTCAGAAAAAGTAGGACGGTCAGGGGGTCATACCCACCTGTGATTTGCAACAAGGTCATAAGCCCCAGGAATGCGAAAATAGGGGTTTCTTTTCATTTAGACTTTCATTTTCTTAATGCTTATCTATTTTTAGCATGAGTGGGGGAGTCACAGAGGAAGACACAGAATCCGAAGCAGGTTCCAGGCTCTGAGCTGTCAGTACAGAGCCTGACATGGGGCTTGAACCCACAAATGTGAGATCGTGACCTGAGCCAAAGTCAACGCCACCCCGGCGCCCCTCAGAGCTTCACTTCTAACTTCCTGTATGGCACCACCTAGAACAACTCTCATCCCTCAGGCTACTTACAGCTCTTGAAGCAAGCAGGAAGGGGAAACAAGCCAGCCAGATATAATGACAATTTACCAAAAGTAATGGTCCATCCTATCAAAGACCTAAAATAATATCACAAGGTAGGAAAATAAAAATGTGTTCATCAACTCACAGAATGCCTTTGCTGAGAGGAGCTCCTCTGTTTACACGTATATCTCTTCACCCTAATAATGGCCTTTCTGACACCTAAAGTCACCAGGCCATTGAGCTTGTTGGAACAACATCCAAATGAGATACAATCAGCCCTGGTTTGGGTCCCAGGGCTCCATGGGAGTAAAGGGTCTGAGTTCTGGTATGCAGGCTTTATGGTACCTAATAAGGCTTTCAGAGATCTTTTACACCGTTAAGGTTCTCAACCAGAAGGAATGTTTACCGAGCACACGCAATACCAGGTCCTGGGGAGAGACAAAGTATTGTAAAATGAACGCCACCCCACACCTGCTCTCCAGAAGCTCAGAGAAGTGTGGATAGAGCACATCACCCCAGCGTACTCAGAGCGGTGGAGGCACACAGAGGCTGTCGTGGGAACAGATCAGGACACCTGAGCAGCCTGGAGGCTGGGGTGGGACGTGGGGAAAGCTTCCAAGAGGAGCTAATTCCCCAGCCTTGAAGGATGAGGAAGCAGGAGTCAGGCTGGAGTGGGGAGGCATCAAGGTATACGAACAGCTGAACTATCAGGTATGAGGCAGGGGACAATGGCTGCAAAGGGAGACCGTCCCTAAGTGCTGAAGCTTCTGCGTGTGGGGCATCACTGGAATATGCTGCTTTCATAATCAAGTGTTGACAAAAGAAGCAAAAGGCTATGGGGTGCCTAGGTGGCTCAGTCGGTTAAGGGTCCGACTCTTGATTTCGGCTCAGGTCCTGATCTTGCAGTTTGTGAGCTCGAGCCCCACATCGGGCTCTGCGCTGAGGGCGAAGCCTGCTTGGGATTCTCTCTCTCTCCTTCTCTCTCTGTCCCCAGCCCCCCTTGGGCGCTCTCTCTCTCTCTCTCTCTCAAAATAAATAAACTCAAAATTTTTTTAAAAAAGCAAAAGGCTAGTTAGGGTACTTCCTTTCACCCCATCCTCAGGCCACCGACAGCTGAGAAGTTCAGGGCTACAGTCCTGTTCAGAGAGAGGCTCACTCACCTATTGGTCTCTACAATTAGCATCTGGGCTAAACCAGGTGGCGGCTATGGTGCTTGGCTGGAAAAAGACTCTGCGAGCAGAACCCGCCACACATGCTAACACATCAGCTACAAACGCAAATCAGCCCTGCTAAATGTTCCTGCCATGGAATGAGTTCCACCAACCCGAGGGGAACCTTTCATACTTAGCGCATGCCCTTTACAAAGCAGAGTCATGGACGTGACGTTGTGACGGGAGGCAGGAGATTGCCTCTTGCCTAGACTCCACTCTCAGTCTGGGCTGTTGAAGAACTAGTCTCCCTCACCACCCGACAAGCACGAAGTTACGCTTTACAAACTCAGCTGTGAAGCAAGTAGAGGAAACATCTGCCGGGCCCCCCGAGTTTAGGGAGGCAGGGCATAATAGATTCAGGTTGCCTGTGAGTCACTTCTGGGGCAGGGAACAGTTTCCAAATCCCGCCTACGGCAGTGAGTACAAAAACAACTGTTTCTGTGTTTCAGCCTGTGTAGACAGCCATTCCAGCTTTTCTAAAGTCCAGTCTCCTAGAAACTGAGTCCTGGACACCTGCACAGCTTTCCCTGAGGCCTCTGGCTCCTCTCAGGTAAATTTTGCTCTGATTTGCAAGGTAAGAAACCCAAGGTCCCTGAGACTGGAGACCGGTGTAACCTCAGTTCTAAAGCCAAGTGGCCCAGCCCTTTGTCCCTTGCTCCTCTTTTGTCCCCCATTCAACCAACCACTAATGCAAGTCATTAACACGGGTGAGGAACACCTGGGGGAATAAAAACAACACAGAAATCCCTTTGTCCCACGCCTCCCTTCGGATTAGGAGGCCAAGGAGCTGATGCCTGGTTAATAACAGAATTCCTGTCATCACCTGCCTGGCTCCATTAACCCGCTGCAGCCTGGCCCAAATCTGTCCTGGCTATCAGTTCAGGGCTGTTACTTCTTAGGGGTCAAAGGGGATAAAAATATCCCCCAAACTGATAGTGGCTGTCAGTATGAGCAGTGTGCATTCCCTAAAGGCCCTCATAAAGATTGTTCTTTAAGAATTAAACTGAGGGGACCGGGGGGCTCAGTCGGTTAAGTGTCTGACTTCGGCTCAGATCACGATCTCAAGGCTCGTGGGTTCAAGCCCCGCGTTGGGCTCTGTGCTGGCAGCTCAGGGCCTGGAGCCTGCTTTGGATTCTGTGTCTCCCTCTCTCTCTGCCCCTCCCCCACTCATGCTGTGTCTCTCAAAAATAAATAAAACATTAAAGGAAATAAAATAAATGAAAATGAAAATAAAGGAATTAAACTGATAGGCAACTGTATACAGAAAAGTTTGAGACAAAACACTTGGGTCGATGAAAAGTGATATACCAAGAGGATAACCTGTGACAAGACAACATCACCTAAGAAGGATGACTGTAGAGGAACCAGGGATGAGATCCCCTGGGGTCACTGTGGTAGGTACCTTTGGAGGTGTCTGTTCAGCTCATTGATCTCTTTCTCAGAGAACTGCCCTGGCATGGTCACAGGGGGGCATGCTAGACACCCTGCAAGCAGCTAACTAGAGCAAGCTAGCCACCCCCTCTCCAGTATCTTTCCCAGAAAATCGGAACTGACATGGAAAGGTTAATTTAGGCTGTGTGGGGTGCAGGAGCTGAGGAAACGTAAATTAGGAAGCTGAGGTTATCTGTGTTGTGTGACCACGTGACACGTCTTGGTAAAACAGAGTGCTGAAAGCACGGCAGGACAGATGGATGGACAGAAGGACAAGAGAAAAGGATGGAACAGAAACATAGAGTGAGGCAGAGGCAAGAGATGAGGGTGAATGAGGGAGCCAAGAAGGAACCACCTGGGCCCATCATGCCTTTCCACTTCCAGATCCGGAAGAGACATGGACAAAGTTGGCCCTCGGGTTCTGTGAAACACACCCTGTATCTCTACATCTTTATTTTCACTTCTCACTTTTTTGCATGACCTTGGGTAAACCGCTTTCTCTACTTGCTACCAGGAGAATTTTAACTGAAACACACAGCAATTCTTAAGGGGCAGAAGGTTCACTTATTCACAAATCTGGGATAACAACACACTACAACGACCATGTGCAGATTAAACCAGAATCAAAGTGCCTTGTCAGGGCCAGGCCCAGAAGAGGCTCCACAAGCAGAAACTGTTGTTATTAGTACATCATGCAAACAGGCTAACGTGTACTCTAGGAGGTCCTGCACCCAGTGCCCAAGTCCCTGATGTCACCAAGACAAAGCACAGCGTGGTGGTGAGGGCCCGGGGCCTCTGGAGCCAGGGCGCCTGAGATGCCAAAGCAGCTCCCGCTATGCTGTATTTATTTTCTGTCTCAAAACTCCAATCTGCAAAACGAGGATAATAAGAGGACTGAACTCACAGGTGTACAAGCATTACATGATTTAAGCTAAGAATGTCCAACGGTGCCAGGCACACAGTGAATGTTTACTAAGTGTGAGCAAATATCCTCATTATCACTACGGCTTCCACCGTCACGGCCGTCTGCTCCCGGGGCTCTGGCCCCTCTGTGTGTGTGTTGTGGGGGGGGGGAGGGGCGGGGCGGGCGCTGTCCTGGGCAGCGGGCTGCCCTGCATGGATGCAGAGATGGTGCCTCTCAGGCTGGCAAGTAGACAGGAATGAAATGGCAGCCAAAACAGCAATGTGAATATGAGACAGGAATCTGGAGGGTTTAAGGAGTCAGGAGGACACACACCCACACCAGCCGTGGGGGCACTTCTGATACTGCGTGGTCATGACCTTGACCTATTAAGGAGAGCTTTGCTTTCTGGGAAGTGATTACAAAGCAAGAGGTCACAAAACTAGATTTGATAACCAAAACATGTCAACTGAGGGCTTCAGTTCCAGCAAGTTTTCTAAGTTTCTAATAGCAGATGATAATATTCTCTACTTTTTAAAAGAAAATTTTTTTTTCAACGTTTTTTATTTATTTTTGGGACAGAGAGAGACAGAGCATGAACGGGGGAGGGGCAGAGAGAGAGGGAGACACAGAATCGGAAGCAGGCTCCAGGCTCTGAGCCATCAGCCCAGAGCCTGACGCGGGGCTCAAACTCACGGACCGCGAGATCGTGACCTGGCTGAAGTCGGATGCTTAACCGCCTGCGCCACCCAGGCGCCCCAAAATCCTCTACTTTAAGAGCTTGATAATCATAACTGATACTGTTGCAAAGCAAATGGACTGCTAACATATCAGAGTGGGACTTCTTGTAGTAGCTCTTCTCCCTTTCCATACAGTTGCTTCACTCTTGTCAACAGAGTGAAAAAGATTTTTCTGTTTACAGCAAGAATCCATAGTCTGTACATGTCATCAACAGATATAAATCTTCAGTTGAAGATGTATTACAGCGAGGATGCAGATTGCCTTTCAGAAATAATTCAAAGAATAGCAACAACATTTACAGTTAATGAATTTAGTGACGGTTTTAAAGCAATGTTAAGCTGAGTGCCACATCTAGACTTACCTAAGTTCTCAGCAATTACTTTGGAATTATTTCTGAAACAATAACACACCAACCCTGTATCAAAAGCTGCAGTGTCACTGACTGGTTGTGGGCATGGAGAAGGAAATCTCCAGTAACAGACAGCATTGTGTTGAATTTCTCATAAGTGCTCCTTGCTTTATGATTTTGCTCCAACAAAGTCATCCACAGAGGGAATAGGGCGTTCAAATCAACAGGAAACAGTTATTGACGTCAAAGAGGTCACAGTGGAAAAGCACCCTCATGAGGAAATCTGATTGCACCATGCCTGAACTGGAAACAACTTAAATTTAACCACATTAAGAATGATTACAAAGGCTTCAAGGAAGAAACAAGGACAGGGAATCTAATGGCTTCCTTTTTTTTTTTTTTTTTTTTTTTTTGGACTTACCATTTTGTGCAGCCCAGAAGATATCAGACATTAATTCAATCACTCAGCAACCCCTCTCTCAAGCCCACAGGCATGATACATCCTGTCTGAGCTCAGGCACTAGTCTTCAGGAAGGTGAAATATGTCTCTAATATAACAAGCCCTTAGCAACCTGCATTTCAAACCTGGAGGGACACTCAACTCTTTCCAAGACCAAGACTTTTCCCAGTTACACTGCCTATCGTCACCTGTAGTGAAACGTGACAAGGCTCACCAACATGTATAATGGACTGGGCTGTGTGAGGCAATCTAACTTGCAGTTCAACACACTGGGAGGCATTTGAACCATAAGATTCATTTTTTTAATGTTTATTTATTTTTGAGAGAGAGAACACGTGCAAGTGAGCAGAGGAGGGGCAGAGGAGAAGTACAGAGGCTCCTAAGTGGGCTCGGCACCGACTGCAGAGAGCCCAATGCGGGGCTTAAATTCACAAACCTCGAGATGACACCCTGAGCCGTTCGGGCACCTAACCGACTGAGCCACCCAGGTGCCCCTGAGCCAGAATATTCTTGAAGCATAACTAAGCAGTCAACATGACTGGAGACAGAGCAATGTCAGGGCTTAAGTCCTTCCACTTCCTGGCAGAGCCCTCTCTGGTCTGACTTTTACTTGAATGATAGCGCGCAGTAATTCCCAAGGGGAGAGGGGACAGTGATCAATATCACAAATCAAAATAGCCAAGTGTGTGATTTGCCATTCATGAGAAAATTTATCATAAAATTGTAAACTGCATTGTTTTAAATAGAATTAAATCATCATGTATTTTATACTTTCAAAAAAAAAAAAAAAATGGTCCACACACATCTTGCCCAGTCTCGTTGGGCTGCACTGGCCTTGTGTGCTTGGTGTTGTTTTCTGTAAAGGACCTGAAACCTCTGAAGGCAGAGCCCGGCTGGAAATGACACATCTCTGCTACCACCAAGCGTAGTGCCTGGACCCGGCAAAGGGTAAATAATCCCTTGGAGAGCTAACATGGCAGGAGGCCATTTCTGGCTTCTACGACGATTTAAACTAGAACGTCACAAAAGCTGGAACCCACTGCCAAGATCAGTTCTACCCATTTAGTGTATGTAAGGGCAATGACGTAAACTGCCTTACCTGCAGTTAAAATAGTTCATGGAAGAGCTCAATATGAGAAGCAGACCTGCTTCACACACCACTTCGTTTCCCTTTAAGAATAAAGCTTTGTGGTTTTTTTCTCTGTTTTTAAAAGTAATTACAGGGGCGTCTGGGTGGCTCAGTCGGTTGAGCATCCAGCTCTTGATTTCAGCTCAGGTCATGGTCTCATGGTTCATGGGATCAAACCCCGTATCAGGCTCTGTGTTGACAACAGGGAGACTCCTTGGGATTCTCTCTCTCTCTCTCTCTCTCTCTCTCTCTCTCTCTCTCTCTCTCTCTTTCTCCCCCTCACTGTCTCCCTCTCTCTGTCTCCCTCTCTCTCTCTGCCCCTTCGTGGCTTGTGCACACATACTCTCTCTCAAAATAAATAAACGTTAAAAGAATAAGCAAAAGTAATTACAGGTTCATAGTTCAAATGTAGTTATAAAGTAAATACATAGAAAACCGAGGAAAAAAATAAATAAAATGAAAATAAAATCATCTATAATCCTGATACCCAGAGATAGAATCCAAATACAAGGGGAAACAAAACCGTTTGTGGCTTTTAGGATACAAGGAACTGGAGATTTCAGGGCAAACAAGAAATTTAACAAGGGTGTTTTAATTAGAATTTATTTACCCCTTATGTCCTACTTACCACTCTTTAAAGAACAGAAAAAGAGAACATGAAAAATGTATCTTTCCTTTTCCACTTATATTACATAATATTTCCTGATATACTTAGTCATTGAACTGTGAATTTTTTTAACAGGTGCATACTATTTTCAGTGCTATTTCTATGAAGTCCTACAATTAGCTGGACCTCTATTTAAGTTAATGGAAATAAGAGGATAGTATGAGTATCTACTTAGGATACTTTATGATAAAGATCATTTTTATTAGCCTGGAAACACAGGCTTCTTAGAACAGATTACTGCCAACTGGTCATAGTGTTTTGATTCTGAATTAAATTCACAAATTTAAATTCTGAACTTTGGTTTACCAAGAAGATATCTTAGGTTATAATTTCCTTTTTAGAAAAGGTTTCGTCACTTAAAAATATGCACAATCGGGGCGCCTGGGTGGCGCAGTCGGTTGAGCGTCCGACTTCAGCCAGGTCACGATCTCACGGTCCGTGAGTTCGAGCCCCGCGTCAGGCTCTGGGCTGATGGCTCAGAGCCTGGAGCCTGTTTCGGATTCTGTGTCACCCTCTCTCTCTGCCCCTCCCCCATTCATGCTCTGTCTCTCTCTGTCCCAAAAATAAATAAACGTTGGAAAAAAAAATTTAAAAAAAAAAATGCACAATAGGATTTTTTTAAATTATTATTTCACATGGTACAACTCTCTGTGTAAAGGTTTTGGTTTAAGCACCAAATAGAAGGTCTATTAAAGATACTTATGGATTTAGGGGTGCCTCAGTGGCTCAGTCAGTTGAGCGTCTGACTCTTGATTCTGGCTTAGGTCATGATTCCAGGGTTATGAGATTGAGCCCCACGCAGGGCTCTGTGCCTGACTGAGCATGGAACCTGCTTAAGATTGTCTCTCCCTGTCCCTCCACCCCTCTCCCCTGCTCGCTCTCTCTCTCAAAAAAAAAAAAAATAAATAAATAAATAAAATAAAAAACATATTAATGGATTTAGTTTGTACAGGGCTATTGGATAGAGTAAAAATGCCATTTACTTATTTAGATCATTTTTCATGACAGAGGTTCCTAAACTTTGCAGCCTCTTAAAGAAGGCAATATTCCATCTCTCCGTATGATCTGTGGATGAATTAGACATGTCTGCCTCACAAGAGGAGATTCTGGGTTATAGTTGTCTAAATAATCACTCAGAGAAGCAGCAAATCAGGCCAAGAATATTCGGTCTGCCTTGAGAGGATGCCTGGGCATCTGTTAGCCAAGAGTCTGTTCTTGCCTCTGCTCTACAGTCTTGTAGTACCTGCCGAATTTCCACCTGGAATGTGCATTCCATGTGCTATTTTGAGTTTTGTTCCTTCTAGCACAGCCACAGCGCATTCTTCTGTGGCCCTTCATCTGGGGAATAAGATGTGCTCAAGCAAATGACGCCCCCACAGCCCCTTTC
This sequence comes from Herpailurus yagouaroundi, assembly GCF_014898765.1. NCBI lineage: Eukaryota > Metazoa > Chordata > Mammalia > Carnivora > Felidae > Herpailurus > Herpailurus yagouaroundi. The sequence continues at coordinate 37,280,053 of NW_024412396.1, read as the reverse complement.
CAAACCCCTTCTGCACTATGGGCCACATACTGATCTCTGCTGTCCATGGAGGAAAAAAGACACAGACTTGACTTATACAAAGGTAGGGAGACCAAAGTAACAGAGGCAGAGTCTAATAAGACGGGAAAGCAACCACCAATAGTCTAAGGGTTTAGCCAGGGGAGAGGATATCGTGCTGGCCTTGGAGAGAAGCTTCAGTTGGTTACGTGGAGTTCCGATGGGCCCTTTAAAGTTGCAAGGACCGGAGCAGAGACTAAGACGGCAACACCAACAGTCTCATCCCAGATCCAGGTACAGCTTCCAGTCCTGTGGTGAACTGACTTCATGTGGGCACTGGGTTCCTCCTCCCATGAAACCACTTCCTTCTGATTCTTCTTCCTGACTTTCTGCCACCCTTCTCCACTCTTACGTAGAATTCTTTTCTCAGCTCTCCTCTCCTATCTACAAACACCTACCGAAATATTTTAAATTACATTTTTGGGGTGCCTGGGTGGCTCAGTCGGTTGAGTGTCTGGCTTTGATTTTGGTTCAGATCATGATCTCACAGTTCATGGGTTCGAGCCCCGTGTAGGGCTCGCACTGACAGGGTGGAACCTGCTTGAGATTCTCTCTCTCCCCCATCTCTGCCCCTCCCCCACTCATATGCACTCTCTCTCTCAACATAAATTAATATTTTTTTTAATATTAAAAAAATTACACTTTCTACTATATACCCAGAGGACACTGAGGACACCAAAATCCAATTTCCCATCTGAACCATGTTTCTGAGCAACAGACATCTTACCACTTGGCTTCCTGCAAAGTGAATTCATCATACTCTATTCCCCCAGGCTCCCAACTGACCAGAATTGTGACCACTCCTCCCACTCTCTTACCCTAAAAAGTCCTATCGATTCCACCTCCCTAGTATGTCCTTGACTCCACTCAGTGACCGCTGCCTTGGAGCAAGCAGGTCTGACAGGACCCTGTTTCAGCATCCTTACCAGATCTGCTACCCCCGGTCTCTTCTTTCTGCAGAGAGCCACCTCCTAAAATGCACGTCTTCCATTGCCCTCTGGCTTAAAACCCTTGCTAGCACCCTTCACCTCCATGATTGAGTCTAAGTTCCTTTGCAAAGGATGGCAGGCCCATGATGACTTTGCTTCATCACTACCCACATTTCCCCTCCTACAATCCTGTTGCATCGACTTATTTGGGGTGTCCTAGGCATACCATACATTTTAATCCTCTGTGCCTCTGCATTGCTATCACCTCTGCCCGGGAGGCCCGTCCTGTGTCCTCTCCTCAGCCCTCTATGACTGTAGGGCTCAGATGCATCCTCAAAATACAGCTGAGACCGCTCTTTCTCTCAGAGCCCTTTCAACCTCCGCAAGGGCCAAGTCATGACTTTTCTTCTATCCCATGGTTATAGGTGTCTGTGTTTAAGATGATCCTTGACTGAAAGCAACTAGAGGGCAGGTCCACATTTTGTTTTTCCTTATTGCTTCAGTCCCTGGCACACAATGTGCCCTAAGGAAACATTTACTGAAGTGAATTAGAAATGCAAGATAGACATAATAGTACCATTCAATATAGAAACAGCCAACGTGTCCAGCGGTTAGGGTCTACTTTCAATATTTAGACAGCACTCAGTTCTGAGGTATCTAAAGTATCTGTAACTGTAAGTTGAAATAGCATTTTCCCTGTATGGCAAACAAAAGAAAATAGCAAGCATGCTTCCCCCAAAGCACACTGGTATTGCTACTGGCACATTTTTCTACACTGGTTGAGAAATGTTTCTTAAAGCTTTGATGATCTCTGCTTGTAAAATCCAGTCATACGCATCACACATGGGATGGAATCTGACTCACAGATAGGCTGGCACCCTTTGCAATTCAGGGTGGAGACGATTTTCATAAAAAGTTACTGATTCAACACCTTGATGGCAAAGTGGAAGCAAATCATTCGATGCCAAAACAAGAGACGCTGTGCTATTTCAATCTCTTGCTTTTAAATATAACCCATTGTAAATATATGCTAGCTGAGCTAATCTTTGGCTCCCTAGACGCCCCAGGCTCTGATACGTCTGCCTTATCGCAGCAGGCTTTGCTGTTCAGAGCTGTTGGCAGTGTGCTAACCCTGGCTCACATTCAACAGACCCGCTACGCTTGCACCCAGTTTCCTCCCAGCCAGGGCCCGAGACTGAGCAAATGCCTCAGTGCAGCCACTGAGAACTGTTACAGGCCCCCAAGCAGGAACTTTGCCTGTCTCAAAGTCAGAAGAGAAAAAAAATGCTTATAATTTTATGAGGAGTATTTAACACACTTTGCTCTGGTCCCTGTAAAGACTAACGTGATCTTCTAGTCCATTTAACTTTCTGTATCTAGGACAGACCACCTGATATTCATATAAGGCAGTGGTTTCCTTTCCCCCACCCCACCCAGGGGACATCTGGCAACATCTGGAGACAACTAGGGAGCTCACATGCAGTGAGCACAGGCCAGGGATGCCTCTGATCCAACAATGCGTAGGACAATCCCCCATAAGAAAAGATTATCCTGCCCCAAATGTCAGGAACAGGAAAATGACATGACACTATGCAAATAAGTGAATGTTTCTTACGAGGAAGTTTGAAAATTCACCAGACATTCGATTGTTAAAACTGTCTGGCCTGTTGGGTGAAGGTCAGGGTAGTGGGGATAAAGTTCTGAGCCAGGTGGAAACAAGCTTCCTGCTTCCTATCTGTTCTAAAACCCAAGTACAAAGGGACAAATCTAATGATCAGTCCCTCAATTCTACAGGCTTCCAGAAGAACTTTAACCAGTGTCTAGGTCAGCTCTGCCGTATCTGTTCCTGACGTTGGTGGTATCTGACTCATTTTGAACTGCCTTTCACTCACTGGTAAATAGACCCCGGTTTAGAAGGTCTGGGCTTGCTGCTAGTCCCCATTTCACAAGGTCATCATAGCTCAGGGTTCCCTGGGAGTGAGGAGGAGAGAGGAAGCACAAGGAAGCAGACGAAGGTGCTTCCCAAGGTCCACCGCTGAGGAAGGGAACCACATGCATTGTGGGAAAGGGAGGAATTGTGCTGGACTGACCTTCCCCCTGTGTTTTAGTTGGGAATTCGATATTACATCATTTTTAATGTTTAAAATCTCATACACCATGAGAATGGAATTAAGAGACTCTGGGAAAAGCTCCAAGGATCCCTTCGTGACACCTAAGCCATAAATCATTACAAAATATCCTAAAGAAGCAGGCAGGAGTGAGCTAGAGATACAGCAGGCTCTTTTGCAGTACAAATAAGCTACAAGTTGGATGCCTCCGCAGAAAGGAAACAGGAACTCCCTGGGTGGCCCGAAGGGAAGACTGGGCATGCCCAAGCCCTCCAGCAGAGGCAGGGAGGGCTGCTGGTGAGCCAAGGTATCAGCTGACAACAGAAGGCAGGAAGGGGGTGAAGAAGAGCCCTGCACACCAGCAGAGTCAGTCTTGATGGCACAGGGTTAACGTGGGGGAGCCTGGTGTCTCGGCAGCCCCGTGCAGGGACTGTCAGTGAAGAGGCCGGTTTCCCCAGTGGGATGAGAATAACGGTACAATGGCAGCGAGGAGCAAGGAAGCAGGCTGGGCTGGGCTGCTGCCCTTCGCTTATGCCTCCTGCTTTGAGCCCCCAAGCCCAGCAGTGCTAACGGACCCATCGCCAAGCAGAGGTCGCGCTGACAGCTTGAGCCACCCGGGATCTTCACCAGGTTCTAGATCCACTGTGCCCAGGTAAAAACAGGAGTGTGCTTCAAATGCAAATGTAACTTCAAGACAAGCGCCCTATCTTGGCTATTGTAGATAGTGCGACAATAAACATAAGCGGGCACATACCTTTTTGAATTAGCATTTTCGTTTTCTTTGGGTAAATACCCAAGAGCGGACTTAACTGGACCATATGGCATTTCTATTTTTAATTTTTTGAGGCGTCTCCGTACAGTTTTCCACAGTGGCTGTGCCAATTTACATTCCCACCAACACAGCATAACATACAAACTTGTTGAACCACTATGTTGTGCACCTGAAACTAACGAAACTAGTTATATGCCAACGAGACTTGAAAAAAAAAACAAAAGACAAGTCCCTTAGACTCTCTTCTAGGCACATGGCTGCTCTGAGCTTACGCTATACGGAAATCCCAGAACTGCTTCTGTGACCAACCCACCAAGGAGGGTCGCCAGCTGCTTTGACATTATAAACAGCCTATTCAGGCCCATGGACTCCCCAGGAGAACCTCAGCACCATGAGGGGAGAGTTGCCTGTTGTCTGTTTTGTTCACTGCCGGCATCCTCAGGGCTAACAGCAGAGCCTGAAACCTTGAAGGCACTCAGTGCACATTTGCTGATTGAATAAACACCTTCTAGCCTCACCGGCCAGCAGCAATTCGGTACACTTGCAGTTGAGCTAAGATTATACGCACAGACAAGGCTGATTCTGTCTTGGGAGGCCCTGGATAGGCAGTTGTTGGACTGAGGGAAGAGGGACACAGCTGGGCCCTTACGAGTGATGAAGTAGTTACAGAAAACTCAAGTGTTTCAAAATTAGAATACATTGCAGTCTATGGTTTGCGTGTGAGCCGCGGTCAGGTTTTCATGGTGCACAGTTCTATCATCAGCGCGGGGTGGACGCCCCCCAGCCACTCACGAGCGTAGCTTTAGGCCTTGGCCTGAATGCCCCAGTCTTGGTAGGACTCAATCCAACTTCCGAGGGAAACACCTGCAGGCGGCCCCCCGGGTGTTGCTTACAGCTCAGATGCTAGTTACTTAGCCTTGTAGCCATTCTGGTTACATTTCTGAGGAAAGATTGGCAGGACGTAGGAAAGATTTCCCCGGGGTTCAGTGTTCATTTTCTTTTTCAAAATTTTTTAATGTTTGTTTATTTTTGAGAGAGAGAGAGAGAGAGAGAGAGAGCGAGCTCACCCAAGCAGGGGAGGGGGTAGAGAGAGGGGGAGTGGTAGAGAGAGAGAGGGAACAGAGGATCCGAAGGGGCTCTGTGCTGACAGCAGAGAGCCCAATGCGGGGCTCGGACTCACGAGCCAGGAGATCATGACCTGAGCCGAAGTCAGACGCTTAACCGACTGAGCCACCTGGGTGCCCTGGAGTGTACATTTTCAGCTACCTTTCCTTTTGTAGTATGACTGTGTTTACTCCATGCTCTCTACCGTACGCTTTTCCATGTGCATGAATCCTCTCTTCCCGATCAGACTGAGGATTCAAAGGACTGTTTCTCTTGCTAGCAGTCAGCGTGATCCTGAACTGATAGACTTTTCACTGAACTATTTGGCAAAAGGCCCATCGCATTCTCCTCCTTGAAGCCAACCCTGGCACTTCAAGCCCAGTGCTTCAACACAGGGCCCTGCTGGGGCCAGAGCATCTATAGTCTGGCAGGTTCCCAGTCACAGTCAGGGAAAAGTCCAACAAAGCACTTAACACCACCACGCTTGGACAGTCATAGGGAAGCACAGGGCCCATTGTGACCAGGGCAAGTCTTGGATACACGGAGGGAAATTACACACAATCCATGAACCAGCTTACCGAATATGGAAGTGGCAGGTCTACATGATCTCCAGATCGTCAGGTGGGTGATGGCTAGTGACAACAAGGCCAGTTACAGCCCAGCGACCTCGAATTGAGAAGCACGCCAGCTCTTTCAAACCCCTCTGTCACACCAAGTCCCCTGGCAGTCCTACCCGAGCAGGGAGAGCCAAAGGAACAGCACGAACTTCAGATTCTCCTATTTCCCCATTCATTTTCATGGCCCCATTTGGCCACAGAAAGCCCAAGAGGACAGAAGCAAAGGTCGCAAATGACCCCCCCCCCCCCACACACACACACAAACCCAGAGTCTGGAGACGGTCTGTGTGCGTTTTGTCCCCAGATGGAGCACTGCTAATAAGCTGGGAACATGCCCAACTGGGAAACACCATGTTCTGGCTCATTTTCTATTTCGATCTGAGCCAAAGGCAAACTCTAACACATGACCCATAAGCAGACCAAATAGTATTTGTGGCCGTCATTGCTCAGGGAAAGGAGGAAACCTAGTTCCAAACAGATAAGGGGAAATATCCTTAGGTGGTTCATAAAAGGCTACAAAACTATGTATTGTGAAAAACTGCCCTTATTCCTGCCTAATGACACTCTTCTCAGCTGTACACATTCCAGGGAGGAGACATTTCTATCCGAGGTATTTTAAAAGTAACGGCATAGAGTATTAAGCCAGATGACCTGGTTAAGAATCCATGGTCTAACTCTTGCTTGCGGTATGCTTGGGGGCAAATTATTTAACCTCTCTGGACCTCTCAGTTTCCAGATCTTTAAAATGAAGATAATAGTATCTACACCACCCTGGACTGTTGAGGGTATTAAATGAGATATTTCATTCAACAGATATTTATGAAATGCCCACATGCACAGTTGTACAGGCACTGGTAATGAATGAGCACCTAGAACACACACTAAAGTCTCAATGAACAGTAGCTGCTGCCTCCATTTCTTCTTCGCCCACCCCCTCTACCAAACTGGGACCCTCCAGGCTCCAAGAATTGACCAGCTATCTGAAGGCATTAACAGAGGCCTCTTTAGAACCCTTGTCCTTTCTAGCTCTTTTGGCTGCACCTTCCCCTCTCCTCGCCTCACAGGGTCTCTGCCCCTCATCTGGATGTCACTGTAACTCAGGGCACCATGGGCAATGCTTCTCCTGGGGCCAAGTGTGCCTTCTCTTCCCTTAGGCCAGTTGCTAGCTGCAGATCAGCAGACAAACAGGCCTGGTGACCGCCGCCAAATACCCACTAAACACTCAGGAAAGGGAAAAAGAGCTGGAGAGACTGGAATGCAGTCAGGGCTGTGCGGGGGTTGAGCAGGGCTGTGTGGGGCTGTGCAGGGCTGTGTGGGGCTGTGCAGGGCTGTGAGGCTATGTAGGGCCGTGCAGGGCTGTGGGGTTGAGCAGGGCTGTGCAGGGCTGTGCAAGGCTGTGAGGCTGTGCAAGGCCATGGGGCTGAGCAGGGCTGTAGCACCATGCAGGGGTGTGGGGCTGTGCAGGGCCGAGCGGGGCCGAGCAGGGCCGTGCAGGGCCGTGGGGCTTTGGGGCAGGCTGCAGCTTCCCGCCCACCACATGCGCGAAGCTAACTGCAGGGTCACTCTCTGCACCAATGGGTCCACTGACAGAAAAAAAACAAAAACCACGTTTTCAGGTGGAGGGGTTTATACAGAAGAAAAAAATCTAATGAAAGGACCTTCTTAAAAACAAGGGGACTACTAGTTAAGCCAGCAGTAGAACTCAGAGCTCTGACACTGAAGGCAGCAGCGCAGCCACCTGCCTGGTAAAATTCTGGAAGATTCCTTCCAGAGCCACGTGACTATCTTGCTATCTCATCTGTCTGTCCGTCTCTCTCTCTCTCTCACACACACACTCCTAATATTTCACACAGCGGTATAACTGCAAGGGAGAGAATAATGTCCCCAAGCACTCACATTGCCAGACGGTTTTCATAACGTATTTCAAGGGTGACTTAAGTACATGGAAATCACTGTGCACCAGTTGTGTAAGCGGACAGCATGTAGCACACAAGTTTCCCGGACACTTTAACCTTGGGAAGGAGGATTTCTGCTTTGTTGACCAATATTTGAGGAGTGGCTGCTTAAGCAAAGCTGTGTCCCTGCCAGCATTGCAGGTGCACTGCTTCGTGGACAACCTGTGCAGGCGAACACCCTGGGCCCTCCCCGGCAGCCCAGATGTCCTGGGGAAACACTGACAAGTGAAGGAGGGGTGGGGGTAGAAAATGAGAGCATTGGGCTTCTGTCCTCATGAAGGAAGGGACCCTGCACCCTGTGGCCCCCCTGAACACAGCAGGTTGCAAACACAGACCACCGGAGCAATCCCAAAAAAAGAGAGGCTCTGCTGTGGCTTGTCTCTCTGACCTGGGCCCGGGTCCTGCGGATGACGGACAGGCAGTTCTTGGGCACCGGGCACAGCGTGTCTTATGTCTTCCAAATGGAAATTTTTGCTTCAATAAACTGGGTCTCTGAACAAAGGCTAAGGCATCTGACCAGTATTTACTTTGCCACTCCCCCTCCTGCTACTGCCCCGTCTTTGTTCTTTCCTCCCTTCACACTCAGCTGAGGCTCCAGGAGGAGAGCCAGTGGACAGCCCCTGGGAGCTGGGGATGGGGGTGGGGAGGCCTGGATTCCGGGCCGTAAATGCCAGGATGCTCAGCTGCTGACACCAGAGCCACTGATGAAGACGAAAGGAGTGTGAAGGGAATAGAACCTGGAAGAGTCTGGGAAGGCAGTGTTCACTAGGCCTGCACCCCCACAGGGCCCTCCCCCCCATCCCCCCATCTCCCCCATCCCCCCCACCCTCCACCCTCAACGTTAAAGAAATATAGTCACATTACCCAAATCAGAAAATAGAACAAAGAAGAAAAACCATCCGCCACGTCACTACCTTCATTCCATCCCTGGTAGTTTATTTCACATAATTTCCTTCCTGTCCCTTTTTGGAGGAGCTAGGTTTGCCCATTCACCATCTGGGGCAGATCCTGATGTGGATATACACTACCAATCATCATAAATTCTGTATTATCTCCTGGGCTCTAACTTCCTAGCTCCACCATTTACTATATTAGATTTTGAGCAAGGGACTTAAGGCCTCAGGACTTTATCATTCAGCAAAATGAAGACAATAATTGTACCTATCTTACAGGGCTGTTGTAAGAAGCGTAAGCAATAAATAATACGTGCTAGGTGCTTATGACACGTTGTCATTCAACTGCTTATTATTCATTATCTCTTTACCAGCTGAAAAATCTTCATCACATTTAAATATTTTATTATTTAAGTAAATTCCTCTTGCTGAATGCTCAAGTTGGTTCCAATATTTTCCTATTATAAATGGTGCACTGAAAACTTAAACGTCTTTATATATAACGTTTATTTCTATTGCTTAGGCTAGTTTCAGAAATAAAATCAACAGATCCCAGAGTATAAACATTTTTATGAGGGGGCACCTGGGTTGCTCAGTCAGTTCAGCATCCGACTTCAGCTCAGGTCATGATCTTGCGGTTTGTGGGTTCGAGCCCCACATCAGGCTCTGTGCTGACAGCTCAGAGCCTAGAGCTTGATTCGGAATCTTTGTATCCTTCTCTGTCTGCCCCTCCACCGCTCACACTCTGTCTCTCTCTCTCTCAAAAATAAATAAACATGAAATAAAAAAATTTAAGTACTTTTATGAGTCTTGATCCAGATTATCAAATTATTCATAAACTATTAGGAATTATGCTATCGCCAATGTATGAGGATGGCAATTTAATTATGTATTTGTGAGTAACATGCAATATTAGGAAAAAAATTGGAGGCAGTAATTTATGAGCACACAATCCTATGAAGCAAACTGGATAAACTATCTACCAATTTGAAATCGACCTTTGTGCGTTTGCCAAGAACTAGAGTGGCTCCCAAAGTCCTACTATTAGGGGTTTACTATACCCTCTATATGGGGTCTATGCTGGCCCCTGGGAAGCCCCAGGACATTTTTCTTTGGTGTAAGGAAGGAGGCAGTCATCACAGCAATGAGTCTTACTCATTTTGGAATAGTGCTGCACGTTACAAAGCATTTCTGCATTCTCTCCTTTGGTCCTCACCACAATCCTTCTTTCATCTTAACCATGAGAACTTTAAAGCTCAAAAGAATTTTCAGGTAGACTTCAGCCACTCAGAGGAAAACAAAGTTGGAAGAACTCAGGTCTTCCACTTCCAAGGGCAATGCTGCTTCTATATCAACAGGTTGGAGGGGAGCCAAGGCAGACAGGAGGTGCTTAGGCAGATGCTGAATCAATGACATGTGCGCTGATGGGTCAGAGCACAGTGGCAGCTCCAGGGTCAGCCTGACCCAGAGGTGAACCTTGTCTTCCCTACTTACAGTCTAAGTGACCCTCTGCCTCTGCAAGTTTCCTGTTCCCTTTCTCTGGGCCCCAGGGACACTCATTTCACAGGGATGGACAGGAGAGAGTAAGAGTTCTCTAAGGGTCTTTCAATTTTTTTTTAAATGTTTATTTTTGAGAAAGAGAGAGAGACAGAGAGACAGAGTGTGAGCAGGGGAGGGGCAGAGAGAGAGGGAGACAGAATCTGAAGCAGACTTTGAGCTGTCAGCACAGAGCCTGACACAGTGCTTGAACCCACGAACCGTGAGATCATGACCTGAGATGAAGTCGGACGCTTAACTGACTTGAGCCTCCCAGGCGCCCCTCTAACACTCTTTATAATGAGACAATACTTTGTAGACAGCTGGGATGTGACCCCAGTACCTCACCTCGGCTCACTTCTAAATGCTGACGGTAACAGTTCAGCATAACACAAAGATTAGCATCTCATTTTAGAGGCCATGACCTGCCAAACTGAGTAGCTAAAATGTAACGAATCTGCTGCAATTCCTTATAGTAATTAACATCTTCTATTCTTTACAGTTATCTTTTTCAACAGCAAATGGAGATAGTTACTGAGGATTTCTGACAGACACAGCAAATAAATGCCTTGCATAGTAAGGAGTGTAATACCTTGCCAACTGGAGAGAAGGAATAAACTACAGCAAAATAAAAATTGTGTATCTCTATCTCAGCATGAGGAAAGTTCAGTTCATTCTTTAAGTCGGTCCTCTCTCCTTTATCATCTAGACTTAGGGCAGGGGAAAATTTCTTTTATCCTTTGCTTTGGAGACATCTACTGCAAAACACAAATTCTAACCCCCTGTGTCGGTTCTCAGCTCCAGTGGAGAAATAAAATCACCATGCGGTAACGACTGCCACCTCGTGGCCACACATGAAACTATCACTAGGAAAAATAAACCGCCAATGCTTAAGATTTCACCTGCTGAACATTGTAGAAGTTCGGTGTGGCCACCAATAACTTGTTATATTGTATAATTTATATTTTTCCAGAAAATTATGCACTCTTCATGCTATTTTCACTGGGTTCTCAGTGTTTTCCAGGCTTATTTCTTGTTCTACTCTACCATAACACAATCTAATTGTGGTGAGACTTCTGACGGCTTCTATAGAATCATGGGGATCTCCTTTGGCAGGCAGAAGTCCCCTGGAGTTGAGCGTGAGACACTTCTTTGTTCGTTCATTAGAGTAACTTTAAATAATGGCCACTGCCCCACCAGACTAAGTTCACTACCTGCCTGTCAACTGTCTGATTCAAAGGTTATCAGCCAGTTTAGATCATCTAACTCAATATTATAGAAAACCATCCACTCTTGGGCTCAGGCCGTGGAAAGATGATCTGAGTGTAGCCCTGTTTGGCTGTGTGATTCACGGTAGAAGCCTGAGGCTCAAGCCTGAAATGCAGGCAGACAACTGGTTTCCATCAAATGATACCATCCTTCTTGACAAGGCTGTTTTCAAGCCTGAGCTGTCACCCTATTCCCCTCTGCGATAATCGCTGGATGGGAGAGGTGAGGAGGGCTTTGTGTAGGCAAAGCACAGAGCACAGGAAATAGAATTTCAAGGCTTCTCCAGGAAGCGAAGAGGATGAGCATAACTGGAGCGTCCAAGGAAGCCAGGAATGGGCAGCCCAGAATCAGGCAGGGCAGCAGGGGCAGTGCGGGCTCCAGGGCTGTTTTACTGAACCACGGACCATGAGGTGAGGAGGGTGTGGCCTCCTTGAGTGCAGACCATGAGGGGAAGGAGCATTAACTGACTCCCCAGCTCCTTTCAGTATGCTTGGCTGGCATGAGAGTACACGCTCTTCATACATCCTGTCTCCCAGCTCCTAGGCTTGCCTGCCACCCCCACCTTCTCCAGGCTGCACAGGGTCAACGTATTTAAACACAAGGGATCCTTACACATCTGCGAATGAATGTTCAGCCTCACTCACAGTTCCAGAAATGCCAATTAGGACTCTGAAGAAACCATTTTGTAAATCTCTCTGATCATCAAAATGATAGGCTACATGGTGCGATGGGACAAGGGGGGAAAGAGGCCTCACGCACGGCTTCAAAGTGTACATTTAAAAATATGGCAAGCAAGAGATAAGAGCCTGGGCTCTACATTCAGGCTGCCCAGTGTCAAAACCTCCATCTCTTGGAAGCTAAATTTCTTTGGGCCTCAGTCTCCTTCTCTGGAAAAATGGGAGTGGTGTTAACAGAACTCACTTCACAGGGCTACTCTAAGGATTAAGTGAGACAATGTTCATAGACACTTAGAACAGTGCCTGGTATATAGGTGTTAAAATGTTAGCTATCTTGAACTGCTAGGGGGAAGAAGGCCAATTGGACTCAGTCAAAATTTTAAATGCACATACCACTGCCCAAACAATACCACTGCTAATAGTATGTCATACAGAAATAAAAGAACAATACGTAAAGACAAAAGTACAAGGGGACTCACTGCCACATTGATTGGAATAAAACTGCTAGGCACAATCTAAATGTATAACAATAGGAAACAAGTTATATAAATTATGTCCTGGTCTTGGGATACTATGCAACTATTTAAAAAAAATTTTTTTAATGTTTTTTTATTTTTGAGAGAGAAACAGTGTGAGCAGGGAAGGGCAGAGAGAGAGGGAGATGCAGAATCTGAAGCAGGCTCCAGGCTCTGAACTGTCAGCACAGAGCCCGATGCGGGGCTCGAACTCACGAACACTGAGATCATGACCCGAGCCGAAGTCAGACACGTAACCCACTGAGCCACCCAAACGCCCCACTCTGCAGTTATTTTAAAAATAAGGCAGCTGGAAGGGCACGTGGGTGGCTCAGCAGGTTAATCATCCAACTTTGGCTCATGTCATGATCTCCCAGTGAGCAAAGTATCCTTACCATTTGTGTTTTTAAAAAATACAGATACAGGGGCGCCTGGGTGGCGCAGTCGGTTAAGCGTCCGACTTCAGCCAGGTCACGATCTCGCGGTCCGTGAGTTCGAGCCCCGCGTCGGGCTCTGGGCTGATGGCTCAGAGCCTGGAGCCTGTTTCCGATTCTGTGTCTCCCTCTCTCTCTGCCCCTCCCCCGTTCATGCTCTGTCTCTCTCTGTCCCAAAAATAAATAAAAAGGTTGAAAAAAAAATTTAAAAAAAAAATAAAAAATAAAAATAAAAATAAAAAATACAGATACATATATGTAGTGTGGGTGTATGCTTTCCTGTGCAATAAATTCTCTGGAAAGGTACATAATGAAATCAGTAATAACAGTTTCCTTCAGAGGAAGGATACAGATAATTAAAGGATGCTTCTATTACCAATTGCAGAAAGTTACCTTTTTTATACTTAAAAAATACAACCTGATCTGTCATTCGTCTGCTAAATTTCTTCCATTTGCTCTCAGAACTAAAACCCAAGCTCCTTCACAGAGCCTAGAATGGGAGTTCATCCTTCTAAAGTCTGATGCACTTCTTTATGAAACCTTTAACATCTGAACTCTTTAAGAAAGGAGGGCATTGAGGTGATGCATGTGAGTCCTACTTACAGGCGTTTGAAAGCAGCAGAACAACTGAGTGAGGAAGGGGTGATTGCGAGCCAAGGACAGGATCCTTTTCTCTGTCATTGTGCATTCCACATCGTCATCCTGCAGGATCACATCCTTCTTCAACACCTTCACGGCATAGAGGTCTCCGGTTTCTTTTATTCTTGCCAGCATCACCTACGGCAGCGCGGGAGGATGGAGCACAGGCGTGAGAACTCTTGAGGCTCCGAGGGTGTGGGAACACACACTTCCCGGCACTTGGGAAGTATGCGTGTGTATACACACACGCACACTCAAACATGCTTCCTTTAACCCAGACACCTAAAGTCGTGACTCACCTTCCCGAAACTCCCCTTCCCCAAGACTCGGATGAACTCAAAGTTGTCGATACCAAGTCGGCTGGAAGAGTTAACCCCGATCCCATTTCCTTCTTTGGTGCTTTCCCTTCCCTGTCGTCTTAGAGTCGACCTGGAAACGAGCTTCTGCAAGGAAGAGTAGGAAAACATGGAGTCAGAAGTCGTGGCAGGTGCATGAAGCATTTATGGATGCAGAAGACGTTACTGGCTGCCTCAACCCTCGACACAACAGGTGGGGAAAGATCAATTCAGCTTGACACGTTATCAGGTTCTGCCATGCGAAACTACTTCAGTACCAGCTCCCGATGTGTGCTGACTATATTTAGGAAAGAATAACTTAAAAATATATCTAAGCCACTGAGAGTTTCAGTTTGAGCCCTAATGGGAGTGTATGAAGCACAAACGCCTTAGTCTGGTGTGACGGCTTTCTAGAGGATGCTCAGGACCCAAGAGCGCCACCTGGTGTCCATTTCATTCACAGAGTGGTTTTCACAGTTGTTCAGAGGATCCGCACCAGGATGTGAATGAACGAAGCAATATTTATTACACAGTATTTAAAATTACATAAGAGAAATAAAAATTAATGTAAAACTAGAATAATGAAGGATAAAATTTTAAACACCGCTAATTTCATTAGCTCCCCCCTCCAAAAATAAAAAATAAAAGCAATTAGACATACACACATACCTATCTTTACTTACACTTGATTAGTTTTTAAAAATATAATAAAATTGTTGTTTCATAACACACATTTTTATGTAACACTTTGTCATGTGTATTTTCTATATCCTTCAAGAACACGAGTTTTAAGGGCTGTTCGATATTCTGTTTTATGGATGCATCACAGTTTATTCATTAATTCCCCTGCTACTGGAATGCAAGTTATTACGAGAAATGAATAAATGTATATAAAGCACTTAGATTGGTGCCCGGCCTCTTTAAAACACAAGCTGAGCTGCTGTTATTATCATCATGATCACGATCATCATCTATTTTCTTTTTTTTTTATTTTTTAAATTTTTTTTCAACGTTTTTTATTTTATTTTTGGGACAGAGAGAGACAGAGCATGAACGGGGGAGGGGCAGAGAGAGAGGGAGACACAGAATCGGAAACAGGCTCCAGGCTCCGAGCCATCAGCCCAGAGCCTGATGCGGGGCTCGAACTCACGGACCACGAGATCGTGACCTGGCTGAAGTCGGACGCTTAACCGACTGCGCCACCCAGGCGCCCCCATCATCTATTTTCTTAAGATGACTTTCCAGAAATGGAATCTTTAGGGCCCAAATGTTAATTTGGAAGACTTCTGATACACAGCCAACTTGCCCTCTACAAAAGCTGACCACCAGCACATTGAGAGCTCCACTGTCACCATATTGAACCAGAAATAGGTGTGGCCTCCTCAGTGGGTAACTCAGCCCCAGGAACAAGCCCTGCCACAGAGAGGAAGCTACCTAAAGGCAAAGTGACACACAGGTGTCCATCTCGGGACACTTATAAGATAAGCTGCCACCAGACACCAGATGAGAAGTCTAACACTCTAACACCAGATGAGAAGTTTTGACCTATTTAGCTAAAAAACCCCAGCTCATCTGGAGCGACTTCTAAGCAATGTTTCCAACAAACAACTGTGCAACTGCTTGAAGCTACAAGGATTTTACTTAGTGCCCCAGTAAAACAGTGATTACAGATTATCAAATGGATAGACTGAAAAATCCAATTGTTTTTAATAGTTTCTCCTCCAGGTCTCTGCTCATAAATATTTCAAAGACAGAAAAATTTTACCAGCATGAATCTCACTTCCTCCACTTAAATACTTCTCCTGGTTGGGCTGGTACTGGCCAGAAAACCCTAAGCCAGTATTTCTCAATCTTTTTTTTTTTTTTTTTAACCCATTCTTCTCTTTTGATAGACTTAAGGTTCTTTTCATGCTTTGCTGTCAAACAACAGGTAATTTTGTTTTTTCCACTTTCAAATAGAATATCAAAGATACTTGGTTCAAATGACAAATGACATTGCCCACTCAAGAGGTTTTGCCACATGGTCTATCTTTTTTTTTTTTTTTTAATTTTTTTTTTTCAACGTTTATTTATTTTTGGGACAGAGAGAGACAGAGCATGAACGGGGGAGGGGCAGAGAGAGAGGGAGACACAGAATCGGAAACAGGCTCCGAGCCATCAGCCCAGAGCCCGACGCGGGGCTCGAACTCACGGACTGCGAGATCGTGACCTGGCTCAAGTCGGACGCTTAACCGACTGCGCCACCCAGGCGCCCCAAGGTCTATGTTATTCTCATTACAGTTTAGGAGCCCTGGTGCAAGCTGAAATCCTTAACCTATGCCCTTCGGGAACAGCTGTCTCATGCATTAGAAATACCCCTCATGGTATTAGCATCCTGCCTGTCTCTCCATGAGCTAGACATTACACTTTGCTAATGCTTTCCTGAAATAAAGGAATACAATGTGTGTCCAAGGCCCTAATCTACTAGTAATAAGGAAATGGGATGGTGAGTACGGACATTTTCTGGATAACCAAGAACTTGACTGTGATTGTGCTTCTCTTCCTAAGCGCCCAGAGATATTTAACAGTTAACTCTAGAGTTTTCCTAAACCGGATATCAAGCTACACCTTTCACAAACCACAGCAGTAGCCACGGCTCTTTCCCAGCAGTTTGCAACCAGGAAGGCAGCAAAAGCACTTGGGCCTGGGAAGTGGTCGAGGCTCTAACGGTCAATAGCAAGGAGGTCACTCAGGGAGGCTGCAAGACAAAACATGTCCACAGCAACTGACCAACTCCACCCACTCCCAAGAGCCGAGAGGAAGGAACTCCTGTTTGTCGCTGAGTTTGAGAGATAAATTCACAATCCATAAACAAAAACTGCAGAACAGCTAGACTCCAGCGCGGTGGAGAATCTTCAAGTTCAACCCCTTTAGAGAAGAGGAAGCTGAGGCCCACAGTTGCTGGTCAACTGTGCCGCCAGGGCCCCAGCTGAGAGTTAAGAGGATAACCCAGGGCCCTGGATTCCAGGGTTTCATCAGACCACACTGACAGGAAGCTAATTACAAAAAAAAAAAAAAAAAAAAAAAAAATCCTTCTGCTTCCTGCTTGTCATTTCTTGTCATATAATTGTATAAAGAATCTTCTTTTTGTGGACCAAAATGCTCTTTAAAAATACAATAAATCTGCAAATATGTTTGCTGATATTAGGAACTTTGATTACACCACATTCCCTCATTCGGACTCACTGCATCTGAGCAACTTCTAAATTACAATACAGTGAAAAAAGCAAAGTCTCACCGAGGTTGGAGAAATATTTCCGGGCTGGAGGCCCATCCCGGCCAGGGTCTTGGCGAGCTCCACCGCGTTCACCCCACAGTTAGGGGCCACGTTTGCCTGGCATCGAATGTGGACATTCATCTTACATACTAGAAGGGAGAGGAGAAGGGAATCCACATTCAGGAAGGAGCCAAGCCAACACGTGCCGCAAAAAACAACTTTAACAACCTGAAAGATGATGACAGAGGAATTCTACGGGCTGAGCAACGCCATCTTCTCATAAACCTGAACTTGCACTCAAAACAATCCCTGACGCTTTCTCTGTGTCTGCTTTGTGCAGAAGCGGAAAGTCTGGCACACTGAATGAAAAATAAATTTCAGATCCATTTCTTTCCACTGTGACTCGATGAAAGACATTCACCTAAATCATGTGTACTAGGCATGGCCGATTGACAAGCATGATTCAATACAGAAATCAAAATGTTCATCACAGTGACAATTCAAGGAACTCACAAGGAATCATGCCAACAGACTTTATGCTTTTCTTTGTATTGCTCAATAAAAGGCAGCAATCTAAAGGCCACATTATAGAGCACTGTTCAAACAGGATGGAGATGGTGTTTCTGAGAGAAAAACCTCTAAGTAAAGCTTTCTTTCCGAGTACTGTTGTGGTTGGGTAGCCCTCGCAGCACAGGACACGGCATCCTGTGGGGGCTGTGCTTCTCGGCACTCAGCCTGTGGTTCTAACTCCTTCGTGGGGGAGAAAAGCAACTTTTTTAAAGGTCAAAGTAAATGGCAGTTGGAAGAGGACAGAAGCAAGCTAAGTTCCTGGTGCACAGGAAACTGACTCGGGAGGATGAAGGACCCAAGGTTTAATCAGCAGAAAGAAAGTTCCGTCAGTTTCTTTCCATGGGCACTGCTGACGGGAGGTAGGAATGGAACAGCAAGCAGCAGATGCCTGGAGTGTCCACCTATCTTTGGAAGCATGCACAGATCCCGTTTTTGTGGGGTCTGCATTTGTGTAATTTAGGGTGCCCCTCTTTAAGAAAAAGAATATCCAATCGAGTGGAGCTCTGGAAGACACCTTTGCAAGGGAGGGAGCCTGAGGCTGAAGCCTCATTAGCTTCACGTGCCCTTTCTGAAGAACCAGGTGACAAGAAAAGCAAAAATTATAGGCGATGGATTGCTACAGGTGTGCTACCCTCTGGCCTCAGGGGGCAAGGACAACGCAGATGAGCCCCATGCATGGCTCTGCATTGTCAGCAACAACCATACAAAAGCAGAAAGTGACTTTTGCACTGGAAACCCACACCGGGGGAGACCTTCCAGGTTAAGACCCAGCAAGGCCAGAACTGAAGCTACACAGGAGCTGGTTGCTGTTTAGGTTCAAAACTAATTATTTAATATATCTAGGAAAAAAGAATTATTAAGTGAAGTTCTAATGAGATCACAGAATTTGTCTTTCGTAAAGACAAGTGACTAGTCCCTTTCTGTCGACAGAAGCGGGCTTTGTAAGTCCAGGCAATAGATGGAAGTCGTCCAGCTGCAATGATACCAACTCTGCCTCCCCCAGTCACTCAGGATTTATCTAAAGCTTAAGGCTGACATTCACTTGTATTTCAGCATGGGACTGCATCCCAGGATGGCCATATTGTTACAGCAACACCCAGTGGGAGATAACTCAAGGCCAACAGCTTCCCAACTCCTCGCAGGACAGGAATCAGTCCTTAATCCCAGACCCTTTGCTACAGCAAAAGCTCCAAACTCGGGCTCCACTGGGCATAGTTAGTGAGGTGCAAGTCCGTGGCTGAAGTTTAAGCATCCTTCACACCCCATACCTCTCCAATCTCTATCAATCTCTTTGAGAAGACTCAGGGCAGCTCTCCTTGTGCTTTTACTCAATTCTTGCTTATTTCTGGTAAAGGCACTAGACCTACTCTCCTGCCTGTTCTTACTCATAACTCAAGCCTCTCTTTTTTGGGCACCTTGCCTCCTACCGTCTTCTGTTTCTGACCAAGATCCCATTTCCCCCCTTTTCCAAATACACAACAATTAGCAGGCACTCGGCACTAAACAGATGACAGCCAGCTAGACAGAACATTGAATTTAACAACTGACTAAATCTACAGTTAGGAACTCTTAAAACCAGATGTAGCTCTTTTTACATGCCTGACAAGGGACACATACATACAGAACCGGTAAGATTTAATTTACAAAGTATCCAAAACCACCGGTCCTAGGTCAGAATCGGAACCTAGAGAATTCCGAAAGCTTGCGGCATGGTGACCTCATGAAGCGGGCACGTGGCAGCCCAGCATCTCACTTTTACACTGAAGTCCTTGTCGCATTATCCCCCAGAGCAGGGAGCCACAGTGATCGCAGAACGTTGGCACTTTGTAGTTGTGGACGCTGAATTTGTGCGGGATGTTGATTCCGAACCTCTGTTCAGCAATCTGTAAAAAGGGAACAGAAGGACGGGAGCTAGCATTCCAGGCCAACACCTTTCGTGCAGAGGTAACAGGAGCCCCCCCAAATGCAAAGCGTTACCGTGACACCTGAGCTGGGTATATCATTTCACTGTACTCAGGCCTTACTCACCAGACTGTGCACATTTTCTAAGGAACAAGACTCAACAGAAAGGGTGTAGTGAGCATTAGATTGTTCACCCTTTGGGAAGATAAGTAGAAATTAAAACCATTTTATCATCTTTTATATTCAGGCTGTATATCTCTCCCTGCCAACTCCCCCACACCCGTATCTATTTCCTAGAGCCTCTTAGTTTCAGGATTAAACAGGTCTTTTATAGACTATATCCACTTGTTATTACCAGGAGTTTTTCCAGATATTGTGGGGGGCAGAGGGGAGAAGGCAGCACCCAGGGAGCATGGAACTGAAGAAGGGATTCATTCCAGGGGACATTCAAGTGGCTTCCTCAGCCCTTCCAGCCTTTGCCTGGCATTTGTGTTGTGACAATCTGAGGGCAGAGGTCCTGCTTTAATCTCACAAACTGATTCCAGCAAATAATCAGACCAGGCACATGCTGTATGTGTGCTATGTGTGTGCTATATGTGCTAGTGGGTGATATATGTGCTATATGTGTGCTGTAGGGCATCACTGAGTTTCAAAGTCAGACTCTCCAGTGCATCTGTAAATCCGCTGATTGTCAGCAATATTCCATCTGCTTTCTAGCTCCAGAATCTGGAATGTGCCTACCCTAGCTGAACACAATACAAGTTACAAGAATGAGGATCAGGCATTTATATATAGAAATGCATCCTCCCTGACATTTGGGAAGACAATGGAGGAGGCTAATGGTCGCCTTGAGAAAGCACAATTTACAGTTAACAAATACTCATCACATCAATTCTATCCTGCTTAACACTCACAAAAACTGTGTGAAGGAAATATGAATCCCATTTTTAAGACTGAGCTAAGAGAGAAGCTAACTAGCAGAGGCTGGATTCCACATCAACTCCTGGTCATGTGATGCCAAACTCAGGGATCTTTTCGGTCAGTCCTCCAAAAACTCTCTCCGAATTAGCAAAATTGATCCTGAGAGCTTGTAACCAGCTGATCACTAAGTGGGATCAACTCAAGGACAGGTCAAACTACACAAGCATAGAATTAAAAATACCATAATATAAAAAAGAGAGAATTCAATTCTGATACCACCATCAGCTTCAAAGAGCGTGGAAGGGAAGTGGAAAGAGGAGGGAGAGAGAAAAAAAAAAAGAGAGCGAGAAGCATGCACGTGAGCTTGTGCAGGCACTTAATTAGCAAACTGCTATCTTCTTACCTTTGAATCCACTTTGTTAATATTATTTTGGCAAGTGCAGGCCGTAACAATTAGGTGATGGCAGCGCTTATGGACGACACAGGTGCACACTAGGAAATTAAGCCCACAATTACACATTCATCGGAGGCTGAAGGTCTACCAGTTACAGTCTAGTCAACAAGGGCTGCAAGCTGACTTGGTGTGGGTATGTGGCCCACATGATGGCAGCCAGCACACCCGTCCTTCCCATCGTCTTTACTATCAACCTAACTCATGCCTTTGCTCACACTCAAACTATTTGCACTCAAGTCCTGAGCTTATTTCGTCCTTTCTGGCTTTGATCCCACACTCACCCCCACAGGAATCCTCTCACAGTATAATTCTGGTCACCTTGCCCCATGATCTAAACCTTCAATGGCTTCTCACTGCCCATGAGTAGAGTTCAAATTTCCCGGCCAAGTGTCAGGCCCTCCAGAAGCTAGCCAAGCTTATTTGTTACCTTTCTTCTATGGGAGCTCTTTGTTCTAATAGAAACTAGACTAGCTGCTCTTCCTGGAGCAGGCTTCACCCTCCCTGCACACTGACCGTGTCCTGCTTAATCCCTAGGATATCCTCTTTGCCTACCGCCTAACTAAATCTTAAGTTTGTATCAAGACAACGACTTAAAAAATGTCTCTTCCGTTAAAATATACTATCCCTGGCTCCCCTTCTAGAGAGACTAAACCATCTCTGTCTCCTCAAATCTCTACAACCCTTAGCTTGCCTGTCATTTCAAATCTTCCACATATAGCTTCTATAACCCTTAGAATTCCTGGGCAGCATGATGCCTCAAACAAAGTAGGCACTCATCAAATATTTGCAGGATGACTCAGTCAACTATTTAAACACTTAGAACTTCTGAATAACTTTTTTTTCCATTTTCATCTGGATACTGACACAGTGCAGACAGAATTCAGTTTGCCATTAAAAGATGAACAATCCGCAATGAAGCAGTATGAAAATACGTGTTATTTTTAAGATCTTTCAGGGCATGTGGAGGTTTTTAGGATTAAATACATAAATACAGATGACATGTCAGCAAATAGCGATATACTTTAAAAAAAAATCTAGCTTTCATCAGACTGAATTTGCAGGAGAACCAAACTGAAAGTTCCCAGAGAACTGATCCTTTTATATGCGGGGATCTCAAAACCATCCCTCACCAAGACAAAACCTACATTCTGAGGAATCTGAGGTTTGCTTGTTTTTTATCCATTAGCTTGGCTAGAGGTTTATCAATTTTATTGACCTTTTCAAAGAACCAGCTTTTTATTTGGTGGATTTTCTCTATTGGTTTCCTAATTTCAATTTTACTGATTTCTGCTTTAATTGTATTATTTCTTTTCTTCTGCTCACTTTAAGCTTCTCTCCTTTTTCTAGCTTCCTAAGATGAAAACCTAAATTACTGGTTTTAGATCCTTCTTTCCTAATAAATGCATTTAATGGTATAAATTTTCCTCTGAGTACTGTTTTTACTGTAACCCACAAATTTTCATAAACTGTATTTTCATTTATTTCACAATAGTTTTTATTTTTCTTGAGTCTTCTTTTACCCATGTGTTATTTTGAATGTGTTGTTTAATCTCCAAATATGTGGGGGGGGGGGGGGGCTTTCCAGCTACGTTTCTGATTCATGTGTGCATTAATTCCACTGTGCTCTGAAAAAATACTTTTTATGATTTCTATTCTCTTAAATTTGTTAAGACTTACATCATAGGCCAGAATGTGGTCTATATTAATATTCCTTGTGAGCTTAAGAATGTATATTCTGCTGTTGTTAGGTGGGGTAGTCTATAAATGTCAATTTGATCAAATTGTAATATCCTTACAGAATTTCTGTCTGCTGGACCTCAGTTACTGAGATATTGAAGTCACCCCACTGTAATAGTGGATTCGTCTATATATCCTTGCAGTTCTATGAGTTTTTGCCTCATGTATTTTGATACTCTGTTGTCAGGTGCCTATATGTTAAAGATTATTATGTCTTCTTGAAAAATGGATCCCTCTTGAAACAGGAACCTTCTCGCACTGTTGGTGGGAATGCAAACTGGTGTAGCCACTCTGGAAAACAGTGTGGAGGTTCCTCAAAATATTAAAAATAGATCTACCCTATGACCCAGCAATAGCACTGCTAGGAATTTACCCAAGGGATACAGGAGTGCTGATGCATAGGGGCACTTGTATCCCAATGTTTATAGCAGCACTTTCAACAATAGCTAAATTATGGAAAGAGGCTAAATGTCCATCAACTGATGAATGGATAAAGAAGTTGTGGTTTATATATACAATGGAATACTACTTGGCAATGAGAAAGAATGAAATATAGCCTTTTGTAGCAACGTGGATGGAATTGGAGAGTGTGATGCTAAGTGAAATCAGTCATACAGACAAAGACAGATACCATATGTTTTCACTCTTATGTGGATCCTGAGAAACTTAACAGAAGACCATGGGGGAAGAGAAGGGGAAAAAAAAGTTAGAGAGGGAGGGAGGTAAACCATAAGAGACTCTTGAAAACTGAGGATAAACTGAGGGTTGATAGGGGGTGGGAGGGAGGAGAAAGTGGGTGATGGGCATTGAGGAGGGCACCTGTTGGGATGAGCACTGGGTGTTGTATGGAAACCAATTTGACAATAAATTTCATATTAAAGAAAAAGAAAAATGGATCCCTTTATCATTAAATAATTCCTCTCCTTATCCCTGAAATTTTTCTTTGTTCCGAAATCTGTTTTGTCTATTTCATTTGACTAATGTTAGCATGGTGTACCCTTCTCAACCAGGTATTTGGTTTTATGCCCCTTAACAAGATGTGAACATTTCTCCTGACCAATGGTCTTTCCTGCTCTTTCAACAACAGGTGGCCCACTAAAAGTCAGCCCATCAAATATCCTGGCACTATGCAGAAGAATGACCAGAGGTGACTAAAGGGCATGTCCCTGTGCTGGAGAGGTGCCAAAAGGTGACATCAATTCTCAGCTGTGAACTATGCTGTCACCTGAGTCTGAGATTAACAGCATAAAGTCAATTATTGTTGCCATAACAATATTGTTTTCCAAATTTGAAAATGCAGAACTGCTTACATGTGAAAATGAAAACTACATCCAAGAGTGTGTCCTACTCCATTCTAAGGGAAATAATGTTCTACCTCACCTTCTCCAGAAGAGAAGGCAGACTTTCCTTATTACCATGGAGGCTACCACTCCAGGATATGTAGCGCTATTTTACCAATCATCTGTAGAGTACAAATCAAGAAAAGAGGTACCATACATATATACTGTGTAATGATGTTCAAGCCAACAACAAGAAAGGGCCCAATGGAAGACAAATCAATCCAGTCTGGCCAAATCTAAGTAAGAGCCTTCTTTCACTTGTTTCTCTCTAACTGTCAACAATTCTCATAGTTTCTTTTTTCTTTCTTCTTTTTGGAGTTAGAAAATGAAAAAGGAGCTGGGATAATAGTTTCTATTCCCTCTGCAGGTAAACAAGCAACGCTGTGCCACTTCTCACCTCTATTAACACTGGGGTTGTAAAAGACAACAATTTAGCTTCAGGATTCAAGGGCACTGCTCACAAAATGGCATTACCTGTAGTGCTTTCATTTTATTGCAGAGACAAAATTCTAAACAATTAAACTCTATTAGGTATCTGGGCTTTAGAAATAAAAATGCCCCCTCTATGCCGTCTAAAATGTAGCCAAAGTTTAAACCACAACTAAAAAGCAGTAATTCTGTAGGGGTCTCACCTGACCCGCTGAGTTATTTATCACAGTATTAATGAAATGTATCCTGTTTCCTCTTAGTATAATCAGTTTTTAACACAGGAACAAGATTAAATATGAGTTTCAAAAGTGTTTTCTTACCTTGACATTGATAACCCTGTTTCCCAAATACTCCCCTGTTCAAGACAATAGAGAAAAAAAGTTATCATCAGTCAAAATATTTCAGCAACGATGCTCCTCTAAGCATAGTACTTAAGGAAAACAAACACATGTCATCCTCTGCTCCTGTATGAAAAATACAATTTCAGAGAAGAGGCAAAGGTGAGGTGATTTCTGAGCGCTTGTCTGTTACCACGAGACACAGAGGAAGTCACCTGATTTGAATGCTCCAGTGACACACACAGGTGGGTATCGGCGATCCTCCCTGTACCACCTCCCCCTACGGCAAACCCAGGTCCTCGTCTGCTTGTGTGACTGAGTCTCAGCTTGAAGCGTCACTCCACCACCTTCTTTGGCATTCTCACCCCATCCGCATAAAGATGCGCAGGTAGTGAAGCACACAGAGGAGTCCACTGCGGCTGCCTGGCCTGAGGCACCCTTCCTCTTCCCTGTGCCCACATCACCCCCCTGGAGTCCAATGGGGGGGGGCGGGGACAGAAGTGCCGCCACAAGAGACCCGTCAGGCCCACAGCTACCCTCTTGGTCTCTCCCTAAATATCTTCTCTGGATGGTGATATCATCATTGTCATTTAACAGAGAACCCATTTTATTATTTTATTAAGCTCAGAGGTTGTGCCAGGCACTGAGCCAAGCTGCTGACATATAGCATCTCATTTAATCCTCACAAGAGTCATGTGAGGCAGCACACATAACAGGAAGGCTCAGAGCACAGACCCTGACACCAGATGGCCTAGGCATGATTTGGGGCATGTTGTTAACTCCTTTGGGCCACAGTTTCCTCATCTATAAAGGGCGATAATGATCACAGTACCTACTTCATAGGGTTATCATGAAGATAAAGAGAGTTGATCATGTAAAATGCTTAGAATAGTGTCTGGTACTTTAAGTGCTATATAGAAGTTTATTATACAAGCAAAAAAACCCTTATCTTTACGTTACAAATAAGGAGACACTGATAGATTATATAACTTAACTAGGTTGACACATCTAGTTGGTGATGAGATTGAATGCCAGAGTCCATACTCTTAACCATAATATGTGGCACATATATCAATATTGTGTGCATGTGAGAGAGAGCAAGGTGGGGAGAGAGAGAGAGAGAGAGAGAGAGAGAGAGAGAGCGAGCAATTGAAGGCTGGTTGAGTGGGAGTTAATGTTTCCTTGGTGGAAAACATTTAGTGAAATTACCAAATAAGTTTCCATTAAGAACGTTAGTTGAGGTCACAGGTTGTCACCACAAATGCTCAAAGGGGCAGGCAGGTCACATAAAGGAAGGAGGCAGAACGGTGTGACATGAAATAGTGACAGACCTTGTAGGTCAGGTAAACCGCAAGGAGAGGGGGATGGCAGCTACCTCGGGTGTTCAGACCTACTGCAAGGGCAGAAAACGGGTTCAAAGATGCCAGAGCTTCTGATTTGTTCAATAGGAAGTGCAGCAGAAGCCTGCTTCTGAAGACGAGCGTTGTGATGGCACATTTGTAGGCATCGTGTCAACAGCCAGCTTAGGGTCTCTGGTTTAGATAAGACTCTATTCGTAATTTAAAAT
This sequence comes from Herpailurus yagouaroundi, assembly GCF_014898765.1. Taxonomy (NCBI): domain Eukaryota; kingdom Metazoa; phylum Chordata; class Mammalia; order Carnivora; family Felidae; genus Herpailurus; species Herpailurus yagouaroundi. The sequence continues at coordinate 37,253,699 of NW_024412396.1, read as the reverse complement.
TCCAGGAACACTAACCCTGGATTCTGACTGCTAAAAGGTATAAAAACCAAAGCAATCACAAAACAAAACAAAACCCCACAAAATACAAACTCATTAATCAATACTCAAAAAACTTACTCTGAACCAAGAGCTTTTGACTTAAAGTGACAAAAGTTTGCAACAAAAACCAAGGATCCCTTTTCATGCTATAGAGATTAAACAGTCTTTTCTACCTCAGAGATGGGTTTGTATGTATATGTTCGGATGTGTGTGAGGGGGCATTTCCTTCCTCTTTCTAAATGTGCTTAAAGTTAGCTCTAATTGAACATAACTATTAACTTAAATTTATTTTACATTATAGATTTGCCACTGAGGCTTAAGCTTCAGTCACATGTATAATAAGATGCCGCCCCAATTCATCTAGAAGTTCTCAACTGTTAATTATCTCAATTCCTAAATGCCAAGGATTATAGCATACAATCACTGAAAGTTATTACCTTTGGCCACATACCATAAGGCTGAAGATTACTGTGTGCTTACTTGATCTGCAACAGTTAATTTCTATAACTCATCATGTGACTCATACTTTTTTATTTTCTCTCTTACTCAGGGGCTGATTATCCAATTTATTGATTATCTATGTACTGATTGATTAGCTTCCCTAATTACTGCTTTTTAACCAGTTCCTGTTCATTAGCACCTTTCCCCAAAGGACTGGAAAAAGAAATAACACCTAAAACTTGGATCTGCAAATGGTTCAGATGTTTTTCATTGGCAATTTAAATCGCCGGGTCAACATATTAGAATGAAAGACAAAAACCAGATCCTAAAACAATTCTTAATAATCATGTTTCCTTCTAAAACCACATACAAGCAGAGGAGGCCTGGATTATAGAAAGAAGCTTCTAGGAAGAGAGAAGCCAGGGAACCACTTACCAGATGAACTCCCTGCAGTGAGAGCAGTAGGTGGGCTGCCTCAGGTATGTGGCCATAAACTTGTGTCCATTGATTTGGTGGACACGCCTTCGCATAGCCCTTTGGCGCTTCCTGGTAAAATGTTTGAAGATTCGGTCTCTCTGGAGAGTTGCTGTACATTAAAAGAAAGGAGAAAAGAATAATGTGCAACAAATCTAGCTGTACCTAACATATGGGAAAGCGTAATAGCTCCAAACACTCTCCAAAATTGTTTCGTCTTTCTTCACGATGCACAACACCCCAGAACATCCCCATGCTTCCTCTTCCTAGTGACCTTAGGACTCCGAATTTGTAAGGTTGGACCTAAGTGAACTCTGAGATACCCACTGCCTGATTAGAACTAGCTACCTGGGACCAGTCTCCCTAGCACACACCATGAGTTTCCCAGGGTTCTAATGTTCCAGTATGGGACATTAGCCTGGCCTTCTAGCTCCTGTCCAGCTGGATGGGACCTCAGGTCCATAGATTGGCTATAACTATGAGCAGGTAAAACAGATTTCTCATTATTTGCCTTTCATTCTGGCATCCTCACCAACAGAAGGAGGGAATGGCCATAGCCCAGTGAGAGTGCTGCCCAAAAGCATCAGTCTCAACACCATCTCTGTTAACTTGGAATGGGTAGAAATTCACTTGGGCTTGGTGCCAAGTTCCTCTTCCAACCTCACATTTTAAAAATGGTGGCTCCTCAAGAATCAAAACTGCTCACCGTTTAAAGATAGTAAATTAACTTTCCCAAGGTATAGAGAGACTTCCTCAATAATGCTTTCTGGGGCTCCTGGGCGGCTCAGTTGGTTAAACGTCCAACTCTTGATTTCAGCTCAGGTCATGATCTCATGGTTGTGAGATCAAGCCCCCCCCCCACCCCCCAGTGGGCTCTGGGCTGGGTGTGGAGCTTGTTTGAGATTATCTTTCTCCTTCTCCCTCTGCCCCTCCCCCACTTGCACTCGCTCTCTCTCAAAAAGAAATAAATGAACTAAAATAAAATAATGCTTTTCAATTAATCACTTCAATGCAAAGAAAATGTAAGAAAGATACAAGAATAATCTAATAAATTTTAAAACCCGGAAGAAATAGAAGATTTCCATGAAAACATAAATGACTAAAATTAATTGAGCTACATAAACCAAATAGATGAATTTAAAAAAACAAAATAAGATTTTCTAAGGACTGCCTCTCGAAATCATCCAGGCCCAGATAGTTTCGTGCGTGAATTATTTTTACCCTTTAAAAACAAGATGATGCTAGTGTTGAAACGTGTTCCAGGATAGAGGAGAAAAGAAAGCACCCTGTATTTTTATAGGGAACTATGTGATACAATCCTAGGACCAAAAGATAAAACAGATACATCTAAAGATATAACAGGAAAAAAAAAATCAGGGGTTAGTAATCATTTTTTATGTCGCAGACTCCTTAGTCCAGTGAAGCAAGCCTATGGATCCCTTCTCAGAGTCAAGCTTTATAATCTTAAAAAAAAAGTACACACACACACACACACACATAATTACAAAGGAAATCAAGTATCAAAATATATTTGAAGTGAGATAGAATAATATATATATATTTTTTTTTATTTTGGGAGTGTGTGAGTGGGGGAGGGGCAGGGGGAGGGATGGAGGGAGAGAGAGAAAGAGAGAGAGAGAGAGAGAGAGAGAGAGAGAGGAGAGAGAGAGAATCTTAAGCAGGCTCCACACTCAGCCTAGAGCCCATCAGAGGGCTCCATCTCACGACCATGAGATCATGAGATCAGGTCATGATCTGAGCCAAAATCAAGAGTCGGACGCTTAACCGAGTGAGCCACCTAGGCACCCCAAGATCAATACAAATTTAAATTTATATTAAAATAAATTAAATACTTAGTGGCATACCTTATCATTGTAAGTGTGAAGAAGTGATGGGCAGTAGTTACTTTAGTAGTAGTGAAGTACTAGTTACATTTTAAAGTATCTATAAAAACTAACATAATGAAAATATCCAAGACTTCTATCGTGAGAACATCCTAAACACTGCTCATGCTTCTGTGGTTTAGTGAACAATGGGAGAAAATGCTACATTTACATTACAGGTTAGTGAAAATTTTTTCTCTCATCCACTTTCTGGACCACCTAACCTCTAATTACGGACTTCAGGAAAAGTACACCTCCGCTTACGTATCAAGCTCATTCATGAATACTGATGCAGAGACTTTCACTACTGAAGGCTGTATACTTACAAAGTGAACAGGAAAGCAATACTAGAAAATATTAGTATTTGCACGGTATGGGATTTTTTTCTTTCCCATTCTTTGACAATTAGTCCCCAACACAAATATTCCTTCCCACTTAATAACAGCATCTACTCTAGCCCCTCACGTTGTCTTCTCAGTTTCTTGGGTGTGATGCTATATGTGGTAAACATCTTAATGTGCGATATAAATTAATTGCAAAGTAAAACTGAAAATCCTGTAAAAGTTGAAGAATTTTCATGTAGTCTATGGAAAGTCATGTTTGAGTATGGTGAGATTCACACCCGAAGGCAATGGTAGATAGGGCTATGATAGAGTTAGATCTGTTAACAGTTGAACAAAAGAAATTTGATATAGAAAAATGACATGACAGTTATTTTGAGAGAAAATGTTGAATATTAATGTATTAGGAGAGGCCCTTGAGAAACTGATGAAGTCTCAAACACTTGCTAAAAATACCCTATTGAAAACTTCATTATACTAATCAAAAATAAAACATATAGTATTCTGCCATTGAATTTTATCTGAAAAAATTATTTTGCTCTAAAAACTAGTGCCTATGACAAAACAACAAAATGCATTCAATAAAGATTTTCATAATTTTACTTGTGTTTTTCAAACCCCTTCCCAACTTTTTAAATATTAACAAACTCCTCATTTTGAAGAATTCGTTTTATGTGCACCTTTCCAGGTAGCAATGACACTCAGATAACAGGAAATTCTATACTATTCAGCGTTATTATAAGAAATACCCACTGTGAGCAAGTGGAAAATTTCCCAGGAACACAACAATGGGCATATTATTAGAAAATCTATTATGTTTTATTCTATTAATAGGTAAAAGAAAGTAACAATGATCATTTCAATATTTTTAAAAGGCACTTGATAAAATTTAACTTGTAATCCAATAAAAAATTTTTTGAAAAGAGTAGATTGTTTCCTTAACATGACTAAAACATGACTAAAACAATATGCTCACATATCAAAAGCTGAATGGTAAATTTTTAAAAATAATAAATCCCATGAAAGTTAAGAACAAATAAGACCAATTATCATCACATTACTTACTATTATCCTGAAAGTACTTGCCAAAGCTGTAAGAGACAAAGAAAGAAAGAAAGAAAGAAAGAAAGAAAGAAAGAAAGAAAGAAA